>NC_138774.1:249558738-250158738 GCF_965119305.1 Pelophylax lessonae
GTGGGGATGGTGTGTTTAGGGTGATGAGCTGTGTTGCTTTTATGCCAAACATAACGTTTTGCATTGCTGCCAAAAAGTTTGATTTTGGTTTCATCTGACCAGAACAACTTCTTCCACATGTTTGGTGTGTCCCCCAGGTGGCTTGTGGCAAACTTTAAACAACACTTTTTATGGATATCTTTAAGAAATGGCTTTCTTCTTGCCACTCTTCCATAAAGGCCAGATTTGTGCAGTATACGACTGATTGTTGTCCTATGGACAGAGTCTCCCACCTCAGCTGTAGATCTCTGCAGTTCATCCAGAGTGATCATGGGCCTCTTGGCTGCATCTCTGATCAGTCTTCTCCTTGTATGAGCTGAAAGTTTAGAGGGACGGCCAGGTCTTCGTAGATTTGCAGTGGTCTGATACTCCTTCCATTTCAATATTATCACTTGCACAGTGCTCCTTGGGATGTTTAAAGCTTGGGAAATCTTTTTGTATCCAAATCCGGCTTTAAACTTCTCCACAACAGTATCTCGGACCTGCCTGGTGTGTTCCTTGTTCTTCATGATGCTCTCTGCGCTTTAAACGGACTTTTGAGACTATCACAGTGCAGGTGCATTTGTATAAAGACTTGATTACACACAGGTGGATTCTATTTATCATCATTAGTCATTTAGTTCAACATTGGATCATTCAGAGATCCTCACTGAACTTTTGGAGAGAGTTTGCTGCACTGAAAGGAAGGCTGAATAATTTTGCACGTCCAATTTTTCAGTTTTTTATTTGTTAGCAAAGTTTGAAATATCCAATACATTTCGTTCCACTTCATGATTGTGTCCCACGTGTTGTTGATTCTTCACAAAAAATTACAGTTTTATATCTTTATGTTTGAAGCCTGAAATGTGGCAAAAGGTCGCAAAGTTCAAGGGGGCAGAATACTTTCACAAGGCACTGTATCTTCGCCAGTGAATACCGGGGCACCGGCTGGCAGATATGCATTTGTGCGGTGGAGTTTACATCGCACTGGCATTGATTTGGACCGGCGCTTGCTCGTTCGAGATAGCCGCTCAGAGCGCCCGCCGGTAGAGATGATCAGGCAAGTAGTGTGCAGTCTCCATTTAATGGAACTTTTCCACAATTACAGGTCTTTCTTCAATGGCAGTTAAAGCCATATTCGCTGTGCATAGCAAATACCGGTTAACCGACACTGGGAGACATAATGGCAATTTAACTAAAAACACATCCTGAAAAATGTCCACACAAATATTAATAACATTTCCACAACAGGCTTCATTCTTGTATGTATATTTTGAGCCGGCGATTCTTTCATGCAGAAGTGATCCGAGTGGCTAATTAGCCACTCGATCACTTTTGTGGGTGGCGGAAGGGGGTCTCACCCTCCTCCCGTCACCACCTCTTACAGTCTCTACCATATGATCACGGTGCCTGGAAGCGATGCAGTCGGCGGCGTTGGCTGTCCGGAACAGAGAGAGGAACTGACGTCGTTTCTCTCTGTAACTCCGAAAAACCGGGAGCAGCAAGTTATGTCATCCAGCGGCCAGGAAATAGGCCAATCAGAGCAATCTGTGTCTGATTGGCTGCATGGGAGGCTAGAGGAGAGATTTGGTGTCTTATAGACCCCCAGATCTCTCCATAAAGAGGACCTGTTGCGGCCCATGCTGTCTCAAGGGACGTTGCTCATCCCTTGTGATGGCAGTAAAGTTAAGCCAAAAAAAAAAGAAAGTGAAAAAAAAAAAATTGTCTAAAATAAATAACATATAAAAAAAATGTAAAGCGTCCCCGTCCCACTGTGCTAACGCGCAAATACGAATGCATAAGTTACTCCCTCACGCAAATGTAAACGGTCAGCGCACCACATATGTGAGGTATTGCCGTGAATGTCAGAGCGAGAGCAATAATTTTAGCACCAGACCTCCTGTGCAACTCTAAACTGGTAACCTGTAAAGGCGTTTAAAACGTCGCCTATGGAGAATTGTAAGCACCATATTTTGCCACCATTCCACTGGTAGACGCAATTTGAAAGTGTGACATGTTAGGTATCTATTTACTCAGCGTAACACCATCTATCACATTATACAAAAAATTTGGACTAACTTTTCTTTTTTTTTTTTTTTTTTTTTTTTTTAATTCATGAAAATGTTTTTTCCAAAAAAATTACATTTGTAAAACTGCTGCACTAATACCATGTGACATAAAATATTGCAACACCCACCATTTTTATGCTAAAAAAATAAATAAATAAATATATATATATATATATATATATATATATATATATATATATATATATATGTTTGGGGGTTCTATGTAATTTTCTAGGAAAAAAAAAGTAGACCTTTACATGTAGGAGCGAAGTGTCAGAATTGGCACGAATGGCAAGTAGTTAATACCATAAAAAACTATTACTACGTTTCTTGTAGTTAATTAATACCTATTAAAACCTATATTATATTACAGGGAGTGATTCCCAAATCCACCTTGTATGTGTGGATGGGGGAATCGAATAATTTTTTATGTACTGTATATACTCGAGTATAAACCAAGTTTTGCAGCATGTTTTTTTATGCTGAAAAAGCCCCTCGGCTTATACTCGAGTCAGTCTCACTTACCTTTTCCCCGGTCAGTGCGCATGCGCCGCCGCTGCTCGGGAAAGCCCGTACATGTTTGGCTATTCCCGGGCAGACAGTGCATGCGCGGTGACGTGTTAGTGCCGGGGGGACAAATTTTGCCAGCATACCCGCAGCCCCTGTTTTGGGTCTCTTGGTGGTTCAGTTGGGTCCAGTAGCTGCTGCATTTCCCACCCTAGGCTTATACTCGAGTCAATAGGTTTTCCCACTTTTTTGTGGTAAAATTAGGTGCCTCGGCTTATATTCGGGTCAGCTTATACTTAAGTACATACGGTATGTATTGCCAGTCTTACAAGCATATACAATATATTTCTTCACAATAGCAGATTTGTATCACCATTTTGATTAGGAGAGAAATTGTTCTTTAAAGTTTAGGTAGCAGTGAACAATGAAGTAAATAAATCAAGCAATATGTCAAGGATTTAATTAGTAGTGTCTTACAAGCCCACCAACAAATTTGCAACAATTCAGGTGCCAAATTTGAGTGCCTAGAACGAAATCCTAGACATCGTTGGCACATATAAAGCTAAAAGAGTTGATTTACTAAATTCAAATAGGGTGTTCACTTAGCAGGAAAATTTGCACTTTGCAAGAGAATCTACCCTTATCTTAACCTCCCTGGCGGTATTCCCGAGTGTGGCTCGGGGTTAACTTTCAGTACCAAAAGTGGTAACCCTGAGCCACACTCGAGATTAGCCCATAATCACTCTCACCTTCCCTGCGATACCCCGCCGTCCTCCCCAGCGTCCTCACACTCTCTCCCCGCTCTGCACGGCCGATTGCCGGCACTTGCCTTCCGGTTCCGGCGGCGAATTCAAAAGTGTAAATACACAAATGACATGATACAAATCTATGATCCTAACGGATTACATTGTATCATGCCATTTCAGCACAGGATTGCACCTGGTGGCTTTTCCAGTACCCTGCCTGTGCTTTTCAAGTGCTTTGTGCCTGGAATATTTTGAACGATCATGGCGTCCAAAAAGCGTTATTTTTTGCGCAAAAGCGCTTTTAGATGAACTGGAAAACAGCGACAGCGAAACTGAGAGTTACTTGAAGAACTGAGTGATAGCAAATTGTTGGAAAATTCATCATCAGGTACAGAAAGTGGACGACAGTGACAATTCTGATGTCTCTTTCTGGCATATAGCTTGGGGAATTTGGAAAGTATATAAAATGATTCTTCAGAATTTCCAACGGAGCTATGTGCCAGTCGTCACTTTCTGTACCTGATGATGAATTTTCCCACGATTCGCTATCGCTCAGTTCTTCAAGTAACTCAGTTTCGCTGTCGCTGTTTTCCAGTTCGTCTAAAAGTACTTTTGCGCAAAAAAGAACGCTTTTTGGATGTCATGGTCGTTTTCAATTTTCCAGGCACAAAGAACTAGAAAAGAACATGCAAGGCACTGGAAAAGTCACCAGGTGGAATCCTGTGGTGAAATGGAATGATACAGTGTAATCCGTTAGGATCACAACTTTGTATCATGTCATTTAGTGTATTTACATTTTTTAAATTGCCGCCAGTTCCACCCCCCTGCGTCGCAACGTTCGCAGGGAAGGGAACTGGAAGACAGGTGCCAGTCGCGAGCCAAGCACACAGCAGGAGGACGGCGGGGGGATCGCAAAGGAAGGTGAGTTTTAAAATGTAAAACACCAGATTTCCATGCAAAACAATGTACCGCTTTTAGCACAGAAATCTGGAAATAATCAGACCGCCAGGGAGGTTAATGAATGAGATTAAGCTCTGCTGATTTCCATCATCCAATCCAAGTGGAAACAAAAATACTGTTTTTTTTCCTTGTATGTGAATAGCTATTCTTTGCAAAGTGAATTTTATTTTAGCCACATTCACTAAGCTAAGGGAAAATTCCTTTGCAAAGTGAACAGCTTATTTTTCTTTAGCAAATCAACCCCAAAGTATCTACAAGCTACTTTGTAAGCTCCATTATACCTCTAGTTGAGCCTTTACGTGTTTTTGGGAGTTGTAATTCCTCAGCAGTCATAAACTTATAGGCTGAATTTTACTGTATTAGAGCAAAAACAGATGGTTATTTGCTATTGTTAAAGTGTAAGACCCCATTCACACTATCATGACTTGTCAGACGACTTGGTCGCCTGACAAGTCGCGGTCGGTCGCCCGCCATTGAATAGTACAGGACCCGTTCTAATAGGAGCGACACAAGTCGCTCCGACTTAGAAAAAGGGTCCTGTACTACTTTGGGGCGACCTGGAGGCGACTTGCATTGACTTCAATTATATGAAGTCCGTGCAAGTCGTGCCAAGGTCACAGGTTATCCTTACCAGCTCTGTGCAAGGGTGCAAGGGTTTTGCCCTGAGCCTCCTCTTCTGGGGTGCCTTGGCGTCGCTTCGTGCTCCTCCTCTTCATTGGGTGCCCCCACGGAGAGCCGCATTCCATAGGGGCACGCGCGCAGGCACGCTCCCGAGTCCTGCTGCTGCATCCATTGACACAGACAGCAGGACTCGGCTCCGCCTCCCGCTCTTGTGTCACTGGATTTGATTGACAGCAGCGGGAGCCAATGGCTCCTGCTACTATCAATCTATCCAATCAGGACCCGAGACAGTGGCTGGAGCTGCTGGGCTTGTGCTTGTCGCTGGAATGTTTGGGTACAGGTAAGAATATTGGGGGGTCTGGAGGGCAGCTGCAACCAAGAAGGTTTTTCACCTTAATGCATAGAATGCATTAAGGTGAAAAAACTTGAGACTTTACAACTCCCTTAATTACTCTTATTTTTATTGGATGTATTTATAAAAAAAAGTTAAAGGCACACAGGCCAAAAAAAGTTTACAATTAAGAATACCAAAATGTAGCATTTCCAGAAATAACCAATTAACAGGGACCCTGTAAATGAAAGCTTGAAGTCATGCATCGAAAAACAATAGCACATCGTTGCTCAAAGATAGGAAATGAAATAAGGCTGTTTTCTTTTTATATATTTGAAGATAATATACTAAAATACAATACAATGATACTGGTTTACAAGGTGTATACATTTTGGCAATTTAAGCACAGCCGTAATTAGGTGCCTATATTTGCATGGGTGGTTACACAATGGGGTAGAGTGAGTGAGTGTGTGAGGGCTGGGGGGTTCTGCGTATTATTGAAGCTGCATTCAGAAGTCATTTAGCTGTACATGTAAGCATCATCAACAGCTTTTATACCATGTAGTTGCCATGGAAACTAAGGACTGGCAGCTTTAAGCACAGTGGTCCCTTGACAAAGGAGGAGTGATGCCCTCTAACAGCTCCAGTGAATGTTTCTGCTATTATAGCCCAAAACCCTTTTATGACATACTAATTTATCATCAGCTTGCATCACCAGCATGGTCCCTATGTCCTGGAAGGACTGACTCTTGTGCATGTGCCGGAATTATGACATCCCAATGTCGACCAATGACAATGCCCAAAGAGTAGCACCCTGGGAGAAGATGCCTTAGAGGGACCCCTCGCAGCCTTCATACCATTAGAGAAGAGGTAAGTATAGGGACTTTAGTTCCACATTGAGTGAGGGGAAATCTCTCTGACAGAATCCCATATTGTAGTTCTAATTCTTACCCACTTTACCACTTAAAAAATAAAAAAATGATATATTTTTATTTAACATAAACTTTATAGTTTTATACCTCAGACATAAAAAAATGAACAAAGCATATCCTTCTATAGTGTGTATTTGCCTTAATCCAAAGCAACTAGAGTAATTTCTACCTGCTGTCTCCTTTCTCTGTCACATCTGTGCATGAGTTGATAGCAGACAATCTCGAGTGACAACCCTGCCCCCCCCCTCCAGCACACAGCAGGTGATTGACAGCCTAAGCTATCCATGTTTTCTTGAATCTGTGTAGGAGTGTGTGTCCATTCCCTCCACTCAGGCTTCAGAATACACCAAGCTCTGTGCTTTATGCTGTGCAGTGGGTGACTTCAGATCCATGTCATCCTGCTTTCTAAAAAAAAAACACCCACTAAAGTGAGTAGCTTCAGGTGATACACAGAGATGAAACAAATCTGCCTACATAAGTTGTACCTATTTATCTGCAGCCCTATCTTGTTCGAGCTTCTAATGCCTCGTTCACACAGGACGCACTAAAGCATACACCTATCAAAGGACATGTTTACCTGCATGGGGATTCACAGGTCTTCCGTGCATCCCTGTGCAGGCAGTCCCATTGATGTCAGTTAGAACGCAAAAGGCTGCACAGACACAGATGCTGTTCACAGTCTGACAGCCATGTGGATGATGATCAGTGCCTTGATTTTCTGTGCAGGTCTCCCCTGTGAGGAAATTCAGCTGATCAGCTGTCCTCTCCTCACACTCTGTCACTGTGAGGAGAGGAAAGCTGATAACAGGCATTTCATGGTTTACATGTGATAGCTGTGATTGGACAGAAGTGATCACATGGGTAAAGAGCTGCGTCATCACCTCTTTACTGAGATCAGGGATGAGCCATGTCCCAAAGACACACTGCGTCCCGGCGGACGCGCAAGCACGGTGAGAGTGGGACAACATCGTCCCAGAACAAGTGAGCCACCTTGCCACTGTCATTTGTCAATACGGTGGGTGGGAGTTGGTTAAAGACCCAGCAGATTACAGATATGGTGTTTACAGGATAGGACTGCATGCAAGCACGTCCATCAAAGACAATTAAAGTTCCCATCCCATAAGCAAATTCTGTGTCCTGCTATCGGACCCATGCACTACTAATCTGGAATCTTGTCCATTTGTCAGCACCTCATGTATTAAGTTGCGGACCCATTACTAGCCTCATTGCCTTTCTGCAATATTCTTATAGAGAGATCCTTAGATGGGGAATAATTGGTGCGGGCTCTAATCGAGCAACCTGACATGGTCCTCCAGATATTCCAGTAATTTGGATAGTCTGGATAGTTTGGATTTGGAATCCCTTGATGCTAATCGGGGAGGTCTGCTTCTTCATGTTAAATCTTTCGCTGGACATGTGGGGCATGCTTATCTTGGTAATAAATCGTGATAATCAGCGCAAACCAAAAAAACTGTACAATTGTATACACAAGGCTGCAAACAATCAGTGCTAAACACAAAACACCTGTGATAAATCTGTAATAAATATTGCTGTGCCAAGGGAAAGAATAAATATGCTTAAATAATTTATAATCAGAAAGCAACTCAATGCTTCTAAAAATCAAATAACAGTGATAATCAGTGAAAATAGCAGTCCCAATAGTGAAAGCTAAAGGAGAACAATAAATCCAATAAAGCAATCAATCTTCATCTGTGATTTAAATAAAGTGCTGCATGCTTCACTCCAGTGCTCCCAGTGGCTAGTGCAAGATAAGCAGCTCACCTTAGGACTAGACTCATGAGAGTCATACACGCTTTGGGATGTATACAGATGGATATACAAGGATAACAGCCTGGTCTCCCTTCATCCACTGCTTCCAGCTACCGCTCCACGTGGGCCAAGAACCTCTTCATGCACTTGTCAGTCTGTCCTCTTCTCCTTCTTCTCTCTGTCTGTACGGAGGGTCTCGGCTCTTAGGCCTAGGGAAGCACAAAACCTGAATACACCACTGATATCAGGTCGTACCATTTCATAATCTCCGCCGGCGTTGGGACATTAAGCTCGGACCCCATAGAGAGAGAAGAAGATGGAGCAGACACACAGAGGATATTAATACTCCAGAGGACATAAGGAGCGCTGTGTGGACAACAGAAGAGCCGAGACCCTCCGTACAGACAGAGAGAAGAATGTGAGTCTTGTGAATTTGTGTTTGGGAAAAGGGGGGCTAGGTCTGATTAGTGAATTATAAGCCCTTTACTGCCAACCTCTTCCTGAGAATGATAGTTAGTTGGTGTTATGCTGACCCACTATCTTTAATACATTCTGACCTCAAACATGTATGTCAGGAAAGTCTGCAAAAATTCACATACCTCAATCTGTATACCTCCACTGAATCAGAACAATGCAGTCAGCATGCCAACCAAGCAACTAGCATTTTCAGAAAAAAATAACAGCAATGACAGCCTACCCGTTTCATGTTAGGTTTCCTATAACTTGGCTATTGTTAACTTGAATTAGTAATAAAAGAGCATTTTTTGTTGCGCTGAAGAAGCTCTTTAGGAAACACATAACTGAGACACCCTGTCCCTGCATTTCAACCCCCTCCCCCCTCCCTTTCTAAAATCCATGCTATCAGTCTATTTGAAGCAAGCTCTCCTCTGCTGCAATACCATCACCCACATATTGGCTGTAGGACTCTGAAGCGGTTTCCTCCCACCTTTCAGGAACAGTAATAGAGGGCAGTGGCTCAGCTGGGTTCCTCCATGCTCCTAGTCCCTTCTAGGAATGCTGCCAGTCGGTTCTCTGTAGCTCTGTCCCTCCATAGGACACACATGGCTGAATGTCGAGGTTAGCAGGAGGCTGGCATGTGTGGAGGGGGAGCAGGGATTGCACACAACTTTTTTTTTTTCATCCTTTCAATGGCAAAACACTGAATTTCTCTGCCCTTTGGAAACAAACTACAGGCCACTTTGCACTCACTCGGCAATGCTCTGTACACAGAAGGAGTTTTCCATGGCTGTCCTTCTCTCTTCTGCCCACAGGATGCTATCAGGCGAGGAGAGAGCAGTCTCCTCCCTTAGGCAGAGCAGGGAACGCCATAGATGCTGGACAGTAATTCTCCCACTCTACAAGACTCTGGTCCGGCCACATCTGGAGTATGCTGTCCAGTTCTGGGCACCGGTCCTCAGGAAGGATGTGCTGGACCTGGAGAAAGTCCAGAGAAGGGCAACAAAAATAATTAGGGGAATGGAGGACATCAGCTATGAGGAAAGACTACAAGCACTGAACTTATTCTCTCTGGAGAAGAGACGATTGAGAGGGGATATGATATCAATATACAAATACTGTACTGGCGACCCTAGCATAGGGAACAAGCTATTTAGTGAAAGGGAATATAAAAGGATTCGCAGCCATTCACTAAAATTAGAAGAGAAGCGGTTTAACCTTAAACTGCATAAAGGATTCTATTCAGTCAGAGCGGTAAGTATGTGGAACTCTCTTCCACAAGCAGTGGTATCAGCAGTGGCGGCTGGTGCTCAAAATTTTTGGGGGGGCGCAAACAGAAAAATGTAATAGGCATTGCTTTGCGGCAAAAAACACTGTAAAAAATTGCGTGACTTTGAGATCACAAAAATGTGAAAGGGGCCTTCAGTAATTAAGGCATAGCGTGCCCCCTTTCAATGCACAGAGACCAGCGTGCCCCCTTTCAATGCACAGGGACCAGCGTGCCCCCTTTCAATGCACAGGGACCAGCGTGCCCCCTTTCAATGCACAGGGACCAGCATGCCCCCTTTCAATTCACAGGCACCAGCGTGCCCCCTTTCAATGCACAGGGACCAGCGTGCCCCCTTTCAATGCACAGGGACCAGCGTGCCCCCTTTCAATGCACAGGGACCAGCGTGCCCCCTTTCAATGCACAGGGACCAGCATGCCCCCTTTCAATTCACAGGCACCAGCGTGCCCCCTTTCAATGCACAGGGACCAGCGTCCCCTTTCAATGCACAGGGACCAGCGCGCCCCCTTTCAATGCACAGGCACCAGCGTGCCCCATTCCAATGCACAGAGACCAGCGTGCCCCCTTTCAATGCACAGGGACCAGCGTGCCCCATTTCAATGCACAGAGACCAGCGTGCCTCCTTTCAATGCACAGGGACCAGCGTGCCCCCTTTCAATGCACAGGGACCAGCGTGCCCCCTTTCAATGCACAGGGACCAGCATGCCCCCTTTCAATGCACAGGGACCAGCGTGCCCCCTTTCAATGCACAGGGACCTGCGTGCCCCCTTTCAATGCACAGGGACCTGCGTGCCCCCTTTCAATGCACAGGGACCTGCGTGCCCCCTTTCAATGCACAGGGACCTGCGTGCCCCCTTTCAATGCACAGGGACCTGCCTGCCCCCTTTCAATGCACAGGGACCTGCCTGCCCCCTTTCAATGCACAGGGACCTGCCTGCCCCCTTTCAATGCACCCCTGTGTGCCCCCTTTCAATGCAGAGATGCCAGGGATCACAAAGATCAGAGATGAGGATATCCGGGATGAGAATAACAGGGATCTCACAGATCAGGGATGACAATGACAGGGATCTCACAGGTCAGAGATGAGGATGCCAGCGTGCCCCCTTTCAATTCACAGTAAACAGCGAAAAAAATGAGGTTGAAGGATTATAAGAGGTGCATGGAAGTCAGCCAGCCCCCAGTCTGATGTACTCACCCTCCAGTCTGTCACCAACCAAGTAGACCTTGTCTCATGATACAAAGAACAGGGGTTTAGATGACACACATTTGCAAACGCATGTGTAAGCTGCAGAGCCACTACACGGCACCCTGTTTTATCTGCAGTCCTAACACTTTCCTAATTTAGTGTCTCCACACTGGGAGCACATGGCTGCTAATGGATGGATGGGGGAACAGGTGGGAGGGAGACAAGACTAGAAAATTACTTGGATTCCTCAAACATTATATATATTTTTCAGCAGAGACTCTGGAGAATAAAATGGCGGTTGTTGCAATATTTTATGTCACACCGTATTTGCGCAGCGGTCTTTTAAACGCAAACAGTAAGGTTAGCCCAACTTTTTTTGTATATTGTGAAAACAAAAGGGACGCCATGTAAATGGATACCTAACATGTTACTCTTTAAAATTGCATGCACTCGTGGAATGGCGACAGACTACGATACTTAAAAATCTCCATAGGCGACGCTTCAAAAAATGTTAACGATTACCCGTTTAGAGTTACAGAGGAGGTCTTTTGCTAGAATTTTTTCTTTTGATCTAACGATCGTGGCGATACCTCACATGTGTGATTTGAACGTTGTTTACATTTGCGAGCGCGGCTTACGTATGCATTTTCTTTGGTGTGCAAGCAGGCGGGGACGGGGGCGCGTTAATAACATTTTTTTTTTTTTAGAATTTTTACATGGTCCCATTAATTTGACAATTTTTATTGGGTTTTATTTTTTACAAATACAGACCAATTAAACCATAAAAAAAATAATACATACATCAGGATAAACAACAAGAAGAGAGGAAAAAAGAAAAAAAATGTATTCATCATTATGCTCATTGTGAATCCAAACTCAGCATATCACACTTGTGGCAAATCCAAGCACACCCACAAAAAAAAAAAAAAACCCCACTAAAGAATAATCTAAATAAACGTGCACGTGTTCAATTAATCCCCCACAGTGGCGTACCTAGAGCATTTGGCACCCGGGGCGGATCCTATATCTGGCACCCCCCCCCCCCCCAACTTTAAAATGTAAAAACACCCACAGAAATTTGTAATGTTTTCAAGAATATTTATTGCACAAATTTCACAGCCCCCATCACAGTGCCCCTTGCCGTCTGCCCCCTCCCCCGTCTCTCTAATCGCAGTTCCTCCTTTTGCACTCTCTGCCTCCCCTGCACAGTCCTACCTTCAGCATAAATAGATAGTGACTGCAGACATGGTACAGGAGATGGTCAGAGACTGCAGACATGATACAGGAGATGCTCAGAGACTGCAGTCATGATACAGGAGATGGTCAGAGACTGAGGACATGATACAGGAGATGGTAAGAGACTGAGGACATGATACAGGAGATGGTCAGAGACTACAGACATGATACAAGAGATGGTCAGAGATTGCAGACATGATACAGGAGATGGTCAGAGACTGCGGACATGATACAAGAGATGCTCAGCCAGAGACTGCAGACATTATACAGTATATGGTCAGAGACTGAGGACATGATACAGGAGATGGTCAGAGACTGCAGACATGATACAGGAGATGCTCAGCCAGAGACTGCAGACATGATACAGTATATGGTCAGAGACTGAGGACATGATACAGGAGATGGTCAGAGACTGAGGACATGATACAGGAGATGGTCAGAGACTGAGGACATGATACAGGAGATGGTCAGAGACTGAGGACATGATACAGGAGATGGTCAGAGACTGAGGACATGATACAGGAGATGGTCAGAGACTGAGGACATGATACAGGAGATGGTCAGAGACTGCAGACATGATACAGGAGTTGGTCAGAGACTGAGGACATGATAGAAGATAGAAGAGCACTAGGGGGGCCAGAGAGCACAGGCAAAGCAGAGAGCACTGGAGGAGCTGAAGGGCGCGGTGGGGGGGGGGCTGGGGGCTGGAGAGAATTGAGAGGGGGTTTGGAAAGCATTGCAGGGTTGGTTGGAAGGCGCAGGGGGTGGAGAGCACGGGGGGGGGGGACAAGGAGCACTTGGGGGCGGGCAGGGAAAACCAGGGAGGTGGAGAGCACTGGGGGGACAGGGAGCACTTGGGGGGTGGGCAGGGAAGACCAGGGGGGTGGAGAGCACTGGGGGGGACAGGTAGCACTTGGGGGGCGGGCAGGGAAAACCAGGGGGGTGGAGAGCACTGGGGGGGGGGGACAGGTAGCACTTGAGGGGTGGGCAGGGAAAACCAGGCAGGTGAAGAGCACTGGGGGGGGGACAGGTAGCACTTGGGGAGCGGGCAGGGAAAACCAGGGGGGTGGAGAGCACTGGGGGGGGGGACAGGTAGCACTTGGGGGGTGGGCAGGGAAAACCAGGGGGTGGAGAGCATTGGGGGGGGGACAGGTAGCACTTGAGGGGTGGGTAGGGAAAACCAGGCAGGTGGAGAGCACTGGGGGGGGGGGGACAGGTAGCACTTGAGGGGTGGCAGGGAAAACCAGGCAGGTGGAGAGCACTGGGGGGGGGGACAGGTAGCACTTGAGGGGTGGGCAGGGAAAACCAGGCAGGTGGAGAGCACTGGGGGGGGGGGGGACAGGTAGCACTTGAGGGGTGGGCAGGGAAAACCAGGCAGGTGGACAGCACTGGGGGGGGGGGACAGGTAGCACTTGAGGGGTGGGCAGGGAAAACCAGGCAGGTGGAGAGCACTGGGGGGGGGGGACAGGTAGCACTTGAGGGGTGGGCAGGGAAAACCAGGCAGGTGGAGAGCACTGGGGGGGGGGGACAGGTGGCACTTGGGGGGCGGGCAGAGAAAACCAGGGGGGTGGACAGCACTGGGGGGGGACAGGTAGCACTTGAGGGGTGGGCAGGGAAAACCAGGCAGGTGGAGAGCACTGGGGGGGGGGACAGGTAGCACTTGAGGGGTGGGCAGGGAAAACCCGGCAGGTGGAGAGCACTGGGGGGGGGGACAGGTAGCACTTGAGGGGTGGGCAGGGAAAACCAGGCAGGTGGAGAGCACTGGGGGGGGGGGACAGGTAGCACTTGAGGGGTGGGCAGGGAAAACCAGGCAGGTGGAGAGCACTGGGGGGGGGGGGACAGGTAGCACTTGAGGGGTGGGCAGGGAAAACCAGGCAGGTGGAGAGCACTGGGGGGGGGACAGGTAGCACTTGGGGGGTGGGCAGGGAAAACCAGGGGGTGGAGAGCATTGGGGGGGGGACAGGTAGCACTTGAGGGGTGGGCAGGGAAAACCAGGCAGGTGGAGAGCACTGGGGGGGGGGGGGACAGGTAGCACTTGAGGGGTGGGCAGGGAAAACCAGGCAGGTGGAGAGCACTGGGGGGGGACAGGTAGCACTTGAGGGGCGGGCAGGGAAAACCAGGCAGGTGGACAGCACTGGGGGGGGGGACAGGTAGCACTTGAGGGGTGGGCAGGGAAAACCAGGCAGGTGGAGAGCACTGGGGGGGGGGGACAGGTAGCACTTGAGGGGTGGGCAGGGAAAACCAGGCAGGTGGAGAGCACTGGGGGGGGGGGGGACAGGTGGCACTTGGGGGGCGGGCAGAGAAAACCAGGGGGGTGGACAGCACTGGGGGGGGGGGACAGGTAGCACTTGAGGGGTGGGCAGGGAAAACCAGGCAGGTGGAGAGCACTGGGGGGGGGACAGGTAGCACTTGAGGGGTGGGCAGGGAAAACCAGGCAGGTGGAGAGCACTGGGGGGGGGGGACAGGTAGCACTTGAGGGGCGGGCAGGGAAAACCAGGCAGGTGGACAGCACTGGGGGGGGGGACAGGTAGCACTTGAGGGGTGGGCAGGGAAAACCAGGCAGGTGGAGAGCACTGGGGGGGGGGACAGGTAGCACTTGAGGGGTGGGCAGGGAAAACCAGGCAGGTGGAGAGCACTGGGGGGGGGGACAGGTGGCACTTGGGGGGCGGGCAGAGAAAACCAGGGGGGTGGACAGCACTGGGGGGGGGGGACAGGTAGCACTTGAGGGGTGGGCAGGGAAAACCAGGCAGGTGGAGAGCACTGGGGGGGGGGACAGGTAGCACTTGAGGGGTGGGCAGGGAAAACCAGGCAGGTGGAGAGCACTGGGGGGGGGGGGGACAGGTAGCACTTGAGGGGTGGGCAGGGAAAACCAGGCAGGTGGAGAGCACTGGGGGGGGGGGGACAGGTAGCACTTGAGGGGTGGGCAGGGAAAACCAGGCAGATGGAGAGCACTGGGGGGGGGGACAGGTAGCACTTGAGGGGTGGGCAGGGAAAACCAGGCAGGTGGAGAGCACTGGGGGGGGGACAGGTAGCACTTGAGGGGTGGGCAGGGAAAACCAGGCAGGTGGACAGCACTGGGGGGGGGGGACAGGTAGCACTTGAGGGGTGGGCAGGGAAAACCAGGCAGGTGGAGAGCACTGGGGGGGGGGGACAGGTAGCACTTGAGGGGTGGGCAGGGAAAACCAGGCGGTTGGAGAGCACTGGGGGGGGGGGACAGGTGGCACTTGGGGGGCGGGCAGAGAAAACCAGGGGGGTGGACAGCACTGGGGGGGGACAGGTAGCACTTGAGGGGTGGGCAGGGAAAACCAGGCAGGTGGAGAGCACTGGGGGGGGGTGACAGGTGGCACTTGGGGGGCGGGCAGAGAAAACCAGGGGGGTGGACAGCACTGAAGGGGACAGGGAGCTAGGGAAAGATGAATTCCTCATATGCAACTGCCCCCTCCTATCGAGCACACACACTCCGGAACTCACCTTCTTCCTGCCGAGGCTGAGGCTCCGCCCCTTCTTCCCGCCGAGGCCCCGCCCCCTTCTCCCGCCGCGGCTCCGCCCCTTATTCCCGCCGCCGTTCCGCCCCCCCCCGCAGCGCTGACTGAAGGAGCTGCCTTCACAGCGATACGGAACACGCCGGGCAGGACACAACACCGGCTGACACCCCCCAGTGCGTGGCACCCGGGGCGGGCCGCCCCCCCGCCCCCCCTCTTGGTACGCCACTGATCCCCCAATAGAAGGGGGTAATAAATAAATTGAGAAGACCCTTCCTTGGGATTTAGTGCAAAATGTGTCTTTCCCCCTAATGGGGATATCGTGTATTTAGAGGCATAGCCAGACCTTGTAAGACCCCCTAGGATCTTACATAAAGAGAAAAAAAAAAAAAAAACCCTTGAAAAATTGACAACATAAAAGGGTAAGGGTCGGGAGGGGAGGAAGGCACATACCCATGCAACGCAAAATCTACACCTCAATAGAATTGGAGTACACCTCTGACCCAGTGAAAGATACCCACGGCAGCCACCGAGCTCTAGTCACCTCCTCTGAATTTTTTAACACCGATATCAGTTCCTCCATCTTATGAATCTCTTTAACTTTTTCGAACCACATTTTCAGAGAGGGAGTCTGAGTTTGTCTCCATAGAATAGGTATGCATGCCTTCGCAGCATTTAAGAGTCTAAGTGTCAGAGATTTTATATATTTTTTTGATGATCCCTTTGTAAGATGCAGAAGACATAGAGCGGGATCATCCTGTATCTCTACCTCTGTCAACTGTTTAATTATTACAGCGATTTTCATCCAAAATACCCTTATCAGGGGACATGACCAGAAGATATGGACCATAGTCCCTACTTCCGATCCACAACGCCAACAACTGTCCGTGTATTTCTCATCCATTTTATGTAGCACCTCAGGGACTCTATACCACCTAGTAAGTATTTTGTAGCCCATCTCCTGGATCTTACAATCCATAGATGTTTTATGAACTGTAGCCAAAATTTTGTTGACTTGCCCAGGGGTTAAGGATATCTCAAGCTCATGTTCCCACCTCTGTATAAACGAGAGGTGTTTATCTTCTTGCTCTTCTGACAACCATGTATAAAATAAAGATATCAAATGTTTGGGCGGAGCCTTCGAGATACAAATCTCTTCGAAGGGGGTTAATTTCCTAGGGACATACCCCCCTTTCTGATATGTCCTCAGGAAGTGTCTTAATTGAAAAATACTGAAATAATCCAGATCAACATCTGGCCATTCCGCAATCTCTTCCTGTGTAGGTATTTGCCCCTTCTTCCATATATCATATATACGAACTTTACTGACATGTGCCAAACTTTGTACCTTTGCGCTTACACATCCCGGAGGGAATTCAGGGTTCCCTAAGATCGGTATCAGTGGGGATTGGCTGGGGGATATCTTAGAGAAATGTTGAATACGTCTGGTTTCTCGTATTGTCGTCCCTATAGTAGGATGTGCATACACCTCGTCCGCAGAAGAGTATATTGACCGTGGTGCAGGAGGGGTCATTTGGCCCGCCTCGTTTACCTCAACCCTAACCCATCGTTTAAGGGCCCCATTGCAATTCCAGTCCACTACCCGTGTCAAGTGAATAGCTCTATAATACCTACAAATATCCGGTAATCCTATCTCCCCCCCCCCCCCCGGTCTTTGGGGAGGTGCAGGGTCTGTAACCGGATCCGCTGGGATCTTTGAGCCCAAATGAAAGAGCGGGACATTGTCTTAATCTGCTGAAAAAAGTAGACGGAATTGCAATTGGTAGGGCCTGCATTATGTATAGAATCCTAGGTAAAACATTCATTTTTAGTGCATTACACCTACCAAACCAAGTTAAAAATAGCTGTTGCCAGCTTCTCAGGTCTCCCTTGATCTTCCTCAATAAAGGTAGAAAGTTTTTCCTATATAAATCTGAGGGGTCTGCTGTAATCTGGACCCCCAAATATTTTATTGAGCCCAACAGAATGGGAATGATGTGCGAAATTGGAGTTCCTCCTGTATTGACATAGAAATGCTCAGTGCCGATGACTTAGTAAGATTAATTTTGTAATTAGCTAAAGCTCCGTATTCTCTGAGTGCCTCCAGTATATTTGGGAGAGATACTATGGGATTAGTAACAAAATATATGAGATCATCTGCAAAAGCAGCCACTTTGTGCTGCTCACCAGCAACCCATATCCCTGATATATTGGGAGATCTACGTATTGAACATAGAAAAGGTTCAAGTGTTAAAATGAAAATGAGAGGGGACAACGGGCAACCTTGCCTGGTCCCGTTCGATATTAAAAAAAAGTCCGATCTCCACTCATTCACCCGTACAGCTGCTGATGGATTAGCATATAATGACAGAATGAATGTTAACATCTGTGGACCCAATCCAATATATGACAGGGTGGCCTTGATGAAACTCCAGGCCACCCTGTCAAATGCTTTCTCCGCGTCAGTAGAGAGCATCACCATTTTGTTACAGGAAACATGAGCTGCATGGATAATATCTATGACCCGGGTGGTATTGTCCCTTGCTTCACGCGACGGAACAAAGCCCACCTGGTCATAGTGTATTATATGTGGAATATAAGGAATGAGGCGATTTGCAAGTATTTTTGCTAAAAGTTGTCGCAATTCAGGAGAGAAATTGGGCGATAACTGCCACAGAAAAGGGGATCTTTCCCCTCTTTCAATATAAGCGTTATATACGCCCTCAGTGAATCTAAAGGCAATGCCAAGCCGTCCCGAAGAGAATTCATATGCCCCAAGAGGGGGTGTATCAGGTGAGACCTGAAGTGTTGATAATATAACATTGTGAGTCCATCTGGACCCGGAGCTTTGTGTCTTAGCCTGGGATATTGCAATGGCCAGTTCTGTTTCTGTAATCTCTCCTTCCATTGCGAGTGCTTGTTCCGCAGCTAACACCGGCATACCAGAGTTTTGAAGGTATGATTCAATCCGTTCTAACTGTTTATTTTGGTTTACTTTTCCATTCCCTTCACTCTGCTGATTATATAAGGATTGATAGAATGTACGAAATTCACCTGCAATTGCCGATGATGTGGACACCTCTCCACCTCCCGCCCCCCTAATACGGGGGATGTGCGTTTGTTGCCTAGGTCCCCTCAGGGCCCTTGCCAACATCATCCCTGGTTTGTTTGCAAATTCAAAGGATTATCTTTTAAGCCATATCAATCTCCTATTTATCTTTAAGAATAAGATACTATTTAATTCCTCTCTTGCCCGGGTAAGAGGGGCCAGATGTTCGATGGCCAGGGATCTTTTGTGGAGTCTACTTAATTCTTCAATTTGAGAAAGCAACTCATTCACCTTTTTCTCTTGGATTTTTTTTTGTTTAGAACCCCTCGAACCACAACTTTATGGGCCTCCCAAATGATAAAGAGATAAAGAGTCATCTTTATTTTCTAGAAAATCGTTTAACGCTTCCTCAATTTTCCCCCCGTCTCTGGATTTTGCAGGAGTGATTCATTCAAACGCCATGTAGTAGGTCTAGGTGGCATAGAATCCCATCCCATGCAGACACGAGTTGGGGCATGATCTGATATAGAAAAATTTCGATGCTGGAGGAGAATACCAACGGAAGATCTGACTGAGACACCAGGATGCGGTCTATTCTAGAGAAGGCGTTGTGGATCGGAGAATAATAGGTATAGTCCCTTACATTCGGGTGCATTAACCGCCAAGGGTCGACAAGATTTAAGATAGAAAGTTCACACTGCAGACGCCGCAGTCGCGAGTATGAAATACAGGAAGATTTCTTTGAAGTATCTATAAGGGGTTCTGGCACAAAATTAAACCCCCCCCCCCCAAGACCAAATGACCTTCCCTAAAACCCAAAATGACCGGTATCAACTGTTGTAGAAAAGCTAGGTGGTCTGAGTTGGGTAAATACACATTCACCAGTGTGAGATCTGTCCGTCCAATACTCCCCTTTACTAACAAATATCTTCCCATGGGGTCTGCTAAACTCTCCTTATATGACCACACTTTCTCTTTGGAAATAAGGATACTGACACCCTTGGACTTAGCAATAGGAGAAGGGGCATGATATACCCAGGGAAATTCTTTATTGTATAATTTGGGTATAGACTCCTTCCTGAAATATGTTTCCTGCAGGAATGCTATTTGTGTATGGCTACGTTTCAAATCCTGCAGTAGGCGTGCACGCTTCTGTGGGGTAGATAGCCCTCTAACATTGAGGGTTGTGACTTTACATCCGATTTCCCCTCGTTTATGGTATTCGGTGTTGCATGCGGTGTCCTCCCCCCTCCCTCCCCCCGTCCGCAACCAGGTATTCAGACATAGGGAAGAAAAAAAAAACAACCAAAAAAAAAAAAAGGGAGGAAAGAACTCTACCTTTGCGCAACCAGGCGCGTAAGAAATTTACCTTCGCGCAACCAGGCGCGTCCTATAGTGGGGTAAAAAATGTGATAGACAAGCTCCGTGAGGTTCCCACAGATCAGATAATAAAAAATAACAAAAAATGAGAAAATGAATTGCCTAGAGCTCCGAGCGCCGCGGGCCCTCCTCTGATCTGAGGGGGAGGGGGGGGGGGGGGGCGAGAGGACGGACGCAGTCCCCCCCCGTCACCCCCCCACCCCCCCCATAAAGGGAAAAACGGAAAAACAAATTAGAGAGATCTAGAGGGTTGAGGGGCGCAGAGGGCAGCGGGGAGGAGACCCAACCCCTCCACCCCCCTCCCACCCCCCCCCAGTCCTCCGATCCACCCCCACCCCACACCTTCAGCAAAGAATGTTTTAACCCTCCGTCACCCTCCATAAAAGAGGGAGAGGGAGAGATCCTTGATTCCTTGATACCGGAATTAACCCTTTATAATACCATTATCATGTCAATAGGTCTTTAAAGCAAAGACCCATAGCAAAAAATATATATATAAAAAAAAAAAAAAAAAAGAAAAAAAACGCATGCTATCATCTTATAATAGATAAATAGTTAGCTTTTGGAGCAATACAGAACCATTAGATAAACCTATAAATCTTCTTAGACACATATCTTCACTGATCCAAAGAAAGAAGGAAAAACCCTCTCTCCCCTCTTTCCTCCTCAAAACATCATGCGCGAATAGGATCCTCTTCTGTCCCTATTTTCTGAGTGTCTACGTATTGTGGCCTGTGTGCTAGAGTCAAGCCTGTTCCATGTGAGGGCAAAGAATATTTTAACCCTCCGTCACCCTCCATAAAAGAGGGAGAGATCCTTAATACCGGCATTAACCCTTTATAATACCATTTCATGACAACAGGCCTTTAAGGCAAAGACCCATAGCAAAAAATATATATATAAAAAAAGGAAAAAAAGAAAAAAAGGAAAAAAAAAAAAAAAACGCATGCTATCATCTTATAGTAGAAAAATAGTCATCATTTGGAGCAATAAAGAACCCTCAGAAAAACGTATAAATCTTCTTAGACGCATATCTTCACTGATCTAAAGAAGGAAGGAAAAACCCTCTCTCCCCTCTTTTCCTCCTCATAGCATCATGCGCTAACAGGATCCTCTTCTGTCCCTATTTTCTGAGTGTCTACGTATTGTGGCCTGTGTACTAGAGTCAAGCCTGTTCCATGTGTCCTCCAAACACCCCCAGCCAGTCCAAAATGGGTATAGGGGGGATCCCAAGGAATGTAAACAGTTTTGGAAGCTGATCATGCCACTTAAGAGTAAACGACTTCTTGTCTCTTGTTACCACCAGCTGAAAAGGATGTCCCCAGTGATATGTTGCCTTCATCCTATGAATTTCCTCCAGGAGAGTCTTTAACATGGCTCTCATTCGTAGAGTGTTATACGAGAGATCAGGTAGTAAGCGTATTTGCGAGCCCTCATAGTCCCATGAACCCTGTTTCCAGGCACACCTCATGATCTCCTCCTTGAAGGCAAAAAAATGTAACCTTATTAACACATCCCGTGGGTTTTCAGAGCCTTTTTTGTATGTGGTTCCAATCCTATCAATTTCAAAAGGTTCAGTCAGTGAACGCTTCAATAGCCCATTAATGGTTTTCATCGCACACTCCCTGAGATCAGGGCCCAATACAGACTCGGGTATCCCTTTAAGTCTAACATTGTTCCTGCGATTTCGACTTTCACTATCATCTTGCTTCAGATGCAGTGAAATAATCTGTTTCTGTAATAACAATTGTGATTTTTTTTTAAGTCATTGATTATAGAGTCTGTTAGGGATTGTACCTCCTCCACCTGGCCGACCCTGGCGTCTACCTGATCCACTTTTTGCTTGACTGAGTCTATTTCCCCTTTCAGGTTACTCACAATTGTGGACGCCATGTCTGCAATATCTTGCTTGGTTGGAATGCGGGAGACGAACTCCTTCCATTCTGTGACCGGTAGAAGCTGGTGTACTAATGGAGTCTGTGTATTCCCAAACTCCTCCGTAGCCTGCTCCCAGACAAGGGAACCCTGCGTGGGGGGAGATAATTCTCCCAACCGATCAGAATTAGCCTTAGAGGCTTTTTTCAGCTGCTGCTGTGATGCCATGGTGGCGGAGCTCGTGGCCGAAGGACGCGTCGGCGCCATTTTAGAGGAGGCTGTAGAGCCCTGAGAGGCCGCCTCAGGAAATATGCGGTGATCTCAGAGCGTTTGGAGCTGTAGCATGGCTGTGTAGACGCCTGGGTTACCGGCATGTAAGCTGCAGGTGTGGGGGCTGGGACGCTGGCTGCAGAGGATTAGGCTCCGCTCAGCTCAACAAGCTCCTGCTGTCTGCGGCCTCACGGAATCATTGCCTAGCCACACCCCCCTACATGGTCCCTTTAAAAAAAAAAAAAATCTGATCACTGTTACTGCTGTCACAAGCGATGTAAACATTCCTTGTTACAGTAATAGGCAGTGGCAGGTTCTCTTTATGGAGGCATCTGGGATCTAAAAGACCCCAAACCCCTCCTCTGCATTGTAAAGTATTCAAAAACGCCAAGATCTGCGTTTTTGAATACTATGGATTTTTTTAAAACGGTGCCATTGGCTGCCAAGTAAACTGGAAGTGACTAGAACATGGTTCCAGTAATCCATGTCCCTAGTCTGCTTGGCTTTAGCAAACTATTTGTGGGCCTTCTTGTGCATCTTCTTTAGAAGAGGCTTCCTTCTGGGATGACAGCCATACAGACCAATTTAATGCAGTGTGTGGCGTATGGTCTGAGCACTGACAGGCTGCCCCCCCACCCCTTCCACCTCTGCAGCAACGCTGGCAGAACTCATACATCTATTTCCCAAAGCCAACCTCTGGATATGACGCTAAGCACGTGCACTCAACTTCTTTGGTCCACCATGGCGAGGGCTGTTCTGAGTGGAACCTGTCCTGTTAAACCGCTGTATGGTCTTGGCCACAGTGCTGCAGCTCAGTTTCAGGTCTTGGCAATCTTCTTACAGCCCAGGCCATCTTTATGTAGATCAACAATTTGTTTTTTTCAGATCCTCAGAAAGTTATTTGCCATGAGGTGCCATGTTGAACTTCCAGTGACCAGTATGAGAGAGTGAGAGCGATAACACCAAATTTAACACACCTGCTCCCCATTCACACCTGAGACCTTGTAACACTAACGAGTCACATGACACCGGGGAGGGAAAATGGCTAATTTGGCCCAATTTGGACATTTTCACTTAGGGGTGTACTCACTTTTGTTGCCAGCGGTTTAGACATTAATGGCTGTGTGTTGATTTATTTTGAGGGGACAGCAAATTTACACTGTTATACAAGCTGTACACTCACTACTTTACATTGTAGCAAAGTGTCATTTCTTCAGTGTTGTAGCAAAGTGTCATTTCTTCAGTGTTGTCACATGAAAAGATAGAATAAAATATTTACAAAATGTGAGGGGTGTACTCACTTTTGTGAGATAGTGTAATTGTAGATATCCAAGCATGTGCAGTGTTTCTGACTCCTACCACCATGACCACTTCCCAGAAATGACATAACCTGGGGCAAGACCAAAACATATTGGTCATATCATAGCAAGGGCAAGCCGCTGGTCTGCCAGGATAAATTGCAGCCAATGATTTGGAACAAAGTCCCTCTTTTCTTCTCATTTGTCCTTCATTTTGCTCGGATCTATGTAGTTGTAAAAACAAAATGCACTTTTTATCTTTCAAAAAGTGTTTCACAATGCTAAACCTTTCATCCAATGTCTAATACTGACTTTTCAAATTTAGAGAAATTTAAAGAATAGTAGTGGTTAAAATAAAGCACTTGTGGGTTTAACCAATCATTATTTTTGTATAATCTTCCTAGGGGCGTGGCAGGACATGTAAGGGGCGTGGCAGGACATGTAAGAGGCGTGGCAGGGCATGTAAGGGGCATGACAGGGTGTGTGTCCTGTACCTACATACTTTTGCTAATAGGTGTCTCTCGTTCCTATATTAAATTGTTGGGAGGTATGCATTTATTATAAAGAGAGTCTATTTCGGGAGTGATCAAGGGAGAACGTAAGGAGTAAATAGAGGACAGAGGCTTAGGTAGGTCCTCCTCAAATAACACGCTTTCCAAAGGGTGAGTCTTAATGGTTGGGTAAGTTGGGAATTGAGCAGAAACTTTGTGCCGCAGTTGTAGAAAATAGAAGAGCATTCTATTAGGTAGGTTGTAGGTACGTTTAACCACTTTACCACCGGAGGATTTTGCTGTCTTACGTCCAGGCCACTTTTTGCGATTCGGCTCTGTGCGACTTTAACTGACAATTACGCAGTCATGCAACGCCGTACCCAAACGAAATTTACGTCCTTTTTTTCTCACAAACAGAGCTTTCTTTTGGTGGTATTTGATCACCTGTGCGATTTTTGAAAAAATAACAATATTTTTCTACTTTGACAGTTAAAAAATATCCAATATATTAAATTTTTGTCATATATTTAGGCCAAAATGTATTTAGCTACATGTCTTTGACAAAAAAATTCTCAATGAGCGTATTTTTAACTGCTTTATGACCGGAAGGTTTTATCCCATTCCTGACCAGGACATATTTTGCGATTCGGCACTGCGTTACTTTAACGGACAATTGCGCGGTCGTGCAACACTGTACCCAAATTAAATTTATGTCCTTTTTTTCCCCCAACAAACAGAGCTTTCTTTTGGTGGTATTTGATCACCTGTGCGATTTTTACTTTTTGCGCTATAAACAAAAAAAAGCGACAGTTTTGAAAAAATAACAATATTTTTCACATTTTTTTATATGAAATTCCCCCCACAAAAAAATGTAAAAATCAAAATTTAACATTTTAGGCCAATTTGTTTTCTGCTACATATTTTTGGTAAAAAAAAAATCGCAATAAGCGTATTTTGATTGGTTTGCGCAAAAGTTATTGCGTTTACTTACTAAGGGAAAGATTTCTGTCATTTTTATTGTTTTTTTTTTTTTAACGAGTAATGGCGGCGATCTGTGATTTTTTTTTTGCGGGACTGCGACATTGCGGTGGACAGATCGGACCCTTGACTGACATTTTTGACACTTTTGGGGGTACCAGTGACATTACTACAGTAATCAGTGCTATAAATATGCACTGTTATTGTAAAAAGGACACTGGCAGGGAAGAGGGAGGGGTTAATGTATGCCTGGTGCTTACTGACATGTGTGGGGGGAGGTGACTGAGTGACACAGGGACAGATCGCAGGTTCTGCTATGCTAAACCCTGCAATCTGACCCTGCCTGTCACTTAGGAGATCCGCCCGCTCTGTTTACACAAGCGGGCGGATTTCCACACTAGATCCCCGACGATCAGGGAAGAGCAGCTGTGATCACCGCCGCTCCTCCCCTGGCCCTGGCCCGTGAAGGAATACAGCGGGAGCGAGCCTCCGGCGGCGCGCGCACACCGCAGAGAGAGGGGAATGTCTGGTGGCGTACGTCGCCAGACGATAACGAACCACTTTACCGCAGTACAGTCAACGTGACTGGTCGGAAAAAGGTTAAAGTATAACTAAAGGCAAAACGTTTTTTTTTTTTTTTCTAATGTTGGAAAAGAGAGCACAGAGGGATTAGAACACCTGTCAGTTGTTATTGCTGTCTGTGCCACCATTGGGGAAATTCACCTTCTCTATTTGTCCTGTTTATAGTGTTTACCATTATCATTGAAAGTGAAAGTAAAATTAAAATCCAAATGTTTTGGTTGTCCCCAGAAAAGTAATATAGGGGAAGTCTTCCAATGGGGACTCTAGGAGACCCCAAGGAATTCTTTTAATTTGCAGGGATTTCCTCTCACTTCCTGTCTGGCTATGGCACGGGAAGTGAAGGTAAATTTACACAATGGGACAGAGATGGTGAAAAAAAAAAACTGACGGGTTAAAACTGCCCCTTACTCTATCCAATATGAAAAAAAAAGGTTTGCCCTTTAGTTCTACTTAAGGATTGGTAAGATGCAATATATAAAATGCAGAGTCTACTGTAGGCACCCTAATACAGGAGATGTTTTACTGGCCAGATCACCAGGGGAAAAAATCTAAAAAAGAAACCTAATTAAGCCACTACATCTTAAAGTGGAAGTAAACTCTCCCATATAACTTTATCATATTGTAATTCTCATAAAAAACACTCATGATTGCTGCTCATAACTGTCTCCTTACTTGTTTTGTTGTAATCTGTCCCAGTTTAATTAATGACATCACTGGCGCATGCGCTTCCCATCTCTTGATTCATGGCACACTCTGTGTGCCGTCTGTCCATTGATGTAAAGCCGTGAATGGGATTTTCTCTCTCTGCGGCACAGCCATTTAAGCTCGCGAGACTGCAGGGTTTTCTAGCTTCCTGGTACTCCCCATGTGACCGTGTGACGTCACATGGGGAGTAAACCTTGGAAGTTACTGACTTCCTAGAGCGGCAATCAGTTGCAGCAGGACTGACAGGCACCTGCTTCCTTGTTTACCCAATGATGACATGATGCAATTGTCATATTGAGTTGAGCAGCTAAGCATGAGTATGTAAATTAGCAACAGATCGGCTATGAGCGGCGGTTGCTGTAGTAACGTCTGATCTAGAACGAGGCTTGGCATGCGCGAGATTGCAGCAAAGAGAGGTTGCCAAGTTCCAGGACCGCACACATACAGATACTCATATGCTGTGATACTCCTAATACGGAATTACTACTCCTTTTCTACAACATATGACCCTCTGTCATTATACTTGTTCTAAACTTCAAAGGCTGATCACAAATTACCCATACTACAAAAGTGAGATCTTCCCTTGGAGTGGTCCTTGCTGAGCTACTTGTCCGATCATCGTGGTGCCCCGGTGGTCCTCCAGGGCAACTACTATATTTCTTTTCTCTTTTCCTCATCTTGCCTTTAACTGGCTCATTGGAACCTGGGCATTCCTCCTCACGGTATCTAATTACCGTTTTTAAATGACAGATCATCCCAATCCTTTGTATAGACGTCAAGGGCATATTAGGTGCTTTTGGAACTCTGGTTGACCCCTGAGGAAGGGCTGTTTTAACGCCCAAAACGCGTAGGGTCTTTTTTCCGGTTCAAGGCCACCATGTGCACCTGAGCGTCTTCAAAGTGGTCTGGTACATGGTCTGTCAATTGCATGCGATTTTTATATGCCCCGTTTTTCATGTAATGTTTATGTTTTCACCATCTTGTTTGTATAATTGTTTGTGTTTTGATTATAATAAAATTTAACATTTTACTATGATATACAGTGTCTAGTGGCATTCATAGTCCCACACCATTGGGGATTCTTTTTGTACAGATTGCAGCAAAGGGAAACATAAAGGGCAGAAATTATATTCTAAACGGACTCAGAAAACAGTACTGATAATGGTGCTGCCTTATCCCGGAGGAAAACATTTTTAAAAGTTGAAAAAAAGGAAGTAATAGGCGATTGTTGCTAGATTAGACTATGGGAAGTGAGTAAAATAGCTGAAAATCACCAAAGGGATTGCAGAGTTTACTTCCTCTTTAAGATTGGTAAACTGCAATATATTACATTTTTTGTTTTGGGTTTGAAGAGGAAGTAAAGCTTCCTCTGTAACTTGTACCTATAGGTAACCCTATGATCAGGCTTACCTATAGATAATGTAAATATCTCCTAAACATGCACCGTTTAGGGGATATTTACTTTGCATGCAGCACATGCACTCTGAAGGAACGGCCGCCCATGCCGTGCCGCATGCACGGGAGTAACGTCATCGTGACTCTAGCCAATTAGATGGCCGGAGGATGCAAATAAGACAGCTGAACATGTCGGCCGTTTCACCGGGCGGCGCTGAGGGGGCTTCGTTCTAGGGTAAGTATTTCATAATGAGCTAGTATGCGATGCATACTAGCTCATTATGCCTTTGTCTTTCAGGGTTTTTTTTTTTTATCCTGAGGTTTACAACCTCTTTAATACCGCTTTGAACCTGGGGTTTAATAAGGGCACAACTCAGCTATGATCACACAAATTATGTATAAAATTCAATGCATTTGTGTATGTGGAAGAAGATCGTTATATTATTACCCTGTGCTAAATAAATTAAATCTTAAATCTGAATGGTTGCAGTGGGGCACTGTTTATACATTTGTCATTATCAGTCTTTGTATAGTGCCTAATGTACATTGATATATTTTACAGCTCTGCATTTTTAAACGTTACATGTGAGTGGAATTGTTGGGCTTGGTTTTAATTCATTGTATAATATTGGAGTAGGCAGCAATCAGATGACATTTATAATCTCTTTTTATATGTTTTATCTACACTTTAAAGATCTATTACTGTATATGCTAAAATGACAGCACAGCTATGTGGCAGTTATAACTATTGGATAGATTAAAAAAAATATTTATGCAGTGGTAGCATAGTCTTTGGTGTCACAGTATCAGAAAATCACCACTTTAAAAGAAATTGGATTATTTTGTCAGTGTAGAGCATGGGTGTCCAACCTGTGGCCCTCCAGCTGTTGTGGAAACTAC
Source organism: Pelophylax lessonae (assembly GCF_965119305.1). Lineage (NCBI taxonomy): Eukaryota > Metazoa > Chordata > Amphibia > Anura > Ranidae > Pelophylax > Pelophylax lessonae. Next base: position 249,587,264 of record NC_138774.1, read on the forward strand.
AAGTCCCATCATGCCTCTGCCTTTGGGAGTCATGGTTGCAACTGTCATAAATTGGGAGTCATGGTTGCAACTGTCCAGTGGCATCTTAAGAGCATTAAAGGGCCCCGGGCAATGCAGTGCACTGGGGCCATGCCTATACAATCACCCACGAGAATAAAAATTCAAATTATCGATAAGGCGATATTTATTGGTACAGCAGTGCCAGGCTAATGACAGCTTCCAAGTTCGGCGGCTGGGTCCAGAGAACACACACGGATGGGAGTCAGACTCAACTGTCCTGTGTGTGCCTGTTCCTGTGGTGGCGGACAGGCATTCCTGCAGATGTGGGCTCCCCCGCCACCGCCTAAGTGGCCTGCAAGCAGTGCAGGGCCGACAGGCCCTTGCCACCTGCTAAGTTCGGGATGCACATTGGAATCGGGACTAATACTTTGCTGGGGCTGGGTCACTGGGCAGGTGGGGCCCCCGGGCAACTGCCCAGCATGCCCATTCGGTAAGATGGCCCTGCAATTGTCAGCCTTGCAATGCCTCTTGGGCCCTGTAGTTTGGAGGGCCACAGGTTGGACACCCATGGTGTAGAGATATCATTACCAATTTCACATTTATACTGTATATTGAATACACTACCCATGCTTTAGACTGCCTTTATCCTCCCATAAATAAAATAAAATATTACATTATGACAGATTTACCTAAACTGCTAATGGTTTGAAATATGTTGACAAAGTGGACATCCTAGTATTACCATGAATTGAAGACAAAAAATACAGTATCTCACAAAAGTGAGTACACCCCTCACATTTTTGTAAATATTTTATTATATCTTTTCATGTGACAACATTGAAGAAATGCCCCTTTGCTACAATGTAAAGTAGTGAGTGTGCAGCTTGTATAACAGTGTACATTTGCTGTCCCCTCAAAATAACTCAACACACAGCCATTATTGTCTAAACTGCTGGAAACAAAAGTGAGTACATCTCTAAGTCAAAATTTCAGAATTGGGCCCAATTAGCCATTTTCCCTCCCTGGTGTCATGTGACTCGTTAGTGTTACAAGGTCTCGGGTGTGTTAAATGGTGTTATCGATTTCTCACTCTCTCATACTGGTCACTGGAAGTTCAACATGGCACCTCATTTCAAAGAAATTTCTGAGGATCTGAAAAAAAGAGTGGTTGCTCTACATAAAGATGGCCTAGGGTATAAGAAGATTGCCAAGACCCTGAAACTGAGCTGCAGCATGGTGGCTAAGACTATACAGCGGTTTAACAGGACAGGTTCCACTCAGAACAGGCCTTGTCATTGTCGACCAAAGAAGTTGAATGCACGTGCTCAGTGTCATATCCAGAGGTTGTCTTTGGGAAATAGATGTATGAGTGCTGCCAGCGTTGCTGCAGAGGTTGAAGGGGTGGGGGGTCAGCCTGTCAGTGCTCGGACCATACACCGCATACTGCATCAAATTGGTCTGCATGGCTGTCGTCCCAGAAGGAAGCCTCTTCTAAAGATGATGCACAAGAAAGCCTGCAAACAGTTTGCTGAAGACAAGCAGACTAAGGACATGGATTACTGGAACTATGTCCTGTAGTCTGTGGAGACCAAGAAAAACGTATTTGGTTCAGATGGTGTCAAGCATGTATGGCGGCAACCAAGTGAGGAGTACAAAGACAAGTGTGTTTTGTCTACAGTCAAGCATGGTGGTTGGAGTGTCATGGTCTGAGGCTGAATGAGTGCTGCTGGCACTGGGGAGCTACAGTTAACTAAGGGAGCCATGAATGCCAACATGTACTGTGACATACTGAACAGAGCATGATCCCCTCCCTTTGGAGACAGGGCCGCGAGGCAGTATTCCAACATGATAATGAGGGTAAAGGTTATGGACTGGCCAAGCATATATCCAGTCCTTAACCCTATTGAACATCTTTGGGGCATCCTCAAACAGAAGGTAATGTCGTCATGAAGGAGTGGAAGAGGACTCCAGTGGCAACCTGTGAAGCTCTGGTGAACTCCATGCCAAGGAGGGTTAAGGCAGTGATGGAAAATAATGGTGGCCACACAAAATATTGACACTTTGGGCCCAATTTGGACATTTTGACTTAGAGGTGTACTCACTTTTGTTGCAAGCAGTTTCTTCTTTAATGGCTTTGTGTTATTTTGGGGGGACAGCAAATGTACACTGATATACAAGCAGTACACTCACTACTTTACATTCTAGCAAAGTGTAATTTCTTCAGTGTTGTCACTATAACAATGTAATATAACAATATAATACAATTTTTACAAAAATGTGAGGGGTGTACTCACTTTTGTGAGATACTGTAACTACAAAAATGTAGTGGTCATTGCTAATTGTTTGATAAAAACCTAAGTGCAACCAAAAACATGAACAGAAAAGTCAGCACAAGAGACGTAACAGTCATAGGGTGTGGTGTGTGCCTTGTGTCCATCCTTTCTGTCCAGCTCCTCCATTCATAGAAGCCACACTACAGCTTCTATGAATGGAAAGCAATCTGTGAATGGAGGATGGGCAGATAATAGCTTTCCATTCAAAGAATCTGTTTAATTATTAGAAGCTGGGGTATGGCTTCAATGAATGGAGCTGCAATATGCAAAGGGCAGATATAGTCAGGCTGTCTTGATGAGAGCATGCTGCAGGAAGATTACAGGGTGGAGGAATCCGCACAAGAGACACAATCCTACTGGCTGTAAGTTATGTCTTTTGTACAGTTTTCCCTGTTTCTGATTTTAGCTGTGCTTTAAGTGCCGGTTCACACTCTTGCGGCTGCATATAATATCGGAGCGCACTGCTCCTTCATTACATACGATCGGCTGTGCGGTGCAAATTCAGCCATACAATTTGTATGGCTAAATTCGCACTGCACCCGCACAAAAGTTGCACATGACCCTTTTTTTCAGCCGCATCAGGATCGGATCGCACAGTGGTTCACACTTGTGCGAACTGTAAGTCCCGGGTCACACTTATGCGATGCAGGAAGGCTGCGAATTCGCAGCCTGTTCCCGCATCGCAAAGGCACCCTTAGCAGTTCACACTGCCATATGCGATACGCTGGGGGTGTCAATGAAATGTTAACGACACCCCCAGTTTGATCGCATATCGCAGTGCGATCTTTACAGTTCGCACAGGATCGCATCGAACAAGTGTGAACCACTGTGCGATCCGATCCTGATGCGGCTGAAAAAAAGGGTCATGTGCGAGTTTTGTGCGGGTGCAGTGCGAATTTAGCCATACAAAGTGTATGGCTGAATTTGCACCGCACAGCCGATCGCATGTAATGAAGGAGCAGTGCGCTCCGATATTACATGCGATCACGGCAGCCGCAAGAGTGTGAACTGGCACTAAAGATCGCACTGCGATATGCGATCAAACTGGGGGTGTCGTTAACATTTCATTGACACCCCCAGCGTATCGCATATGGCAGTGTGAACTGCCAAGGGTGCGTTTGCGATGCGGGAACAGGCTGTGAATTCGCAGCCTTCCCGCATCGCACAAGTGTGACCCGGCACTTAAGATGCAGGGTTGGATTATCATGGTGGCCCTATCTTTATCACTAACTGGTGAGTCACATACCTTGAATAAGTCTGCAGCCAGTGGTGGTAATAGTCTAATCAACTATTCTGCACACTTTTTGCAGTTCAATGGCAGGTGATAGTTGGACTTTTCCAGCTAGAGGGAGGTTAAGTGATAAAGGACTTCAGCTGCGTTGATTTGTATCAGTCAATAATAGCAACTTACACTACACGCCTATTTTTACAACTCAGTAATAGGTATTACTAAATTATCATTGTCACATATACACTTTACTGGAAAATCAATACTCATGAAAAATTCTTGTGCTCCTTTATAACTGTCTGTGACGCAGACATGCAAATTTCAGCCTAGCTTTTACTCTAAACAAAGAGTTTAGTCTGACGCCTCTTTACACCATCTCCACCCCTTCCTCCGTATCTCCTTCTGTCAAAAGAGTCAGGTTGCAGTGAAAACTGAAAAGAAAGGTTTGAATCTGCTGTGATTGTGCCAGTAAAAAGAAAGGTTTGAATCTGCTGTGATTGTGCCAGTAAAAAGAAAGGTTTGAATCTGCTGTGATTGTGCCAGTGAAAAGAAAGGTTTGAATCTGCTGTGATTGTGCCAGTGAAAAGAAAGGTTTGAATCTGCTGCGATTGTGCCAGTGAAAATAAAGGTTTGAATCTGCTGTGATTGTGCCAGTAAAAAGAAAGGTTTGAATCTGCTGTGATTGTGCCAGTGAAAAGGAAGGTTTGAATCTGCTGTGATTGTGCCAGTGAAAAGGAAGGTTTGAATCTGCTGTGATTGTGCCAGTGAAAAGGAAGGTCTGAATCTGCTGTGATTGTGCCAGTGAAAAGGAAGGTTTGAATCTGCTGTGATTGTGCCAGTGAAAAGGAAGGTCTGAATCTGCTGTGATTGTGCCAGTGAAAAGGAAGGTCTGAATCTGCTGTGATTGTGCTATTCATGGTGATCTTCTTTTTTTTCCCCTCCCTAAAAGGTGGATTCTCTTCTTGTATCTTCCTCCATCTGGCAAGACGCGGAGTCTCCGACATGTCCCTTTCACCAAGAGCATGTGTGCTTGGGTTTTTTCCCATCTTCCTGTTGTGCATCAACATCCATGCGCTGGATTTACCTAAAGACTGTAAGTAAACCACAAACTCCCTCCTCCTCTGTGTGCCTTATTCCTTTTTTATTATATTTCTTTATTATTTTCCAAAAGTATCGTATACATAATTGATCTACTTCAATAAAAAAGAAAACATACAAAACCAGTATACATTAACCATTCCTTTTACTGTACCCCATTTCACCCCCCCCCCCCTCGCTTCTTTTACATCTTCTCTACTTCCTAAAAAACTCTCCTAAATTCGCTCCTCCCCTCTCCTAAACTCAGTATATCCCCTAGTTTTCTTATACTCCTTCCAGCTATCCCAAATACCTAAACCCTTCCTCATCTCATCCTCCCCGTCACTCCTTAAGGCTCCGTTCACATGTAGGCGTTTTGGGGCGTTTTTCTGCTCTAGGATCAGCTCTCAAAACGCCCAACAAGACAAATCCTATTCATTTCAATGGCACCTGTTCACATCTGAGCGTTTTGACGCTGTGAGCAAAACGCCCAACGCTCAAAAAAGTACATGAGCTTCTTTTTGGGCAGATTACAGGTGTTTTCCATTGGTCTCTATTCAATCTAAAAATGCCTGCACAAAAAACACCTGTAAAAACGCCTGAAAAACGCCCATTAAAAACGCCTGAAAAAATGCCCATGAAAACGCCCGTAATAGCAACGCCAAGATGTGAAGCCTAAATATTAAATGTTCTCGTTTCCTCCACCTTCTTAATCCATTCACCTATGGTCATAGCATCTTCCCTTTGCCAATGTAGAGGTATTAAACTATTCGCTGCGTTCATTAAATATGTATATATAAACCAGTATGAGGCCCCTTTCACACAGGTGGACCGTTCAGATCCGCCTGTCAGTTTTTTTGGCAGATCTGATGCATCTCTATGGGGCATCGGATGTCGGCGCCGATCCCCCGCTGAGCAGGAGGATGACAGCTGTGTCTCTGCGCTGTGTGCGGAGACACAGCTGTCAGGTCCCCATGCATCTCTATGGGGCATCGGATGTCGGCACGACCCTCTGCTGAGCAGGAGGATGACAGCTGTTCTCTGCGCTGTGTGCGGAGACACAGCTGTCAGGTCCCCATGCATCTCTATGGGGCATCGGATGTCGGCGCCGATCCTCTGCTGAGCAGGAGGATGACAGCTGTTCTCTGTGCTGTGTGCGGAGACACAGCTGTCAGGTCCCCATGCATCTCTATGGGGCATCGGATGTCGGCGCCGATCCTCTGCTGAGCAGGAGGATGACAGCTGTTCTCTGTGCTGTGTGCGGAGACACAGCTGTCAGGTCCCCATGCATCTCTATGGGGCATCGGATGTCGGCGCCGATCCTCTGCTGAGCAGGAGGATGACAGCTGTTCTCTGCGCTGTGTGCGGAGACACAGCTGTCAGGTCCCCATGCATCTCTATGGGGCATTGACTGTGGACGCCGATCCTCTGCTGAGCAGGAGGATGACAGCTGTTCTCCGCGCTGTGTGCGGAGACACAGCTGTCAGGTCCCCATGCATCTCTATGGGGGAATCGGATGAGAACGGACCGTCTGTCCATTCTCATCCGATCCGCTGGACAGATGGAAAATAGGGTTTCCATCCGTCCAGATTTGACGGATTGGATCGGATGTCAGCGGAATACACCAGATAAAATACATAAGTATCAGATTGGGAAGTCACCACATTGTTGGCGGGAATGCAAGGTGTTGGGAACAATGGCACATATATGGTGGGATTGCCTCAAAATAAAAAAGTATTGAAAGGGAGTGTTAGATCAAATTAAGAAGATTACAAATATAGAGGTACCAGAAGAACCGTGGTACTGTTTATTCCATGGTATAACAATATAAAAGAACGTTATTCCTCATTAAATGAACGCAGTGTGCCTTATTCCTAACCATTTTAAGTCAGTGTCTAATTGCTAGCCATCTGTAAATACTTCCATTTCTCAATGTAAATGGTTTCTTGGTTTTGAAATGAATATATTTGGCCTCAACCACTAGTATATTTACTGCCATAACATGCAGCAGTCGGTTTACTGAGGGTGTGAAGCCGTGAGCCATAATAATGCTTTGCTTCAGCACAATGAACAGCTCCTCGGGAAGGGAGCAGCTGTATAGTGAGGTCGGCTTTCACGCCTCAGTGAATTCATGGTTGCCTCTTACTAGCAGGCTGGACTTTTAGGACTATTTAAGTATATGAAATCTCACTAAAGTACATTTTAATGATAATGTCGTTTCAAAGGTCATTTTCAATATTTTTAAAAATGCACATTTTATTAAAAAATACCTGGTGATCCTTTAAGGTCCTTGTTTAGGGTGAAAACTCTGTCTTTGTCCCCTGATTGTGTTCCTGTCAGGAAAATGATATGCAGCCAACGCGGGGCACTTGCATGTACACATGAAGAGGTCACAAAGAAGCTGCAGGAGATCAGCAGCACTAGGATGCAACAGATGGGGATTACAGTGTAAACAAGTATTTTATTAAGAAAAAACAGCAATGCTTTATGATACACAACCCCTCAACTAACTAAAGAGTCATAGTGGAGAGTAAATATTACTGTCTGCTCTCTGCTATACACTTTCAAAAATAACTTCTCACTGAAGCCTGTATTTTAAGGCCCATTCATAAAATAGGGGCCTTGGTGAGGAGCCTACAGTGCATCCCAGGGTTTTTTCTAGGTAATAAAGGCAGAGAGAGCTCCCTGATTGACAGATAGATTGAACACTGGATCTTATCAGGTCAGATGACAGATCTCTCTTCTCTGTTTCTCTTTGAACTTGTACCTATAGGTAAGCCTTGAGACCCGGTTCACACTGATGCGAGTGCCGGGTTCGCATGTAATGTCGGAGCGCACTGCTCCGACATTACATGCGATCAGCTGTGCGGTGCGAGTTAGCCATACAGTTTGTATGGCTAAATTCGCATCGCACCCGGTGCAAACACGCACAGGAGGCATTTTTGCAGCCGCATCAGGATCGGATCGCACAGCGGTTCACACTTGTGCGATCCCATCCTGTGCGAACTGCACGATCGCACTGCGATATGCGATCAAACTGGGGGTGTCGTTAAGATTACATTGACACCCCCAGCGTATCGCATATGGCAGTGTGAACTGCCGGGGGTGCGTGTGCGATGCGGGAACAGGCTGCGAATTCGCAGCCTTCCCGCATCGCAATAGTGTGACCCGAGCCTTAACCACTTTACCACTGGAGGATTTTGCTGTCTTACGTCCAGGCCACTTTTTGCGATTCGGCACTGTGCGACTTTAACTGACAATTGCGCGGTCGTGCGACGCTGTACCCAAACAAAATGTACGTCCTTTTTTTCCCACAAACAGAGCTTTCTTTTGGTGGCATTTGATCACCTGTGCGATTTTTACTTTTTGCGCTATAAACAAAAAAAGAGCGACAATTTTGATAAAATAACAAACAAATTTTTTTATATGAACCCCCCTCCCCCCCCCCAAAAAATGTAAAAATCAAATTTTTTTTAAATTTTTGGCCAATTTGTTTTCTGCTACCTATGTTTGGTAAAAAAAAATCACAATAAGCGTATTTTGATTGGTTTGCGCAAAAGTTATTGCGTTTACTATCTAAGGGAAAGATTTGTCATTTTTTTTTTTTTTTAAACAAGTAATGGCGGCGATCTGCGATTTTTTTTTTCTGCGGGACCGCGACATTGCAGCAGACAGATCGGACCCTTGACTGACATTTTTGACACTTTTGGGGGTACCAGTGACATGCAGTAAATATGCACTGTTACTGTAAAAATGACACTGGCAGGGAAGGGGTTAATTTTATTGGAGAGGAAGCGGTTAATGTATGCCTGGTGCTTACTAACGTGTGTGGGGGGAGGTGACTGAGTGACACAGGGACAGATCGCATGTTCAGCTATGCTGAACCCTGCAATCTGTCACTGTTTGTCACTTAGGAGATCCGCCCGCTCTGTTTACACAAGTGGGCGGATCTCCAAACTCGATTCTCCGACGATCGGGGAAGAGCAGCGGCGATCGCCGCCGCTCCTCCCCTGGCCCGACTCCCGCTGTGACTGAATACAGCAGGAGCGAGCCTCCGGCGGCGCGCGAGCGCCACCCACGAGGGGAGGAGTCCAACGACGTAGGTCTACGTCGCTGGACGGAATCGAGCCACTTTGCCGCAGTACAGTCAACGTGACTGGTCGGCAAGTGGTTAATAAGGGTTACCTATAAGTACTGTAAATATAGGAGATATTTACTTTTTTATATATAGGAGATATTTACTTTTAATGCAGCCGATGACGTCATTGGCGCATGCGCTCTGAAGGAATGGCCACCCGTGCCGTTCCTCCTTCAGAGCCCTGTGCCGTGAACGGCAGCTCCAGCGAACATGCGCGGGAGTGACGTAATTGCGCCTCCGGCCATTCAGATGGAGGATGCGAACCAGGAAGCAGGACGGCCGAACATGCCCCTCTCCATCAGCACCGGAGTTACATTAGCTGGTTGATGAAGAGAAACACTGAAATGCTAGTCAGCACCAGTGTGCAAAGGTGTATTCGCATAGCCCCCATTCACACCAGTGCGACTTTGACATCTCGCTACTTCAGCACAATTTCAAAGTCCCACATCAGTGCGCTTTGCACTGCCAATTTCATTGCATCTTCATACAACAGAAGTCTATGCACAATGAAATCAGTAAAAAGTAGTGCAGGAACATTTCAAAGTCACTGCCACATGAGCAATTTGAACTGTTTCATTGCTAACAAAGGGGTGCGACTTGGAGTTGTCAGATCGCATCAGTGGGAACGGGGCTAAATCACCTCTACCGTTGGGTGTCTTACGTGTGTGGATGTTGTTGCATTATGTAAAACTATTCGAATATTTTTTTTTTTTTTCTCGTTTTAGAATGGGGTGCCTAGGGACTGTCTACAATTTTAACCACTTCCATACAGAGCAGTTTGACACCCTTCCTGCCCAGACCAATTTTCAGCTTTCAGCACTCTCACACTTTGAATGACAATTGCTCAGTCATGCTACACTGTAACCAAACAAATTTTCTCTTACGTCCTCCGACAGTCGCCGCCTCTTCATATTCGTCACATATGGGGTATTAGACTTTGCTCCGAAGGAGTAGCTAGGCAACAGAATATGTTAACAATAAAGCTTTAACATATCCCACCCTCAAGGGGTGGTCCCCTCAGTCAATACCCTCCTACTTCCTGCAACCATATCTCAGTTTTAATGTCTAGCTTGTCAGGAGTGGCTGGCTCTCTCTGTGCTGGGACTTTTTGTCCCAGACTCTTTCTTCTTTTTGATTTTTGTTTGAGTTTTCTCTCTACCTTTACTTAGCTGTTATTTTTGTCAGCATTAGTTAGTTCTTCGGACGAAGAGGATCATGCGGACTGGGTCTCGGGCTGATCCCCCTGGTCGCAGGTCGTGGGTCAGTGGCTTCCCAGTCTGCCATCGAGCGTTCAGCCAGGTAACGCTCCTGGCACGGTGAACGACCCATCCCTGTTCGGTGCAGGGATGATTGGTGAGGTGGCTACCTCACCGGACGCTGTGCGGTTTCTGAACCGCCATTGTGTGCGTCTTGATTTGCGACTCTACCTGCCTCATGTGCAGCGGCTTGTTCGCCTGTGCGGGTTCCCCACGCCATGTGAGGTAAGTGTATCTATGTGGGGACCTGTCTGTCTGGGGGGGGTCTCAGTCTGGGACTGTGTAACCTGCCTTTAATCACACTGCTTGTCTCCCTATATCTCGGCTGCATGCTGTGGGCTGCAAGGGGGGGGGGGAGCTGTATGACACTGAGTATGTCAGGCTGGGCAGTGTGAGGAGCTGTGTGCTGTGGGGCATGATTTTAATGGCATGCTGGGGCATATACAGCGATCGCTGCGGCGATCTAACATGTATCCATATTTTGGGATAATTTTGTGTGTGATTTTATGCACTGTGGAGCGGCGATTTCGGCGCCAAACGGCGCCATTTTACCGGCGCCCGCTCCGGCCGCATGGTTTACATGCACGGCGGCCATTTTCTTGTAGCCTCCATAGGCTTACATAGAGCGCCCTGGCAGCATCACTTCCTCTCTCCTGGAAGCACCGATCGAGGCAGCAGCAGCAGCGGAGTCTCCTCAGGTTTTATCCTTCTATTCCTGTGTTCCATTGCCTGTATTCAGTCTGTATATTCCCTGTGGGGGTCTCATTGTGCCTGAGTGTGGTGCGGTGGGCTGCGCTTGCCGCGCTTGCTGTAAGGGGGCAGTTAACCCTTGGTTGTCTGGCATACAGGGGCAATGGATTCTCAGGAGGGCAAGTTTCCCACAGTATTGGTGGAAAGCCAGGGGACCGCTGTTTCCCCCCCAGGGGGGGATTTAGCCACTATTGTGGCTGGCCTTGCTGCACAGGTGCAAATGCTGGTGGCTGCTCAATCTACTAAACGGCCCAGAGTTGCTCTGTCCTCTGATTCTGAGGGTGAAGGTGATGGGGCTGTTCTGGCGGGGACCCCCCTATCGGGGTCCCGCTCCTCTCTTGATCTAGTGGGGTCTGAGGTAGAGGCTGAAGTTGAGGGGGTTGATAATTCTCCCCCTGGCTCGCCTGAAGAGCTTGCAATCATGGATGAGTTGATTGCTTCCATTAAGCAGACGCTACGTTTGCAGGACGAGGTGTGTCCCCCAGCTGCCTTGGCGGCTTATGGGACGCAGAGAAAACGCAGGACGCCGCAGGTTTTTCCCTGCAATGCTGATTTTCAGCGCGCTGTTAAGGACCAATGGCGCGATTTGCGCAAGCCTTTTGCGGTACCAAGTAAATTCAAGCTGCGTTATCCTTTCTCGCCTGCCACTGATGAACGGTGGTGTGTGCCTCCGCCAGTGGATCATGCTATTGCGGTTTTGAACAAAGCCACTGCGATCCCTGCAGAGGGATCCCCTATTTTCCGTGATGCCACGGATAGGAGACTGGAGTCTCTTGCCCGTCATACTTATTCTGTTACGGGTTCTATGCTTAAGGCTCTGTTTGCTTCTCTCATGGCGGCCCAGGCGATCGCAAGTTGGACGCAGATGCTTAGGCGCGTCCTAGTGGCCGATTCGGCCTCAGCGGCGACCCTGGATATGGTGGATCAGATCCACCAGGGTGTCATGCATCTGTGTGATGCGGACCTGGACCTGATTCCGTTGGCCGCGCGTGTGCACAGCGTGGCGGTGTTGTCTCGCCGCCTGGTTTGGTTGAAATGTTGGTCGGTGGACCAATCTTCGCGTAAAACCTTAGCCAATCTGCCTTATGATGGGTCTCGCCTTTTTGGGGAGTCCCTGGATGTGTTGATTAAGGGGATTACCGGGGGTAAGAGCACTCTCTTGCCCCATTTCCCCAAGGCTAAGGGGGCTTCTGGGAAGAAGCATGCTAATTTTCGGCCCCCTCAGGGGTCCTTTCGTGCCTTTCGGCCGCACTACAAGGGCAAACCGTTCAAGGGCCAGGGCTCTCAGAAGAAACCCTGGTCTGGAAAACAGAAGTCCGGCCAATCCGGACCTGCGGCCCATAACAGTTCGGCCTGAAGGGGCGCCCTCACCCAGTTTTGGGGTGGGGGGACGCTTGCTCGGTTTTCTTCAGCCCTGGTTGGCCCGTGTGCGGGACAGATGGGTTCTGGAAATCGTTCGATCTGGTTACAAGATCGAGTTTCTCTCTCGGCCAGAGAGCAGATTTTTTCCCTCAAATCTACAACTGTCTCCGGAGCGCCTGCGGGATCTGCACCTGGCGGTGCGGGACCTGAGGGCTCAGGGAGTGGTGGTTCCGGTGCCTCATCGGGACAGATTTCGGGGGTTTTATTCCAATCTGTTCACTGTGCCCAGAAAGGAGGGCAAGGTTCGTCCAATTCTGGACTTGAAAGCTCTGAACCGCTCTGTGAGGGTTCGCAAGTTCCGCATGGAATCCCTGCGCTCGGTGGTGGCTGCCCTGGTTCCGGGGGTATTCATGGCCTCCATCGATTTGAAGGATGCGTATCTTCACATCCCCATATTCGAAGGTCATCAGAGATACCTTCGATTTGCCATTGCGGAGGATCACTACCAGTTCGTGGCGTTGCCCTTTGGGCTCGCCTCGGCTCCGCGGGTCTTCACCAGGGTGCTTGCACCGGTTCTGGCATTATTGAGAGCCCAGGGCATTTCCGTCCTGGGGTATCTGGACGACATTCTGATTCGGTCTGCGACCAGTCAGGGTCTGGAGAAGGACCTGTCTGTCACGATGCAAACTCTGCAGGAGTTCGGTTGGACGATAAATGTTCCAAAGTCGACACTGAGTCCGTCGGTTCGTCTTCCCTATCTGGGAATGATACTGGACTCGGTGCAGGCGAGGGTCTTCCTGCCGGAAGACAAACTCAGGACTCTTCAGGAGGAAGTCAGGTCCCTCAGGGACGTTCCGAACTCGTCTCTGCGGACGTGTATGAGATGTCTGGGATTGATGGTCTCGGCTTTCGAGGCGATTCCTTTCGCGCAGTTTCACACGCGGGGTCTCCAGGCGGAGATCTTGTCCAAGTGGGACGGGCGACCTCAGTCTCTGGATCTTCAGATCTCGTTGAGTCATCGCACCAGGGAAAACCTTCTGTGGTGGCTCCAGTCCCCGTTGGTGTCCGGGGGCAAGTCGTTTCGTCCGATCTCGTGGACGATAATCACCACGGATGCCAGCCTGTCGGGCTGGGGTGGTGTCCTGGGCGTTCTGTCCGCCCAGGGGACCTGGTCGGAGGGGGAGTCTTCCCTCCCGATCAACATTCTGGAATTGCGTGCGATAAGGCTCTGTCTTCATCGCTGGACGGACCGGCTGCAGGGCTGCCCGGTTCGGGTGCAGACGGAGGGCACCAGGAGTGCAATGCCACGGCGATGGCCTACATCAACCACCAAGGGGGCACCAGGAGTGCCCGAGCGGCTCGAGAAGTGGCCGACATTCTGTCTTGGGCCGAGACTCATGTCCCGGCGATAACGGCGGTTCACATTCCGGGAGTGGAGAACTGGCAGGCGGACTATCTGAGTCGCCAGACCCTGGATCAGGGGGAATGGTCTCTCCACCCGGCTGTCTTCCAGATGTTGTGCGCGCAGTGGGGTCTTCCAGATGTGGACCTGTTCGCGTCTCGCCTCAACTACAAGGTGAAGAGGTTCGTGGCAAGGACGCGCGACCCTCGGGCAGACGCGTCGGACGCGTTAGTGGCCCCGTGGCATCAGTACAGGCTGATGTACGCGTTTCCACCGATTCAGTTGCTGTCCCGGTTCCGTCGCAGGTTACACTCGGAACGCAGCACGGTGATTCTTGTGGCACCGGACTGGCCTCGCCGGTCCTGGTACGCAGACCTCGTGAATCTGGCGGTCGACGCCCCCTGGCGTCTGCCTCTTCGGGACGATCTACTGTCTCAAGGACCGATTTATCATCCTGCTTTACAGTCGCTGGCTTTGACGGCCTGGCTGTTGAGACCGAGGTCCTGAAGGAGAAGGGTCTTTCTCCAGAGGTTGTTCATACCTTGATCAACGCGAGGAAGTCTTCCTCGGGAAAGGTTTATTACCGTACTTGGAAGGCCTATTTTGCCTGGTGTGAGTCCAGGGGGTTTTCACCCCGCACGTACTCGGTTTCCCGTGTGCTGTCTTTCCTTCAGACGGGTGTCGATCAGCGTTTGGCGCTGGCTACGATAAAGGGTCAGGTGTCTGCGCTGGCCGTTCTGTTTCAACGTCCCGTGGCTTCCGACTCCTTGGTTGGCACTTTTATTCAGGGTGTGCGGCATCTGGTTCCTCCTAGGAGGGATCCCTTGCCCCCTTGGGACTTGAATCTAGTCCTGTCTGTGTTACAACGTGCTCCTTTTGAACAGATCAGGGAGATCTCGTTGTCTATGTTGTCCAAAAAGGTCGCCTTTTTGGTGGCGATCACTTCGGCTCGCAGAGTGTCGGAACTGGCGGCTTTGTCCTGCAAGTCTCCGTACCTGGTTGTTCATTTGGATAAGGTGGTCTTGCGACCTAATCCTTCTTTTCTGCCGAAACGAGTTTCGGAATTCCATCTTAACGAGGATATTGTTTTGCCTTCGTTGTGCACGAAGCCTAAACATCCAAAGGAGGTGAGATTGCATTCTCTGGATGTTGTTCGGGCGATTAGGGTTTACCTTAAATCGACTGAGTCTTTTCGAAAGACGGACTCATTGTTTGTTCTTCCAGAGGGTCCTCGGAAGGGCATGGCGGCTTCCGCCTCTACCATTGCCAAATGGATCAGGCAGACCATTGAACAGGCCTATGCCTTGCAGGGGAAGGTTCCCCCTGTGCCTGTGAAGGCGCACTCTACTAGATCTCTGAGTACGTCTTGGACCTGTCGTCATGGGGCTTCTGTAGCCCAGGTGTGTAAGGCGGCGACTTGGTCGACCGTACACACTTTCACAAAATTCTACAAAGTAGATGTTCAGGCATCGGCGGATGCTTCCTTTGGCCGCAAGGTTCTTAGTGCGGCTGTTCCCTAGGGTCCCTTGTTGGGGACTCCTGGCTGTTGGGATAAGTTTTGTATCCCCTGGTTTTTTGTCTTTTCCTGGGTTGTTGCTCCTGTTGAGCACTTATTTTTGCTGTTGCCCAGCTGGGTTCCTTCCTTTGGTAAGGTTCCTTTCTTTGATGTGGAGACTGCGTTGCCTTTCGGCGCGGATGCGTTTCCCACCCCTCATGTTTGCACTGCTTTGGGACGTCCCCATATGTGACGAATATGAAGAGGCGGCGACTGTCGGAGGACGTAAGAGAAAACGGAATTTTTGTAAAATCTTACCTGTAAAATTCCTTTCTCTGAGTCCTCCGACAGTCGCCGCCCCCGCCCCTCTTTTGGGGTTTGAATGTATACTCTACTGCTATTCCACTAAAACTGAGATATGGTTGCAGGAAGTAGGAGGGTATTGACTGAGGGGACCACCCCTTGAGGGTGGGATATGTTAAAGCTTTATTGTTAACATATTCTGTTGCCTAGCTACTCCTTCGGAGCAAAGTCTAATACCCCATATGTGACGAATATGAAGAGGCGGCGACTGTCGGAGGACTCAGAGAAAGGAATTTTACAGGTAAGATTTTACAAAAATTCCGTTTTTTATCATTTTTTTCACACAAATAGAGCTTTCTTTTGGTGGTATTTGATCACAACTGGGGTTTTTTTTTTTCGTGATATATGCAAAAAAAGAGCAAAAATTTTGAAAAAAAAACACTTTTTTTTAGTTTCAATTATAAAATTTTGCAAAAAATTAATTTTTCTTCATACATTTGGGCCAAAATGTATACTGCTACATGTCTCTGGTAAAATTAACCCAAATTAGTGTATATTATTTAGTCTGTGTGAAAGTTATTGAGTCTAGAAGCTATGGTACCAATTACTGAAAATTGATCACACCAGAAGTACTGACTGCCTATCTCCTTTCTTGAGGCCCTGAAATGTCAGGACAGTACAAATACCGCCCAAATGACCCCTTTTTGTAAAGTAGACAGTCCAAGGTATTTAGTAAGAGGCATGGTGGGTATTTTGAAGTTGTAATTTTTTCCCACAATTCTTGGGAAAATGAAGAAAAAAATTTTTTTTTCTTTTTTTTCCCACAAAGTTGTCAATTTATAAGCTATTTCTAACACATAGCATGTACACAGCAAAAATTACACCCAAAAATACATTCTGCTACTCCTTCCGAGTATGGCGATACCACATGTGTGAGACTTTTACACAGCCTGGCCACAAAAAGATACTCCACGTCCAAGAAGCACCTTCAGGCGTTCTAGGAGCATAAATACACATAAAACTTTCTTACTACCTATCACACTTTTAAAGGCCCTAGAGCACCAATACAATGGAAAAGTCCACAAAATTACCCCATTTTGGAAAGAAAACACTCCAACGTATATTCTATGAGGCATTATGGGTCCTTTGAACATGTCATTTTTTTCCACAGGTTTTTGGAAAATGTGGGAAAAAAATGAAAACTTTTTTTTTTTTACACAAAGTTGTCAATTTATAGGATATTCCTAACACATAGCATGTACACAGCAAAAATGACACCCCAAAATTCATTCTGCCACTCCTCCTGAGTATGGCAATACCACATGTGTGAGACTTTTTCACAGCCTAGCCATATAGAGGGGCCTAACATCCAAGGAGCATCATCATGCATCCTAGCCACTTGCCTAGGCCTATTTTTGACATTTGGTATTTACAAGCTAAAATCAGTTGTTTTGCTAGAAAACTGCTTAGAACCCCCAAACATTATATATTTTTTTTTAGCAGTGACCCTAGAGATTAAAATGGAGATTATTGCAATATTTTTTATCACACCGTATTTGCGCAGCGGTCTTCCAAACGCAATTTTTTTGGAAAAAATTCACTTTTTTTAATTAAAAAATAAGAAACCAGTAAAGTTAGCCCAATTTTTTCCATAATGTGAAAGATAATGTTACGCCGAGTAAATAGATACCCAACATGTCATGTTTCAAAATTGCGCACGCTCACGGAATGGCGACAAACTTTGGTACTTAAAAATCCCCATAGGCGACAATTTAAAAATTTCTACAGGTTGCCATCCTTGAGTTACAGAGGAGGTCTAGGGCTCAAATTATTTCCCTTGCTCTAACGATCGCGGCGATACCTCACATGTGTGGTTTGAACACCGTTTACATATGTGGGCGGGGTTTCCGTATGCGTCGCTTCTGCGCGCGAGCTAACGGGGACAGGGTGCTTTAATTTTTTTTTTTTTTTTTTTACTATTTATTTTATTTATTATTTTTTATTTTTACACCGTTTAACAAAAAAAAAAAAAAAAGGATCATTTTTATTTCTATTACAAGAAATGTAAACATTACTTGTAATAGAAAAAGGCACGACAGGACCTCTTTTTTGTGAGATCTGGGGTCAAAAAGTCCTCAGATCTCACAAGTACACTAAAAGATATAAAAAAAAAAAAAAAATTAATATATAAAATGAAAAAAAAAAAAAAGGATCTTTAAACCGGTTGCTAGGCAACAACATTTTCCGTAGCCCCGGTCCTCCAAGACCATAGAGTCAAGTGAGGGCAAGCTTGCCCTCACTCGACATCCTGTCTGTGAGGATCCGGGACCGGATCGTTTTCCCCGCTGCCGGCGGGTCGGGTAAGCGGGGAAAAGGACCGGACGCGGCGGGAGGGGGGGGGGCACCTCTTCCGCCATCCCAGAAGGGTGATCCCACGGCGAATCCGCCGCTGGGACCACCCTTATCGGAAAGCCAACCGTCCACCGTTTAAAAAAATACCAGGGTTATGGCAGCTATCTGCTGCCATAACACCGGTATTTAGGTTTAAACGGAGGACGTATATAAACCTTTTTGGACTTAGACATGGTGGCTGTATGAAGGGCGACAGGTACTCGGGTACTTTGTTGGGCAGGTGACAGGTACTCTGGTACTGATGAGCAGGTGGCAGGTACTCGGGTACTCCGATAGGCAGGTGACAGGTACTCGGGTACTCTGATGGGCAGGTGACAGGCAGGTGATAGGTACTGATGAGTAGTACTGATACTGATAGGTGATACTGATACGTGATAGGTACTGATGAGTACTGATGAGTAGTGATGGGTACTGATGAGCAGGCGGCAAGTACTCGGGTACTTCAGGCGTCAGGTACTCTGATGAGCAGGTGGAAGGTACTCGGGTACTCTGATGGGTAGGTGACAGGTACTCAGGTACTCTGATGACGGGTACTCCGTTGACAGGTACTCAAAGTACCCGAGTATCCGTCATCAGAGTACCCGAGTATCCGTCATCAGAGTACCCGAGTACCTGTCATCAGAGTACCTGCGTACCTGTCATCAGAGTACCCGAGTACCTGTCATCAGAGTACCCGAGTACCTGTCATCAGAGTACCCGAGTACCTGTCATCAGAGTACCTGCGTACCTGTCATCAGAGTACCCGAGTACCTGTCATCAGAGTACCCGAGTACCCGTCATCAGAGTACCCGAGTACCCGTCATCAGAGTACCCGAGTACCCGTCATCAGAGTACCCGAGTACCTGTCATCAGAGTACCCGAGTACCTGTCATCAGAGTACCCGAGTACCTGTCATCAGAGTACCCGAGTACCCGTCATCAGAGTACCCGAGTACCTGTCATCAGAGTACCCGAGTACCCGTCATCAGAGTACCCGAGTACCCGTCATCAGAGTACCCGAGTACCTGTCATCAGAGTACCCGAGTACCTGTCATCAGAGTACCCGAGTACCTGTCATCAGAGTACCCGAGTACCTGTCATCAGAGTACCCAAGTACCTGTCATCAGAGTACCCGGGTACCTGTCATCAGAGTACCTGATGGGCTGGTGACAGGTACTCGGGTACTTTGATGGGCTAGTGACAGGTGCTCTTTATTGGGGGGGGGGGGCAATCAGTGTGTTTGGGGTGCACTGTGATTGGTAACTAGGTGTTACCACACTCTCTTCCTCACACAGGATCAGTGTGTGAGGAGGAGAACACGGTGACAGCTAGTTACCGTGTTCTCTGTTGACATTTGTGACCGGCTGTGATTGGACACAGCCGGTCACGTGGTAAAGAGCCAATTTCATTGGCTCTTTACCTAGATCGGGGATCGACTCTGTCCGAGGGACGAGCCTCGTCCCCGATCGCTGCTCTGCGCGCCCCCGGGGGCGCGCATTGCAGAGAGAACGAGCGGCTCGTGCTGGAGCCGCTCATGTGATCGGCTGTGATTGACACAGCCGATCACGTGGTAAACAGCCAATTTCTATTGGCTGTTTACCTTGATCAGGGATGGGCTATGTCCGAGGGACGAGCCTCACCCCCGATCGCCGCGCTGCGCGCCCCCGGGGGCGCGCAGTAGCAGCTAGAGCGGGCGGACGTCATATGACGCCCGCCCGGATCCGTACAACCACCATGCCGACGTCATATTACTATGACTCGGTATGGAAGTGGTTAATGGGTGCCTTGAGATTGTCCTCAACTTTAAAGGGTGCCTTGACTGAAATAAGGTTGAGAAACACTAAGTTAGAGTTTACATTTACTGTATGTGTGAATAGGTTTTTGCACTGTCCTTGATTTTTTTTCTATGAGCTGAAGGCCTCATGCACACAGGGCTTAAAGCGGAGTTCCGGCCTCAAAATTTTTTTTTAGATAAAAATACCCCTGGGACAGTCAGGGCTAGTGCATTTCAGCAATGATAGCCTCTGAACTGTCCCCGGGTTCACTTACCTTTTAGAAGAAATACTTACCTTGAAAATGTCTTGACAATATCGTGACATGGCGTCAGCAGATAGGCCCCTCCCACCTTGGTAAATGGCCATACAGCCGGAATTAACGATACCGCCATTTTGGAAAAGATGTGCTTATTAACGAAATTAAATTAAGCGCGGGCTGCACAACAGGAAGTACTGATTCCACCATTTTATTCATGGTAATAGCTGCATACACTATTTAAAAAGCTAAACAAAACTTCCCACTTGGATACAGTGGAGATAACAAATACATTAATTTATCATATCATTTACAAGTTATACCTATTTAGTCCAATGGAAAGTCATAGGTATGATCCGCTATAAGAGAGCACCCTTGCTTCTGTAAAATATTTTCAGTGATCATATATCCCAACAAGGTCTAAAGAAAGGAATAGGCGTAGGATTGTATAACTATGTACTTGTAATAGTTAGTTTGCACAGCGGTCACCCACATCTGCCAGTCCTATGGTGAGAAAGCCTCCTCCACAATTACCCAAGGGAAGCATCAGCCTCGGTTATATGTCCCATCATTACCTACCCCTGCCCTGCCAGCCCCCAGCCAGTGGATGACATCTCTGCAGAAGCACAGTGCAAAGGTCTGGCCACCATCTTGGCTATTGTGGACCTCCTCCCACATTCACATCCACCACCCTGCCTCCTCACCCTAAAGAGGAGACGGTCAATGACAGGAGTCATCCCTCATTCCCACAGCACCCCCTCCGGGTCCTTCAAGAATGCATTATTAGCATAGATGGGTAGACTAGAGCACTTCATGGAAGGAGAACACAGATGGGAGAGAGAGGGGGAGGGAAGAATATGTATCACAGTGATGGTACAAATTTCTGTCAGAGATTGAAATCCATGCATGTGCAGTCCCCCTCCCAAGTCAAGTCCCTGCCAATCTAAGGTACTGATATGCTCCGTATTAGGGGAGCTGGATGTGAACTCATCGCATTTGTAATACTGGGTTTCTTGATGTTAAGGTAGTGGACACCACACCGTTCGGGTCCACAATAGTTTCAGTTACCAAAAAATGTAATTTCTGTTGGCTGACATGCATTGTAATGAATTTGAAGACGCTGATCCACTGCCCTTTCAGGAACCCTAGGGGATGTTTTATCGGATGGGTTTGGAATAAATATGTTATGGTCCATTTAAAGAGCAATTCCATTTTTCTGAAAAAAAAAAAAAAAAAAGTGGCAAATAAAAAATAATATAGCATATACAATTGCTACACAAGACATATTGTAATTTAATGTTAATAAAAATGATCTTTCCTTTCAAACCTATAATTTTGTAATTTTCTATGAAATTCAAAGCATTAGGGCTATCTGGAGACTTTCTGTACACAGTTGGTGTACAAAATGCATCTACAAATGTCATGTGCACTAAGATACAAGTGAGGTTCTAGGCATCTTCTACAACAGAATTGTCATTTCTCTGTCGTCCATCGACAGACGCAGCCTCATCTCCATGAGCTGAGTGGGTTATGCTGCCTCCTGCAGGAGTAGTCTAGGCAGTACGTTAGTACAAAACGTTTAACATGTACATGCCCACGGGGCTGTCCCTCCAGGCATAACCCCCACTGCCACAGATCAGCACATCAGTTTGTTTCTGTTTAGAGAAGGAGTAGGACCTAGGTTTCCTGCTGGGACGCCGGTCTCAGTTTTTTTTATTCTTTTCAGAATATTTATTTTTATTTCTCTTTACTCACTTGCTAGCTAGTGTTCAGGAAAGAATTTCCTGGTAATCTACAAGCAACGATGCTGGCTGGGGCTTTACACTGGATAATCTAGATCTTTATGGTCCCCCCAGTCTGGCCTACGAGCGTGAGCAAGTTATAGTCCCACACTAGGCCTAGCCATGACTGTGGTATGACTGTGAACCTCGCGCTTGTGGAGTGTATAATTAACATAAATGGTGATTGCTATTAGCTGCCTGCTGCAGAGAACAGTGCTAGTGCTTTTGTGAGTTGAGGTCAGTGTTTGCAGCGCTGCTAAAAAATATATAAATACTGATAATAAATTTAATGTGCCCTTAAAAACTCATCTGTGCTGCTTAAGTAAAGTGCCAATATGGTGTGAAGTCTGTGCAAAAAAGCAATAAAATGTGCAGATATTACCATGTAAAACTCATACAATAAAAATCATGAAATAAAGGGCATCCTTAGTGCATAATAAACAGTCCATATAACAGTCCTTCAGTGGAAAACAGAAGGTTGATGCTTGTTCCTTGCTGCTTTGGGGTCTCCCCCTTTGGGTATCTACTTACCACTATGTGGTTTGATTGAAGCAGAATGTGCCATGACTGTGCCCCTTTCCCGGATGGGGACGAGCCTGCGAGCGGATGTCTCGCCGGGACGCGATGACCTGGAACGCCCTGAGTTGCAGCGTACCCCTCGGCTGGCAGCACCCCCACTTCGGGTGGGAGGCAGTCTGCCTCTGCCCGGAGTGGAGCCCACCTGGTACATGGTATGGTGAGTACATGTGCCCCTCTTGCCCCTGCTGGCCTTGGGGGGATGTGGGCCTTCTCCTAAGGATAATAGGATTTGTACCTCCTAAAAGATCCCCCTGGCCTGTCCGGTGCCCGGTCTGTGTCCTATCCCTCCTCCCCCTTCCCTGTCACTGGGGGGGCTGGGGTCATACAAAATGTGTCTGGGGTCATACAAAAAAGTAGTGGGACTGAGATTGTAACTCAAGCACACAAGTGGTTAATGAGCAGGATCGAAGACTGATGGTGTAAAAAAAAATGAATGTAATAGTTAAAAAATTCACTTAGTGTCTTCACACGGGTCACCATATTTCTATGGCACCAAGTTAATTTTTTGTAATTGCACTATTTCTATTACACTAAACTTTTTTTACACCATCAGTAAGTCTTAGATCTTGCTCATTAACCGCTTGTGTGCTTGGGTTACGATCTCAGTCCCAGTTCCACTTCTTTTTAAATGCAATTTTCTGGTTTACAGCAGGACACTTCATGTGGTTTGGACACTGATTGGGTTTAATTTATTGGTACATGCAGCCCATCTGCCTATTTTTTAAAGTATGTATCTGGGGTGCCTGGCGCCCTGGGGGGGGGGGGGGGGGGGGGGGAGGTGGCATAGTACCTTTTGGCTTCCTGGTTCCTTTTGTGGATCCTGAGACCTTCATAGTGTCAGTCCCTGGCCGCATGGCTCGCCGTGGGCGCCGCCATCTTAAGTGTGGGCAATGTAGTTTTTCCCAATAGACTTGTATGGGGCAGCCAGTTTCCCTATGGAAACTGTATGGAAAACCATGTTTGTGTAGCCTTTGTGCTGCACTGAGTAGCATGCCCTTTCACTCAGATGAGATCACTTCCTGTGCTCTGTTTCCTGCTGCTGGCCGAGGTAATTTCCTGTCTCTTCTGCATGCTGCTGGAACGATCAGGAGGACGCTTTATCTGAGGTGGTACAGTACTGGCATCCCTGCGGACATATCCCTGCACGCTCTGCTGTTAGTTTAGTTAAAAGGGGAATCTCTGCAGACCGCTGCGATCGGTGGTGGGAACCGCGATCAGTGCTTCTTAAAGCAACAGTACACCATTTTTTGCAACTAGCAATATGGAGTGCTAAACACTGAATTCACCCTCAGACCCGTTTTGTGCGACTCCTGGACAGTCCAGATCGCCACGATTTCAACAGCTCTGGAAAGCCTGGCGACAAAGGTTGATTTAGTCATGAAAAAGGTTGATAGCCGAAAACGGCCACTGCCTTCTCCATTTAAGGAGGTGTCCTCTGATTCGGAGGATGATGCGATTGCCCCGGATGCTTCCTGAGGGGTTGCTGTCCTCACATTCGGATGGTGAAGAGGACTTGTCTTCTTCAGCCGCAGCGTGGGAACGCACTTTAGTGGAAGCCCTGATTATTTCAGTATGGGAAACTTTAAAATTGGCTGATGAGCCCACGCCTTGTCCCTACACTTTTCACTATATTATGAATGACCAATAGCGGGGCGTTGAGCACGTGTTAGTTGTGCCAAACCGCTTTAAACACCGATATCCTTTTGCTGAAAAGGTCTCCAACCGTTGGACTGTGCCACCTAAAGTAGACCATACTGTCTGTAAATTAAACAAATATACCCTTGTGCCTGTGGAAGATTCCCCGGTCTTTACGGACCCGGTGGATAGGCAGGTGGAATCCCTTTCGCGCCATCTTCATGTGTTTGTGGGTTCCATTTTGAAACCGGTGTTTGTGTCTGTTTTAGTCTCACAGACAGTGATGGAGTCGATTAGGGGTTTGCGGGAGTCTTTGGCCCCCGAGACTGTTCCTCCAGAACAGCTGGATCTGTTGGACCAGGTGATCCAGGCTCTGGTGTTCCTGTGTGATGCGTCTATGGATGCGGCTCCCCTGGTGGCCAGGGTTTCGGCCGTGGGCATTGCCTTGAGACGCATGGTTTGGCTAAAGGGCTGGTCGGCTGACGAAGCTTCTAGGAAGGCCTTAGCTGACCTCCCCTTTCTGGGAGAGCGTTTGTTTGGCGACTCATTGGATGAGTTGATCAAGGGCTTGACTGGTGGGAAGAGTACTCTTCTTCCTCAATCCTCCAAGGGTAAGACTCCCCGTAATAAGTGGGGTCCTTCTTTTTCTGCTCACGAGCATTTTTTTTTTTTTTTGTGCCTCCGGGGCGCAAGAAAAAGATAAGCCGTTCAGAGCTTCTGGAGGGGCTAAAAAGCATTGGGGTAAGCCCAAGGCTGGCCAGTCAGGTACTGCTGACAAGTCCTCCTCAGCATGAAGGGGTGCCCTCACCCAGCTCAGGGGGGGGGGGGCTCCGCTTCTTTCAGGAACCCTGAACTTCCTTCATTCAGGACGATTGGGTTTGCAAACTGATTTGTCCGGGTACAAGATCGAATTCTGGTCCCGGCCAGGGGACAGGTTTTTTCAGTCAAATCTTCACCTGTCTCCAGAGTGTCTGAAGGCTCTGTGGGAGGCTGTGCAAGATCTCCTGTCTCAAGGGGTGATTGTGCCGGTCCCTCAGCAGGAACCCTCTCAAGGTTTCTATTCAAAACCGGTGGCATCATTAAATCAGGGGGATTTTCTGGCCTCCATTGATCTCAAAGATGAGCATCTCCACGTCCCCATTTTCTAGGGACACCAGCGATTCCTCCGCTTTCCTCCTGTCCTGTGCCAGGGCAAGTCCTTCCTGCCGGTGTTATGAACGGTGGTCACCACAGATGCCAGCCTGTAAGGTTGGGGTGGAGTGCTGGGGAAGCTCTGTGCCCAGGGGACTTGGGCGACGGAAGAGTCTTCCTTGCCAATCAATATTTTGGAGCTGAGAGCGATCAAGCTCTGTCAGCTTCCCTGGAAGAGTCGGCTACGCGGCCCTCCGGCTCGGTTTCAGTCGGACAATGCCACAACCATTGCAGCCAAGGAGGTGGCCGAGATTCTGATTTGGGCGGAGGCCAATGTTCCGGCTCTTTCCGCAGTCCACATTCCGGGTGTGGAGAATTGGCAGGCGGAGTACCTGAGTAGTCAGGTATTGGATCCAAGGGGAATGGTACCTTTATCCAGAGGTGTTTCATCTCCTGTGTGACCGGTGGTGGACCCCGGACGTGTATCTGTTTCCATCCCGTCTCAACAGAAAAGTTCAATGGTTTGTGGGCAGGTCCCGGGATCCTCTGGCCAATGCCACAGACACTCTGGTGGCTCCTTGGAACCAGTATCAGTTGATTTATGCCTTTCACCCTCTTGTACTCCAGCCGCGGTTTCTTTGCTGGGTGGCGATGGAAGGCATTCTGGTCATTCTGGTGGCACCAGACTGGCCTCAGCTGTTTTGGTACGCAGAGCTGATTAAAAATAGTCATGAATTCTCCGTGGCGTCTTCCTCTGCGGTAAGATCTACTATCTCAAGGACCGATCTTCCATCCTGCTTTACAGTCGCTGGCTTTAACTGCTTGGCTATTGAAAGCAAGGTGTTAAAGGATAGAGATCTCTCTGACTCGGTGGTTCTGACTCTTTCGAAGGCCAGGAAGTCGACTTCCAGGAAGATGTATCATCGTATGTGGAATTCGTACATTTCATGGTGTAAATCGCTGCAACTGCACCCTCGATTGTTTTCTGTAGCTAGGGTTTTGGCCTTTTTACAAAAAGGGGTTGAGCAGCGCTTGGCTTTGGGTACTAGCAAGGGCCAGGTGTTGGCCTTGGCTATTTACTTCCAACGTCCATTGGCTACTAATGGCTTGATTAGCACTTTCATCCAGGGGGTGCGTCATCTGGCTCCTCCGAGGAGATCCCCGTTACCACTGTGGGATCTTAATCTGGTTTTGTCTGTTCTTCAAAAGCCTCCCTTTGAGAAAATTAGGGAGATTTCTTCTTTCCTTGTCACAGAAGGTTGCCTTCCTCGCATAGTTTCTGAGTTGGCGGCGCTATCCTGTCTTTGGCCTTATTTGGTGTTCCACAAGGATAAAGTGGTCCTCCGGCCAAAACAGTCTTTTCTCCCTAAGTTGGTGTCTGATTTTCATCTTAATGAAGACATTGTTTTGCCTCCCTTATGTCCTAAGCCTACACATCCCAAAGATTTTGGCTTGCACTCTCTGGATGTGGTTCGGGCGATAAGGGTTTATCTGACGGTTACTGAGTCCTTTAGAAA
Organism: Pelophylax lessonae; assembly: GCF_965119305.1. Lineage (NCBI taxonomy): Eukaryota > Metazoa > Chordata > Amphibia > Anura > Ranidae > Pelophylax > Pelophylax lessonae. Next base: position 249,613,672 of record NC_138774.1, read on the forward strand.
ATCAGACTCTCTCTTTGTCCTTATGGACGGTCCTCACAAAGGTTTGGCTGTGTCCGCTACGACCATTTCGAGATGGATCAGGCAGACTGTTGTTAATAGCTTATTCATTCAAGGGTCTGGTTCCTCCTTTCCCTGTGAAGGCGCATTCTACTAGAGCGCTGAGTGCTTCTTGGGCTTTTCGCCATCAGGCCTCTGTTTTACAAGTTTGTAGGGCAGCGACTTGGTCATCTGTACACACCTTTTTTACAAGGTGGATTTGTGGGCCTCTTCGGATGCCTCTTTTGGCCGCAAGGTTTTGCAGGCTGCTGTTTCATAAGAGAATGTTTTTTCTTATTCTCTTAGGGGTCTTTTACCTGGGTGAGCTCATGTTGTTTTGTTGAGCTTCAAGGTTTGGCCTTTTGGAATTTATGTTACTTTCTGGTTGCGTTTTCCCACCCCTCATGCCTATACTGCTTTGGGACATCCCACACAGCTCATGAAGATGAGGCTGCGTCTGTCAATGGGCGATAGAGAAAATGCGATTTTTGTTAGACCTTACCGTAAAATCTTTTTATCTGATGTCCATTGACAGACGCAGCACCCATCCCTCTGATGGGGATGGATTTTTTGTCTTCACTGCTTGCAACTAAACTGATGTGCTGGGCTGTGTCTGTGAGGGTTACGTCTGGAGGGACAGCCCCGTGGGCATGTATATGTAAAATCTTTGTACTAACGTACTGCCTAGACTACTCCTGCAGGTGGCAGCATAACCCACACATCTCATGAATTTTATGGTAAGATCTTACAAAAATCTTATTTTGCTTAGATTATTTAAATGGGGAAAACCACACGAAAACAAAACCAATATACATTGGAAATGTACTTTAATAAGGCAGGCTCACATTTGGGACCACAACATTAAAATGTTTAAAGGGGTTGTAAAGTCAGAAGGTTTTTTATCTTAATGCATTCTGTGCATTAAGATTAAAAGCCTTCTGTGTGTAGCAGCCCCCCTAATACTTACCTGAGCCCCATCTCTATCCAGCGATGTCCACAAGTGCCTTAGGCACCTGGGACTGTCTCTCCTGATTGGCAGAGGCACAGCAGTGGCGACATTGGCTCCTGCTGGTGTGAATCAAACTCAGCCAATCAGGAGAGAGAGGGGCGGGGCCGACCAGCAGCTCTGTGTCTAAATGGATGCAAGCTGCTTGCTGTGGGGGCACTCAACAAGAGGGAGGGGCAAGGAGCTCCAGCCAGGGACCCAAGAAGAGGAGAATCTGGGCTGCCCTGTGCAAAACCACTGCACAGAGGAGGTAAGTATAATATGTTTGTTATTTTAAAAGAAAAAAAGCAAGACTTTATAATCACTTTCAGGACACTGGCCGTGAAAAGGTAAATGTTTGACTGCTAGGCTGTTGAATCTGACTATCCTTTCACTGATTACTGCAATCGCAGTACAATTGTGTTTGACACTAGTATAATGTGTGTCCAAAAACTGCACCAGATTAAGTGTTGCTATACTGGAATTTGTTGCCATTCTAGCAATATGTAGCTTATGTTTTGCCAGCTTTATAAACGGCACAGTATGTAGAGTTTCAGGAACCGAGATAATTCAATTGCAAGAGTTAGAATAGCTTCAAGCAAACCTGTTACCATCTTGCCCTTGAAGCCTTGGTATCATTTAGGTGGATGGCCTGAAGCAGGACACAGATATACCAGTTGCAGCAGACACTTCATATCTCATAAAATCACTAGTTCCCTCTTCAGTAAAGAAATGAGTGCTTTTGGCAATATCTCAATAAATCATTCCTGACAAGCTGGGCAGACAGTATCTTCTTTTATTAATGCATTATGTCAAGGAAAAAGAAAAAAAAAAGCATATGCAGTACATCTCTGTAATACATGCACATTTCCTCATGTTTTATTCCTTAAACCACTTCATTACCGGGCACTATCACCCCCTTCCTGCCCAGGCCAATTTTCAGCTTTTGTGCTGTCATACTTTGAATTACAATTGCACGGCCATGCAACACTGAATGCAACAAATTAAATTTCTATCATTTTGTTTACACAAATAGAGCTTTCTTTTGGTGCAATGTAATCACCACTGGGGTTTCTTTTCTCTAAGTAAATGAAAAAAAAACTATCTTATAAAAATATCCTAATTTTCCTTTCCTAAAGGACTCCATGGCTGCATAAGTTTGGGAAGCCCTGCCCTCGCTCCTACTCCATAGGACCCCACTCCCATTGATTTTCAGGCTGAGCCAGAGGCCATTCTAACATGTAACTAGCCTGCTCATGACACTGGGAGAGAACTCCTGCTGCCATGGAGTCCATCAAGAAAAAAAAAATTACGGTAAGTATTTGATACTTTTCAGTTTTCCTGACTAACTCCATGGCAGCATACGTTTGGGATCTAACTAGCCCAAAAAAAAAAACAAGGGTAGGATGCCGAAAAAAGAGTTTCAATCAAAGCACTTAGCCAACAGAAACCTTATGGATATTAACAGTATAAAGTAGTTTAGCTACACCCCACAATGAGCCAGAACAGCCCTAATGGAAGACTTATCCCCCTATTCCTGGTCCCCTTTCATAAGGAGTAAAACAAAGTCTACACACTCGTAATTAAGCTTACGTTGGAACTAACACCTAGACTCTATAAGGCTGTTGGGTAGCTGGAATGACCCATCCAGTGATAATTCTCGATGAAATCCCTGTCTTGCTGGCTCTGCTGGAGAGAGTGAGAACGTTGTCCTAAAACTTTGAGCAAAGCTGTAACTTGTGAGCATGCTTGAAGTATCCCAATGTCCATGGCATGGAACCAGTTATCCTCAGTGACCTGCATATGGAAGGAACAAATCTTTTGCTCTCATAGGATGCTGAAGCCACCTCATATTGCAACCCAGTATGGATATAAACACTACCCACACTAGGTAGAAAGCCATCAAGGATCCCTCATGACCCAAGGCCCAGATCCCTGCAAACCTCCTGACTGTGGGTAAAAAAAAGAACCCTTGAAGAGGCTGCCTTCATGATCAAGTCTTTACTCAAAACTGGACTGGAAGAGATCCCATCTGGAGCAGCAAGTTGCCAAAGGGTCCTAAATGACCCTGATTCTGGCAAACTTACTGCTGAGGATGTAGCCCTTGGAGAAATTGACATTGTGGCTTAATCCTTACTCCAACTAGACTGGAGGTGATCCCACCTGGAGCTGTAAGTCACCAAAGGATGCTTTCTAGCCTGAAGCTTTGATCTTGGCAAACTTCCTGGCTGATGAAATAGTCCTTAGAGAGCATGTCTTCATAGCTCAGCCTTTTTCCAAGCTGGACTGAAAAGTGATCTTGTTTGGAGCTGGCAAGGAAGTCCAGAGCAAGTAGTAACTCCCAGTCTTGGCTCTCTTACAAGTTGCAGATGCAGCCCCCATAAAGTATTGGATGAGTAAGGGATAGTCCACCCATGAGACATTGGATATGACAGGGACTGCAGAGATCTACCCTCTAAGACAGCTTAAGATCAGTTGAAGTCCAGAATTTACCTGACCAGAGGACTGAAACTAATGAAAACAAAGCAGTTCAAATTGAACAAGCTTTGTTAAAATTTTTATTGTAGGATTTATAGATATTAGCTTTGAGAAAAACAGCTAAACCTGATCAGTATCATCCTCCCAGGATGTAAAACTGGATGAGATGAGCAAGGGTGGAGTTATGCACTCTGCAACAGAAGATCTCATCCGAGAGAAAGCACTTTGATCCGATAACCCTGTATCAAAAGCAGGAACCAAGGCCTGTTTGGCCAGTGGGGAATTACTACAATAATTGAGAATAATTATTTATCTCTTCAATTCTTTATGGACTCCTAGCAGGACCCACAGGAGCAAACCTCTTTGGAGTTGACACTGACTCTTAGAATGCAGTCTTCCATTCGGCAGACATTTACTCTGAGGCAGGAGGCATGATTAAACACAATCCCAGCTCTTTGCTATCAAATGAAGCTAGCCCTTGAAGGGGACAGTTTACACCCTCGCAATGCAGACAAGATTGTCTCACTTGTCAGAATTATTTCCAGCTCTATGCTATCAAATGAAGCTAGCCCCTAAAGGGGACAGTTTAAACTCTGGAAATCCAGACAAGAGTGTCCCACTTGTCAGAATTATTCTTTAGGGTAGAATTAATATTCTTCATCCCAACTTTCATTGCATTGGAAGAGAGGCAAGGGTTAAGGCAGGTTCACAGGCTGCAATTACAGACAGATATACCCCCTAAGGACAAGACAAACACATCGTTTTTTGTTTTTTTCCTTTAAATATTTTTATTTAAGGTATTCTCAAAATAAAAGAATCAAGAGATTCCAACATTAGTTTTGAACAGTACGTAATATCCACGAAATGGATTACATATAGAGTAAAGACAAGAGGTTATGTAACGTAACTACTTAAAGTGGAGTTCCACCCTATTTTTATACTTACCTCCATCTTCTCGCTCCGGGTCACCTGAAAAAGAAATGGATAATCGCATATTTTTTTTTTTTTTACTTACCTCGTAGCGAAGAAAAAATACTTACCTTACTTCCTTCTTCCTCCTTCCTCGGCCGCGGCCCGTCGTCACTTCCTGGCTCTGCAATGATTCCTGGGAGCTGAACGTCATAGCTCCCAGGAATCATTGCGCCTGCACCGGCCCCGACGTCAGTTCCGGGTCGCGCGCGTCATCCCCTTCTAAACAGCTTCTGGGCATGCCCAGAAGCTGTAGAGGGATGACGCGCGCGACCCGGAAGTGACGTCGGGGCCGGCGCAGAGCATCGTGGGACCAAAGAAGGCGGAAGAAGACGCCGAAGGGGATCTCGCTGGCTTCAAGCTGCCCACATCTGAGATGGCAGCGCTGGACAAGACGTTTGCAAGGTAAGTATTTGTCCTAACAGGTAAGTGCTACCCGGGACAGATCAGAGGCTAGCCATTGTGGAATGCACTAGCCCTGACTGTCCCGGGGGTATTAAAAAAAAAAAAAAAAAATCCAGGGTGGAACTCCGCTTTAAGACATATAACAGCAATCCTACTATTGGTAAAGAATTAATCCCTCTGAAACAACTTTCCACAGCACACACCTAAGACATATAACCGAAAACTGCAATGAAACTGTAGAACATAAAAGTCGCTATAAATCTTTCTATTTTTTTTTTGTAACAATGTGATTTGGTGGAGTTCGGAGTACCTCCTCCTTATTGGGAGGTGCAATTCCCCTGAACCACGTAGAGAAGGATGCTCTATCCTCCATATACAAGGAGTTATGTAGTCCGAATCCCTCAATTACAGAGGCAAGAAGAATAGGAAAAAAAAGAGGGAGGGAAGGGAAAGGAGAAAGGACTTCGCGCTCTGGTTCACATCCACTATGGGGGGCCTTAGTCAGGTATGGTCCGGGTATAATGGGTCAAGTATCTAATCCATGGCCCCCTACCTTTTTATCTTTTTTTTTTTTTTTCAAAATTTTTTTCTTTTGCATTTCACACATACACAAATAGAACAAGACATACAAATAAATAATAATGAAAAGGAAAAAAAAAAAAAAAAAAAGCACCACATTTCCCTTTTCTTCTTTTCCTTCCCTCTCCTCTCTCCTCTTTCCCAATTTTTCTCCTTCCCTTATTTACTCAGTTGGGCCAGTAGGATGCATTTGCAGCACATTTTATGCATTATTAACCAATGTTCCAAAAACTCCAAAAGCTGACATACACAACTACACAGGTTGAACTAGATGGACTAGATCATGGGTGTCCAACCTTTTGGCTTCTCTGGGCCACATTGAGTGTAGAGAAATTTTCTCGGGCCGCCTATAAAATATATACTATAGTTAAGGTATATAAGTAATAAAATGCCGCCGTGCCCTTCCCGCCACACCCCCCCACACTAATTTAACACAACTAGAGGATGATCAAATTAAATGGAATCAGTATACGGAGGTTTACTTTTTCTGAGAGCTATTAAAGGAACACTCTAACCACCAGTGATTTGAAGTGGTCATGTGGTAGGAGTCAGAAACACTGCTCACACATCTTCCTCCCCTCCGAGGCAGCCTCTGCTTACCGTTAGTTGGAAGTCGCTGTGGCCATGCCCCCGACCCGACTTCCTTCCTCCCCAGCAAAAAAAAAATTGTCAGGGGGCAGTGGGCTGCATTGCCTGGGGTTCCGGGCCGCATGTGGCCCCTGGGCCGCAGGTTGGACATGCCTGCACTAGATCTTTATTCAACCTTAACTACTATGTTACTATGTTCCAGGGCAGCCAATACATTGTATAAGAGTTGACCAGGCTCTTCAAGTGCTCTTCAAGCACTATCTCTCTTTATTATAAGCTTAAACTAGAGCATGAAGAATCTATCCATGTTTGCCATATTTTTTAAAACTTCCAGGATGCATTTGGCTGAGCATAAGTATATTTTTCATACATTAAATGTTTGTCCATTTCCTGAATCCAGTCCTCCAGGGTTGGAGGGTTGGACGAGACCCAGCAGGAAGTGATTAGCTTATGAGCTATGAAAAATTATCCTTTAATGGCCACTACCTGATTGGTTTCCAGATTGTTGGGGTTTATATACCCTAGAAAACATAGAACGGGATCAGGTTTAAAATGCCCCATTGTAATCACATCTATTACATCCTGTAGTTTTGGACATCTCCAAAACAAATAAATAAAAGAGTCGGGAGGTTGAGCACATCTTGTACATTCAAGATTTTCCTTCCTGCCTATCTTTGTAACAATTGTGGGGTAAGGTAAGACCAATGCAGGATAAACAGTTGGGTGACTTTGTAAGTTGAGGATAGCGAGTATTCAGTATTTGTTCCTATATATCTCCTAGAGACACATCTATCTACCATTTCTGCTTACATGGGATAGGAAAATTAACCACTTGCCGACCGCCGCACGACTATCTACGTCGGCGGTCAGCCCCTCACAGGCAAACTAACGTAGGGCTACGTTGCTTGCTTGTGAGGGTCTAGGGAGCGAGCGCGCGCCCCCGGAGGCGCGCTCCCGCGTGGTCACGGACCCCCCCGCGCGTGTGACCAGCGGACCCCGATGTCCGCCGGCCACTCGGCGATCGGCGGGGGAGAGGGAGAATGTCAGGCAGCTTGTGTAAACAAGCTGCCTGTCATTCTCCTCGCTGCAAAGACACTGATCACATGGATCTACTATGTAGATCCGTTGATCAGTGTCCTTACAGCTGAAGCCACAGCCAATCACAGTAGAAAGCACGCCCCTAGGGACACACACAGCCCCTCCCTCCCAAATAAAGTTAACCCCTTCACTACCAGTGTATTTTTACAGTAACAGTGCATATATATAGCACTGATTACTGTAGAAATGTCACTGGTAACCCCAAAAGTGTCAAAAATGTCAGTCAAGGGTCCGATCTGTCCGCCGCAATGTCGCAGTACCGCAAAAAAAATCGCAGATCGCCGCCATTACGCGTTAAAAAAAAAACAACAAAAATGACAAAAATCTTTCCCTTTGTTAGTAAACGCGATAACTTTTGCGCAAACCAATCAAAATACGCTTTTTGCGATTTTTTTTTACCAAACGTAGGTAGCATAAAACAAATTGGCCGAAAATGTTAAAAAATTTTGATTTTTACATTTTTTTTGGGGGGAATTTCATATAAAAAAATGTGAAAAATATTGTTATTTTTGCAAAATTGACGCTCTTTTTTTGTTTATAGCGCGTGATCAAAAAATCGCACAGGTGATCAAATACCACCAAAAGAAAGCTCTGTTTGTGGGAAAAAAAGGACGCCAAATTCGTTTAGGTACAGCGTCGCACGACCGTGCAATTGTCCGTTAAAGTCACGCAGTGCCGAATCGCAAAATACCCCCTGGTCGGAATGGGGGTAAAATCTTCCGGGGCTTAAGTGGTTAAGAAGCGAGTTAGATAACAGTCGCATATAGACTTTGGCAATAAGGCCCTTTGTCTTATTCGCTTGAACTACACTGTCCAAAATAGGGGTTAGGAAAAAAGAGGCATTCGGGCCCAAACCGTGGGATTTCAGAGCATGTCCTAATTTTAGGTACTGGAAGAACCAGTTTTGTTTCAGACTGAAGACCATACAAAGCTGCTGATATGTTTTCAGCACTTGGTTGTAGTACAATTATATCAGAGTTACAATCCCAGCAGGTTCCCACCTGGAAAACTTTCAGGAAGCACTCTATTTGACTATAATGGAGTAAATTTGATGTATCCTGTAATACCCAGCGTATTTTTATTTATTTCTTTTTGATTGCCAGACCTTATAAATCAGGTAAAGTATGGGATAAGTATTTTGATTAACCAATTGCCGACCGCCCCACGCAGATTTACTGCGGCAGGGCAGCTCGGCTGGGCATAATCACGTAGATCTACATAATTATGTGCCTGCGGTCTCGCTCTGATTAGATACAGCGGGAGCCAGATTGCGGGTGGAGCAGCGGCGATCGCTGCCAGCCACCCGCAATCTTTACAGAAACTGACAGAAGACCTGCATGCTTATGTAAACAAAGCAGGCAGGTCTTCTGTCACACAGGCAGAGAGAGATCATGAGTTTCAGCTAAGCTGAAACCCCGATCTCTCTGTGCCTGTCACAGAGCCCTCCCCCCCTCCACAGTCAGTAAGCACAAACAAGCATACATTTCACCCTTTGATCACCCCGTGTTAACCCCTTCCCTACCAGTGTCATTTATACAGTAACAGTGCATAATATTTAGCACTGATTACTGTATTAATGTCACTGGTCCCCAAAAAGTGTCAAAAATGTCAGTTAGAGGTCCAATCTGTCTGCCGCAATGGCGCAGTCCCGCTAAAAATAGCTGATCGCGAAAGATAATGGGGGTTAGCCTTTCCAAACCACTGGCTGTTCTACTTGGCAGCCCAGCTACAGCAGCTGCTAAATGGTATGAATGACTCTGCATATGGAGAGGGGGAAGCAATTACTGATCCCACAGAGCCCAGACTCTCATGGAAGCTCTCGAGGCTCAGCTCTTTCTGAAACTCAACAAATTGTACCCAAAGTATAGGCTAATGCATAAGATCTGATCCAAAGTAAAACAGTTGCAACATATGTCAGGGTTTACTAAATACAGCCCAATACGGAATAATAATACTTACCCGGAGCTAGCAAAGCTGCAGTGCGCAGCCTGGTGGCAAGCATATGGTATTACTCACCTCCGTCTCATTTATAGCAATGGTAGGTTGCTCTCATTAAAGCAGATGCAAGCCAGATATGGATTGTCCAACACTATGCACTTCCCCCTATTTTCAACTGCAGCAAGCTATTAAAGTGCAAGCATGCTGGAGCTAGGTGCTATCCCCAACTCCTCTTCTCAATATGATGGAGCAATCTACCTCCACTAAAGGGTTCATTTCCAGATGCTGTGCGATGCTGCTGCTGGGATACCTAGAAAATGTTCCTAACATGGCTATGGAAAAATGAGTGAAAGATATAGGTGACATAGATGGGGATCAATGGACTGATGCCTTGGAGGCTGTTCATGCCTGCTTCTTGAATGTAACCAAAAGATTGTCCCAACTGTATATTATACTACAGGTTCACCCCACCGCACTTCAATTATTTAATCTCAGGCTGCATCCCGACCCATTGTGTGCATGATGCAGTAGAGATAATGGGGACCTCCTACATCTCCTATGGCAATGCCCACAGTTGCATCGGTACTGGACCGGTGTAGTACGTGCCATCAATAGTACTTTCCAATTAGCCATACTACTTGACCCTATGCTGGGCCTACTGGGCATATTGGATGAGGTTATACCGGATGTTCATGTCAGAGAGGCCGTATACTTTTCTTCCTGATTTAAAAAAAAAAAAAGACTACAATTGTGTATATAGGTAGTTAACGGAAGAATTAAGTCTGCACCACATCCCAATTAATATAATTCCACTAAGTAAAGCTTTTTAGGTGATACATTTAGATCGCACCTCACCTTGTAATAAAATATTAAAACAATGCATTTTTTATGGAAATATGCATTCTAAAATAATGACAATAAAAACAGTATTCTGCATCATATCGTCTCTTGTCATCATTTCGCGGTAAAGGCAGATATTTTCCCAACATGTTTCGTCTGAAAAGGCTTCTTTAGGGGGAATACTGCTAGCAGAATTAAAGCTCTATAGAAAGGACACAAATCAAGAAATAATCAATATTCAATTACAATTATTATTGTATTTATACCTGTAAAAATAACCAGATAATGCTTACCACATCACTCTTGAATCCTCATTCAAAAAAGATGTTGTATTGTTTAGATATTGTCAGGAGCGTGTGGACTCCTGCTCCTTCATAACTGCTGGTTCCAGCACCCTGGTGTTTGGCTGTGGCATTCACCTTGTCTGTCTGTCCACCTGCAAGGTGAGTGATTGTGGCCAGTCAATGGGTGGAGACCAAACCTGATTTAAGCCAGCGAAGCCTGCAGTCTCATGCTTGTGATATTGTGTTTGTTACATGTTTCAAGCTCCCTGTTTGTCTACCCTGCTCTGCTAGATTAGATTACCTCGTTGACGACTTGGGATCGGATATCGACTATTCTCTGAACTCTGCCTGCCTTTTGACTTTGGATTTTGATCCTGACTATTCAGAATCTTGCCTGTCTGCCAACCACAAGTATCTGTTTGCTTCTCTCAGTACGCGCATGCCCTGGCGTGGTAGCCAGGCACTATATCATTATGTTGGGGGCAACCAGGGTACCGGTAGTCCTGCTTGCCTTATGGGTAAGGGCGCTGCTATAGGTGAAGCACACAGAAGCCAGCTATAGTGTCTGACCACCTGCATTTGGGGTAAGCGTGATATTATCACAAGCCTTTAACAAAAAAAATGTTTCTGTGAAGATGAACTCTACACAGGCTTGTTTAATTGCAGAGGAGATTTTAAAACTGACATGCCAAGTCAAAGAAATGTCTGTGTGTGAAAACGCATCTCCTGCTGTAATGCAAGAACTGGAGCCCGATGACCATTTTTGGTGACTCCGATATGTTTCTCTTGTTCATCAACAGACGCAGCTCCTTATCTTCATGACTCATAGGGTTAGGCTCCTCCTAGGAATAGGCACTAGGCAGAAAAAAAACCGTAACCACGCCTATGGGGGCTGTCTCTGCACGCATAACCCCTCAGACTCTGCTATCATCAAACAGTTTTGTTCTGCCTTGTGTTTGGAATAGGACCTAGTTCCCTGTTGGGACTTTGGTCTTAGTTGTAACAGGGAAAGTTTGGGATTTTTTATTTTTTAACTAGTTAGTTCCTGAAGACCAAGATCCAGAGGAACTACAAGCAACAGCCAGCTGCGGTTTCGCACTGGATAATCTAGATCCTTAAGGTCTCCCAGCCTGGCCAGCGAGCGTGAGCAGGTTATAGTCCAGAACTAGGCCTCGCCACGACAGTGCCCCGATAGATGGGAACGAGCCTGCGAGTGGACAGTCTCGCTGGGACTCATCGACCTGGAATGTATGAGCGACCATTTTCTTGAGGTCCGTGGGATGGATAGGCATGCGGCATGGCTTATAATGATAGAGGCAGAGCTTCTTCCTCTTCCTGTGCAGACAGTGTTCGTTTCGTTTTTACACTGATCAGGCTGGATGCTTCTCTGTGGTCTGGTAACGTTCCTGGGATTCCCTGTGGGTTTTTTCCTCCTTCTCTGCTATTACATAATAATCAGGGATTGTGAATCCGCAGTTATAGCAGTGGGACCACGTTTTTCACGGGACATTACACGAAAAAAATATGTATTTGATCAATGGAGTCCCAGGATAAAAATTCACCTGCAGACCCCCTGAAAGTGACTGCGGGACCCTCCGGTTCACAGTCACAGCCAAAAAATTGCAGTTTTTTTGCAAAGCCTGATGTCAAAAGTGGATTTTGTAATTTCCGTCGCTGTCAGCCGCAAATGCCCTCTGCCCTCACCTCCATCAGCAGGGTCTTCGGATTCTGAGACAGATATGGTCACCACGGACACAGACCACCTTGAGGGGTCGGTGTCTTTACATTCTCATGGTGAAGAGGACCTGTCCTCAGCAGCCGTGCGGGAACGCGCATTGATGGAAGCCCTGATAGTTTCTGTGCGGGAAACCCTAAAATTGGCTGATGAACCTACAATGTCAGATACGCAGGTGTATTTTGGCTCCCGCAAATCCCGTAAATCGGGCAAGGTATTCCCTTGTCCAGAATTGTTTCATACTATTGTGGATGAACAATGGTGACGCATTAAGCACATGTTGGTGTTGCCTAAGCGTTTTGCACGCCATTATCCTTTTGCGGAAGCGGTATACAATAGGTGGACTGGACCACCGAAAGGGGATTCTCCGATGGCCAGGTTGAATAAAGCGATTCTGGTACTGGTGGAAGGGACTCCAACCCTTCCGGATCCCTTGGCTAGACGGGAGGAACCCTTGTCCCACCATTTATATGTGGTAGCAGGTCACATGTTAAAGGCTACCTTTATAAATGTTTTAGTAGCACAGACTGCTACTGAATGGGTGAAGTTACTGAAAGGTAACCTTGGAAACGGCACGGCTTCCCCCTGCGGTACCAGGAACTAATAGACCAATTGACCCAAGCCCTGGTGTTCATGTGCGATACTTCCCTGGACTCAGCTTTGTTGGTGACCAGGACGTCAGCAGTGGGGATTGCTATTAGGCGCATGGTATGGCTAAAATGCTGGTCGGCTGACCAGGCTTCTAATAAGGCTGTGATCGATCTTCCTTTTACAGGGTTGTTTGGATCCTCCCTGGACCAGTTGATCAAAGGTATCATGGGGGGTAAGAGCACTAATCTACCCCAATCCTCTAAGGGCAAGGTACCACGTACTAGGCGGGGGCCTTCCTTTACTGCTCACAAACGTCTTTTTTGTGCCTCTGGGTCGCAAGAAAAAGGTAAACCGTTTAGGTCTTCTGGGGGTTCCAAGAAGCCATGGTCAGGAAAATCTAAGTCCGGCCAATCTGGGTCTGCAGACAAGTCCTCGGCTGCATGAAGGGGCGCCCTCACCCGAATCTGGGGTTGGGAAGTCTTTAGTTCTTTTAGGAACCCTGAATCTCCTTGATTCAGGACAAATGGGTTCACAAACTGATTTGATTAGGATAAAAGATCGAATTCCGGTCTCGTCCATCGGACAGGTTCTTCCGGTCCAATCCTCAATTATCCTCAGTCCGGTTAAGGGACTTGCGAGGGGCGGTACATGACTTGCTGTCGCAAGGAGTGATTGTGGCGGTCCCCACTCAGGAACGTTTTCATGGGTTTTATTCAAACCTAAAAGACAAGGGATCCTTCTGATCAATGTAGAAAAATCCAGTAGCGCAAACAAATGTTATCTATTCACCACTGTGTGGTCCAAAACATATATAAACAAAATAATGTCAATATGCAGTGAAGCAGTAGTGGTGGTAACTCCCTGCCGTAGTGAAGTCAAAGAGTTACACAGACATAATTATATATGAAGCATAAATCAAAAGTCCATATAATCAAAAAGGCCATATACTGAACAAAACATAATATAATCCAAGGAGTGGTTGTTGACAGACGTGCAAAGACTTATGGGGTCACCCAGTACTTCACCATCACCGTGTCTGTGGGGGTAGCTGAAAGACACACTCACCGAATGTTGTTGCTTAATTACTCTCGTAACCAAGCAGAAAAGTGAAGACCCACTAGTGCAATAGTGTTTTCACTCAAATTTATTAGGTCAAACAATAAAGTTACACTCACTTGTTGTACTTGATAAAAGCGCATAAATAAAACAAATCCATGTAGGAGGTTGCACTTGTCTCATAAGCTGTCTCCAGGCTCTACGCTGTGGAAGACGGAACGGCCGGATGTCAATCTCTCCTTGGTCACGGTGGTGCTGAGTATCGCCTGGTCATGCCCGACGCTTTTCGTCATTTCCGACTTTGTCATCGGGGGCGTGACCACGGCAACACCACACTCGCATATAAGCACCCTAAGACCGCCCACTGGGCGGACCGCCAGCCAGCGATTTGGGCAAACATACCAATAGAATTACCTGTTGCTATGCCGACAAACCACCCTGAACCGCACATAGCACACCAGGAAGTGTCAGCAGAATATGACTCACAGACATTGATACGATTAACCGGAAGTAACCATTATATCGTATTGCACATACACAGTAATGTACATATAAAGTGCAGGTGCCAGCTACAATTAATCAATTAGCCCTTTAGTTAAAAGGATTAAAACAAAAATATGAGCAAGCTAATGGAAAAACAGAGGAAAAAAATGATCAGCATGTTCGTCCATTAATCAGTGGCACTATACCCCATAATATTAGAGTATAGCAATATAAACATCAGTATATGCTCAATACTAAATGTTAAAATATTCAAATACTAAAACATTAAAAACCTTTTAAAATTTAAAATATTTTAAAATATTTAAATAAAGCGCTACTAATGTAAAAGAAAATTTACACTCCAGATATTAAAATATGGTCACTACACCCAATATAACAAAAATAGCTTCATATTACGTCAAGAAATTAATTGCATATTCACAACTGCACCACCGATGCCCACAATCACTTTAGGCATCACTAATGAAACAGTTCAGATCCAATTCTATGTTTAAACCAATTGGATCGAGAGACTGAGTTAAGTATATCCATTTGGTTTCACACTTGTACAACTCACGTACCCAATTGGCCCCTCTCCAATATGGGGGGACACGTTCCACACCCCAAAAGTGTAGGCCTCTCGGATCTCGTTGATGGTGTTGTCTGAAATGGGCTGACACACTGTGTTCACGTTTGCCTTTTAGGATGTTTTTTATGTGTTCTCCCACCCTTTGTTTCAATGTGCATTTTGTGCGGCCTATGTACACTAGATTGCATGGGCACATTAAGGCATAGACAATGTGTGTGGTATCACACGTGATCCATTGTTTTATAGTGAACACCTTATTGATAGCCGGGACCCTAAATGTATCACGTTTTCTCAAGTTGGTTTTTGCAAAGTAACAGGACCTACATCTGCCACAAATATGGAATCCACTTCGTCCTGGAAAGAAAGTATTCTGCAGAGGGTCTAATATCTTTTTAACGATCCTATCACCAAAATTCGGTGTCTTCCTGTATATGAATGATGGAGCCCTCGGTAACACAGCTCCCAGGGTCCTATCCATGCATAGAATCGGCCAGTGTCGCTTAAAGATCTCCTCCACCCTTTTGTAATCCTCAGAGTAATCCGACAGGAAACTCCATTCCTTAGCATTATTTATTTGAGAACTTATGGCGTGTGCTGAATCTCTTAAGCATACCGATCTTGGAGCATCCTGAATTCTCTTAATCTCCTTATCCAAGTCACTTTCTCTATATCCCTTACTCAGAAACTGCTCCTTCAGGACTACAGCCTGATCACAAAAGTCAGCTTCAAAGGTGCATTTGCGCCTCACCCTCATAAACTGGCCGCGAGGTATATTCCGAAGCCAGTTATGGTGATGCCCGCTCTGGATGGACAAGTAACTATTGCCGTCAGTCGGTTTGAAGTACACTCTTGTGGTATGTTTATTATCCAACTTCTTAATGACCACATCCAGGAAGTGCACTTCTTCACGACTACAATGAAAAGCCAACTTAATGTTGTTCTTATTGTTGTTTAAATGGATCATAAATTAATTTAGTGAGGACTCGGATCCCTCCCAAATGAACAATATGTCGTCTATGAAACGATGGTAAAACAACAACGCAGGTCTACTGATATTGAAAACAAATTTATCCTCCCACTCGGCCATAAAGATATTGGCGTGGCTAGACCGGAGGAATCCTTGTCCCGCCATTTATATGTGGTAGCAGGTCACATGTTAAAGGCTATCTTTATAAATGTTTTAGTAGCACAGACTGCTACTGAATGGGTGAAGTTACTGAAAGGTATCCTTGGAAACGGCACGGCTTCCCACTGCGGTACCAGGAACTAATAGACCAATTGACTCAAGCCCTGGTGTTCATGTGCGATACTGTAAGATCCTGGTACTTTCAGTACCTTCTAGCCTCTTACTTCCGGGTTGCGTTCCACCATTCAGGTAGATGGAACGCATATAGCTGCATGTCTCTTTAACAACTGATGACGTCATCACTAGGCGCCGCTCTGAGCGGCTATTTCAACCGACGGTCTGCACTCACAAGGTGTTCGTGCAACCGCTCATAATACAAGCCTGACTGACGCTGCCGTATCCTCCAGCTATCTTCCCTATACCTGGACTGACCGGAGCCTCGCTACTTGATCCTTTACCTCGCTACCTGATCCTTTACCTCGCTACCTGATCTTTACCCTCGCTCACCAGCCTGTGATAAGTACCCCGCAGGGGATCCCTTCCTACCAAACCACTTACTATATCTTTCTGCATAATAAGAACTGTTACTAAGCTCTAAGATACATGCTCTCACCATCTATCACCTGCATCGCTACCTAGAGTGTTAGCTCTTGAACCTACTACCACCTGTAACCTATATCCTTGTGTTTGCTTAGCATATCCTGTACACTTCATCTGTTATCACCTATCACCTATTATCTGTACATGATTGCTATCTCTCCTGCATACTATCTATCACCATCTGCTATCACTCCTGCAACATTACTACCTGAGTGCTTATTATTATTTGCTATCACTACTCAAGCCTATCCCTTCAGTATATCACCTCACTACTATTGCATAGACCTCTATCACTCCAACAACATCATCTCTGAGTGTTTGTGTGTGTGCATACTGAAGCAGGCTGAACCACCATGATGAGTCAAGAGAGTTGGATAAGGTGATTCAACACATCTCTACACGACTACTGAGTGGAAATTCTGCAGCTGCAAATCCAGTTCACAAAAGCAAACCCCAGAGCGTTACAGATACTTCCCTGGACTCAGCTTTGTTGGTGGCCAGGACGTCAGCAGTGGAGATTGCTATTATCCCCAGTTTGGTTAAGGGGCTTGCGAGGGGCGGTACATAACTTGCTGTCTCAAGGAGTGATTGTGACGGTCCCCACTCAGGAACGTTTTCATGGGTTTTATTCAAACCTATTCACCATGCCCAGAAAAGAAGGCAAGGTGCGTCCCATACTGGATCTCAAGGCCCTGAACCGTTTCATGCGGGTACAGAGGTTTCAGATGGAGTCCATCCGCACGGTAGTAGCGTCTCTGCATCAGGGAGATTTCTTAGCCTCCATAGATATCAAGGACGCATATCTACACATCACTATCTACGCTGGACACCAGCGGTTTCTTTGCTTTGCGGTAGCTGAGGAGCATTATCAATTTGTGGCATTACCCTTTGGTCTTGCCTCAGCTCCCAGAGTGTTTACCAAGGTACTAGCACGGTATTAGCACTGCTGCGCCAGCGGAGGATTGCGGTACTGGGGTACCTGGACGATCTCCTGTTGAGAGCGGACTCTCATTCAGCCTTGTTGGGGGATCTGACGATCATGGTCAGAACTCTGCAGGAGTTCGATTGGAACATCAATTTCAAGAAATCCGCGCTGTCTTCGGTTCTGAGACTCGATTATCTGGGCTTATCTCTGGATTCAGCCTTGGCGAGGGTTTTTTTCCCCCCCTGACAAGCTGCAAAGGTTGCAGGGGGCGATTCAGTTGTTGTTCGACAACAATCTGTCCTCTCTACGAGTCTGCATGCGAGCCTTGGGTCTGATTGTATCGACCTTTGAGGCGGTTCCGTTTGCTCAGTTCCATACAAGGCCTTTGCAAAGGGAGATTCTTGTAGAATCGAACAAGGATCCAAAGTCCTTGGATTCTTTGATTCGGTTGAGCCACAAAACAAAATCTGCTCTGTTTTGGTGGATTCAGTCTCCAGCACTGTGCCAGGGCAAGTCCTTCCTTCAGTTGTTTTGGACAGTGGTAACCACCGACGCCAGCCTTTCGGGCTGTCTCGGGATGCTGGGGAAGCTCTGTGCCCAGCGTACCTGGATGATGGAAAGTCAAAACTTCCGATAAATGTTTTGGAGCTCAGAGCGAAAAAGCTTTGTCTGAGTCAAATGGATGACTCGTCTGCAAGGTTGGCCGGATCTGATTCACTCAGACAACGCCACAGCTGTGGCTTACATCAATCACCAGGGGGGGAACCAAGAGTGTCTTGACGACCAAGGAGGTGGCCGAGATTCTGGCCTGGGCAGAAAATTTTGTTCCAGCCCTTTCTACTGTACACATTCCAGGTGTGGAAAACTGGCAGGCGGATTACCTGAGTCGTCAGGTGTTGAATCAAGTGGAGTGGTCCCTACACCTGTAGGTGTTCCACCTCATGTGTGTTCAGTGGGGTAATCCCGAGGTCGATCTGTTTGCCTCTCGCCTCAACAAGAAGGTGCAGAGATTCGTAGCCAGGTTTTGAGATCCTTTGGCCGATGCCACAGACGCACCGGTGGCTCTTTGGGGCTGGTATCGGCTGATTTATGCATTTCCCCCATTGAAGCTCCTGTCGAGGCTTCTGCGCAGGATAGAGGTGGAAAACATTCCAGTCATTCTGGTGGCTCTAGACTGGCCTCGCTGGTCTTGGTACGCAGACCTGATAAGGCTGGTCACAGATACCCCTTGGAGACTTCTTCTTAGGGAAGAGGTGCTGTCTCAAGGTCGGATCGTCCATCCTGCTTTACAGTCGCTGACTTTAATGCCATGACTGTTGAAAGTCAGGTTTTGAAAGATATGGGTCTTTCTGACTCTGTGATTCCTACACTCATAAAGGCCAGGAAGTCAACTTCCAGGAAGATCTACCATCGTACATGGAAATCGTACATTTCATGGTGTGAATCGCTGAAGGTGCACCCTTGCTTGTTTTTGATCGCTAGGGTTTTGGCCTTTTTGCAGAAAGGGGTTGAACAGCGGTTGGCTTTGGGTACTATCAAAGGCCAAGTTTCGGCTTTGGCTATATATTTTCAACGCCACGCATGTCCTAATCTGGACTTTTATCCAGGGAGTGTGCCATATGGCTCCTCCGAGGTGATCCCTGTTACCTTCGTGGGATCTAAATCTGGTGTTATCTGTTATCTTCAAAAGCCTTCTTTTAAAAAAATTGGGGAGATTTTGCTGCTTTGTTTGTCTCAGAAAGTTGCCTTCTTGGTGGCGATCACTTCTGGGGGCATTGTCTTGCCGCTCACCTTATCTGGTGATACACAGGGATAAGGTGGTACTTAGTTCCTTCCTAAGGCGGTTTCTGATTTTCATCTGAATGAAGACATTGCGTTGCCTTCACTTTGCCCTAAACCTCAGCATCCTAAGGTGTATGCCTTGTATTCTTTAAATGTGATTCGGGCGATCAGGATTTATTTAGAGGCCACTGAGTCATTTAGAAAATGACGCTCTTTTTGTCCTTACTGATGGACCTCGTAAAGGATTGGCTGCGTCTGCTGCGATCATTTCCAGATAGATCAGGCAGACGGTGGTACAGGCCTATTCACTGAGGGGTCAGGTTCCTCCTTTCCCAGTGAAGGCTTATTCTATGAGAACGCTGAGTGCCTCTTGGGCTTTTCGCCTTCAGGCGTCGGTGCTACAAGTTTGCAAGGCGACAACCTTGTCGTCTGTGCATACGTTTCTACAAGGTAGATGTGTTGGCATCCGCGGATGCTTCTTCTGGCCGCAAGGTTTTGCAGTCTGCAGTTTAATAGAGAACTCTGTTTAGTTTCTCTTTGAGGGTTCCATTTTTTCCGGGTGAGCTGCAGTTGTTCCTGTTGAGCTCCATGTTACCTGGTTGGCTAAGTTTAGCCAATGGGGACTTACGTTTTATTTCTGCATTGTTTTCCACCCCTCATGATTATACTACTTTGGGACATCCCTATGAGTCATGAAGATAAGGAGCTGGGTCTGTCGATGAACGATAGAGAAAACTGGATTTTTGTAAGAACTTACCGTAAAATCCTTTTCTCTAAAGTTCATCGACAGACACAGCACCCTCCCCTCTACTTCTGAGGTATGTTTTTTTTTCGTCTTCTAAACACTGCTTGCATCTAAACTGTTTGATGATAGCAGAGTCTAAGGGGTTATGCCTGCAGGGACAGCCCCCATAGGGGTGGTTTAAGTTTTTTTTTTTCCTGCCTAATGCCTATTCCTAGAAGGAGGAGCATAACCCTATGAGTCATGACAATAAGGAGCTGCATCTGTCGATGCACTTCAGAGAAAAGGAGTTTATGGTAAGTTCTTACAAAAATCCAGTTTTTCCAACTTTAAAATTAGTTGTATGTAGAGATGCACTGAAACTTTGGCCACCAAAACATATTGGGCGAAAATTGTATTATTGGTGATAAGAAAGAAATGTGCGGATAATGGCACTGAATTCGCTGCAATTTTACAGTGAATTTGCGGCAATTATACTGCAAATTTGTGGCGATCTTGCCATACATTTACCACAAATTTGCATCAATTTTACCGGAAATTCGCTGCAATTTTGCCATGCTTTTAACCATGATTGTACTGTCCTTAAGCATTTTTCATAGGTCATATGACTCAAAAACTCCACCAAAAACGTAACATGGGTGCGTTAATTATGCATTCTTGCTATATTTTGAATGCATTTCAGCTGGGAGGTGCGCTTTTGATGACCTTTTTTTAACTGACTAAAAATGCACCAAGCAGATTTTTAAACACCACAACGGAAGAGCAACAGACCAGTGTAAAAACATACATAGAATTTAAAGGGATACATTTTTCTTGAGCTTTTCTTGTGCTAAAGGTTCCAATGATGGCCGACAATAAATTAATATTCATTGAAAGAGATGATATTAATTAAAAAGTCATTTTGCAATTATATATAAAAATATAAATATTTTGTTAAAAACTGTCGGTTTTGGTTTTTGGCCAAGTGCACCCTGCATTTTTGGTTTAGTTTTGGCACCAATTCGGTTCACCTCTAGTTGTATGCTATAATTTAGGCTTAGGTCACGCTCTTCTGGTTCTGAAGCACAGCGGATTACCCTGATTATTACATGGTTGCAGGGTAATCCACAGTTTTGGGATTTTAGTTTCTCCAGAGATGACCCAGCCCCAGGGTCAGCCAAATAATTTTTCAGGGTCCTGGGTTTATTCTATGATGATCCTGACCGTGCCCACTCAGCAGAATCAGCAGAAACGTATCTTAGGTCATTACGTCACCGCTAAA
This sequence comes from Pelophylax lessonae, assembly GCF_965119305.1. Classification (NCBI taxonomy): domain Eukaryota; kingdom Metazoa; phylum Chordata; class Amphibia; order Anura; family Ranidae; genus Pelophylax; species Pelophylax lessonae. Next base: position 249,634,762 of record NC_138774.1, read on the forward strand.
CAATACTGTTCTGATTTCTGCAGCTGGGCACCTGACTCGGGGTGGAATGACCCAGCTCTAAGCCAGTTCAGATTAGGCTCATCAGACTTCATTAACTCCTTTGTACACACTACCCTGAACTCTAGTCATTGTATGAAGCAATGCAAGTAGCCATCCATATAGATAGGCGTTTAGGGGAAAGACGGACTGAGAGAAGTTTGTTGCTCTGCCCCAAAGTACGCTGCCCACTTCTCTATCAGACTTTCCTGAGCCGTCTCAACCTCTCCAGAAGGAAGAGCCCATGCAAATTGGCGCTACTAATTTATTCTCTGGGGAAAAGGCTAGAAGAAGATCCCACCCAGATAGTTTGAAAATGACTTGCTAAGCTATTGCTAGACTTGCTAGGCTTCACAAGTTTGTTGCACAATTGCAACAAGTCCACATTTGGACACATTTGGAAAGTTTTGCAAACTTTCTTTGCAAACATTCTGGTTCAGTTATGTTGTGCAATAGTCATCCCACCGCAGGGGTCACTGTGTCTGAATTGTCATGCTGTAGACTTGCAGAGCGCTTGCTGTAGACTCCCTACTGCAATTTTTGCTCTTGCTAGAGACCTGCCAAGCAAATTTGCTACAAATTGGAAAAATGTAAACTAGAACTTGTGCTTGAAGTGCTCTGCAAGTGTACAACTTGCCAGTGAAAATATGCTACAAGTTAACAGATTTACAATTCAGCACTGCCACAAATTTGTGGCAAGTTATCCTTGCTATCTGGGCAGGGACTCTGCTTATATTGTGGCAACCACAGCCACTTTGTCGCCAGCCCCAATAAGCCAGGAAACGCCAAGAGTCTAGTGCAGGTGGGGTCTGCTTCTTTAGACTATACTGTGGCAAGTTCTCCCCAAGATAAATTATTTGTTCCTGCACAACTTATTTCTGCCACGTTTTCTCATCACATCTCTGCTTTCATAGATTCTGGTGCTGCGGGCAATATTACTGATAGGGACCCAGCACCCTGTCTACAGATTCCCTTGACTAACATGCACAGACCCTTTTTAGTCTTAGCTGTTAAAATAAGGGATAAATCTCCCTTGTTCATGGGCCAGGTCACCATGTGCACCATACCTATTACTCTCATCATTGGGAAATTTCATAGGGAGAAATTCAGCTTCTACTTGATAACCTCTTCTACTTATTACCTTATCTTAGGATTTCCTTGGCTTAAACTTCAAAACCTGCACATAATTTGGGCTACAGAAGAGATTAGGTCCTGTCCCAGACCTGCCTCCAGAACTGCATTATCACTGCTGACCAATTGCCTGTTTGTAACTTTTTTGGTAGCCAGTACCAGTCACTTGCCTTTTATTACAGTCCTATTCGGATCTTAATCATGACAACTTTTCCAAGGGTGACTCCAGTTTGCATAACCATTTGCCTTTATATGTTGTAGCAAAAGACACTGATTCGTTTATTGAATCCTCTACAGCCAATTGTTCTAGTCTAAAGCTTTTACTCCCAGAGACTGAACTTACTCACTGTCTCGCAGCCTTGAGCCCTCTTTGGAAACATCCTTTAAGTCTTACAATATCTTACCTCCAGCACAAGTAATGGGGGCTCTTTCCCCTAACCTTTTGGCCAAGTTCTCTGGTTTGCCCCTACCTTTTCCTGTCCCTAAACGCCCTTGAGCGCACATCCAGGCTAACTTGTCCTCAAGTTCTGCTGCCTCTACACCTGCCGATGGGGTCCAGCCTGCCTCTGCACCAGTTATTCCGGTCCAGCCCCTGCCGATTTAGCCTCCTGCTTTTTCATATTTGGGACTTTCAGTAACCTGGCCTCACCCTACTGCAACTAAATCTGCTCAAGCCTGCCTAAGAAGTTCCATCCATCCCTTGGATAGACTGCCTCATTCAGACAAGTGGGGCCATCAATTTTTTTTATCAAGCCATTTTGCATCCAGCCTGTGTTCCAACTATCCAGCTTGACTCCAGTGACATTTTGGATGTCCAGCCTACCTCCAAGGGTCCGAGGGCCCATCCTTAGAGGGTGGGTAATGTCAAGAACATGTGCGCTCCTGCTCCATCATAGCTGCTGGTTCACCTTGTCTGTCTGTCCATCCGGCAAGGTTATTGATTGTGGCCAGTCTCAGGGTGGTCACCAAGCCTGCAGTTTCATGCGTTTAATATTGCGTTTGTTACAAGTTTCAAGCTCCCTGTTTGTATGCACTGCTAATGCTAGATTGGATTACCCAATTGACAACCTCGGATCAGATATTGACTATTCTCTGAACTCGGTCTGCCTTTTAACTTCGGATTTTGACATACAGTAGACTATTCTGAACCTTGCCTGTTTGCCCACCGCAAGTACCAGTTTGCTTTGCTCAGTTTGCGTAGCCAGGCACTATAGCATTGTGTATAAGTCATAGGGGCAACCGGGTACTGGTAGGCCTGCTTGCCTTATGGGAAAGGGGGCTGCTATAGCTGAAACACACAGAAACCTGCTATAGTGTCTGACCACCTGCGTTAGGGGTAATCGTGACAGATATATATTACTAGCTTTATGAATGAAGAGATCCCCCGATTCCTGCCGCACACATGGTTTTTTAGTGACCACAGGAGGGATAAATGGACCAAGCTAAAGAAAACACATAACAAAACAAAACAGGCATTTTTTTTTTTTTTTTTTTTAGGTAGGGAAACTATATTAAAATGTCAAGAGAGTTTAGGTATTCCAAACATAATGCTTACCCTGTCCACTATAAAACGACCAGAGGGTGCCCAGGTACTTCTAATGAATACGCTTACACAGTATGGAACTATCAAAGAAATAGGACCAAACAAGCCTGATAAATTCTAAAAAAGGGGCTTTTTTGTTTTAATATCCATGAATCTGTTCCATCATTTTTAGAGCACCATAAGGAATATTGATTTCATTAAATAAATTAATAGCAGCATCTTTTAACCACTTGCCGACCGTCTAACGTACATTTACTGTCACATACTGTCACATAGGAGGCACGATCGCACGCTGGTTGGACAGGGGGAGAGCCAATCAGCGGATCCGGTGACCGTCACCCACCCAGAATAGTTCCCGAGAGAGGCTGAACGGATGTCTGCCTATGTAAACAAGGCAGATCGCCATTCTGTCAGGGAAGAAGATATTGATCTTGTGTTCCTGCTAAGCAGGAACAAAGATCTCTGTCTTTCCCCCAGTCAGACTATCCCCACACATTTAGCACCCCCTAGGGACACATTTAACCCTTTTGATTGCCCCTGATGTTAACCCCTTCTTTGCCAGTGTCATTAGTACAGTAACAGTGCATATTTTTAGCACTGATCACTCTAATAGTGTCACTGGTCCCCAAAAAAAAGTGTCAGGTGTCCGATTTGTCCGCCGCAATGTCGCAGTCCTGCTAAAAATCGCTAATCGCCACCATTACTAGTAAAAAAATAACTAGAAATGCCATAAAAATATCCCATAGTTTGTGGACAGGATAACATTTGCGCAAACCAATCAATATATGCTTATTGGGATTTTTTTTACCAAAATTAAGTAGCAGAATACAAATTGGCCCAAATTGATGCAAGAATTTAGATTTTTTTACATTTTTTTTGATGGTTGTGTTTTATAGCAGAAAGTAAAAAATATAGTTTTTTTCCAAAATTGTCGCTTTTTTTGTTTATAGCGCAAAAAATAAAACCCACAGAGGTGATCAAATACCACCAAAAGAAAGCTCTATGTGTGGGAAAAAAAGGACATCAATTTTATTTGGGTACAGCGTCGCAGAACTGTCAGTTAAAGTAATGCAGTGCCGTATCGCAGAAAATGGCCTGGTTATGAAGGGGGGTAAATCTCCCGGGGCTGAAGTGGTTAATAATAAATTGGTATCCAATCAATATCCATTACCTTTCCCATTAACCTACCATAAATATAAGATGCCATTACAGACTTGGTACAGGTTTTACAGGCACAATATGAAATAGCAGACACTGGGCAAATGCTTGATTTCACTGTCACACTCAAGTAAGTTCACGCTACCAATGCATCAAATGGATAGTAAGCCATGGCTCTGGCATAATGGCAACCAGAGATACCGACCTTTTATACCTCCCATCCTGCTGGCGTCTGACGTCACCAGCGGGATGTGAAGCGGTCAGAACTGCGTATGCCCAAAGCTTTTGGGCACCACCAGTGGCCAGGGATGTAAATGCCACACATGTACAGTATATAGGCCCATAAAAGAGAAAATATGTGCCCAGTGGGCAAGGGTAACTCTGACATATAAGGGTTAGGCAGAAACTTAGTCCCCATGCTAGTGCCTTGTGCGTTCGTACGGTCAACAAACCTCTAAATAGGGCAAACATCATCTGGGTAGCCTAAAACAATTATATAGGTTAAACAAAAACTGCAAATTTCAGTATACTGTTAAGATCGTCCAACTCATAAAGGGGCAGCATTGTTGGCTTAATTACAGGTTTACAGTATTCAAACAGTAGTTACTTAATTTATCCACTAAAATTTAAAAAATATGATACAATTGAGTAATTTTCCAGTTTCATTATATACAACAGGAAGTAGAGATGGGCCAAACACCCCCTGGTTCGGTTCACGCCAGGACTTTTGAACATCGCAAAAGTTCAGGCCCGAACCCTATTGAAGTCTATGGGACCTGAATTTGATAAAAAGATTTAAAAAGTAAAAGTCCCCATTTTGAAGACTTATATGCAAAATATTGGCCATAAAAAGGGTATGGGGTCCCAGGTACTGGGGGACATGTTTTAATGCCAATTCATTTTTAAAATAAAACAGAGCAGTGATTTTATTGATGCTGAACTGCTTCCTGACCACCCGCCGCCTCCTTACTGCGGCAGGGTGGCTCTCTTGCGCAAACCGATGTAGACCTTCCACCCCCATTTGGCAGCAGGGAAGCCGATGCACGGGTCAGGCGGCTCAGATTACCGCCTGACACCCGCGATCGCTCCTGCTGAGAGAGAAGGACAGTCAGCTGTCTCCCTGGCTTCTCCCTGGAATGATCATAGAGCCCATGTGATCCTTCTATAATAGGATCACATGTCTCTATGGTCATTTCAGAAGCCACGCCCCCCCCCGGTTGGAATCACTCCCCTAGGCTCACATTGAACACCTTGATCACCCAGGTTAACCCCTTCCCTGCCAATGGCATTATTACAGTAACAGTGCATATTTTTAGCACCGATTACTGTAGTAAGGTCACTGGTACCCCCAAAAGTGTCAAAAAATGTCAGTTAGGAGTCCGACCTGTCCACCGCAATGTCGCAGTCCCTCAAAAAAAAAAAATCGCAGATCACCACCATTACTAGTAAAAAAAAAAAAAAACAATAAAAATTATATAAATCTGTCCCGTAGTTTGTAGAGACAATAACTTTTGCGCAAACCATTCAAAATACGCTTATTGCAATTTTTTTTAACCAAAAATATGTAGCAGAAAACAAATTGGCCTAAAATGTTAAAAAAATTAGATTTTTAAAATTTTTTTTTGAGAATGTCATATAGCAGATTGTGAAAATTCGTTTTTCTTTCAAAATTGTCACCTTTTTTTTGTTTATAGCGCAAAAAATAAAAATCGCACAGGTGATCAAATGCCACCAAATGAAAGCTCTATTTGTGGAAAAAAAAGGACATCAATTATATTTGGGTACAGCGTTGCACGACCGCGCAATTGTCCGTTAAAATAACGCAGTGCCGAATCGCAAAATAGGGCCTGGTCAGGAAGGGGGCAAATCCTTCCGATCTTAAAGTGGTTTAAATGTAACAATAAAAATGAAAAACTCCTTTAAATATAGTGCCTGGGGAGTCCCCTTAGTCTGCCTGTAAAGTGGCACATCTGTACCGTGTATAGAACCTGCTGCAGCAAAATGGAAATTTATTTAAAAAAAAAATAATGTTTTTTGTATTGCCAGCAATAGTATTGCAAAAAAAAAAAAACAGAGCCCCCCCCCCCCCAAACCATACTGGGACCTTTGAGCCTGATATGGATTTTAAGGGGAACCCTAAGCCAAATTTTTTTTGAAAAAAAAAGCCTCAAAATCTATACTAGTCCCTTATCTGAGCATGCAACCTAGCAGGTCAGGAAAGGGGAGGAAAGAGCAAGCGACCACCCCCCTGAACATACCAGGCCACATGCCCCCCACCCCAAAGTACTTTTTCCCCAAAGGGGGGTTGATGGGAGCAAGGGCTTCTTCCCAACATCCCTGGGCTGTGGTTGTGGGGGTCTGCGGGCAGGGGGCTTATCGGAATCTGGAAGCCCAAGACCCCTCCCAATGTGAATGAGTATGGGTAGATTGTACCCCTACCCATTCACCAAAAAAGTGTCAAAAATAAATAAAGACAGGAGGCAGTTTTTGACAATTCCTTAAATATATATATTTACATACATTTTTAAAAAATGTCCGGATCTACATCAGGGGGCATTGTTTTTTTATTTTTTTAATATAGGAACTGTCAAAAACTGCCTCCTGTCTTTATTTTTGACACTTCTTTTGGTGAATGGGTATGGGTACAATCTACCCCATACTCATTTACATAGGGGGGGGCTAGATCTGGGGACCAACTTGTTAAAGAGGGCTTCCAGATTCCGCTAAGCCCCCTGCCCACAGACCCCCACAACCACAGCTTAGGGTTATGCCAGGCTGTATGCTCAGATAAGGGTCTGGTATGGATTTTGGGGGGGACCAGATTCTGTTTTCTTAGTGTGGTATTCACCTTAAAATCCCTACCAGACCCAAAGGGCCTGGTATGGATTATGGGGAAGCCCCGCGCCGTTTAAAAAAAACCAAAAAAACAAATGCTTCTATTGCTGGCAATGTTTTTTTTTTTTTTTCTTCATTCAGCTGTCAGCGGGGAAGCCCTGCCCACTCCTTAATAATCAGCTATTCACTGTGCCCTGATTAGGCAAAACTTTGCCCAATCAGGGCTTAGAATGCACTGTGCAGTGCACTGAACATCCCGCCAAGCAACCTGCAAATTCGCGTGTTCCCTGAACGGGCTAACAGGCGATGTTCGGGACAAATTTTTGCTAGTCTCGAACTGTTGGCCCATCTCCACCAAGCCTCAAATTTTTAGCAATGCTTCCACCGCGCTCATGCTGGGGAATATGTTCCTGCGCTGAAAATTTTCTCATATTTAGATCAAAGTTGTGGAAAATCTCTACATGATGACTAATTGAGGTCTCCATTTTATGTTTTGCAATAAGAGATATAGTAAATGGTCTCTTATTCATCGAAAGCAAGAACATTTGTTTTTCCAAATATAAAAATTGCCGCATTACACATACAACGTCAAAAAAACAGATCTGTTTTTCATCCGTTTTTGCATTGGTAGTGGATTTAAAAAAACGGATTAAAAAGCGGATGACAAGCGGATGACAAGCGGATGAAAAACGGATGAAAACGGATGAAAAACGGATGAAACACTGATACAGTTTGACGTGACTTAACTGATGAACTGAACGGACCGTATGTGTGAAAGGGGCCTTAGGGGGTTTAGGGAAAGTGATTTCTGGACAAGGTCTAATATATTTTTTAATAGGGTCTGCTAGGAGTAAGGACCAATATTTTTCCACTATCTGTCATTTATTTGTGCTATTTTGAGAAACGTGTAAGTAGGCAAACTAATTGCATGTCTGATTTAGTTTGTGTTTCAAATAACAAGGATTTTCTTGTCTGCTAGCAGGATTGTAGTTTTTTTTTCAAACAAGTGTGACTATAGCCCTTATGGTGTAGTCTTGTGTATAAATCTGTTGCTTCAATTTGAAAATCCTTTTCCCTACTGCAGTTCCTCCTTAGGCCCCTTTCACACAAGCGGACCGTTCAGATCCACCTGTCCGTTTTTTTTGGCGGATCTGAACGGTCCCCCCATGCATCCCTATGGGGCATCGGATGTCAGCGGAGACATGTCCGTTCCCATCCGATTTCCCCCATAGAGATGCATGGGGCTCTGACAGCTGTGTCTCCGCACAGAGCGCGGACACACAGCTGTCATCCTGCTGCTCAGCGGCGGGTTGGCGGATCGATCCCCCGCTGAGAAAAACAGAGTCCGTCCGACGGACTCCATGTGTGAAAGAGCCCTTAGGTCCCTTTCACACATACGGTCCGCTCAGTTCAGTCACGTCAAATGTATCAGTTTTCCATCCGTTATTCATCCATTTTTCATCAGTTTTTCGTCAGTTGTCATCTGTTTTTCATCCGTTTTTCATCCATTTTTTGTCAGTTGTTATCCCTTATTCATCAGTTGTCGTCCGTTTTTCATCCGTTGTCATCTGTTTTTCATCCGATCCGTTTTTTTTGACGGATGAAAAATAGGGAATTCATCCGTTCAAAAAAACGGACATTGACGGAAGCGGATGAAAATGGATGTTAACGGATGATCATCTGTTGTCATCCATTTTTACATAGATATACATTGATGTCCGTTTTTCATCCGTCAACGGATGAATGAAAAACGGACAAACGGACTGTATGTGTGAAAGGGGCCTTAGTCTGAGGTACTAACCATAGGGAATGCTTGAAACAAGAGATTTAGGATGAGAACTTGAAGCCTGAAGAATTGTGTTTCCAGAAGATGATTTCCTAAATAGAGAGGAGCCCAAGGAACCATTAGGGTTAATGAAAATTTGAACATCCAAAAAGGTAATTGTTGACTTGTGACTTCTCAAAGTAAAGTTTAAATTGTAATCCTTCTTGCTAATATTGTCCGTGAACATAGGCAATTTGTCATTGGTGCCTGACCAAATCAATAGGATATCGTCTAAAAACGAAGACAAGTTATAACATGGTTTAGGCTGTCAACAATATCCTCACATGCAAAAAGTTAAGGCTCCCACCCCCAAGTACTGGTTGGCGTACAATGGGGCACAACCTATCCCCATTGCCACCCCCTGCATCTGGAGTTAGTGGAAGCGCTTGAACATGTGTTCAACATGTGTTAAAGAATATGTTCCATGTTAAAATAAACCTAAAAATATCAAGAACAAAATGATTATACTTTTGAACAGATTGGTCTTGTTCCAAAAGGTGACCTCAGGTCTTGTTCCAAAAGGTGACCTCAAGTCCTTTGTAATGAGGGAATACATTTTTACAAACATTCTACGTTGATCGCTACTAACAAGGCATCTTTTGGGACATAGAGTTCTTCAATTATTAACAAATCAATAGTGTCTTTAAGTACGAAAATAACTATTTTACATGCGGACTAAAATAGTCATCGACTAAGCGACTTGCATTCTCTGTTAAGGTCCAACACTTGGATATGTTGGGACGTCCGGGCGGGTTAGTGAGACACTTTTGAACTGATGATAAGGTGTAAAATGTGGGTTTTTGTTTTTTTTGGTTCCTTGCCATTTAAGTATTGACAGGTACAGTATCTTTAATAGTGCCTTGGTGATAGGCCTCACTGATAATATTCTTATATTCATTGGTATAACAATTTTGGAGATAGCTATATACCAATCCTTATTGTTTAGAATCTGCAGACACATTAATTCATATAATTCATAATACCAAGATTGCCACCTTTATCTGCTGGCTTTATCACTAAATTGGAATTGTTTTGCGATAAATGCAAAGCTTTTTTTCCCATCAACCTTAAATGTTAAAGTGTTTCTAAAGCTTTGAGGTTCTATGCATTAGGGTAAAAAAACCCTTTGTACTAAAGGAGCCCCCTTATTCTTGCCTGAGCCTGATCTGATTCTGTGACGTGCATGAGAGCAGTGGCTCTTGTCGTTGTCTCCCTCTCCATTGGGCAGATTGATATCAGGAGCCATTGACTCCTGCTGCTGTCAATCAAATGCCGTGGCAAGGGAGCAGGGGGGGTGGAGCCAGGTTGCCCAGTCTGTGTCAATAGATGCAGACTGGGTGGCTCAGGAGTGAGTATGAACAGGTGCCCCTAGGAAAAGTGGCTTTCCCTGGGGGCACCCGCTGAAGAGGAGGGACCTGGAGAGCCAGCAGGAGACCCCAGAAAAGGCGGATCTTGGCTGCTCTGTGCAAATCCATTGCACAGAGCAGGTACATATGACATGTTTGTATTTTGGTGAAAAAATAATGAATGTGTATAATCACTTTAAAGTTGTAATGACATGGTTGAGGATTTTTCTCCCCCTCTTTTTTTCCTGCTGGATGCTGGCTAAATGATACCTCTGCTTATGGTTGCTTTGTAGGCTTTCCATAGGGAGACCAGAGATGTCAGCTTTAACATTTCGTTCAAAGTAACTTTTGAGAGCGAAAAAGAGTAGGAAGTCATTCAAGTGCCAGTTGAATGGTTTGGCCAAAAGGATAGTATAGGATAGAAAAGTTCTTCTTAGAAACAATAATCTTAAGAGAATATCCAGTTTTTTCAAAATACTGACTAGATGAAAACAAGAAGAAAATGTAAATTGGTGGAGAAAGCATTCCAATCCATATTCCATGTTCATTGAAATTCCTAAAGAATATAAATATCCAAAAGTTTTTATAGTTATATAGATAGAGTGGAAAATCACTGTCCTGCTGGGCACTTCATTTCTTGTCTTAGAGACGCAGCATGAAATTAGAGGAAATTCCTAAGGCCTGATTCACACCTGAGCATTTTGGAAGGCACAAAATCGCACGTGTCGTCATAAAAAAAAATTGAAATCCTATCTGTTCACATGTGTGTGCTGTGTTGTGCTGCGGTGATAGTAATGAGGCATGTCCAATTTTCCGTGCATTTTCACGCGCTGTGATGCCAACTAGAATAATGGAAACATGTAAAATGCACTACAACGCATGTTAAAAAATGCACTTAAAAAGCACACAAAAGCAGACATGATTAGATGTGAACCCAGCCCCATGGGAACAGAATTGCCATCATAGAGATTTGTTAGAAATAGGTGTCCCAACAAATCTTTCTTCTAAAATTTGGGAATATTGATTACATTTTTGTCTCTAATGATGAGCACCAGGACAAATAGAGAGGTAAATCTACCCAGCAGGGACACAGACAGCAATAAGACCCTGAAAGGGTATTTAGCCTTCCCAACTCAACCCACCACGAAAAAACCTGCCTCTAAAATAACCTTAAATGACGAAAATACTTGAAATATTAAAATTACAACTTTTCATCTAATCTCACCTGCTTCTTTCTGTTTTTTTCAATTTGAATAGAGTAAGGGAGGGTATCACTGTCAGTTTGTTTGCCATCTGTGTCCCACTGGGGAGATTTCCATTCACTTACTGTCCCTGAGCCAAAACAGGCTGTTAGAGGAAAACCCTACAAAGTAAAGGAATTCCTAGTTGTCAGCGGGGTCACCAGAACTAGTGTCCTCATTGAAAGATTTCCCATTCATACTGTTCTGGGGACAACCCAAAATTTGGGATTTTCTTTTTATTTTCACTTTCAGTGAAACGGTTAACATGACATATAAAATAAGTAAATTTCCCTAAAGGGGAGTAAAAACCTTAGAAGTGTTTTAATCCATCTCCACCTTTAGTTCTACTTTAAATAATTGTGTAATTTAATTGTGCTTACACAGCAAACTTTAGTGTATGTTTTATATAGTTCCTGCGATCACTCTTATCTACTTGCTGCTTTCTAATCCTGTGTGATATAAACCAACTTTGTCTTTCTTTCTCTTTCTTTTGCTGCTCTAACTGGGACCAACAGATGAATTTCCAGCCAGTAAGTCTAATCTTCTATTTAATGAACAAGCACACTGCCTATTTGTAATTATTTATACCAAGGATAAATAAACCAATAGACAATAGGCAGCAATCAGAGGTTTATGCCGGGTTCACACTGGTGTGCTGCGGTTTGACTGCAGCACGGGTGTATGCATGGTTCTTTTACGTTTTACCAGCTCTTTAGCCACAGTCCCATAGACTTACTGTATTAGGACACATATTTTCTGAATGTGCACCAAAAGTCCTACATGCTGCATCTTTAATGCACTTCCAGAAAATGCAGCACAAACACAAAACCTAATAGAACTCTATTGGACCATGGGTAAAATGCACGAAAACCGCACATACGCTCACGCTGCAGCCTTAGAGATAATCAAAAAGCAAAAAAAATTCATGCCAAAAAAAAAAAAAAACACAATAACACACATGTAATGTACCAACAGCTGCCACGCCCTGTCTTTTAGATGACAAACAGGTGTGTTAAAAACTCTGCATAAAAACTAACTCTACTAATGTGTAATGGCCCACATGTAGCATCAACACACAAGGGACAGTGAGGATAGGGATTTTAATGTGCCTAAAGTACTACAAAAGGACACAACAAAATAATATTATATATACATAAAAAGTCAAGTTTATTCTAACATCAAAAGATTCCTTCATATGTATAAAAACATTGATCAACAGCTGCACAAATGATTATATATTTAGGTGCAAGGAAGTAAAGGAATGAAGGATCGATGCATTTCACCCAGTACGGGCTTCCTCAGGATCCACTTTGTCTTGTAGTCTTTACATCAAAGCAGCCAACCAATAGGAATTTTATAGGCCATACATGTGTAGTAACACCTGGCGGTTAACAAACATAGGGTAGTCTGACAGACAATTATGGAAATGTCGAGCATGAGTCATCAAGGTAATCAGCGGGAGAGGAGTGACTTAAATGGGCCCCACCAACTAAATCCACAAGACTTATACCAGAAACTTGACAAGTGTCAAAGGAGGGGAGAGATGACATAAAAATTGTCTATGCTCAACATCGTGGCATGATGACACATAAAAAATATGAAAATACACAGATCTCGACCCTGACAAAGAAAAAATAGAACGACCAGGAGCATCCCTAAGTCAGTCCAGAAAATAGTGAACATTTACTGGACTGTTATTTAGGGACAGTCCTGGTCTGTAGGAGCAGAAAGGATCTGGTGTATCCTACTTCACTCCATCAACCAGCAACTGAAAAATGTTTTCCAGTGTAAGTATAATTTACAACTCTAAATTGCTATTGAATGTAAAAACAATAATGTAAGAGCCTAGTTCAATTTATTAATGAAAAGTACAAAATTCAGCCTAGCGCTCACTCCGAAGGGGAAGACTGGCGTGCTGCTCTCCTCAGGCAGGGAACTCCAACATAGGTACATAGAAAAAAAGAAAAAGGATGCATACTCACAGACATAAAGATGATAAAATCATGTTACAAGCATCCACCATGTGTGAACTGGAACAAGTCCTTCAGTCAGGACCACTAACGCGTTTCGGGCGTCAGGCCCCCTTCTTCAGAGCTGGTCTTACCACATGCAGATCACAAATATATATAACAGCTTTAATTGCATCAGTTCAATCCCCCTCCCTCCTCCCCCAGAGGAAGTGGACGGGGCCATCCAGTGCTTCTGATCATGACCCTCTCCGCCTTAGATGAATGTTAACCCTTTGCACATCCCTGGGATCTTAAGGTCATGTGATGCCAACCAGGAAATCTGCACCCTGAAGTATACAAATGATAGGCAAGGAGTTGTGATATGATGGGACTATTATTATTGTTGTTATTAGTATTATAACAAGATGTATGTGCTCTATGTGCGATGGGCACTTGTCTGTGGGAAGCTCGAAGGGTTACAATGTTCTAGTAGATCAAGTACATTTGGTACATACCAATGTGATCCCTTTAACGCTGGCACGTTTCCTCATATTCCATATATATATGTATACACATACGCGTGTGCATGTATATACCTGCACACTCACATACATGCAAATATCAGTATTGCTATTAACATAGACAACCTTCTTCTGGGTACTGTTGAGCACTGAATACTTGATAGTTCTAAGATGTGTTTTCAAATTATGCAATGAGGAGGGAGGGCGTGATCATTCAGTGCTCAACAGTACCCAGAAGAAGGTTGTCTATGTTAATAGCAATATTGATATTTGCATGTATGTGAGTGTGCAGGTATATACATGCACACGCGTATGTGTATACATATATATACATTTTATTCACACTTTTTATTCACGTTTTTAATTTACAACATGTATTTGCATTTTCATTGGTTTTTGATTCCCATTTGCACACTTGTCAGTGTGACATTGGGATATTGAATCAACATCCCCTTCTTTTTTTTGGGGGGGGGGTCAACACAGTGCTTTATATATGCACTATCCTTGGGTGGAGCTATTCCAGCCATACTGTTTTAAATGTTTGGTGCCACACCGGCACAGAGTGGGTACTTAACCTATAAGTAACACCTTTGGAATACATGAGGTGTATGTGTATCGCAAGTGCGATCCTGGACTGGTCTCTATATTCATGTGATGTAGGGACAGGTGGGTAGTTGGAGGATACAATCCCTGCCCAGCCAGTGGTCTCTGTATTGGAAAGGGGTTTTCTCTCTTTCCCGCAGTCGTAAGCTTTCCCTGGAGGCACACTTACACACGTTGGGCTCAATATAGCCATGTGAGCCACTATTTTCGGGGCGCAGTACACTACTGCAGCCGCTGGGTGGCGGCAGCAAATGCCGACAAATGAGTGGAGTTTGTTTACAGGCCCCCATGGCAACCGACAGAGGCGGGCCCCTCATTGCATCACAATCCCGGAAGTGTGGCGATACGGGTCCCGGAGCGCAGAGTGGCTGGCGTGCGTCCCGAGACCCGGAAACGACATACTAACACCATACGAGAAGCGCCGATCAGGAAGCTGTGGGTACATTCATGCAAGAGGGGACACAACCACACCATCACCGAGGCCGCTGTAATATGGAATATTAGGAAACGTGCCAGCGTTAAAGGGATCACAGCGGTGTATGTACCAAATGTACTTGATCTACTAGAACATTGTGACCCTTCGAGCTTCCCACAGACAAGTGCCCATCGCACATAGAGCACATACATCTTGTTATAATACTAATAACAACAATAATAATAGTCCCATCATATCACAACTCCTTGCCTATCTGTCCACATTTGTATACTAGGGTGCAGATTTCCTGGTTGGCATCACATGACCTTAAGATGCCAGGGATGTGCAAAAGGTTAACATTCATCTAAGGCGGAGAGGGTCATGATCAGAAGCACTGGATGGTCCCGCCCACTTCCTCTGGGGGAGGAGGGAGGGGGATTGAACTGATGCAATTAAAGCTGTTATATATATTTGTGGTAAGACCAGCATGTGGTAAGACCAGCTCTGAAGAAGGGGGCCTGACCCCCGAAACGCGTTAGCGGTCCTGAATGAAGGACTTGTTCCAGTTCACACATGGTGGATGCTTGTAACATGATTTTATCATCTTTATGTCTGTGAGTATGCATTTGGCATTTTTATTAAAATTTTGCAAACAGTGACCATGGGTAATTGTAAGATCCTGCGGTACCAGGAACTAATAGACCAATTGACTCAAGCCCTGGTGTTCATGTGCGATACTGTAAGATCCTGGTACTTTCAGTACCTTCTAGCCTCTTACTTCCGGGTTGCGTTCCACCATTCAGGTAGATGGAACGCATAAAGCTGCATGTCTCTTTAACAACGGCAGCGTCAGTCAGGCTTACTATTACCTGTACATGATTGCTATCTCTCCTGCATACTATCTATCACCATCTGCTATCACTCCTGCAACATTACTACCTGAGTGCTTATTATTATTTGCTATTACTACTCAAGCCTATCCCTTCAGTATATCACCTCACTACTATTGCATAGACCTCTATCACTCCAACAACATCATCTCTGAGTGTTTGTGTGTTTGCATACTGAAGCAGGCTGAACCACCATGATGAGTCAAGAGAGTTGGATAAGGTGATTCAACACATCTCTACACGACTACTGAGTGGAAATTCTGCAGCTGCAAATCCAGTTCACAAAATCAAACCCCAGAGCGTTACAGTAATGCACTAGGTGTTTGCGCCTCCTTTTGTTTTTTTTCAATTTATTAATGAAGCCTGTATTTGTACAAAATACCATAGATTGATGCGTAGGTATTGCATGTATTTACAGAGCCTATATAAAGAATTTGCTCCTTTTGAGATTTTCATGTTACATTGTCATAGCATAAAAAAGAACTGTGGGTTCATTGTTTACACCAGTCAACAAAATATCTGCAAAGAGAGAAGAGAAGCATATCCATAACGGAAAATTGTATACTTACCTGGCGGTAATGTTCCTTTCCGGATGCATAAGCATGACAGCAGTACGTATGGGTACAGGCTCCACCCCCTGCCCAATCATGGTAGTGTAGCAATAAACAGGAGTAGGTGTAAAATATGTCTTATAAAAAGGCCCACTCACCCAGCGCTAAAACAATATTACAATATCTCACTTAAATCTCTACAAGAGAGAGGGTAGCTGCTGCTATTAATAATAGATATATAAAAAAAGGTGTAAGATGAAAATAATATATATATATATATATATATATATATAACAAAATTACACTAGCAGCGCTGACAGGCTATAAATATACACTAAAATGTATACATGCAAAGAGTCCAAACTGAATGAATCATGTGAAAGTAAAGTGAGGTAAACCGCTTCCTCACAATTCAGGAGATCCAAATTCTCCAAACTATCAGCAATCCTCTCACCATCAGATAGAATAATCCAAGGCGCTCAAACTTGATAGGCCCTCCTTAGAAGTCATTGATGACGAAACGCGTAAGGGCGTGAGCACGCGGTCACCAAGGTAACCCAACGTCTGACATCACACCCGGAAGCTTGCCGTCCACGGCAAGCTCACACGAACGGGGAGCGACTGCAGGACACAGGTTTTCACCTATAATTTCTTATCGATGATATGCTTTAAAGAATTGTTTTACATGTGAGTGCATTTTACGAAGGGATTAGGGGAGGATGCTAATAAAAGTATATATTTTCAAGATTACGCTATGAGTTCTCTATTATGATTTCATGTCACCCCTGTGAATGCTGAGTTTGAGCGCCTTGGATTATTTTATCTGATGGTGAGAGGATTGCTGATACTTTGGAGAATTCGGAGCTTCTGAATTGTGAGGAAGCAGTTTACCCCTGCAGACAGATATCCACTAAAGGAGTATTCTAAGCGCTCTTAAAAGTTACCTCGGGGTGCGCACGGTGGTGAGGTGGAGGCGTTATATACATTGCGAGAATCACTGTGGTGTGAGATCGATTCTACTCGATTTGCATGTATATGTTTTAGCATATATTTATAGTCTGTCAGCGCTGCTAGTGTAATTTTGTTATATATATATATTATTTTCATGTTGCACCTTTTTTGATATGGTAGTGTAGCACTGCCCCCTAGAGGACTGCTGAGTATAACACCTTAAGGATTCCCCTGGGTTACCTGTAGCAACTGGTTGCAGAAAAGTAGTATTTCAAGGTCTTGGATCAGTCAATAATCAGTCCAGGGGATGTTGTTTTGTAGTTTTATTTAGAACTGGGATAGGAGAAGGGATGAGTGGGATACTCCAACTAGTAACTATTCACAGTATTGAGGACATCTGACTTGAGGATGCAGCAAGGCCGCTGCTTCACTCTGCCACTGGAATGAAGGTAATATACAGTGGGTACGGAAAGTATTCAGACCCCCTTACATTTTTCACTCTTTGTTATATTGCAGCCATTTGCTAAAATCATTTAGGTTCATTCTTCTTCCTCATGAATGTACACATAGCTCCCCATACTGACAGAAAAACACAGAATTGTTGACATTGTTGCAGATTTATTAAAAAAGAAAAACTGAAATATCACATGGTCCTCCGGACCAAAATTAAGGGGGTCTGAATACTTTCCGTACCCACTGTAAGTGTTACTACTAGGGTTGAGCGAACACCTAGATGTCCGTGTTCGACGGGTTCGGCCGAACTTTAAAAAAAAGTCCGGGTCCGTGTCCCGGACTTTTACCGAACTTTTCCCGGACACCGAACCCCATTGAAGTCAATGGGGACCCGAACTTTAAGGCACTAAAATGGCTCTAAAACACCAAAGGAAAGGGCTAGAGTGCTGCAAATGGCAGCAAAACGTAATTAAGAGCATGGCAAGTGCTCTGCAAACAAATGTGGATAGGGAAATAACTTAAAACAACAAAAAAAAAAACAGAAAAATAAAACAATGTTCTTCTTCATCTCTGAAGGACGAGGCCCATATGGAGTAGGAGGGAGGTTGAGGTGGTGGTGGATGTGGCGGTGACATAGGCGTGCGCACAGGGTGTGCTGGGTGTGCCTGGGCACACCCTAATCACCTAGGGCACATAGCATTGCCAGTGAGGAGATGGGAAAGATCTCCCTGGGACCTGCTCTGCTCTATTTCTCCTTGCCTACAGGTACATGGCCCCGATACATTACTCTCCCTGCTGGCAAACACATGCATGTGTATTTCAACTTTGGGGTGCACACCTTAATGCAATAGGCTGCGCACACCTATGGGCGGTGTAGGTGGAAGTGGCGGTGGAGGAGGACCAGGGCCGGATTAACAGCATCATGGGCTTGGTGCTGAGGATTTTGAAGGGCCTTAAGGGCCGTGCCTTGCCATGCACCCAGAGGAGGAAGGGTGCAGCCATGCATGCCTAATTCAACATGGGATGCTGTCTCTGAAGCCCATAAACACATCCATGCATCGCCAACTGTCCCTCCTTGTCCGGCCTTCACGCTGTGTGGGGAGGTTCTGAGGGTGCTGCCTGGGGAAGCGAGCATAGAAGCCAGACTTCTGTGTTTACAAGTGACAGAAGAGCGGTAACAGTGAATATGGCCAACCCGGGGCCTATATAAAAGGTAGGGGCCTGGAGCTGCAGCTCCAATAGCCCCTACATTAATCTGGCCCTGAGGAGGAGGGCGAGGTAGCCAACACTGCTTCTTTTCAAAAATTTTAAATGAGGGTACACCCCAAAAGAGTGAGAAAGAGCAAAAATGGAACAATGGGTGGGTAAGGTCGGTATCCATTGCTATTCTGCATAAGGTACGGAAAAGTCCCGTGGGATCCATGCCTGGTTCATTTTAATGAACGTGAGCTTGTCCACATTGTCTCTGGACAGGCGGCTGCGCTTGTCTGTTATAACGCCCCCAGCCGTGCTAAATACCCGTTCAGATAATACACTGGCTGCAGGGCACGCCAGCACCTCCAAGGCGTAAAGGGCAAACTCAGGCCATGTGCCCAATTTGGAGACCCAGAAGTTGAAGGGGGCAGACCCGTCATTCACTACATGTAGGCGTGTGCACACATACTGCTCCACCATGTTGGTAAAATGCTGCCTCCTGCTAAGACGTTCCATCTGAGCTGCTGGTGCTGCTGTTTGTTGTGGCGTGCTGACAAAGCTTTTCCACATTTCGGCCATGCTAACCCTGCCTTCTGAGGTGCTGGCGGTGCCCTGGTTGCGTTGGCGACCTCCTCCTCCTCCTCCTCTGCCTTGTGCTTCCACTGTGGCCCCGCTGTCAGATGGGAATGCCAGCAGCATGGCGTCTACCAGCGTGCGCTTGTACTCGCGCATCTTGCGATCGCGCTCCAGTGAGTGAATTAAGGACGGTACGTTGTCCTTGTAACGGGGATCCAGCAGCGTGGCCACCCAGTAATCAGCACAAGTTAGAATGTGGGCAACTCGGCGGTCGTTGTGGAGACACTGCAGCATGTAATCGCTCATGTGTGCCAGGCTGCCCAGAGGCGACGAAAGGCTGTCCTCTGTGGGAGGTGTATCGTCCGTGTCCTCTGTATCCCCCCAGCCACGCACCAGTGATGGCCATGAGCTGGCCTGGGTGCCACCCTGCTGTGAACATGGTTCCATCTCCTCCTCCAGCTCCTCCTCCTCCTCATCCTCCTCATCCTCCAGAACTGTGCCCCTGCTGGACAATTGCGTCCCTGGCGTTTGCGTGTGCAGGAACCCACCCTCGGAGCCCCTTGCGAATGACTGCCCTGAAAGCCTTGGAAATGTTACCTCTTCATCCTCCTCCTCCTCCTCATCCTGTGCCACATCCTCTTCCATCATCGCCCGAATTGTTTTTTCAAGGAGGCATAGAAGTGGGATAGTTAAGCTGAGAACGGCGTCATTGCCACTGGCCATGTTGGTGGAGTACTCAAAACAGCGCAACAAGGCACACAGGTCTCGCATGGAGGCCCAGTTATTGGTGGTGAAGTGGTGCTGTTCCGCAGAGCGACTCACGCGTGCGTGCTGCAGCTGAAACTCCACTATGGCCTGCTGCTGCTCGCACAGTCTTTCCAGCATGTGCAAGGTGGAGTTCCACCTTGTGGGCACGTCACATATGAGGCGGTGAGCGGGAAGGCCGAAGTTACGCTGCAGCGCTGCCAGGCGAGCAGCAGCAGGGTGAGAACGCCGAAAGTGCGCACAAACGGCCCGCACTTTCTGCAGCAGCTCTGACATATCGGGGTAGTTTTTAAGGAACCTCTGCACCACCAAATTCAGCACATGCGCCAGGCAAGGGATGTGCGTCAAACCGGCTAGGCCCAGAGCTGCTATGAGATTTCGCCCGTTATCACACACCACCAGGCCGGGCTTGAGGCTCGCTGGCAGCAACCACTCATTTGTCTGCTGTTCCATGCTCCTCCACAACTCCTGCGCGGTGTGTGGTTTGTCCCCCAAACAGGCAAGTTGTAAAACTGCCTGCTGTCGTTTACCCCTGGCCGTGCTGAAGTTGGTGGTGAAGGTGTTACGCTGTCCGGATGAGGAGGCGGTAGAGGATGAGGAAGCGGAGTAGGAGGAGTTACGAACAGGAGGCAAACTGAAGCGCCCTGCAATCCTCGGTGGTGGAAGGACATGCGCCAAATTGCTATCCGCCTCAGGCCCATCCGCCACTGCATTTACCCAGTGTGCCGTTAGGGAGATATAACGCCCCTGACCGTGCTTACTGGTCCACGTATCCGTAGTTAGGTGGACCTTGGCACAGATGGCGTTGCGCAGTGCACACCTGATATTTTCCCCCACTTGGTTGTGCAGGGAAGGGATGGCTTGCCTGGAAAAGTAGTGGCGGCTGGGCACGACGTACTGTGGGACAGCCACCGACATAAGGTTTTTAAAACTGTGCGTCTCCACCAGACGGAATGACAGCATTTCAAAGGCCAATAATTTTTAAAAGCTGGCATTCAGGGCCAGGGATCGCGGGTGGGTAGGGGGGTACTTCCTCTTCCTCTCAAGTGTTTGGGAGATGGAAAGCTGAACGCTTCCACGGGACATTGTGGAGATGGTTGTTGGTGACCCAGGTGGTGGTGTTGCTGACAGATCGTCTGTTTGCGGGGTGGCAGGTGCCGGTATCACTACAGATGTGGCTGGAGCGGCCGAGACTGCAGCAGAAGAGGAAGCAGGATGAGCCAGAGACGTTTCTTGGTTTTGAAGGTGTGTACTCCACTGCAGCTCGTGCTTTGCACTTAGATGCCTGATCATGCAGGTTGTGCTCAGGTTGAGAAGGTTCATGCCTCGCTTCAAGCTCTGATTGCACAGGGTGCAAACCACTCGTGTCCTGTCATCAGCACATTTTCTAAAGAACTTCCACGCTAGAGAACTCCTTTGAGCTGACTTTGGTGCGCTCGTTCCCTTGCTGCGTTGGGCAGTAGCGGGCGTAGTGTCTAGGGCACGGCCGCTCCGCTTCTGCACCCTGCTCCCTCTTCTGCTGTGCTGGTGGCTCTGTGCGACCACCGCCTCTTCCTCCAAACTACTCAGGTCACCTGCATGACGTTCATTCCATGTGGGGTCGAGGACCTCATCGTCCTCCACATCATCTTCCACCCAGTCTTCACCCCTGCCCTCCTTGTCGGTCTCCACAATGCTGAACGCCGCAGCAGTTGGCACCTGCGTTTCGTCATCATCGGAGACGTGCTGCGATGATCCTTGCATGTACTCATCTTGAGAAATAAGTGGTTGGGCATCGCTGCACTCAATCTCTTCCACTTCTGGGGCAGGGCTAGGTGGATGGCCCTGGGAAACCCTGCTGACAGAGTCCTCAAAAAGAATAAGAGACTGCTGTATGGCTTGGGGCTCAGACTGCTGGCCTGATTTGCAAGGGGGTGAGGTGAAAGACGGTTGGACATTGGCTGCAGGTGCCAACTCTGACCTTTCTGCAGTAGACTGGGTGGGAGACAATGTGAAGGAACTGGAGGCACTGTCAGCAGCAAACCAATCTACTATCGCCTCAACTTGTTCTGGCCTCATCACTTCTAGGGGCGTTTGATGCCCTACCAAATACTGATGCAGGTTCTGTCGCCTACTCACACTTGAGGAAGGTGTTTCACTTGTGCGTGTAGCTGGCACAGATCGACCATGTCCTCTCCTTGCAACAGGAGCTCTACCAGCAGCACCACGACCCAGGCCACGGCCCTTATTTGACGGTCTCCTCATATTTCTGTAATTTAAGATCTTGCCCTAGAAAGGTTTTTATTGAATAGCGGAATAGAAAATATGATCCAAAAAAAGTGTATGTATATCACACGTACACAACCACACTAGGCCCCAATTACTATTGTTTGTACCCCTAAAAGGCTAGATGAGGAGTAGGGGGAGTATGGAACAGGCAGCACCCTCAAACCTTCAGAAGTATGAGATGAACCCCAACAACTTGGAAAGGTGGATCTCTCTCACACGTACCGACACAGACTATCCCGCAATTCAATTGATCCTCAAAGGTTTTTATTGAATAGCGGAATAGGAAATATGATCAAAAAAAGTGTATGTATCTCGCACGTACACAACCACACTAGGCCCCAATTACTATTGTTTGTACCCCTAAAAGGCTAGATGAGGAGTAGGGGGGGTATGGAACAGGCAGCACCCTCAAACCTTCAGAAGTATGAGATGAACCCCAACAACTTGGAAAGGTGGATCTCTCTCACACGTACCGACACAGACTATCCCGCAATTCAATTGATCCTCAAAGGTTTTTATTGAATAGCGAAATAGGAAATATGATCAAAAAAAGTGTATGTATCTCGCACGTACACAACCACACTAGGCCCCAATTACTATTGTTTGTACCCCTAAAAGGCTAGATGAGTAGTAGGGGGGGTATGGAACAGGCAGCACCCTCAAACCTTCAGAAGTATGAGATGAACCCCAACAACTTGGAAAGGTGGATCTCTCTCACACGTACCAACACAGACTATCCCCCAATTTAACTGATCCCCAGAGGTTTTTGATTAAATAGCGGAATAGAAAATATGATCCCAAAAAAGTGTATGTATATCACACGTACACAACCACACTAGGCCCCAATTACTATTGTTTGTACCCCTAAAAGGCTAGGAGTAGGGGGAGTATGGAACAGGCAGCACCCTCAAACCTTCAGAAGTATGAGATGAACCCCAACAACTTGGAAAGGTGGATCTCTCTCACACGTACCAACACAGACTATCCCCCAATTTAACTGATCCCCAAAGGTTTTTGATTAAATAGCGGAATAGAAAATATGATCCCAAAAAAGTGTATGTATATCACACGTACACAACCACACTAGGCCCCAATTACTATTGTTTGTACCCCTAAAAGGCTAGGAGTAGGGGGAGTATGGAACAGGCAGCACCCTCAAACCTTCAGAAGTATGAGATGAACCCCAACAACTTGGAAAGGTGGATCTCTCTCACACGTACCAACACAGACTATCCCCCAATTTAACTGATCCCCAAAGGTTTTTGATTAAATAGCGAAATAGAAAATATGATCCCAAAAAAGTGTATGTATATCACACGTACACAACCACACTAGGCCCCAATTACTATTGTTTGTACCCCTAAAAGGCTAGGAGTAGGGGGAGTATGGAACAGGCAGCACCCTCAAACCTTCAGAAGTATGAGATGAACCCCAACAACTTGGAAAGGTGGATCTCTCTCACACGTACCAACACAGACTATCCCCCAATTTAACTGATCCCCAAAGGTTTTTGATTAAATAGCGGAATAGAAAATATGATCCCAAAAAAGTGTATGTATATCACACGTACACAACCACACTAGGCCCCAATTACTATTGTTTGTACCCCTAAAAGGCTAGGAGTAGGGGGAGTATGGAACAGGCAGCACCCTCAAACCTTCAGAAGTATGAGATGAACCCCAACAACTTGGAAAGGTGGATCTCTCTCACACGTACCAACACAGACTATCCCCCAATTTAACTGATCCCCAAAGGTTTTTGATTAAATAGCGGAATAGAAAATATGATCCCAAAAAAGTGTATGTATATCACACGTACACAACCACACTAGGCCCCAATTACTATTGTTTGTACCCCTAAAAGGCTAGGAGTAGGGGGAGTATGGAACAGGCAGCACCCTCAAACCTTCAGAAGTATGAGATGAACCCCAACAACTTGGAAAGGTGGATCTCTCTCACACGTACCAACACAGACTATCCCCCAATTTAACTGATCCCCAAAGGTTTTTGATTAAATAGCGGAATAGAAAATATGATCCCAAAAAAGTGTATGTATATCACACGTACACAACCACACTAGGCCCCAATTACTATTGTTTGTACCCCTAAAAGGCTAGATGAGGAGTAGGGGGAGTATGGAACAGGCAGCACCCTCAAACCTTCAGAAGTATGAGATTGTGTTCACTGTACCCCACAAAGATTGAGTTCACTGCACCCCACAATGATTGTGTTCACTGCACCCCACAAAGATTGTGTTCACTGCACCTCACAAAGATTGTGTTCACTGTACCCCCCAAAGATTGTGTTCACTGCACCCCACAAAGATTCTGTTCACTGTACCCCACAAAGATTGTGTTCACTGCACCCCAAAAAGATTGTGTTCACTGCACCCCAAAAAGGATGTTGTTCACTGCACCCCAAAAAGGATGTTGTTCACTCCACCCCAAAAAGATTGTGTTCACTGCACCCCACAAAGATTGTGTTCACTGCACCCCAAAAAGATTGTGTTCACTGCACCCCAAAAATGATTTTGTTCACTGCACCCCAAAAAGGATTTTGTTCACTGCACCCCAAAAAGGATGTTGTTCACTCCACCCCAAAAAGATTGTGTTCACTGCACCCCAAAAAGATTGTGTTCACTGCACCCCACAAAGGATTTTGTTCACTGCACCCCAAAAAGATTGTGTTCACTGCACCCCAAAAAGGATGTTGTTCACTGCACCCCAAAAAGGATTTTGTTCACTGCACCCCAAAAAGATTGTGTTCACTGCACCCCACAAAGGATTTTGTTCACTGCACCCCACAAAGATTGTGTTCACTGCACACCAAAAAGGATTGTGTTCACTGCACCCCAAAAAGATTGTGTTCACTGCACCCCAAAAAGATTGTGTTCACTGCAGCCCAAAAAGATTGTGTTCACTGCAGCCCAAAAAGATTGTGTTCACTGCAGCCCAAAAAGATTGTGTTCACTGCAGCTCACACACAGAAAAATGGATGTGGATCACTGACACCTGCCTATCTCCAATCCCACACCACACAGCAATATCGATTGTAGTTTGTAGAACACAGTTTCCCTAAAATTCAGCAGACTCTGTCCCTAACAGGATTGAGAAGAGATCGTAGATCAGGATTGAGTGCAGACCCCACCCCCCACACAGCAATATCGATTGTAGTTTGTAGAAGACACTGACCCTATAATTCAGCAGACTCTATCCCTAAAATGCCTACAACTCGCCCTGCCTAAACACTCCGACCTGTCCCTCAATTCTATCCGGACACAAATGGTTTTTTCCTGCCTATCTTTCCCTAATCAGCAGCCAGCACGTTGATGTGTGCTCTGTCCCTGAATCTAAGCAGCATAATGACGCCGCTGCGGCTGCCTCGAACTTATAAAGACTTGGTCACATGCTTCAGACGGCCAATCACAGCTACTGAGACATTTGCAGGCATGGCTGGGATGGCTTAAGGCACACCAGTTAAACGATTGTTGATTGGCTGTTGAAAGCCCGCCATGAAAAGAGCGCCAAAGCATGCAAAACCCGGAAATAAAACGACCGAACACGGATTTTTACCCGAACATACAGTAAAGTGTCCGTGTCCGTGTTCGGGTACAAAAAATCCAATTATTCGGTACGAACACGAATAATACAGTCCGTGTTCGCTCAACACTAGTTACTACTTGTAATTGTCTTTAGGGTTCTAACTTGGCACCCCCTTTCTCACACTCTGTGTAGCTGACACCCGTCCACTGACTGACTACACTTTGGAGTGGTCCCCTTCCTGGGCAGACCCCGGGCAAGTTCCTCTGTACTCACGGACACTGTTTTTCCAGAGTCACTGATGCCCCCAACTCCTCCATTCAGCTTCTCTTGGACCTCCGGATTCAGCCACACACTCTGGTTCACCAGGCTGACCGCCTGTGACCCCCATCCACTGCTGCAGAAGAGGAGACAGCCGTCACCCTCCTTCTGGGACCTGGCTTCCCGCCCAAAGACCCTGGGCACGTGTCCTTGGCTTTATATACCCTGTCCCATAATGCACCAAGACAACCAGTCTATGCCAATCCCTGGGGCAGTAATAAAGCCTGTGTGTCACTGGCTGGGTTTCCTTCACTGTCCAATATGCCGCCCCATTGGACACAGTGGGGGACACTCGCTCAGCCCAGATGAATCACACACTGGACAGATGGAGCAGGCCTGACTAACAAATGCTGCTACCTGAGAAGCAGGGAGCATATACATTTAGCCTGCTGTTAAGCAGACAGAGCCAAAACTGCCTACCTAGCACCTATCTAGGAGGGTGCTACGTCAGTATAAAGCTTCTTCATTGCCAAAGTTAAGTTTGCTGTTCCAAGGCCTCTGTAAAGGATACAGAAAAGAAAAGGATCCGGAATCTGCAGCACAACCTTTATTTTATGTCTGTGATGTTTTTATAGAACATGCAATAAAGGTTGAAAAAGTGCAGTGGATTCTGGACCTTTCTTTTCTGTAGCTTTGCAAACAGGCTGTGCTAGCACCTTCACCATATCAGGCTAGTAGATGGATGACTAATCACTGACCAGGAGCAGCTTTGCTTGTGTATGTCCTCTACTTCTAATCAGCTGGCAGAATGGAACATCTGGCTACTCTAATGAAGATTCATTGGCCAACTGCCTCTGAGGTAAAGGTGAGCTTTTCAGAGAGGATACTGCACCCTCTGCTAGCAGGAAGACACATCTGGCCAGTGATGAAGACTCGTTGGCCAGCTGCTTCTGAGGCAGAGGTACCCTTTAAACAAACTTAGCTGTTTATTTAGTTTAGCACCTGAGCATTAGCTACTAGAGATCCATCCAGTCAGTATGAACATATTTAATGCATCTGCTTCCTTGCCTTCTATTCCTCTGCTGCTTCTGTTACACAAACCTGACATAGCAACTTCCCAGGACAGCCAGCTACCACTAGACGAGGATGACACACCTGGCCAGTCTGACAAAGACTCCATCTTAGGCAGAGGTGGCCTTTAAACAAATGTTGCTGTTTGACTAGGCTTAGTATCTGACAATCAGTCTGATCAAAATCAAAACATCTGCCTTCTTTGCCTCCTTATTCACTGGTGCCTCTGAAATGCAAATTAGCATAGCATCTTGGCAGGCAAGCCAGCCACAAGCCCAAAACTGCCCAGGATAATCATTGTATTCAGATTTCCTTTAGCCTGCCTCTCCTTGCAGTGCCTTAAATGCATAGTGGTTCCTTCAAGGCTAAAGTGGACTTGTCGCTGTTGAAGAAACAAGCTGCCTCTTTTCCTCTTGAGAAGGTAGTGCTGGTGTTGAGGGTTGGAGAGATTTGTAATCCACTATGCCCATAATGTGCACTCTTTTTTAGGCTAGAATATACCTACCTAATGCTCACGTGCAAAATTATTCAGCCCCCTTAAGTTAATACTTTGTATCGCCAAGGTCGCAAAGTTCAAGGTGGCCAAATACTTTCGCAAGGCACTGTTCCTGGGAGTACTGCTCACAGTAATACTTTACAAGTGGCAATCCACACATACATCTGCAGAACATTGAAAGGTCAAAGCCCAACTTAAACTGCAAAATGAGCAGACTGCAGCGACTCAAGAGCCTCCACCAACCAGCTGTCCACAACCAGTCTCCGAGACAAGGGTCCTCAAATGATCTGCAGCAAACGGACCCCTGTGCAAGTGTGAGCGAGGTCTGAGGCACACCAGAGAGAAGCAATTACAGCTTGATGTCCAACGCATAGCAGTCGTTAGACGTATAGCAATCAAGAGTACTGAAGAGTTAATATATCACAGGCAAAGCAATGAAGGGTTAATAGACACCAGATTATTGGCACTGGTAGGTTAACTTACACCAGGCAGAGGGCATTGCAGAGGTCAATATCAAGCATTAGAGCATTAATACACAGTAAGCCAGGCATTGCTGAGGTAATATCAGCCCATGCATTAGCAGTACTGCAGACACAGACCACAGCCTGTGAGGCATTGACAAAACAGACAGAACTGTGGACAACAAGCCACAGTGTGTATGTGGTGCGTGTTACCGCCTTACCATAGGTGTGCACACAGGGTGGAGAAAGAGAGTTCCTATGCTACCGATAGTGTAGCACAATTTATTCACAGCAACATAAAATTATGGTACATATGCACTTACAGACATCCAGTGTGACAGGCATGAGAAAGCTCAACATGGGACAACCAAGGGAAAGTCCATCCCACCTTGGAGCCGCTGAATGTAAAAGCCGATGCGGGATGCGGTGCAGGGAACCAGACGAACAAGCCAAGAGCCGCCATGAGGGAAGAGCTGTCAGACCCCAGGATTCTGCAGCCAAAAGGAACATGTTTAAGAAGCTAGACCACACCTCCTTTATCAGTCTAGCAGCTAAGCCATTGGTCCAAAACCTGTGGCCCTCCAGCTGTTGGTGAACTACAATTCCCATCATGCCACTGCCTTTGGGAGACATGCTTTTAACTATCAGCCTTGCAATGCCTCATGGGACTTGTAGTTCTGCAACAGCTGGGGGGGCCACAGGTTGAGCACCCATTATCTAAATGATTTAGGTGCATATATAGTTAAAAATACATATAAATATAATTAGGAATGCATATAATTAAAAACGTTTGATATATTTTATGACACAAAGAGGTAATGTAGAGTGTGGATACTGTGAAAAGGTACATAATAGTAAGCCTCGGTTCACACTAGATGTAGTGGGAAATCAGTTTGCAATTTGCAGAATCGGATCGCATGGGTATGAACACCCATGAGATTCAATTCTGGTGCGGGCAGAAAAAGGGTCCTGCACGAGTTTTTTGTGAATGCAGTGTGATTTGAGCCGTACAAATCCATGGCTCAAATCGCACCCCAATACATGGAACATAGGGCGCTTCTGTTAGGAAAATCAATCCTCAATGGTGATTGAAAAAGGATGGGGAAAAAAAGATTGAATGGGCTTCTGTAATCGTGCAGGGGTACCACGCTGACAAAGGGCCATCTCTTCTGGATTGGTAGAAGCGACTCCAACTGTTAAAGCAAGAAAAAGGAGAAGGTGCCTCTAAGTGCAGCTAGTGATACTTTTATTTGCACACGTGGATTAACCACTTTAAGACCAAAGGATTTGCCCCCTTAATGACCAGGCACTATTTTGCGATTCGGCAGTGCGTTATTTTAACGGACAATTGCGCGGTCCTGCAAAGCTGTACCCAAACAAAATTCTTGTCCTTTTTTTCCTACACATAGAGCTTTCTTTTGGTGGTATTTGATCACCTGTGCAATTTTTATTTTTTGCGCTATAAACAAAAAAAGAGCGACAATTTTGAAAAAAAAAAAAACATTTTCACATTCTGCTATATAACATTCCCCCCCCCCCCCAAAAAAAAAATGTAAAAATCTAAATTTTTTAACATTTTAGGCCAATTCGTTTTCTGCTACATATTTTTGATAAAAATCGCAATAAGCGTATTTTGATTGGTTTGCGCAGAAGTTATCGCGTCTACTAACTACGGGAAAGATTTATGTCAGTTTTATTGTTTTTTTTTTACTAGTAATGGCCGTGATCTGCAATTTTTTGTGGGACTGCGACATTGCGGTGGACAGATCGGACCCTTAACTGACATTTCACTCATTGACAGACGCAGGACTCATATCTTGATATCAGTAGGGTATTGCTGCCCCCTACAGGAGTAGGACACTAGGCAGAAAAAAGATTCTGACTACACCTATGGGCAGTCCCAGGGGGTATACCCTCTCTCTTCCTGCTATAGGATGTCATTTTTTCTCTGCCTAGTTAGGAGTAAGGACCTAAGTTCCTTGCTCTGTTGCTAATGGGGATGTGGGGAGGCTGGATCTGCATTGCAGGCCGCTACTGGGGACGGGGGGGGGGGGGATGTGCCGCCAGTGCAGGCGGACGTTGTGTGAAGGGGTTCCTACTTGGCTCCCCAGGGCCCATCTGTCGGTTGCTCATATGCAGGCCGCGCGGGGCTGCCATTTTCTTGAAGCCTCCATGAGCACATGGAGGTGGCCATCTTGGTACACCCGGCTCATTTTCTTTCTTCAGAGCTGGAACACTGTGGGAGTTCCTGGAGGTGTGTAAGGGGGTGGGGCTCCTCCCTAGACCCGGGCACACTGGGTGGCGCTGGGGGACATTTTATAGCAACAAAAAAAATAAATAAATTGCCGTTTTGTCAAATTTTGCTAACGGTTCCTCTGACCCTGCTGAACATGTGTCCCCACCTGATCCCCTCGAGGTGACCGCAGGGCCCTCCGGTTCCCAGCTCACTATAGATGCACTTTCGGCGGTCCTGGAGTCGTTTGTGCCCTCCGCCTACCCCTGCCTCGTCTGATGCCTCAGATTCAGAATCTGACAAAGTCGCTGCTGACACAGGTCTCCCCTCCGGGTCTACTGCCTCGCGCCCTGTCTACTCTGATAGTGAGGATGACCTTTCTGCCTCCGCTGTCGCGCAAGACAAGGTGCTGGTTGACGCACTGATTGTGTCTGTCCGTGATAACCTAAAGCTGGAGGATGCAGCTGCGGCTGCGACTGATATGCAGGTTGCCTTTGGCACTCGCAAGCCCTCCAGGGTGACAAGGGTTTTTCCTTTTCCCGCATGCTTTGATGATATAATTAAGAAAGAATGGGACCGTCTGAAACGCCCCCCCTGGGATGCCTAAGCGGATTGCTAGGCGCTACCCGTTTGAGGAGTCCCTCATTAAAAAGTGGACGGTGCCGCCTATGGTGGATCCGCCGGTCTCCAGGCTGAATGAGGCTACTGTGATCCTGGTGGAGGATTCCCCGTCCTTTAGGGATCCGGTTGATTGTAGGGCGGAGTCTGTGTCCCACACTGTTTTCCCTGGCAGGGTCTGCCTTAAGACCGGTGTTTACCATTGCCCTGGTTTCGCAAACATTGACGGAATGGACTAAGTTACTACATCGTGACTTAGAGGGGAGAAACCTTCCCCCTGCCAGAGTTGCTGGACCAGATGGTGCAGGGACTGCAATTTCTTTGCGACGCCAGACTGGATACTGCTCCAATTCTGGGGCGTTTTTCGTTTTCGGCGGTGGTCCTCCGGATCAGGCTTCTAAGAAAGCCTTGACTGATCTCCCCTTTCAGGGGGATCGCCTGTTTGGTGCTACCTTGGATGATATTATCAAAGGTCTCACTGGGGGGGCAAGAGCACCTTTCTCCCACAGGCTGCCAAGGGTAAGTACCCTCGTCGCAGACGGGGACCCTCCTTTTCAGCACACAAGAACGTTTTTTGTCCCTCTGGATCAGTCGACAAGGCGAAGCCCTTCAAGGCCTCCTCCGGGGGTTCCAAGCGGCCCTGGTCTTGTAAACAGACAAATGGGTTCACGAGGTCATACGGGCGGGGTACCAGATTGAGTTTCGATCAGTTCCACCGGTAAGGTTCTTCCCTTCCAAAGTGAGGCTGTCACCGGATCGATTAAGGGCTCTGTTGGGGGGCAGTACAGGACTTGGTACAACAGGGAGTAATAGTTCTGTGAGGGTAACATTTTCAGGGGAAGTTCACAGTGCCCAGAAATGAGGGCAAGGTGCGTCCAGCCCTGGACTTAAAGGCGCTGAATTGTTTTGTCCGGGTGCAAAAATTCAAGATGGAGTCCATTCGCATGGTGGTGGCCTCCCTGCATCAGGGGGACTTTTTTGGCCTCCATAGACATCAAAGATGCCTACCTTCACATTCCCATTTACGCAGGACACCAAGGTTTTCTGCGCTTTGCAGTGGGAGAGGACCATTATCAGTTTGTGGCATTACCCTTTGGTCTCGCCTCTGCTCCCAGGGTCTTCACAAAGGTTTTGGCTCCGGTTCTGGCGCTGTTGCGGAAACGGGGGGTATCGTCCTGGGCTACCTGGATGACCTTCTCCTCCGTGCGTAGTCTCTGCAGGCTCTGATGGCGAATTTGGAGATCACCATGACCTCTCTGGAAGAGTTCGGTGGCTTGTGAACCTGCAGAAGTCATCCCTGGTCCCCTCCAGGAGACTGAACTATCTGGGCCTGACTTTGGATGTGTCCTTGGCCAAGGTGTTTCTCCCTGCGGACAAACTTCAGAAAATCCAAACAGCGACTCAGCTGTTGCTGTCCACCAAATGGTCGTCCCTTCGGACCTGCATGATGGCTCTGGGACTGATGGTGGCGTCTTTCGAGGCGGTACCTTTTGCTCAATTTCATACGAGGAGGAGATCTTTCTCAAATGGAACAGGAATCCCGATTCTCTGGACAATCAGATCCGGTTGAGCGAGCGGACCAGGGAGGCCCTGGTATGGTGGCTTCGGTCTCCGATGCTCAGTCAAGGAAGATCCTTTCTTCCGATCTATTGGACAATTGTCACCACAGATGCCAGTCTATCCGGGTGGGGAGGGGTTCTCGGCAGGTTTTCTTCTCAGGGCATCTGGTCCCTGTAAGAATCCAGGTTGCAGATAAATGTATTGGAACTGAGAGCGATAAGGCTTGGCCTGGTTCACTGGACCGAGCATCTTCGGGGCTGTCCAGTTCGGATTCAGTCAGACAATGCCACGGCCCTGGCTTATGTTAATCACAAAGGGGACACCAAGAGTGTCCTTGCGGCCTTGGAAGTGGCTGGCATCCTCCGTTGGGCGGAACGCTTTGTTCCAGCTCTCTCCGCTGTTCACATTCCAGGGGTGGAAAATTGGCAGGCGGATTTTCTCAGCCGACAGACCTTAGATCAAGGGGAATGGTCTCCTCATCCGGAGGTGTTTCACCAGTTGTGCCTTCTTTGGGGCACCCCATATGTGGATCTGTTGGCGTCCCGGATCAACAGGAAAGTGCAGAGGTTTGTAGCCCGATCCCGAGATCCTCTGGCAGACGCCACAGACGCACTGGTGGCCCCGTGGGGGCAGTATCAGCTGCTGTGTGCCTTTCCTCCTCTCAAGTTGCTGCAGAGACTTCTTCGCAGGATAGAGGCGGAAGGGATTCCGATCATTCTTGTGGCTCAGGACTGGCCTCGTCGCGCCTGGTACGCCGACTTGGTCAGGCTGGTCGCAGACGCTCCATGGAGGCTTCCTCTCAGGGAGGATCTGCTGTCTCAGGGGCCAATCTTCCATCCTGCTTTACGGTCGCTGGCTTTGAAGGCTTGGCTGTTGAGAGCCAGGTGCTGAAGGACAGGGGATTGTCTGCTTCAGTTATTCCTACTCTGCTTAAAGCGAAGAAAGCGACTTCTAGGAAGATTTATCATTGTACGTGGAAGTCTTATATTGCGTGGTGTGAGTCCCTCGGGGTTCCTCCACGTTCTTACTCGGTGGCTCGGGTCTTGGCCTTCCTTCAATGGGGTTGAGCAGAAGCTGGCTTTGAGTACTATCAAGAGTCACGTCTCGGCCTTGGCGATTTTCTTCCAGAGGCCACTGGTCACTCATTCCCTGGTACAAAATTTAATTCGGGGCGTGGGGCACCTGGTTCCTCCGGTGCGCTCTCCATTACCACCCTGGGACCTTAATTTGATGCTGTCGGTTCTCCAGAAACCTCCCTTTGAACATATTAAGGAGATTCCCCTGCTTACCTTATTCTAGAAGGTGGCCTTTTTGGTGGCTATTACTTCTGCGCACAGGGTGTCAGAAGTGGCTGCGTTGTCCTGTCGATCCCCCTATCCGGTGGTTCATAGGGATAAAGTGGTTCTTCATCCGGATCCGTCCTTCCTTGCTAAGGTGGTCTCCGGTTTTCACTTAAATGAAGATATCGTGTTGCCTTCCTTATGTCCTAAGCCGAGCCATCCTAAGGAATTTGCACTGCACACTTTGGATGTGGTCGGGCAATCAGGGTGTACCTGGCAACTACTGACTCTTTTCGTAAGTCAGATTTGCTCTTTGTGATCACGGATGGCCCTAGAAAAGGGTTGCCTGCATCTGCTGCGACTATTTTGAGATGAATCAGGCAGACGGTGGTGCAGGCTTATTCGATTAAGGGTCAGGTTCCTCCTTTCCCTGTTAAAGTGCACTCTACTCTGGCACTTAGTGCTTCCTGGGCTTTTTGCCATCAGGCGTCTGTACTTCAGGTTTGCAAGGTGGCTACCTGGTCGTCTGTTCATACCTTTACAAAATTTTATAAGGTTGATGTGCTGGCATCTGCGGATGCCTCTTTTGGCCACAAGGTTTTGCAGGCTGCGGTTTGAGGGAACCCTTGGTTTACCTTGGGGGTTCTGTTTGGTTTCAGGTGGGTCTCATCTTATTGTTCCAATGAGTCCTATGTTTCCTGGTTGGCTATGTTTTTGGCCTTGTGGAATGTTTTCCTCTGCTATCCCACCTCTCAATTATGGCACTGCTTTGGGACGTCCCTACTGATATCAAGATATGAGTCCTGCATCTGTCAATGAGCGACAGAGAAAACTGGATTTTTGACTTACCATAAAATCCTTTTCTCTTACGCTCATTGACAGACGCAGCACCCGCCCCTCTATATTGGAGTTGGGTTGGTGTGATTTCTCTGACTCTGCTTTGTTACATAACTGACATCCTATAGCAGGAAGAGAGAGGGTATACCCCCTGGGACTGCCCATAGGTGTAGCCAGAATCTTTTTTCTGCCTAGTGTCCTACTCCTGTAGGGGACAGCAATACCCTACTGATATCAAGATATGGGTCTTGCGTCTATCAATGAGCATAAGAGAAAAGGATTTTACGGTAAGTCAAAAATCCAGTTTTTTGACACTTTTGGGGGGACCAGTGATATTACTACATTAATCAGTGCTAAATATGCACTGTTACTGTAATAATGACACTGGCAGAGAAGTGGTTAAATCTCTGGGTGATCAAGGGGTTAAATGTAAGCCTAGGGGAGTGATTCTAACTGTGGGGGGCATGGCTTCTGAAATGACCATAGAGACATGTGATCCTTTATAGAAGGATCACATTGGCTCTATGACCATTCCAGGGAGAAGAACGGTCAGCTGTGTTTACAACAGTTGACCGTTCTTCTCTCTCATCGGGGAACGATTGCGGGTGTCAGGCGGGAATCTGAGCCGCCTGACATATGCATCGGCTTCCCCACTGCCGAGTGGGGGTGGGAGCGCGCCGCCGCCGGCACACGCTCGCCCCCTAGCTTCCCGTAGACCTACGTCGGTTTGCGCAGGAGAGCCGCCCTGCCGCAGTAAAAAGACGGCGGGTGGTCGGGAAGTGGTTAACACACTTAAAGGATGGACGAATAGTAGCGTCATTACTCGGGGTCCATTCCTGACCCTGTGGCTCAAATCGCACCCCAGAGACACCACATGTAATTCATAAATGTGCTACGATTCTTGTGCGAACAACATGCGGTGTCCCATACCGCATCAGTGTGAACGCAGGCTTAATGTTCTTGGGGCTGAAGTATATAATGTTTTAGTACAGGTGGGAGAGAAGGAAAGGGGTCCCAAGGTAAAGAATATTACAATATACAGTGCCTTGCGAAAGCATTCGGCCCCCTTGAACTTTTCAACCTTTTGCCACATTTCAGGCTTCAAACATAAAGATATAAAACTGTAATTTTTTGTGAAGAATCAACAACAAGTGGGACACAATCATGAAGTGGAACGAAATTTACTGGATATTTAAAACTTTTTTAACAAATAAAAAACTGAAAAATTGGGCGTGCAAAATTATTCAGCCCCCTTAAGTTAATACTTTGTAGCGCCACCTTTTGCTGCGATTACAGCTGTAAGTCGCTTGGGGTATGTCCCTATCAGTTTTTCATATCGAGAGACTGAAATTTTTGCCCAATCCTCCTTGCAAAACAGCTCAAGCTCAGTGAGGTTGGATGGAGAGCGTTTGTGAACAGCAGTTTTCAGTTCTTTCCACAGATTCTCGATTGGATTCAGGTCTGGACTTTGACTTGGCCATTCTAACATCTGGATATGTTTATTTGTGAACCATTCCATTGTAGATTTAGCTTTATGTTTTGGATCATTGTCTTGTTGGAAGACAAATCTCCGTCCCAGTCTCAGGTCTTTTGCAGACTCCATCAGGTTTTCTTCCAGAATGGTCCTGTATTTGGCTCCATCCATCTTCCCATCAATTTTAACCATCTTCCCTGTCCCTTCTGAAGAAAAGCAGGCCGAAATCATGATGCTGCCACCACCATGTTTGACAGTGGGGATGGTGTGTTCAGGGTGATGAGCTGTGTTGCTTTTACGCCAAACATAACGTTTTGCATTGTTGCCAAAAAGTTCGATTTTGGTTTCATCTGATCAGAGCACCTTCTTCCACATGTTTGGTGTGTCTCCCAGGTGGCTTGTGGGAAACTTTAAACGACACTTTTTAAGGATATCTTTAAGAAATGGCTTTCTTCTTGCCACTCTTCCATAAAGGCCAGATTTGTGCAGTATACGACTGATTGTTGTCCTATGGACAGAGTCTCCCACCTCAGCTGTAGATCTCTGCAGTTCATCCAGAGTGATCATGGGCCTCTTGGCTGCATCTCTGATCAGTCTTCTCCTTGTATGAGCTGAAAGTTTAGAGGGACAGCCAGGTCTTCGTAGATTTGCAGTGGTCTGATACTCCTTCCATTTCAATATTATCGCTTGCACAGTGCTCCTTGGGATGTTTAAAGCTTGGGAAATCTTTTTGTATCCAAATCCGGCTTTAAACTTCTCCACAACAGTATCTCGGACCAGCCTGGTATGTTCCTTGTTCTTCATGATGCTCTCTGCGCTTTAAACTGACATCTGAGACTATCACAGTGCAGGTGCATTTATACGGAGACTTGATTACACACAGGTGGATTAATTTTATCATCATTAGTCATTTAGGTCAATATTGGGTCATTCAGAGATCCTCACTGAACTTCTGGAGAGAGTTTAACAAAGATTGAAATATCCAATAAATTTAGTTCCACTTCATGATTGTGTCCCACTTGTTGTTGATTCTTCACAAAAAATTACAGTTTTATATCTTTATGGTTGAAGCCTGAAATGTGACAAAAGGTCGAAAAAAAGTTCAAGGGGGCCGAATACTTTCGCAAGGCACTGTACATGTTGGATGATTATTCCAGTTACAGGAGCTTCTTGTTCATAATAAATGTGAGAATTCGCTCCATAAGTATAGGTGGATCGGGTCCATTCGTTAACAAACTGTAAAATTGAATAGCATATGTAAATACACACCATCACATATACAGTATATAGCAATAGTTAATAGGAAAGATTAAATTCTGCCACAGCAAACACCTGTGCTATAAACCCATGCTTTTGCAGTACTACAGACACAAGCCACAACCTTCGAGGCAATAACAAAATAGACAGCACTGTGTGTGGACAACAAGCCAGCAAAGATTCAGATGTGTGATGCTTGCTTTTAGCAGTGCAAGATAACAGCAAATACCTGTAGGCAACTCTTAACAGTATAACAGAAGCTGAATACTATTGTCTTGTGCACCTTGTGGTGCGCTTTACCACCTGAATGCCTCATGTGCCAACAGGAAGTTCAGTGAACATAGGCGTACGCACAAGGTGTGCCAGATGTGTCTGGGCACACCCTGATCAACCCATTGCCTTCCAACTGCTGGGTCCCAGTGGCAGAACATGATCCAAGTTGACTCCAGAGAAACGCTTTTCTGTGTTTCCCCTGCAGCTGGGCTTCTCATAGGCAGCTACAGGGGAAACGTTTGCTTATGTAGGGAAGGAGGCGGGTACTAAAGAGCAACACAGGGAGAAGGGAGGCGGGGATATGATTTTTTGGTATTGGCTTTATACAGGAAAGGGGTAGGTGCTAAAGCCAGCGCGGCAGTGGGGGTGGGTCTATAAGCCAATCACAGTCGATCATCTTACTGCCCCCTACTCTCTGTGTCATCCTTTAGTGCCCGCCCCCTTCCCGACATAAAAAAACAGCGTTTTCCCGATTGCTGCCTGTGACAAGTGCAGCTATAGGGGAGACACAGAAATATGAATGACTTCTTTTCTTCTCGCTGCACTTTTCACATTACTTAGAATAATGCAGCTCCAACTCTGCTCCCCCACCCCCTCCCCCTTCTCCTATTCCCAGGTCCAGTAGGCGGGGCTATGAGTAGCTGTAATTTAGCTCTGCCTACAGGACCAGCGAATAGGAGAAGAGGGAGAAGAGCCAGTGCTGCAGTACCCTGAGTACTACTAAGAGCCCAGGAAAAACGAGAACACCAGTAAGAAATGCAGAAATGAATGAGAGATGGTGACTACTGCACTCTGTACTCTGTGTCACTAGTGACCTCTGTACTCTGCAGTAAGTGAGGCAGAGCTCAGAAGCGATTCAAAGGTAAATAAGTGAGGCAAAGTTCAGGGGTCATTAGTAAGTGAGGTGGAGTTCAGGAGTCATTAGTAAGTGAGTTGGAGTTCAGGGGTCAGTAGTAGGTGAGGTAGAATTCAGGGGTCAGTAGTAGGTGAGGTAGAATTCAGGGGTCAGTAGTAGGTGAGGTAGAATTCAGGGGTCAGTAGTGGGGCAGAGTTCAGGGGTTAGTAGGAAGTGAACCAGAGTTCAGGGGCTAGTAGGAAGTGAGGTAAAGTTCAAAGGTCAGTAGTAAATGAGGCAGCGTTCAGAGGTCATTATTAGGTGAGGCGGAGATTACGGGTCAGTAGTAAGTGAGGTGGAGTTCAGGGATCAGTGGTAAGTGAGGTGGAGTTCAGGGATCAGTGGTAAGTGAGGTGGAGTTCAGAGGTCAGTAGTAAGTGAGGTGGAGTTCAGAAGTCAGTTGTAAGTGATGCAGAGTTCAGAGATCAGTAGTGAGGCAGAGTTCAGAGGTCCGTAGTAAGTGAGGCGGAGTTCAGAGGTCCGTAGTAAGTGAGGCGGAGTTCAGAGGTCAGTAGTAATTGAGGTAGAGTTCAGAGGTCCGTAGTAAGGCAGAGTTTAGAGGTCAGTAGTGATGCAGAATTCAGGGGATAGTATTAATAGGATCAGCTTGGCTTTCAGACTAATGCTGTGCAGTTTTCCCAGACAATGGTTGCAGAGCAGTGTTACCGTGGTTTTTGTGTGGGTTATCTGCACTTTGCCATAGACTTCTATTGTCCCATGGTTTTGATGAGCATTCTGAAAGTGCACCAAAACCACCCTTTCAGTTTGAGTTTTCACAAAAGTGCACCAAAACTGGTGATATACTGGTGCTGATATAATAGAAGTCTATGGCAAAGTGAAACTAACTAACCCACGCGGAAACTGCAGGTACACTGCACTGCAACCAAGTAAACCATACAGCATCAGTGTACCCTACTGGGGGAGAGAAGACCAGAATCATATTTTATGGGTACAGGAAGGCTTTTGTTTAATTTAACCAAGACCCTTTAAGCCCCTCCTGTAACAAACACAATTTGGCCACACCTACCATTCACCGCGGCTTTGTGGGGCACCACCTAATGCAATAGGCTGCGCACATTTAAGCCAATAAATGTCCATCCATGGAGTCGTGATAAAGGAGGCACTTGTGCAATCCCTATAGACCAGCATCCTACAACCCCAGTACCTGGACATGGGGAAGTTTCTGTCTTATAGGAGATTTACAATGTGTACTGAAGGAGCATCACCACAGGAGAGGCTGAACCTGTGCGGATAGGCCAGATGAATCCGGCAAGGTGAGAGTAAAAATTCTGCTTCCATAAGCAGTGAGAAAAAAAAGGAGAATGCTGCCTTGGGGAGGAGATTAATTTATATAGAATAACCGGTCCTGTGAATGGACAGGGGGCTGAGCCTGTATCCATATGTATATGCTGTTATGCTTGTGTCAGGAAAGCTTCCTGATGCCACTGTCATTTAGTTTTTGTAGGTACTGTATTTTTATATAGCAGTAAACATTTGTCAGATTTGTAATTGTGTGTTACTGCATGATAGTAAAAAATAAAAAATCTGCTGATAGAGTTTGTTAAATGATACCTGTTTTCCTCTTAGCACAACTATTTCCTCCTGTTTTCACTGAACAACCTCCACAGACGTATGTGGTCTACCCTAATGATGATATCATGCTTAGATGTGAAGCGAAAGAAAATTCCAGAGCTTGGTATGTTCAGCAGTTCCTCTTGGTTTTTTTTCTTTTGCTTTTTTTGCTGTTATCAGCTAGACAGCTCATTTATTATTGGCTAGCCAGATCATTAAAATTATTGATTCTCAAGACAGTAATTAGATATTTATAGACAAATATATCTGAGGTACTACATGATGGGGAATATGATCAGTTAATATTGGTGGCATCCCAAGGTCCATAGTTCTGTGGAGGATCAGATATTTATTTCAATGATTTTTTGGGATTTTTAATAATAATCTTGCATAGTAAAAAAGTACATATAGGTTAAGTGTTAATCATCAACAGAGATGTACCATCTATGCTAGGATTAATCTATCAATAAAGTAAGTACATCTGGAATGACAAAAGTCAAACACCAAAACGTATTTGTCAGAAAGATAAAGTAACATTACAGGTCTAAATCATATTTTGCATACCATAATGTCCAAGGAAGCCAAAGATAATTAATGGTTTAATATCTGCCTTGCGTATATGCAAATCTAACTTCATAGCTGTAGTGGAGTTGAACTGTCTTTACTATATAACTTAATGAGGGTACTGCTGGTGATTTCCAAAGGCTCGCTATATAAAGCCTAGTGACAAGGAGAACATTGGTGACAACTGGTGACAATTGGTGACAACTGGTGACAATTGGTCACAACTCAAAATCGCCAGGTGGAAGCCTGAGACTTGTGAGATCATTACAAAAACTGCTGGCCAAAGAGTTTGCTACACAATCAAAAGATACGGTATAGGTTTCCAATTTTATCGCATTGCCTCCAACACTGAGAAGAGGTGTTGGTATGAAATTTGGAAATGAGGATAGGTGTCAGATACCAATGTAGCATAAGTTTGTGTGACACTTCCGGTAGACCTACACACTTGGTTGCTGCAGAAGTCATGGATAATGCTTTCTGCCATTGTGTTAAGGAGAAAGATAGCTTAAGATCCCTTTCCGATGCCAGTATTGGGGGGGAAATTTGAAAAATCCGCTTTGTCTTTAATGGGTATGTAGAAAAAGGAAATGCCTCCTTTAGATCTAACGCTGGGTCAAAGATAGTGTATTGAGAGTGGTGAACTCCGCGCTTATGGAATATTGGATACAAATATGTGTAAAGTAAATCCTAGGCTGCAGCCTCCCTATGATATAGTCAGTTGACTATATAGATATGAAAAAGGGGGGATGGCGCTGCCTATTAGTGAGGTATATAGACTGTGGAGTGCCAGACAATAGTAGCAATGGATGTATAAATAGATAAATAGGAATATAAAGGCGGGTGTATAAAAATGAGTATATAAAATATCGGTAGATCAAAGTGGCATATGCATGAACGTCCCTGTAAAGAGGCGTGTGCAAAGATGGTCTTCACAGGATATGTATAAAAAAAAGTGTATATATATATATATAGACGGTGTCAGAACAAATGGATAAGTAGGTCAAAATGACATGTATATGGACATCCCTGAAGCGTGACGTGTGTAGATGTAGTTACAAGTGTCCACAATCCACAATATATAAATAGTAAACAATATTTGAACAGGTAGATAGGTGCAAATTATACAAGGTAGGTGGGTGGGTCAAAGTGACAAGTGCAAAAATGACCAAATAAAGTGACGTATGCAAGTATTATCATAAGTATAAAATCTACCAATGAAAAATAAAACAATGCTGGACAAATAAATATGTGCCAGTAAACAGATAAATGGGTGCAAAAAGTGTCCGCAGGTGATGTGGAAAACAAGATATACAATAATACAGTATAAATACAAAGTGACTGGTGCGTAAAAGTCCCAGAAACTGGTATACACCAGTAGCAACAAGCGTAGTGGTGAATCTATAGAAAAAAATCCAATAAAAAATAAAATAATCAATAATGGATAGTGAGAAACGTCCAAAGAGTGTGAAATCTTATAACCGGGTGTCAATCTTTGTGTAAACTATACACAATAATGAGTGGTATAATAAGTAACCACGTGGTGGGTGGTGAGGTGCTCGGTGACCCCTCTAGCAAACAGCACACTCACCGGAAATACCCACCCCACACAGGGGTATAGAGCGGGTATATATGGTGTATGGATGGTAGGTCCTGACTTCTTCTCCAGCTCCTAAGTGGAACGTCTGGAAAAGATCCCTAGAAGGTCCAGGTGCAGAGGATCTCAGTAGTATGGTGATAAGGGTCTAATGGGGTCCAATGGTATGGGGTGTCCGCTCCAGATATCCACGGTGTAGTGTGGGGCAAATGTTTAAAAAAATGGAGGAAAGGCGCATAGTGTAAATCTGCCAATAACTTTTATTCAAAACACAGGTAAAGGGTACTCACATAAGTAAATGGTAAGCGAGCGAGGAAACCGACCGCCTGGAGCGCGGTGCAGTCCAAGCCTCGATTCAGAAACCGGAAGTGATGCGACACGCTGTACGCGTTTCATAGTAATACGTCCTCAGCAGCTAGTGTATTGTGCTATTTTCAATGGAATTTTATGCAGGAAGGATACTATATGTAGGTAATTATAGTGCTCAGTTTGCAGTAGAGCATATTCAGAGCATAGGATGGAGAAAGTTGCCATTGTATAGATCCGGCTAATGGGATTTTAAAGAGCAGCAACTCTAAATTAAAAAATCACAAAGCTTTATTGGTACATCATAAAATGAATCAAGTGTAAGTTTAAAAATACTGATGCGGTAACAGATCATTAAATGTATTTAGTCAGTGTGTACAAAAATATAACCGCTATATTACTGCCAATGTAAATCATTCAGACAGAGTTAAATCCAACTTGTTTCATAAATTTGGAATTTTTTCACTTTTGAGAATAAAGCTATGAAGGAGTACGTTGCGGATGTGCTTGCCCAGGGGGCACATTCGCAAATCCACTTCTTTAGCGGATGCTGTTTTTTTCTTCCTAAAGAAAAAGGGGGGTGAGTTGAGACCTTGCATTGATTTTAGGGGCCTCAATCGCATCATCAACAAAAGACACATTTATAGTCCTGCAAGGTCAAAAATAGGGGAACTCCTCCACAATATAACAATGAATACAAAAAACACACAATATGGATTGGAGCTCTACTCCTTGAATTATATATATCAGATATTTTTCCTCCTTTAAATAAATAGTGAAAAACAAAAAATAATAATAATAGAGAATCGTAATTGGAAAGCCTTATAAAACTAGGTGCGACTAATACAAGGTCCCATGTGTGAATTTATAAACCTTTATTGTAATAAAGCTTAAAAATACATAAAATATATATCAGACAAAAATAAAAAAAAAAAAAAAAACATGCA
Source organism: Pelophylax lessonae (assembly GCF_965119305.1). Lineage (NCBI taxonomy): Eukaryota > Metazoa > Chordata > Amphibia > Anura > Ranidae > Pelophylax > Pelophylax lessonae. The sequence continues at coordinate 249,678,250 of NC_138774.1, forward strand.
CAGCCCAGCTCAACCCTATATTGGAAAACATTTTTGGGATAATGTAAAAAAATTGCAAACTCATCTGCTGGACACCTAGCAATAAATTGTGGAATCCTCTCCTATATAGAGCTCATGCTATTAGATGATAAAATCAAGTGGCACAAATGGAACAGGAAAAATGACCTAATTTGGAGGTGAATCTTCAAAAGATAAGTGCATCCATAGTCAACATAAACCAATTCCTTTCTTTTCTTTGGATCATTACAGTTTTGCAAAATTCCTATTATAGAGGTCTCATATTGTGAAAGAGATACACTCCAGGCTTGATGTTTATAAGGAGAACCAGTGGTAGAATAACATGCAGACTTTGGTAGATATCCAAGCTTTCTTCAAAAAGATGATATATTCAAGAGACTGCACACACTGAATATATACAGTACAAGTATATAATGGGGCCAACTACATAGCATAAATGAAACCACATTGGTGTATAAACCTAGTGATCCAGGAGATAGTTGCTGGCTGATAGTCAACGATTCAGTTGATGACTGAATTGTTCGACCGCCTCAAGGGAGCAACGGTCTTTACCAAGCTTGACCAAAGGGCCACGTATAACCTTGTAAGGATCAAGGAGGGGGACGAGTGGAAGATCATGTTTAACACCAAAACCGGTCATTACGAATCTCTGGTTATGTCCTTTGGCTTTTGCAATGTGTCCGCTGTCTTCCAGAAGTTCATCAACGATGTCTTTCGTGATATGCTGCAACAATGCGTAGTAGTCTATTTGGACGACATCTTGATTTACTCGGACTCCATTGAATCACACAACCTGGTTGTCAGATAGGTGCTGCAACGGTTACGTGAGAATGGGCTTTTCTGTACGCTTGAGAAATGTGAATTCCACCTGTCTCAGGTTGCCTTATTGGTCTACTTCATTTCTGTTGAAGGGTTCTTCCTGGACCCTCAGAAGGTTTTGGCTGATCTACAATGGCCTCGCCCAGTGGTCTCCGTTCCATTCAGCATTTCCTTGGGTTTGCCAACTACTATTGGAAATTTATCAGGAACTTTTCCTTTTGCGCCTATCTCAGATTCCCACAATTGGATGCCTGCTGCCATCCAAGCTTTCGAGGCCCTCAAGTCTGCTTTTGTTTTTGCTCCTATTGTGTTTCATCCCAATCCTGGTTTGCCCTTTGTCCTAGAGGTGGATGTGCCTGAAACGAGAATAGGCGCCCTCCTGTTTCAGCGTCGGACATCTGATGGACCCTTACTTCCTTGTGGGTTCTATTCCAACATGCTGTCTCCAGCTGAATGCATTTACGAGATTGGAGACAGAGAGCTCTCGACCATTATTTTGGCTTTCAAGGAGTGGAGACACTTGCGTGGTTCCTGTTCTCATTCTCACCAATCATAAGAATCGGACGTGTCTCTTGGAGGCCAAGAGGCTCACACCCTGTCAGGCCAGATGAGCCTTATTCTTGTCTCGTCTTAACTATGTGGTTTCCTAATTGCCCGGCTCCAAGAATGTTAAGGCTGATGCCTTGTCTCGCCAATATTCTGAGTTGTCCAGGGAGGACTCCGTGCCGACACCAATCATACCTTCAGATCATATCCTGGCTGCTATCCGCATCAACTTAACCTCTCCTCTTGGGGATCAGATCATGGCTGCCCAACCTGATGCTCCCACAGAGAGACCTGCTGGCAAATGTTTTATACCTGAGGGGTTGCGCATCAGACTGTTGCGCACATACCACAATTCCAAGACTGCCAGTCATCCTGGTAAGAACCAGATGTCCTGTGCTATTTCCCGTCAGTTCTGTTGGCTAACTCTGCACTGATGTTGCTGCGTATGTGGCTGCTTGTTCAGTCTGTGCCCAGAACAAATCTCGACACCTTTACTTGGGCCTCCTGCATCCCATTGCCAATGGGGAGCATCCCTGGTCTCACCTGGTCATGGATTTTATTGTGGTTATCCTCATGGTTGTCGACCGATTCTCCAAAATGTGCCACTGTGTTCCGTTTAAGAGCTTGCCTCTGTGTTTGCCAGGGAGGTCTTCCGTTTACACAGGTTGCCTAAGGAGATTGTCTCGGACCATGGGAGCCAGTTTGTCTCTAGGTTCTAGCGTGCCTTTTGCTCCCAGTTGAGTATTCGACTCGCCTACCATCCTCAGTCCAATGGTGCCGCTGAGCGTTCCAACCACGCTCTGGAGCAATTTCTGTGCTGCTATATCTCTGACCATATCTCTCGTCTTCCGGAATGTCTCCATTCATGGCCAATTATAGGTTCCAACCCGCTGTGTTGCCTCGTTCTCGTCACAGGACATCCCGGCTGTGGAGGATCATCTTCTTGCCCTCCGTTCCTCTTGGGTGCAGATTCAAGAGTCTTTACATGTTTCTGCACAGCGTCAGAAGCTCCAGGCAGACCGGAGAGGTTTATCTGCTCCTTCATACCAGGTCGGGAGAGGGTGTGGTTGTCGCCCCCTAATCTCAACCTCAGGGTGCCCACTCCAAAACTGGCACCCCATTTTATTGGTTCTTTCGCATCCTCCGTAAGGTGAACCCGGTGGCCTATGCCCTTGGTCTTCCTCCTGGCAGGTGTATTTCCAATGTCTTTCATGTGTCACTTTTGAAGCCACTGGTTTGCAATCGCTATACTTCTTCACTTTAATACCTGGTGCACTGGAAGAGTCATGGTCCTGAGGATCGCTCCTAGGTTCCCTTCGTTGATGTTCATGCTCCCGCCCTTCTCCGCGCTTTCCATGATCGCTTTCCTCAAAAAACGTTTTTTTTCGGCGCGAAGGAGGGGCCGTTGATGGGAGGCCGTTGCAATCCTCTTGGCAGCCATCTTGGACATGTGCAAACTGCTGCTTCTTATAAACTCTGATTGCATCATTACTTGCCTGCCGCCTGGGTGTCACACAGTCATGATGCTGCACACCTGACTATATCTATCACCTGATGAGTTTCAGTCCTTGCCCTTGCATTTGTGCTCCAAGGTGCATCTCTGCTAGAAATCTTCTGTTCTCCACCTGGCTTGGCTGACGACTCTCCTTGCTCTTGATCCCGCATCGACAGACGACCCGTCATAGGCAGACAACTCGGCATTGGCAGACTACCCGCTGCAGGACTTGACCCCGGCTTGGATGACTACCCGCTTCTGCACTTGACCCGGCTTGTTCCTGATCTCGCTTTCCCACTTTTGCTGTGCGTTTATTGTTGTTTGCTTCAATAAACTGCTTCATTTTACCGGCATTCCCATGAGGTCTGGTTTCCTGGCACTCTGACAAACATATGCTGTGGATGTAGTGAATCTTCCAAAAAAAAAAACAAAAAAACTGGTGCAGGCAGACTGGGGAGCATTATGGCTGCCATATCACCGTACATGTGCCGGTGGGCTTCTGGCACAGGACACTGTTCTACGGCAGATGATCATGTTTCAGCATGGATGGGGGACATCATGACCCTGCCCATACAGCGCAACGCTGTTCTCCTTCTCCCTTAGCGTGTTGAGGTTCAGGAGGACGGTGCTGCTCGCCGCTTGCTCGGGGAGAGGGGGGGGGGGTTGGGAGGCTCTATACCTTCCCACTTCCCTCCTCTTTTCCAGCCTATTTAGGGCGTCTCTTACAGGCCTGTCAGTCTAGCACCAGCCATCACCAAGACTGCCCAGACACTGAGAGCACACTATGAGGTGTTGAGGTGTGTTCTCTTTTGGTCATTCCCACACCCCATGTGAGTGGAGTGATGCGGGCCTTAACGTTCCCTATCAGTTGGATCTTTGGTAGCAGACAGCAGCAAAAGCTTTCTTTGTGTTATTAAAGTGGTGTGGCAATTCAGAACATTTGTTTATCTTTAAAGGGTTAGTGACTATATGCATAATGTTACTACTCTGTATACAATATACTATTTAAATGTTGAACTAGATTATTTTCATGTCTCCTTTTGTCTTTATTATAGACAGTTGTATAAAGTACTCGAAACCCATACTTGAGTAAAAGTACAAGTGCTCGATCAAAAATTGACTTGAGTAGAAGTGGAAGTGCTCAATCAAAAAGCGACTTGAGTAGAAGTACTAAAGTATTCAACATTTTTTGTACTTAAGTATTGCAAGTAGTTTTTTTAAAAATGTTGCTACTCAAGTACTGAAAGTAAAAGTACCAGTAGTTTTGAAAAAGAAATTGCTACTCAAGTACTGAAAGTAAAAGTACAAGTACTGTGTTATGTAGTTATTAAAGAAAGAAGTCAAAAGTTTGAACATCATATTGTTTTTTATTATTTCAAATGCAGCTTTTATTTATACATACAGTAGCATTTATTTTCGTATGCGCTGATAATACACATGTTTTGAGCTTCATGAAACCTGCCATCTACTGTTCTGGCAGTGGTAATTTTTAAAATTGTAACGAGTAACTATGCAGCACAAAAAAAAAAAAATATTGGAGTAGAAGTATTGAAATAATTGAAAAAATGTAGTGAAGTAAAAGTGGAAGTAGGAGAAAAAAATTCTACTCCAGGAAAGTACAGATACCGCCTTTCGGTACTTAAGTACAGTAGTGAAGTAGTTCTACTTAGTTACTATACATCTCTGATTATAGATAAATTGTATAATATAAACACTTACCCCTGAAGAAGAATGAAAAACATTTCAAATCATCAAAACACATTGGATTTAACTTTGTCTGTATGATTTACATTGGTAGTAATATTGTGGTTATATTTTTGTACACACTGATTAAATACATTTCATGATCTGTTAAGCACATCAGTATTTGTAAACGTACACAATCTCTTTTAAAGTGTACCGATAAAGCTTTGTGATTTTTTAATTTAACTTGGAGTTTCTGTCCTTTAAAATCCCATTTGAGGTACTAATCTATTAGCTTGTCTTCCTAGGGATGTGGGCATTTTCTCCTATTCCCTGCAAAAGAAGTTAGTATAAAAATATTGTATAGATCCGAGATCCAGGAGATGCCCTGGTGTATCCAGTGTGACAGGGTTATGTCCGGGATAAGGTATGTTAATGTTGTGATAGGAATGGGGAGTTTAGGCATGGATTCAGATCCCCTATAAGAAGTAAGAAGAACTACCATGCAGTTGGACCATAAGGTGAGTACCTGGATAGAGAACTGGAGTCCAGAGGGTGGTGATTAATGGGGAGTACTCAGATTGGGCGGGTGTGGAAAGTGGGGTCCCCCAGGGTTCTGTCCTGGGACCAATCCTGTTTAATTTATTCATAAATGATCTAGAGGAGGGGATATCTAGTACAATCTCAGTATTTGCAGATGATACTAAACTAGGCATGCCAATATCTTCTATGCAGGATGTGGAAACCTTACAAGCGGACCTGAACAAAATAATGGGGTGGGCAACTACATGGCAGATGAGGTTTAATGTTGAAAAATGTAAAGTAATGCACCTGGGGGGCCAGAAACCAGAAAGCAAGCTACTCACTAGGGGGGGAACCTCTGGGTGAGTCTAGGATGGAAAAGGACCTGGGGGTACTGGTAGACAACAGGCTTGGCAGTGGCATGCAATGCCAAGCCGCTGCAAGCAAAGCCAACAGAATACTGGGATGTATAAAAAAGGGGATTCACTCCAGAAATAGATTATTCTCCCGCTCTACAAGACTCTGGTCCGGCCACATCTGGAGTATGCTGTCCAGTTCTGGGCACCGGTCCTCAGGAAGGATGTGCTGGAAATGGAAAGAGTCCAGAGAAGGGCAACAAAAATAATTAGGGGAATGGAGGATATCAGATATGAGGAAAGACTACAAGCACTGAACTTATTCTCTCTGGAGAAGAGACGATTGAGGGGGGATATGATATCAATGTACAAATACTGTACTGGCGACACTAGCATAAGGAACAAACTATTCAGAGAAAGGAAATACAATAAGACACGTGGCCACTCACTAAAACTAGAGGAAAGGCGGTTTAACCTTAAAGTGCGTAAGGGGTTCTTCACTGTAAGAGCGGTATGGATGTGGAATTCTCTTCCACAAGCAGTGGTATCAGCAGGGAGCATCGATAGTTTCAAAAAACTATTAGATGGGCACCTTAAAGACCACAACATACAGGGGTATACAATGTACGGTTAACAGCAAACACACACACACATCATAGGTTGAACTGGATGGACGGATGTCTTTTTTCAACCTCACTAGCTATGTAACTATGTAACTATGTAAGTTAAGGTGGCTCGAACAGTAGGTGGGGGAGTATCTGGTATGTTTTCTTGATGGCAAATTGCATGGAGATAGGATACTAAATCTCTATGCGGTAGCATTGCTATTTCCAGGTCACACTTTACCACTTGCCGACCGCCGCAAGTAAATATACTGCGGCGGTTAACCCCCGGCCAGGCAAAGTGACGTATATTTACATCACTAGCCTGAGCCGCTCTGGTGTGCGCGCGCGATCCCGCGGTCCCGCCGATGACTCGATTGGGTTCAGAACCGATCAGTCATCAGGTCCAGGCCAATCATTTTTGGCCTGGACCTGTTGATCGGTCCTGCCCAATCAAGTGACTCTCTAAGCCCGTGAAATGTAAACACAGGCTTAGAGAAGATGTGCCCTCCCCTCCCAACGGTCTTTTTGGATCCAGCGTGAGAGGAGAGCACATCTAACTGTGAGTAATTGCACCAAGCACACCACACACAGCTAGATAGGCACATTTCACCCCCGATCGCCCCCCAATTAACCCCTACAGTCCCCGACACAACACACACTGTATACAGCATATAGCATTTTCCTATATACCTGTATACGTGTGATTTGTGGTCAGGTGTAGCGCTTGCGACCCCCCCTTTTCCACTTAAATTACCCCCACCCCCCCAATAAAGATTTAACCACTTGATCCCCCCTGACCCCCCCCTGATCACCGCCAGTTAACCCCTACACCCTCTGTCACATCAGCACTAATACAAACGTAATATACAGTGTTTTTGTATTTTTGTATTAGTGTGATTGTGATCAGAATTAGCGCAGGCGACTAATTTTCTGTCCCAAGAAGGTTTAGGGTCCCCGCCACCCCTCCAATAAAGATTTAACCCCCTGACCCCCCCCTGATCACCCCTACACCCCCTGCCATAACACACACCGTATACAGTATATAGCATTTTGCTATATACCCGTATAAGTGTGATTTGTGGTCAGGTGTAGCGCTTGCGGCCCCCCCTTTTCCACTTAAATTACCCGCCACCCCCCACAAATAAAGATTTAACCCCCTGATCCCCCCTGATCACCGCCAGTTAACCCCTACACCCTCTGTCACATCAGCACTAATACAAACGTAATATACAGTGTTTTTGTATTTTTGTATTAGTGTGATTGTGATCAGAATTAGCGCAGGCGACTAAGTTTCTGTCCCAAGGAGGTTTAGGGTCCCCGCCACCCGCCCAATAAAGATTTAACCCCCTGATCCCCCCCTGATCACCCCTACACCCCCTGCCACAACACACTGTATACAGTATATAGCATTTTCTATATACTCGTATAAGTGTGACTTGTGACCAGGTTTAGCGCTTGCCACCGTTTCTTTTATCCGTAGGATACCCGCCAGCCCCTTCCAATAAAGATTTAACCCCCTGATCCCCCCCTGATCACATCCAGTTAACCCCTTCCCCCCTGTCACATAGCACACTAATACACACATAATATACTGTTTTTACTGTATTTTGTATTAGTGTGATTGTGACTTGAGGTTGCGCTAGCGAGTTAGTTTCTATCCCAAAGGAGGTTTAGGGTCCCCGCCACCCCCCCCCCCGATCCCCGGCGCATAGTTAGAAGTAACCCCTTGATTACCACACACACACGCACACGCACGAACATACACTTCCATTTCTAGTATAGTGTTTGAACAGATCAGTATCTGATCTGATCAGAACTATACTAGCGCCCCCATAGTTTAGGGTTCCCAAAACGCAGTGTTTGCACGGTCAGCACTGATTCCTGCCAGCACCTGCGTTTAACCCTTTCACCCAGGTAAGTGTAGTAATCAACAGATTACTGTCACTTACAAAAAAACACAACACTTAAAACCGCTGTGTTAGCAGAGTCAGGCCTGCTAGCATTAGCAGTTTTTTTGGTAGCGCTTAAAATAGTCCTTGACAACCAGGTGCTTTTATTACCTGTGAGTCAACACCACTGTACAGGTAAATTTAGTTACCAAAATGTCTAAACGTTTGTACAGTGGTGAAGAGGCTTATAGTATACAGGCCGTGTCATCTGATAGCGATGGGGAAGCTACAATGACCGAATTAATGTCAGTATACGAACCAGATGACAGCAGCGGCTCCCTGACAGATAGCTCCGACGACAGATGGGTCCCTGTTAGACCCAGGCGTACCCGACCCCATTCTGGAGTTGTTGAGATGCAGGAATCGCAGGGTGCTCGTATGGATCAGAGTGTGGTTACTAGTGCCGCTCATTTTTCTGGCGACCTGGCAAGCGCCAGCGGCCTAGTACACCCTGGACCTAGTACAACCAGCACTGCAGTATCACCTGGTGACGTGGCGAGTCCCCTAAGTGCAGTTGAAGCTGGTGCGGTGGCTAGCACGAGTAGTGGCCCGCAGCCACTGCGTATTCGTAGACAGGCCCGTAGAGCCCATAGTGCCCTCCCTGATGCGCTGGCATATCCCAATTGGCAACCCACTGATTCTACAGCGCCAGTACTTCCCCCATTCACCGCCCAACCTGGAATCCACGTGGTTACAGCTGGTTTTACGCCCCTGAACTTTTTTGAGCTGTTCTTCACGGAAGATCTTTACAGATCTATTGTGGATCAATCAAATTTATATGCACGACAATTCATCGCCGCCAACCCAAATTCGCCCCTTGCCAGACCATTCGGCTGGAAACCTATAACGGTTTCCGATTTTAAAATCTTTCTGGGCCTTTCCCTCCACATGGGCATAACTAAACAGTGAATTGCGGCTATATTGGTCCACTAGCCCAGTTCACCATATGCGCATGTACTCTGCCTCCATGTCCAGGGCGAGATACGAGCAAATTCTGCGATTTGTGCATTTCAGCGACAATGAACTCTGTTGTCCTCGGGGAGACCCTGAATATGATCGGCTCCACAAAATTCGGCCCCTCATAGACCACTTCAATCAGCGGTTTGCAGCCTTGTTTACCCCCGAACAAGTTGTCTGCGTTGACGAGTCCCTGATTAAATTTACTGGCCGCCTTGCTATGAAACAGTACCTCCCCAGCAAGCGTGCCAAGTACGGGGTCAAACTGTATAAATTGTGTGACAGGGCCACAGGCTATACAGTTAGTTTCCGGGTCTATGAAGGAAAAGATAGCACTGTGGAGCCCCCGAACTGCCCAGACTACATAGGGAGCAGCGGTAAGATTGTTTGGGACTTGGTGTCACCCTTATCCGGAAAGGGGTACCATTTGTACGTGGACAGCTTTTATACAAGCGTGCCACTATTTAGTCACCTGCTTGAATTACAAATTGGCGCATGTGGCACCGTGCGACCTAATCGCCGGGGCTTCCCCCAACGGCCTGTAAATTCCCGTCTTAGTCGGGGGGCGAGAGCCTGCTTGAAAACGGACAAATTGCTTGCGGTGAAGTGGAAGGATACACGGGATGTTTATGTTCTGTCCTCCCTTCACGCAGACACGACAGTCCAAATCCCTACGGCAACTGGCGTTGTGGAGAAACCCCTCTGTGTCCACGAATATAACCTTAACATGGGAGGGGTGGACCTTAACGAACAGCTTTTGGCGCCGTATTTAGTTGCCCGTAAAGCCAGACGCTGGTACAAAAAAGTGTCTGTTTACCTTTACCAATTGGCTATGCTGAACGCCTTTGTCCTATACAGGGCGTCAGGACGAACTGGATCCTTCCGGGAATTCCAGGAAGCGATCATCCTTGCCTACCTGTACCCAGGAGGCATGCCTGCCCAACTTCCCCTTCCAGATGCAGTGACCCGGCTGCATGAGAGACATTTTCCTTGTGTCCTCCCGAGTACCCCTACCCAAAGAAGATGTCGTGTCTGTAGCAGGCGCGGATGTAGAAGTGACACCCGTTATTATTGTCCCAAATGTCCTGACCAACCTGGTCTCTGCATCGGGGAATGTTTTGAGCGCTACCATACACTAGTGGAGTATTAGTGTAGGGTACAGCACGACACAGTGTAGGGCACACAAACACAGGGTCTCGAAGGATGTTGGATGTCCATCGACATTTTGAGAGACCCAAGCTGGAAGATCGCAGTCCCAAATCAAGACATCAAGAAACAGTTAGAAAGAAAAATAAAAGGATCCAAAAACTGTTGTTGTGTCAGTCATTTTATATAGTTAAATAGTTAGTGAGGTTGAAAAAAGACATCGGTCCATCCAGTTCAACCTATGATGTGTGTGTGTGTTTGCTTTTAACCGTACATTGTATACCCCTGTATGTTGTGGTCTTTAAGGTGTCCATCTAATAGTTTTTTGAAACTATCAATGCTCCCTGCTGATACGACTGCTTGTGGAAGAGAATTCCACATCCTTACCGCTCTTACAGTGAAGAACCCCTTACGCACTTTAAGGTTAAACCGCCTTTCCTCTAGTTTTAGTGAGTGTCCACGTGTCTTATTGTATCTCCTTTCACTGAATAGTTTGTTCCTTATGCTCGGGTCACCAGTACAGTATTTGTACATTGATATCATATCCCCCCTCAATCGTCTCTTCTCCAGAGAGAATAGGTTCAGTGCTTGTAGTCTTTCCTCATAGCTGATGTCCTCCATTCCCCTAATTATTTTTGTTGCCCTTCTCTGGACTTTCTCCAGTTCCAGCACATCCTTCCTGAGGACCGGTGCCCAGAACTGGACTGCATACTCCAGATGTGACCGGACCAGAGTCTTGTGGAGAGGGAGAATAATCTCTTTATTTCTGGAGTGAATCCCCTTTTTTATACATCCCAGTATTCTGTTGGCTTTGCTTGCGGCGGCTTGGCATTGCATGCCACTGCCAAGCTTGTTGTCTACCAGTACCCCCAAGTCCTTTTCCATCCTAGACTCACCCAGAGGTTCCCCCCTAGTGAGTAGCTTGCTTTCTGGTTTCTGGCCCCCAAGTGCATTACTTTACATTTTTCAACATTAAATCTCATCTGCCATGTAGTTGCCCACTCCGTTATTTTGTTCAGGTCCGCTTGCAAGGTTTCCACATCCTGCATAGAAGATAATGGCATGCCTAATTTAGTATCATCTGCAAATACTGAGATTGTACTCGATATCCCCTCCTCTAGATCATTTATGAATAAATTAAACAGGATTGGTCCCAGGACCGAACCCTGGGGGACCCCACTTTCCACACCCGCCCAATCCGAGTACTCCCCATTAATCACCACCCTCTATATGTTCTTCTACTCTTCCTACTGTACTTTTTTAATGTACTTTGTTTGTTTTTTCATTGTTTTGTGACCTGTTTCTCTTGCAGGTACTCGTCGGCTACCACGCATTGATTTTATATATTCTGACACAAACAGTGTTTGCGCTCAGCATATATGGATACCTTTGCTGATAGCAGCTGTGGTGATTTTCTGATTTCAGCACTGCAGTTAAAATCCTATTTTGGTATACGTGGATAGTGTCGTGTATACCCATCATTAAATTCAGTGGGTGGTTGTTTGGGCGGTTAATGATGAGTAATACTACGCATTATTCCTGTGCTGATTTCTGATAGGTTCTCTTTTTTTCCGTTCAGCCCACAGGCTGCATGAAAAAAAAAAAACCTATATGCCAAACAAGGACCAGCAATGTACTGGTACATTGCTGGACTTTGAGTGGTTATACCAGGATGATGCCTGCAGATTTAGGCATCATCTTGGTATCGTTTTTTACAGCCAGCGGTCGGCTTACATGTAAAAGCAATCCTAGCAGGTAATTGGCCGCTAGACTGCCCCCCCCCCCCCCCACCGCCGCCTTCCGCAGCCTTCCGTGGTTTTCTCGGGCTCTCCTGTCCCACCGGTTAACCCGAGAGTGCAGCCGGTGGTTCAATTATCTAACCATAGAGCTAATTGGAGATTAGAATGGCTCCAATCATCTCTATGGCCTAAGATACCAGAGGCTACGAGCATTTCATGACTTCTGTTTCGCCAGAAATAAACAGGGCCATTGGGAAATTGGGAAAGTATTTTATCACACCAATTTTGGTGTGGTCAGATGTGTTAAGGTCAGAGGAGAGATCTAGAGTCTAAAAGACCCCAATTTTTTTAAAAAAGAGTACCTGTCACTACAGATTGCTATCATAGGGGATATTTCAATTCACTGTGATAACAATAAAAATGATTAAAAAAAAAAAAAAAAATTAAAGTAAAGGTGTCAAAATAACATAAAAAAGCAAAAGAAAAAAGAAAAGAAAAAAAAAAAAATCTAGCCCCCCCCTTTCCCCCCATGCTTGCGCGCAATAGCGCACGCAAGCATTGGTCTAGTGTCGTATGTAAACCGCAATTGCAGCATGCATGTGAGGTATCGCCGCGATCGCCAGATCGAGTGCAGTAATTCTTGCAGTAGACCTCCTCTGAAGTAGACCTCCTCTCTAAAGTGGTAACCTGTAGAGACTTTTAAAGGTTTTTAAAAATGTACGTATGTTTTTTCCGCTGCGCAGGCATGCGCAATTTTTAAAGCATGTCATGTTAGGTGTTTATGTACTCTGCATAAGATCATCTTTTAAATTTTACCCAAAAAATTGGAATTATATAGTGTATTTGTGCAATAAATTTAAAAAAAATGTGTTTTTTTCGAAAAAATTGCGTTTGGAAAATCTGTGCGCAAATATCGTGTGACAAAACATTTGCAACATCCACCATTTTATTCTATAGGGCCTCTGCTTTAAGTAACTATATAATGTTTGGGGGTTCAAAGTAATTTTCTAGTAAAAAAAATATATTTTTTCATGTAAACAAAAAGGCACAGAAAAGGCTTGGTTTTTAAGTGGTTAGAAGAGTGGGTGATGTGTGGATAAGATTGAGCATAAAATGCCGGGACAGTTCAAACATCCCCCAAATGACCCCTTTTTGAAAAGTAGACACCCAAAGCTATTTTCTGAGAGGCATGGTGAATCCATGGAATATTTTGTATTTTGCCACAAGTTCCGGGAAATATATATATATATATATATATATATATATATTTTTTTTTTTACAGAAAGTTGTCACTAAATTATATATTTCTCACGCATGCCATGGGAATATGTGAAATGACACCCCAAAATACATTCTTTTCTCTGTCGCTCATTGACAGACGTAGTCCTCGTTGATTCAACACACTTGGGTTATGCTGCCCTCCACAGGAGTAGGACTAGACAGGAAAGAAAATACTCTGGCCACACCCTAGGGGCAGTCCCCGAGGGTATATCCTCTCTCTCTCTGCTACAGCAAATCAGTTTTTTTCTGTCTAGTCAGGAGTAAGGACCTAGATACCTTGCTGGGATCTTCGGTCCTGGCAGGATTTTTTTCTTAGATTTTTAGACAGCTTTTTTTCTCCAGTGTTCCTGTGAGATCTTCAAGCAAGAAAGCTGAACTGGGCGACGGGCTGGATGTTGAGATCCAGTGGTCACCCCAGTTCAGCCTGCGAGCGCGTGCAGGCCATAGCTCCGCGCTGGGTCGGCCGCGACATAGTTCCACTGGACAGGGACTGACCCTGCGAGTTAAACGTCTCGCTGAAACGCCAAAGACCATGAGTCACGGCGTCCGTATTGGTCGACAGCCCTCCCACCTCGGTGGAGAGGGGTACTGTCAGGAGTTGGCGCCCGCCTGGTTCCGGTATGGTGAGTAGTATGTTCCCCACTTTCCCCTGACGGGTCTTGTGGTGAACGCGGGCCCCTCTCTGTATGGTAAGGATGGGTTCCCCTCTATCCTATAACATGGCACAGATTCTCCTATTTGAGTGTGATTTTTGTGTATAAAAAGCCAGGAGGCTTGGTTTGGGAGCTGACAATCTAATTGCAAGTATGTTTAAATGATTGTAATCAGTGGCAGTACTAGAATCTTACTGTGATAGATATGGTATCCTACCTGTCAGAAGCCACAGGACATGTATACTGCTTTCCAGGTCATTCCTCCAGCAAAAGCATGCCTCCCGACGGCCACGCGGTCCGCCAGGGTCCGGTACCGCCAGCCACGCGGATCTCCATGTAGAGAGAGGTCTATTGATGCCGAGATACTCTGCAGTCACGCCGCTATTCTGTAAGAGGCCGCCGCCATTCTCTGGTAGATCACACGAGGCCGCCATTTTGGCGTAGCCTCGTGTCTCCAGCATGGGGGCGGCCATGTTTGAGGTGACTCAAACACCTCGTGGAGCTAGGGGAGGCGCCGAAAGGCGTACAGAGGGGCGGAGCCGCCTCCTTTCTCCCGGGCAGCCAGCCAAGAGACTTCCTGTCAATTCTAGACAGTGCTGAGACAAGTTGCAGTAAACTCTGAGCATCAAGTGGTGAGCCTGGGGGTCTATCTCTCTCTCTCGCTCGATAGGGGTCCCTAAGCAGGTAACATTGAGGGGCTTTGTGGCGCTGGGGGTCTGGAAAAAAAAAAAAAAGTTTTATTTTGTTTTGGATTGATTTTTTTCCGGGTAGTAACTGGAATTATCATGGACCCTGCCACACAGGTAACCCCACCTGTTTCCCTCGAGGGGGCTGCGGGACCCGCCGGTGCACAGAGTATAGATGCATTTACAGCAGTTTTAGAGTCTTTGGTGGCTCGTGTGGAGACGGCCTGTCAGGAACGGGGGTCAAGAAAGCGACCCCCGCCTACCCCTATATCATCTGACACTTCAGACTCAGATTCTGAGATGGTCATTGCAGCTGCAGGTCCCTCTGCAAGGGCTGTTGTCTCAGGTAAAGTTCCTTCAGACAGTGAGGAGGACGTTCATGCTTCCGCCATAATTCGGGAAGAAGCATTGGTGGACGCACTAGTTGTGGCGGTTCGGGAAACCTTAAGACTTGAGGTTTTACCGGCAGAGGCAACTGAAACAGAGATTCCCTTTGGTACTAACAAACCCACCAAAACGGTGAAGGTTTTTCCTGTACCCAAGTGTTTTGGTAATAAAATTAAAGAAGAATGGGAGCATTCTAAGCGTACCTTTACTATTTCCAAGCGCATTGGTAGACGCTATCCGTTTGAGGAATCCCTCATTAAGAAATGGACGGTACCACCAGTGGTGGATCCACCTATTTCCAGACTGAATAAAGCCACGGTTATTCCAGTGGAGGACACTTCGTCCTTTAAGGATCCGGTGGATCGGAAGGTAGAAGCGGAGTCCCGCACTATCTTTTCCCTGATAGGGTCAGCCTTTAGACCAGTAATTGTCATTGGTCTAGTTTCCCAGACACTAACGGAATGGGCGAGATTGGTGCGCCAGGACCTGAAGGGGAAAGATATCCCCCAGGGAACATCTGAATTGATGGAACAGATCATACAAGGACTACAGTTCGTCTGTGACGCAGCCTTGGATGCTACCCCCCTATTAGGGCATGCATCTATGTCAGCGGTAATCCTCAGACGTGTGCTGTGGTTAAAATGCTGGTCAGCGGACCTAGGTTCCAAAAAGACCTTAACGAATCTCCCCTTTCAGGGGAATCGCCTATTTGGGGCCACCCTAGATGAGATCATTAGGGAGGCCACTGGGGGCAAGAGCACTTTCTTGCCACAGGCTGCTAAAGCTAAAGGACCTCGTAACAAGCGGGGACCTTTCTTTACCACCCATAAAGGGTTTGTGCACCCGACTGGAACAAGCGGGAAAGGCAAAGCTCCTCCAGGAGGGTTCAAGAAGGGCTGGTCGGACAGACAAAAGGCCGACTCAGCCAAACCTGAAGCAAAGGATTACACAGCCTGAAGGTGCGCCCCACCCGGCTTGAGGGTGGGGGGACGTTTTCACCGGTATTCAGGGCATTAGATCGAGCATCGACCACTGCTACCGGTGCGATTCTTTCCTTCCAACATTTAAGTACTACAGGGAGCGGTAGTTACCATTCCCTGAACAGATCTTTTTCTTTACCTTTTCCAAAGATTAGTCTCAGTTCCCCACAAGAATCGGATCCGGTTGAACAGACAGACCAAGAAGCCTCTAGCCGGGTGACTTCGGTCCCTGAGGTTCAACCAGGAGAGATCACCGTTCCTGATAGGAATCAGGTGTCTGATAAATGTGTGGGAACGGAGAACGATCAGACTTTGTCGGATGGTCGGGGCCAGATAGCTCTAGGGCCGCCTGGTTCAGATCCAGTCAGCGCCAGTGGTCCTAGAAATTCTAGGCTGGCCTCGTCAAGCCGATCTACCGACTTGGACATGCGAGTCGCGGACGTTCCTTGGGAACTTCGTCTCAGGGAGTGTCTGCGGTCTCAAGGACCAATCTTCCATCGTGCTTTACAGTCGTTGGTTTTAATGGCCTGGCCATTGAGACCCAGGTACTGAAGGACAGAGGGTTGTCAGCTTCAGTTATTCCTACCCTTATTAAAGCAAGGAAAGCGACTTCCAGCAAGGTCTATTATTGCACATGGAAGACGTATATCGCGTGGTGCGAATCTTTAGGGATTCCTCCACGTACCTATTCGGTGACTCGAATATTGGCCTTTCTGCAAAAAGGGGTTGAGCAGAAACTAGCCTTGTGCACCATCAAGGGTCAAGTTTCAGCATTAGCAATCTTCTTTCAGAAACCTTTAGCTACTAAGTCCTTGGTGCGGAATTTCATCCAGGGGGTGCGGCACCTGGCTCCACCAGTCCGCGTGCCCTTACCGCCCTGGGATCTTAATTTGGTTCTGTCGGTTCTACAGAAACCTCCTTTTGAAAACATAAGGGAGATTCCCTTGCTTACTTTATCCCAGAAGGTAGCCTTCTTGGTGTCTATCACTTCTGCACGCAGGGTGTCAGAACTGGCTGCATTATCATGCCAGTCCCCATACTTAGTGATTCATAGGGATAAGGTAGTGCTTCATCCTAAGCCATCCTTTCTTCCAAAGGTGGTTTCAGATTTTCATCTGAATGAAGATATTGTACTACCTTCCTTGTGTCCTCAGCCCAATCATCATCGGGAACATGCGTTGCATTCCTTGGATGTGGTTCGGGCAATCAGGGTATACCTGAAGGCGACGGAATCGTTCCGTGAGACGGATTCACTTTTTGTGATCCCGGATGGCCCCAGAAAGGGGTTGCCTGCATCTGCCGCGACTATCTCCAAATGGATCAGACAGATGGTGGTACAGGCTTATTCTATTAAGGGTCGGAATCCTCCGTTCCCTGTTAGGGCGCACTCCACTCGAGCGCTCAGTACTTCCTGGGCCTATCGCCGTCAGGCGTCAGTGGTCCAGGTATGTAAGGCGGCCACCTGGTCGTCGGTACATACCTTTACAAAATTTTATAAGATTGATGTGATGGCATCGACGGATGCCTCATTTGGCCGCAAGGTTTTGCAGGCCGCAATTTGAGAAAACCGGTGGTCTACCTCGAGGGTTTTTTTCTGTTGGAAAATTTCTGTTGAGTCTCATCATTGAGGATGAGCATTGTAAACTTCTAGTTGGCACCGGTTGGGCCTTCTAGATTGGATTTGATTTCCATTTTCCCACCCCTCATTTGTGATACTGCTTTGGGACGTCCCGAGTGTGTTGAATCAACGAGGACAACGTCTGTCAATGAGCGACAGAGAAAAACGGATTTTTGTAAAATCTTACCGTAAAATCCTTTTCTCTTAGCTCGTTGACAGACGTAGTACCCGCCCCTCTGTTTTTGAGTTGGGTTGGGTTAAATTCTCTAAACACTGCTTTGTGATATAACTGATTTGCTGTAGCAGAGAGAGAGAGGATATACCCTCGGGGACTGCCCCTAGGGTGTGGCCAGAGTATTTTCTTTCCTGTCTAGTCCTACTCCTGTGGAGGGCAGCATAACCCGAGTGTGCTGAATCAACGAGGACTACGTCTGTCAATGAGCTAAGAGAAAAGGATTTTACGGTAAGATTTTACAAAAATCCGTTTTTGCTTCTCCTGAGTACAGGGATACCACATGTGTGAGACTTTTTGGGAGCCTAGCTGTGTACGCGACCCCGAAAACCAGTCCACATCTTCAGGTTTTCTAATGGCGTAAATTGCTGATTTTATCACTGCGCTACCTGTCACAGTTTCAGAGGCCCTAAAATTTCAAGATAGCACAAAACCCTCCCAAATTACCCCATTTTGCAAAGTAGACACTCCAAGCTATTGGCTGAGAAGCATGGTGAGTCCATGGAATAGTTTATATTTTGCCACAAGTTTCGGGAAAATTATTATTTTTTTTTTTTTTTTTTTTACACAAAGTTGTCAATAAATGATATAATGCTCACACATGCCATGGGTATATGTGAAATGACACCCCAAAATACATTCTGCTGCTTCTCCTGAGTACAGGGATACCCCATGTGTGAGACTTTTTGCCAGTCTAGCCGCGTACAGGACCCGGAAAACCAATCTGCACCTTCTGGCTTTCTAAGGGCGAAAAATTGTTGATCTCACTCCTTACTACCTATCACACTTTTGAAGTCCATAAAAAGCCAAGATTTCACAAAACTTCCCCAAATGACCCCATTTTGCAAAGTAGACACTCGAATCTATTTGCTGAGAGGCATGGTGAGTATTTTGCAGCTCTCATTTTTTTTTTTGGAAAATGAAGAAAAAACAGGAAAATGCATTTTTTTTCCTCTTTTTTCAATTTCCAAAACTTTGTGACAAAAAGTGAGATCTGCAAAACACTCAACATGCCTCTCTGCAAATAGCTTAGGGTGTCTACTTTCCGAAAAGGGGTCATTTGGGGGGGGGGGGGTTGTGCTGTCTTGGCATTTCATGGCCTCCAAAACTGTGATAGGTAGTCAGGAGTGAAATCAATAATTTACGCCCTTGGAAAGCCTGAAAGTGGAGGTTGGATTTCGGGGTCCTGTACTTGGCTAGACTGCAAAAAAGTCTAACACATGGGGTATCCTTGTACTCAGGAGAAGCAGCAGAATGTATGGCAATATATCATTTACTGACAACTTTGTGTAAAAAAAAAAATATATATATATATATATATATATATATATATATATATATATATATATATATATATATATATTTCCCGGAACTTGTGGCAAAATATAGAATATTCCATGGATTCACCATGCCTCTCAGCAAATAGCTTGGGGTGTCTACTTTCCAAAATGGGGTCATTTGGGGGGGTTTTGTGCTATCTTGGAATTTTAGGGCCTCCGAAACTGTGACAGGTAGTGCAGAGGTGACATGAACAATTTACGCCATTAGAAAACCTGAGAGTGTTGATTGGCTTTTGCGGTCCTGTACACAGCTAGGCTCCCAAAAAGTCTCACACATGGGGTATCCCCATACTCAGGAGAAGCGGCAGAATGTATTTTGGGGTGTCATTCCACATATACCCATGTCATGTGTGAGAAATGTATCTTTTAGTGACAACATTGTGTAAAAAAAAAAAAATTAATTAATTTTCCCAAAACTTGTGGCAAAATATAAAATATTCCATGGACTCACCATGCCTCTCAGCAAACAGCTTGGGGTGTCTACTTTCCAAAATGGGGTCATTTGGGGGGGGGGGGGTTTGTGGTATCCTGACATTTCAGGGCCTCCTAAACCGTTATAGGTAGTGAGAAAATGCAATGAAAAATGTATGCCCTTTTGAAATTCTGATGGTGGTGATTTGTTTTCGGGGTCCCGTACACAGCTAGGCTCCCAAAAAGTCTCACATATGTGGTATCCCTGTACTCAGGCGAAGCAGCAGAATATATTTTGGGGTGTAATTACACATATACCCATGGCATGTGTGAGCAATATATCATTTCAATGACAACTTTGTGTAAAAAGGAAAAAACATTTTTTTTAGTCATTTTTCAAACACCTGTGACAAAAAATGAAATATTCAATGAGCTCAACATGCCTCTCAGAACATTCCTTAGGATCTCTACTTTCCAAAAAGTAATTTCAGTATTTACACCATAGTTTGTAGACGCTATAACTTTTGCCCAAACCAATAAAAATACGCTCATTGATTTTTTTTTTTGTCAAAGACATGTAGCTAAATATATTTTGGCCAAAAAAAATGACATAAATTGAGTATATTGGATATTTTTTAAAAGACAAAGTTGAAAATGTCATTTTTTTGCAAAATTTTCGCTCTTTTTTTATTAATATTGCAAAAAATAAAAAGCGCAGAGGCGATCAAATAGCACCAAAAGAAAGCTCTGTTTGTGGAAAAAAAAAGGACGTAAATTTTGTTTAGGTACAGCATTGCATGACCGCGCAATTATCAGTTAAATTCACAAAGTGCCAAGTTGAAAAAAGGGGTCTGGTCTTTAAGCTGCAAAATCCTCCGGGGCTTAAGTGGTTAAAGTGTGGAGCGATTCTGTAAACCATTGCTTACTGTGCAAGTATTGCTGCTAGGCAGTAGTCCCGTAAGTCAGTAAGTCCCACTCCATCTGCTGCCCCAAGTTTTATCAACTTTCCAAAGGTGCAACAGGCCTTTCTACCCTGCCATAGATACTTGTTTAACAAAGATTGCAGCGTAATAAAAAAGGATTGTGTGACCATCTTTAAGGTGTAGGGAATTTAACAGAGGAGTTGCATTTTAAATGCTGTCAGGTGGTCTGACCATGAAAATTCATGTTTGAAAATATGTGATAGCTGGCTTTTGAGTTTGCACAACCAGGGGAAATAAATAGCTGAGTATAGGGAATCTGGGGATTTGGTGTGTATAGTTCCCAAATATAAGATGCCATTGTCTTCCCATAAGAATAGGTATGTGTCTTTTATGGACTTTCTGACCTTCAGATCTACCCCAAAATCTAAGATATGCGACTTTGATTCACTAATCTTATAATATGAAATCCCCATAAATAGATGCAGGAATTGATACACGGCCGCTAATGAGTCAGGCACCCGTGTAAGCATGAGTATAATGGCATCCGCTAAGAAACGTATAATATGTTCATGCTGTCCTATTTTAAAACCAAGGATTACGGATATCACGTTGTCTGATATGTGAGGCTAATGGCCCCATGTATTCCCCTGTAAGCCCATCTGGCCCGGGGGATTTGTTGTTAGGGAGGGTGTTAACACAGGAAATTTCAGGTACAGTGAATGGGGCATAAAGTAGATCAAGTTGTTCCTTCGATAGGGGTGGAAGGTTACTACTTTGAAGGAAGTCGTCTGTATCCTGGGATTTGGGTTGGGGAGTACAGCTATCGTCTTTTAATTTGTACAGTGTGCTGTATTATAAATTAAAAGCATTGGCTATGCCCTGAGGATTAAGGATTTGTTCATGGTGGACAAGGTGGTGTATGTAAGGAATCTTAATTAAATGGTAGAGGACAAGTGCTCAGGGAGATCTAGTGTTACTCAGTTAATCAAATAATCAATGGAGTATGAGTCCATAATGATTTAGAAAGTTCATGAAGTGTCTTTAAATTGATCAGAGTGTCCACTGATAGATAAAGTACTTAAATAACACTTAGGGGAAGGCAGCTCTTCTCAGAAGTGAAGGCCAACTCTGGAAATAGATTTACAAAAAGCAGAAATGCGCCTCTAAGTGTATTACTTTATTAAGCAGGGAAACTTCAATAACAATTGGCAACTCTCACGATGAGAGTAGACAAAAGGCCCATCAAATGGAATAAGGGGATCTCCTGCAGTTGAAGAATACAGCCACGCTGATCCAAATATGCAGAGCCCACGGTCAGGACCGAAAGAGATGCCGGCAGCCTCTGAGTCATACCAGGTTCTGTGCTGAGCCGCAGGATGGAACACAGCGCTGGAGGAGCATGTGATGTCACCAGGGATCTAGGACACAACGCATTTCTGAGCATGCGCGAAGCTCGTACTGAGCAAGCACTTTCCTTTATCAAGTCTTGATAAAGGAGCGCGTATGCTCTTAAACGTGTCATATCCTGCATCCGTGAGGACGCCACACGCTCCTCCCGCACTGCGTTCTATCCTGCGGCTCAACACAGAACCCGGTACAACTAGGAGACACCTCTTCCTGTCCTTACCGCAGGCTTTGCATATTTGGATCAGCGTGCACTTACTTTTCACCTGCAGGAGATCCCCTTATTCCATTTGATTGGCCTTTTGTCTACTCTCATCTCATTAGTTGCCAATTGTTATTGCAGTTTCCCTGCTTAATAAAGTAATACGTTTAGAGGCGCTTTTCTGCTTTTTGTATAGGTAAGGAATCTTAGTTTTGGACCAGTGCCCCTGAAGTTTCCCTGCCAGTATCTTACCATCTTTATTACCCAGTGAGTAGTAAAGCATTTTTAACCTCTTAAAGCAGTGATGGCAAACCTTGGCACCTCAGATGTTTTTTGAACTACATTTCCCACAATGCTCAACTACAATGCAGAGTGCATGAGCATCATGGGAAATGTAACTCCAAAACATATGGGGTTCCAACGTTCCCCATCACTGTCTTAGAGGAACGCTCACACGAATACAGAAGGAATTCTCTGACATGCTGTCTCAGTGAAGACAATTTGGCGTTATTCTGAGTGTAATGGTTGTGTTTATTTAAGGATTCTAGGGAGGAAATTTCAGAAATCAAGGCCCCAAACTGCTGTCATCTCTGCCTTTTATCCTGGGCTGTTTACAGACGATGCATTAATACAGAAGAACTCAGACAAGTGATCTTCAATGATTTTCTTCAAGTGTGGGAACTGAATGAGTTTTGGGTTGGCCCTCCACACAAGCAAAGAGTTAAAGGGAAACTGATTGCTTATGGTCAACGAAATGGAGGTGTGATCCAACCATGTGATTGTCTTAATGGAGGATTTCAAAGACTTTTGTAAAAGCAATTTGTCTGCCAGGAAATAGTCTATGCGGGAGTACGAACAATGACTTGCAGAGAAGTAGAAATAGTCTTTCGCTGGCATGATATCAACACCATATATCAAATAGGTCATTGTCCAAGAGAAATTGATATAGTGAAGGAGCATGTCTGGAAATTGTAGAGGTCATATCCATTTGGGGATTAACCGTAGCATTAAAGTCCCCGCATCTCAACAGTTAGCACCTTTTTAACTTTCCGAAGAATAGAATTCATAAATCAAATTTGGTGAGGGTTAGGGACATAAGCATTTATCAGGGTGAATTTAGTTGATATCACACATATCAGGATGGTATAGCGACCCGTTGGGTCTATGATCTCTAAATGTAGCATGAAAGCAACCGTGTCTTTTATAGAGATAGAGATCATCACTCTCCTTCTTTTTGGCCAGTATGATTTTTTAACACATATTCAACATCACAAACACTGTTTATAAAAACATGTACTTCCCACAGCCATTTATGTTGAACCTTTCAAAAGAAATACAGTGTAATACACCAATTCTCCTGAACACCCTACACGTTTGGGGACCACGCCCTTATTCAGGGGTGATGAGGAGTAGATGCAAAAATTCACATTTTTTTTTCTCTAGAACAAAAATCACAACATGTTACCATTGTTGTATTAACAGTGCATTGCATAATATACTAGAAAGTTAATTTAATAAGATGTTAGTCTGAGCTGTACGTACCATCTAATTCAGTTCAAAAGGTATGAGGCTTTGGGAATCTATTCTGAGTTAAAAAGTTGCAATAAATCATCAGCAGTTCAAAGGTATTGGTGGACACCAAAGAACCCGAGAGCCATCAGGGGCAGGGCCAGAATAAGAGACTCACGGAGGTCCCCACTAGAGGGCCGCCAAGGGTCCCAGCCTATCCAAGAGAAAATAGTATAGTGTAAGGTAAACCAAGGGAAATAACCTACAGGTATGTAGAACCCTCCAGATGTTTGAGCCACTTACTTTGAATCCTATAGGTAAACAGTGGGACCACGGGGTCCATTCCATGGGTGGATCTAAATCAAATATGAGTATATGCATATACATGTCATTATTCTAGATCTCTCCCCTCATCCTCTGTCTAAACCCCCCATGTGTTTCCATATGTACCTGTGTAGATGTCTGAATCGCCCGTCCCACATCAAGCCGCATCAAAGGCAAGCGAGCACTGCAGCTATTTAAGAATTGACTGGAGTATTTAAAGATGGTAATTATAAAGGATTTAAATAAGCGCAATATCTGTAATATGTACTCCTATTTAACTATAAATTCTGATTCAAAACTCTTAGTAGTGATGGTTATTAAATATTAAATATTGAAGTGCTAGACTTGTATTGCGGAGTGATTAAAACTCATATGTCAGCTGATCAAAATAGTGCAAGTGCTTAAAATGTGCTAAATTAAGGTGCAATAAATATATAAATATATTAAGCAACTATTAAGTTGTATAATGATACTACTACATATGTAATATTATGTGTTTGTGCTAATCTACAAATAATCAATAAAAGTTGTGCAACAAAATTACAACTAAACATCCTCCAACAACAAAGTGCAGGTGCAATAAATATTAAAAAAAGTGCTCATAGTGCAATAATTTGCATGAATAATATCAAAAACTATCCGCAATCAATGATAGAATATACAGTAAATACGTGAACACTGTGGTGGAAGGATCCTCACCTCTGAACACTGCGAACACCTTATGATTTGATGACTAGCACTTATCACTGCAGGATTGCAATATGGACTTTATTTGATAAATTTTTTACATATTTACTGTATATTCTATCATTGATTGTGGATAGTTTTTATATTATTTATGCAAATTATTGCACTATATGAGCACTTTTTTAAATATTTATTGCACCTGCACTTTGTTGTTGGAGGATGTTTAGTTGTAATTTTGTTGCACAACTTTAATTGATTATTTGTAGATTAGCACAAACACATAATATTACATATGTAGTAGTATCATTATACAACTTAATCGTTGCTTAATATATTTATTGCACCTTAATTTAGCACATTTTTAGCACTAGCACTTTTTTGATCAGCTCACATATGAGTTTTAATCACTCCACAATACAAGTCTAGCACTTCAATATTTAATATTTAATATCCATCACTACTAAGAGTTTTTGAATTAGAATTTATAGTTAAATAGGAGTACATATTACAGATATTGCGCTTTTTTCAATCCTTAATTATTCCTTACATAGCATTGCTATGGTCTAGTGGCTGCATCTCGGATAGTGTACCCCTATTTCGTTAAAGGCCTACAACATATTCTGCGCGCTAGTTCCTTTATTGGCCAGCTATTTAAAGATGGTGCCAGACAGTGGCGGCCGGTGTGTTGGGGGTGCAGGGAGGCTGCCCCCCTATCCATGCGTCCGCCCCCCTAATCTGCAGGCGGGGCGCCGGACGCATGGAGTTCATTGAAAGGGGGCACGCTGGTTTTTTTTCCCGGAGTCACCTGATTAGAGCCAGAGGCTCTAATAGGCTTCAGAAAAGGGAGGATCCGGGGCGCAGAGCAGTGCGCCCCGAGCCCACCCATTGTGTGACAATAGCAAATGGAAATTCGCTATTGTCACTCAGATCCTCCTCCTGGCCGATCAGGAAGCGGGTCCGACACCTGCTTCCTGATTGGCCGAAAGGCAAAAACCATGGCATTGGCCGAGGAGGATGCGGGAGGACTCAAGGAGATGCCGGGGTACTGAGGAGAAGCCGCCGCTGCATCAGGTAAGTGCTGGTCTGGGGGCACGCTATGCTACGCTGGTCACTCTGCATTGAAAAGGGGCATGATGATCTCTCTACATTGAAGGGGGCACACTGATCTCTCTACATTGAAGGGGGCACACTGATCTCTCTACATTGACGGGGCACACTGATCTCTCTACATTGAAGGGGGCACACTGATCTCTCTGCATTGAAGGGGGCACACTGATCTCTCTGCATTGAAGGGGGGAAAATGATCTCTCTGCATTGAAAGGGGGCACACTAATCTCTCTGCATTAAAAGGGGGCACGCTGATCTTTCTGCATTGAAAGGGGGCATGCTGGTCTCTCTGCATTGAAAGGGGGCACGCTGGTCATTGTGAATTGAAAGGGGGCACGCTGGTCATTGTGCATTGAAAGGGGACACGCTGGCCATTCTGCATTGAAAGGGGGCATGCTGGTCATTCTGAATTGAATGAGGGCACGCTGGTCTCTCTGCATTGAAAGGGGCACACTATACCTTGATTACTGAAGGCCCCTTTCAAACTTTTGTGACCTCAAAGTCACGCAATTTTTTACAGCGTTTTTGTGCCGCAAAGCAATGCCTATTATATTTTTCTGTTTGCGCCCCCCCCCTCCAAAAAATTTTGAGCCCCAGCCGCCACTGGTGCCAGATGCCTGCGCCTGTGCGATAGAACATTTGCACATGTGCGGTTTGGCAGCCAATGGGACCAACTGTCTGTGGAACGCACGGCGCCACCCCACTGAAAGTTGGGGTGGTGCCATGCGTTCCACGGACACTGGCGCACAATGCCGACCCAATCTGAGGCCCGGACACCAACACCGCAGGTGTAGGAGTTGAACCAGAGCCGTGACAGCGGTTGGCCGACAAAGAGGGCCCCGAGCCCTGAGGCACAGGAGCCCCCTGTGCGCCAGGTGAGCGGCACACACTAGCCACCTTCCCAAAGCCGCTCCAAGGTAATAAAGGGCCACCCCCTAGCTGTGAAGTGTGGTATAACATCAGAGGGCACAATTTATGAGCATAAGAATACACAAAAAGCAGCACAAAACAAAAATGGCAAATCACCCAACTTTTCCAATACATATCATAACACAATAAACATAAAATGTGTCAAATCTATATACATGTGTTTTCTCCTTCCTCTTTTTCTTTCCTTTTCTTAACAACAATATCTTATAAATGGTGAATAATACTATAAATACAATTCATTAAAAATGGTCACCTCATCTGTCCATCAGTTTCTTGGAATTTATTGTTCCCAACCACCTGATGCAAAGCCTTCCAAGAATGGACAAAAGCTCACTGCATCATTTAACCCCAGGGGTTGATTGGCTTTCATCAACACTATCCTGCACGTTTCACGTTGCAATAGTGTTTTATTCCAATCCCGCCCTCCCTTATTGGGGTGCACCCAGTCCAAAATAAGACATTAATGTTAGGGAATCTTGTGTCATGTACATCCCTAACATGTCTTCCCAGAGGGAGATCTGGGTTGCTTGTTTTCATACTATGTATATGTCGATTAGCTTGTTTCTGAAATTCTAATTTAGTTTTCCCTATATTAAAACAGCCACAGGGGCATACTAACATATATACCACCCCCCATGTCTTAAAATTCGTGAAATGTAATGGTTTATATTTGCTCCGATTTGGGAGATAGCTGTTTTTGTTCATAGACTGACAGCATGAACATCCCCCACATGTAAATGTCCCTAGACGTTTACAGGGGTCTTGTCTAATTTTCCTAGTGTACTCACTTTGGCCCAAGTGATCTTTTAATGATCTTGTTTTTCTATAAGTGATGGGAATTTCCACGACAAATGGACATAGTGTTGGATCTATACGCAATAAATGCCAATATTTCGTTATCTTCCTCACTTCATCATACATAGTTACAGTGCCTTGCGAAAGTATTCGGCCCACTTGAACTTTGCGACCTTTTGCCACATTTCAGGCTTCAAACATAAAGATATAAAACTGTAATTTCTCTGTCGCTCATTGACAGATGTAGTCCTCCTTGATTAATATCAACTCGGGTTATACTGCCCTCTACAGGAGTAGGACTAGACAGGAAAGAAAACGTTCTGGCCACACCCTAGGGGCAGTCCCAGAGGGTATATCCTCTCACTTCCTGCTACAGCAAATCAGTTTTTTTCTGTCTAGTTAGGAGTAAGGACCTAGATTCCTTGCTAGGATCTTCGGTCCTGGCAGGATTTTTTTAGAAATACTTTTTTAGACAGCTTTTTTTCTCCAGTGTTCCTGTGAGATCTTCAAGCAAGTACGCTGAAACTGGGTGACGGGCTGGATGTTGAGATCCAGTGGTCACCCCAGTTCAGCCTATGAGCGCGTGCAGGCCATAGCTCCGCGCTGGGTCGGCCGCGACATAGTCCCACTGGACGGGGACTGACCCTGCGAGTTAAACGTCTCGCCTGGACGCCAATGACCAACAGAGTCACAGCGTCCGTATTGGTCGACAGCCCCCCCACCCCGGTGGAGAGGGGTTCTGTCAGGAGTTGGCGCCCCCCTGGTTCCGGTATGGCGAGTTGAATGTTCCCCCTCTCCCCCTGTCGGGTTTGTTGGTGGACGCGGGCCCCTCTCTGGGATGGTCGGACACTCAGTTTCTGGGTCTCCCCTCTATCCTATAACAGGTCACAGATCCTCCAATTTGAGTGTGATTTTTGTGAATAGAAACCAGGAGGCTTGGTTTGGGAGCTGACTATCTAAAGTCACTATATGACTGTAAGGGTGACTAAAGTCAGTGGCAGACTAAAAGGCGTTACTATTGAGGTATAGAGGTATCCTACCTGTCTTGTGTGTACACAGGCCGATGCCTATGCCTGAGTGACTGCAGCCACAGATCGCCATCCCTCCAGAAAGCCGGTCACTTCCACAGGCCGCACAGCCTCCCGCAGGCCGAGGACACCTCCCGCAGGCCGAGGCACTTCCGCAGGCCGCACAGGCCGAATGCACACATCCCGCAGGCCGCTGCTAGCTTGCAAGCCGCCGCTATCCTACACAGGCCGCCGCCATTTTCCTGCAGATCGCACGAGGCCGCCATATTGGCGTAGCCTCGTGTCTCCAGCATGGGGGCGGCCATGTTTGAGGTGACCAAACACCTCGTGGAGTAATTGGGAGGTGCCGGAAGGCATGTAAAGGGGCGGAGCTGCCTCCTTGGCCCGGGAAAGCAAGCCAAAGACTTCCTGTCTGTAACAGACAGTGCTGGAAGCAGGTTGATAAGAAACTTCTGTGCATCAGGTGAGCCTTGGGGTCTCTCTCTCTCTTTCTGAGGGGTCCAAGCAGGTAGACTGAGGGGCACTACTGCGCTGGGGGACTAAGTTAAAAAAAAAAAATGTTTTTTTCTTGCAATTAATTTTTTTGTGTTTGCTGGCAAGTGTCTTGTTACATGAACCCTGCCACACATGTATCCCCACCTGATCCCCTCAGGGTGGCCGCAGGACCCTCCAGTACCCCACTTGTGATGATGCATTATCAGCAGTTTTGGAGTCTTTGGTATCCCGGGTGGAGGTAGCCTGTCAGGGATGGGAGTCAAGAAGAGCGACCCCCGCCTACCCCTATGTCATCTGATACCTTAGATACGGATTCTGAGCTGGTCATTGCAGTCCCTTTTCTGGGGTTGTTGTCTCAGGTACGGTCTCCTCAGACAGTAAGGAGGACGCTTCTGCCTCCGCCATAGCACAAGAAGCGTTGGTGGAAGCACTAGTTGTGTCTGTCCGGGAAACCTTAAATCTTGAGGTTACACCGGCAGAGGTAGCTGAGACTCATATTCCTTTTTTGGTACTAGCAAGCCTACCAAAATGGTGAAGGGTTT
Source organism: Pelophylax lessonae (assembly GCF_965119305.1). Classification (NCBI taxonomy): domain Eukaryota; kingdom Metazoa; phylum Chordata; class Amphibia; order Anura; family Ranidae; genus Pelophylax; species Pelophylax lessonae. The sequence continues at coordinate 249,707,619 of NC_138774.1, forward strand.
CCTTGCCCAAATAGGGTCGTCCGTAAATGAGCCCTGCTATTTCCAAACGCATTGCTAGGCGCTATCATTTTGAGGAATCCCTCATTACAAAGATGGACGGTACCACCAATAGTGGACTCACCGATTTCAGACTAAATAAAGCCACTGTTATCCCGTTGGATTGACAGAATGGGCCCCACCCATCTCTAGGGTGGGGGGACGTCTTCACCGGTTTCCGGATCCAGGGCTTTCCAGAATCCCGGATAAAGGGGTTCGCAAGGTCATATGGTCGGGATACAAGATCGAGTTTCGATCACTTCCACCGGTGCGATTCTTCCCTTCCAATATTCGACATCCCCGGGTCGCTTAAAAAGCTTTGCGGGGGACAGCTTGATACAACAAGCAGTGGTAGTTCCCATTCCTTGGAGGAGTTCTAGTCGAACTTGTTCACAATGCCCAGGAAAAAGGGCTAGGTGCGTCCAATTCTGGTCTTGGAAGAGATGGAGTCCATCCATACAGTGGTGGCCTCCCTGCATCAGGGGGATTTCCTGGCGTCCATAGACATTTAGGATGCCTATCCTCATATCCCCATCTTCGCAGGACATCAGCGTTTTTGTTGCTTTTCCCAAAGATCATCCCTGGTTCCCACCAGGAGACTGAACTATCTGGGCCTAATTTTGGATACATCTTTGTCAAGATTGTTTCTCCATGCGGAGAAACTCCAGAAGATTCAGTCAATGATTTGGATGTTGCTGTCCGTCAACTGGCTGGGATTGATGGTCGCCTCCTTAGAGGCAGTACCGTTTGCCCAGTCTCATACCCGAATTCTCCAAAGAGGAGATTCTTCTCATATGGAATCGGAATCCCGATTCCCTGGACAATCGGATCCGATTGAGTGAGCGTACCAGGGAGGCTCTGGTCTGGTGGCTTCGGTCTCCGATGCTCAGCCAGGGGAAGTCATTTCTTCTGATAAATTCCAGGTTACCGATAAATGTGTTGGAACTGAGAGCGATCAGACTTTGTCTGATTTACTGGACCGAGCAGCTCCAGGGCAGCCCGGTTCGGATCCAATCGGACTATGCCACGGTCATGACTTATGTCGATCACCAAGGGGCACCAAGAGTGCCCTGGTGGCCATAGAAGTGGCCAACATTCTTATTGGGGGAACAGTTGTTCCAGTTCTCTCCGCGATATTTATCACGGGGTTGGACAGGCAGATTATTTCAGCCCGTCAGATTCTGGATCAAGAGGAATAGTCTCTTCATCCAGAGGTATTTCACCAGCTGTCCCTTCATTGGGGCACCCCGGATATGGATCTGTTGGTAGGTTGGCTCAACAGGGCTCGCACCCGCGATCCTCTAGCGGACGCAGCAGACGCGCTGAACGGCCTGTAAAGGCAGTATCAGCTACTATATGTCTTCCCCCCTCTCAAATTGCTGCTGAGATTTCTCCGCAGGATAGAGGTGGAGGGAACTCCAGTTATCCTGGAAATTCCGAGCTGGCCTCGTCAAGCCGGGTAAGCCGACTTGGACAGGCTAGTCGCGGACGCTCCTTGGAGACTTCCTCTCAGGGAGGATCTGCGATCTCAAGGACCGATCTTCCATCGTGCTTTACAGTCGCTGGTTTTAATGGCCTGGCTATTGAGACCCAGGTACTGAAGGACAGAGGGTTGTCAGCTTCAGTTATTCCTACTCTAATTAAAGCAAGGAAAGCGACTTCCAGCAAAGTCTATTATCGCACATGGAAGACTTATATCGCGTTGTGTGAATCTTTGGAATTTCCCCCACGTACCTATTCGGTGACCCGAATCTTGGCTTTTCTGCAAAAGGGGGTTGAGCAGAAACTATCCTTGAGCACTATCAAGGGTCAGGTTTCAGCATTAGCAATCTTCTTTCAGAAGCCTTGGGCTACTCATTCCTTGGTGTCCAGGGGGTGCGGCACTTGGTTCCGCCAGTGCGCGCGCCCTTACCGCCCTGGGATCTGAATTTGGTGTTTGTCGGTTCTTCAGAAACCTCCCTTTGAAAATATCAGGGAGATTCCCTTGCTTACATTATCCCAGAAGGTGGCCTTCTTGGTGGCTATCACTTCTGCATGCAGGGTGTCAGAACTGGCTGCATTATCATGCCATTCCCCATATCTAGTGGTTCATAGGGATAAGATAGTTCTTCATCCGAAGCCATCCTTTCTTCCTAAGGTGGTTTCAGATTTTCATCTGAATGAAGATATTGTGCTACCTTCCTTGTGTCCTAAGCCCAATCATCTTCAGGAATATGCGTTGCATTCCTTGGATGTGGTTCGGGCAATCAGGGTATACCTGAAGACTACGGAATCGTTCCGTAAGACGGATTCACTTTTTGTGATCACGGATGGCCCCAGAAAGGGGTTGCCTGCATCTGCCGCGACTATCTCCAAATGGATTAGACAGACGGTGGTACAGGCTTATTCTATTAAGGGTCGGAATCCTCCGTTCCCTGTTAAGGCGCACTCCACTCGAGCGCTCAGTACTTCCTGGGCCTACCGCCATCAGGCGTCAGTGGTCCAGGTTTGCAAGGCGGCTACCTGGTCGTCGGTTCATACCTTTACAAAATTTTATAAAGTTGATGTGATGGCATCTGCGGATGCCTCATTTGGCCGCAAGGTTTTGCAAGCCGCAATTTGAGGAGATCGTTGGTCTACCTCGAGGGTTTTTTTCCGTTGGAATTTCAGTCGAGTCTCATCTTTTGATTGATGAGCCTTTAAAACTTCTAGTTGGCACCGGTTGGGCCTTCTAGATTGGATTTTGATTTCCATTTTCCCACCCCTCATTTGTGGCACTGCTTTGGGACTTCCCGAGTTGATATTAATCAAGGAGGACTACGTCTGTCAATGAGCGACAGAGAAAAATTGATTTTTGTAAAATCTTACCGTAAAATCCTTTTCTCTTAAGCTCATTGACAGACGTAGTACCCGCCCCTCTGTTTTTGAGTTGGGTTGGGTTAAATTCTCTAAACACTGCTTTGTGACATAACTGATTTGCTGTAGCAGGAAGTGAGAGGATATACCCTCTGGGACTGCCCCTAGGGTGTGGCCAGAACGTTTTCTTTCCTGTCTAGTCCTACTCCTGTAGAGGGCAGTATAACCCGAGTTGATATTAATCAAGGAGGACTACGTCTGTCAATGAGCTTAAGAGAAAAGGATTTTACGGTAAGATTTTACAAAAATCCATTTTTTTTTGTGAAGAATCAACAACAAATGGGACACAATCATGAAGTGGAACAACATTTATTGGATATTTCAAACTTTGTTAACAAATAAAAAACTGAAAAACTGGGCGTGCAAAATTATTCAGCCCCTTTACTTTCAGTGCAGCAAACTCTCTCCAGAAGTTCAGTGAGGATCTCTGAATGATCCAATGTTGACCCAAATGACTTATGATGATAAATAGAATCCACCTGTGTGTAATCAAGTCTCCGTATAAATGCACTGTTCCAATGCAGAGCGCCACAGCATTGCCCCCTTTCAATGCAGAGCGCCACAGCATTGCCCCCTTTCAATGCAGAGGGCCAGAGCATTGCCCCCTTTTAATGCAGAGCGCCAGAGCATTGCTCCCTTTCAATGAAGAGCGCCAGAGCATTTCCCCCTTTCAATGAAGAGTGCCAGAGCATTGCCCCCTTTCAATGAAGAGCGCTAGAGCATTGCCCCCTTTCAATGCAGAGCGCCAGCATTCCCGCCGCGAGACCCGTCCGTGCATTGACTTACCTCACTTCTCTTCCGTTCAGTCCCCGGATTCCTCGCGTCTCCTCAGTCCTCCAGCGGCGCCTCCTCCTCGGCCAATGGCATGGAGTTTGCCTTTCGGCCAATCAGGAAGCGGGAGGACCCGCTTCCTGATTGGCCAGGAGGAGGATCAGTGTGACAATAGCGAATTTTCATTCGCTATTGTCACACAATGGGCGGGCTCGGGGGGGAGCAATGCTCTGCGCCTCGGCTCGGCTGCGGAAGTGGCGGTTTTAGGCATGGGTGAACGGTGCTCGGGCTCGGGCGGCCGCGGCCCGGTACCATTTGATCCACGGACCGGCACCGGTCCGCGGCCCGGGCATGCCGCCCCCCCACGTGGCATGAAAAAATGCTGCTCGGGCGGCTGCCCCGTTCGCCCGTGCCTAAAACCGCCACTGCCTCAGAGGTCCGTTTAAAGCGCAGGGAGCATCATGAAGAACAAGGAACACACCAGGCAGGTCCGAGATACTGTTGTGGAGAAGTTTAAAGCCGGATTTGGATACAAAAAGATTTCCCAAGCTTTAAACATCCCAAGGAGCACTGTGCAAGCGATAATATTGAAATGGAAGGAGTATCAGACCACTGCAAATCTACGACCTGGCCGTCCCTCTAAACTTTCAGCTCATACAAGGAAAAGACTGATCAGAGATGCAGCCAAGAGGCCCATGAACAATCAATTGTATACTGTACAAATCTGGCCTTTATGGAAGAGTGGTAAGAAGAAAGCCATTTCTTAAAGATATCCATAAAAAGTGTAGTTTAAAGTTTGCCACAAGCCACCTGGTAGACACACCAAACATATGGTGCTCTGGTCAGATGAAACCAAAATCAAACTTTTTGGCAACAATGCAAAATGTTATGTTTGGCATAAAAGCAACACAGCTCATCACCCTGAACACACCATCCCCACTGTCAAACATGGTGGTGGCAGCATCATGGTTTGGGCCTGCTTTTCTTCAGCAGGGACAGGGAAGATGGTTAAAATTGATGGGAAGATGGATGGAGCCAAATACAGGACCATTCTGGAAGAAAACCTGATGGAGTCTGCAAAAGACCTGAGACTGGGACGGAGATTTGTCTTCCAACAAGACAATGATCCAAAACATAAAGCAAAATCTACAATGGAATGGTTCACAAATAAACATATCCAGGTGTTAGAATGGCCAAGTCAAAGTCCAGACCTGAATCCAATCGAGAATCTGTGGAATCTGTGGAAAGAACTAAAAAACTGCTCACAAACGCTCTCCATCCAACCTCACTGAGCTAGAGCTGTTTTGGAAGGAGGACTGGGCAAAAATGTCAGTCTCTCGATGTGCAAAAATGATAGAGACATACCCCAAGTGACCTACAGCTGTAATCGCAGCAAAATGTGGCGCTACAAAGTTAGAGGGGCTTTTAAACTAGGGAATGGGGGGGAGGGTACAGATGTAGAATTAGCCAGTGGAAAGCAAGATTCAGAGGGCAGAAATGGGGGCATTAGCGGTAGGGTGTTTGGAGCTCCTATACCCAGGGTGGGTATGGGGAAAAATCACAAGAGCAGCCTAAAAACATCAAATGAGGATATTTGTAACCGGTCAAAATTACGAGGTTTGTATACCAATGCCAGAAGCCTGGCCAACAAGATGGGAGAGCTGGAGCTGCTGATGTTTGAGGAGGACTTAGATTTTGTGGGGATAACTGAGACTTGGTTTGACAGTTCCCATGACTGGATGGCGACCATTCAGGGGTATTCCCTTTATCGCAGAGATAGAGGAGGTAAAAAAGGGGGAGGGTTATGTTTGTATATTAAGAACAGTATACAGGTAAATATGAGGGATGATATTAATAATGGAGCTAAGGACGAGGCAGAATCCCTATGGGTAGAGCTTCAAAGGGAAGGCACGGTGGGGAAGGTAATATTGGGCGTATGCTATAGGTCCCCCCACCAGAGGGAGGAGGGGGAGGTGGACCTCATTTTACAGATAGGATTGGCAGCAAGGATGGGAAATGTCATTATAATGGGGGACTTTAATTATCCTGATATAGACTGGGCAGAAGGAACCGCACACTCAGCCAAGGCTCGGCAGGTCCTAAATGTTCTGCAGGACAATTTCATGGGTCAGATGGTGAATGCACCGACAAGAAACAATGCGGTACTTGACCTACTGATTACTAACAATGCAGACCTGCTCACGGATATAGAAATACAGTAGAACTTAGGAAACAGTGACCATAGGTCAATAAGTTTCAGTATTAATTACAGTAATATGAAGCACAAGGGTAATATTAAGACGCTGAATTTCAAAAGAGCCAATTTCCCAAAACTGCGCTCACTGCTAGAAAATATCAATTGGGATAGAACCCTGGGAACAAAGAACACGGAGGAAAAATGGGAGTGCTTCAAGAGCATACTTAACAAGGGGATTGGCCAGTGCATTCCAAAGGGAAATAAATTTAAAAGAGCAAAGCTAAACCCTGGGTGGCTAAACTCCAACATAAAAATGTATATTAGTGCTAAAGAAAAGGCCTTCAAAAAATACAAGACTGAGGGGTCATTGGCAGCATTTAAGCATTACAAAGAGTGTAATAAGAAATGTAAAGACGAAATCAGGGCGGCTAAAATAGAACACGAGAGACATATAGCGGAGGAGAGTAAAAAGAACCCCAAGAAGTTTTTTAAGTATATAAACAGTATGAAAGCGAGGCCAGAACACATTGGCCCCATAAAAGATGACAAAGGAAATATGGCCACTAAGGACAGAGAAAAGGCGGAAGTGTTAAATAATTTCTTCTCTTCAGTCTTCACAAAAGAATCGGGGGGCTACACAAACCTAGCTTGTAAGGCCGAACTAAACAACACACCTCAGGAAATACCGTCATGGCTAACAGAAGATAGACTTAAAACTAAACTAGAGAAACTTAACATAAATAAATAACCGGGACCGGATGGCTTGCACCCGAGGGTTCTGAAAGAGCTCAGCCAGGTGATTGCCAGACCATTATTCTTGATTTTTAAGGATAGTTTACAGACGGGTATGGTGCCAGCTGATTGGAAAAAAGCCATCGTGGTACCAATATTTAAAAAGGGGCCGAGATGTATCCCGGGTAACTATAGGCTGGTCAGCCTAACATCTGTAGTCTGCAAGATTTTGGAGGGGATGTTAAGGGACCACATACAAGACTTTAGTAATGAAAACTGTATTATTAGTAGTAATCAGCATGGATTCATGAAAAATCGTTCTTGCCAAACCAATCTATTAACCTTCTACGATGAAGTGAGCTGCCACCTAGATAAAGGTAAGCCTGTGGATGTGGTGTATCTGGACTTTGCAAAGGCCTTTGACACCGTTCCCCACAAACGCTTACTGTACAAACTAAGGAAGGTAGGTATGGACCATAGGGTGAGTACCTGGATAGAGAACTGGCTCCAGGGGAGAGTCCAGAGGGTGGTGATTAATGGGGAGTACTCGGATTGGGCGGGTGTGGAAAGTGGGGTCCCCCAGGGTTCTGTCCTGGGACCAATCCTGTTTAATTTATTCATAAATGATCTAGAGGAGGGGATATCTAGTACAATCTCAGTATTTGCGGATGATACTAAACTAAGCATGCCAATATCTTCTATGCAGGATGTGGAAACCTTACAAGCGGACCTGAACAAAATAACGGGGTGGGCAACTACATGGCAGATGAGGTTTAATGTTGAAAAATGTAAAGTAATGCACTTGGGGGCCAGAAACCAGAAAGCAAGCTACTCACTAGGGGGGGAACCTCTGGGTGAGTCTAGGATGGAAAGGGACCTGGGGGTACTGGTAGACAACAGGCTTGGCAGTGGCATGCAATGCCAAGCCGCTGCAAGCAAAGCCAACAGAATACTGGTATGTATAAAAAAGGGGATTCACTCCAGAAATAAAGAGATTATTCTCCCGCTCTACAAGACTCTGGTCCGGCCACATTTGGAGTATGCTGTCCAGTTCTGGGCACCGGTCCTGAGGAAGGATGTGCTGGAATTGGAAAGAGTCCAGAGAAGGGCAACAAAAATAATTAGGGGAATGGAGGAAATCAGCTATGAGGAAAGACTACAAGCACTGAACTTATTCTCTCTGGAGAAGAGACGATTGAGGGGGGATATGATATCAATGTACAAATACTGTACTGGCGACCCTAGCATAAGGAACAAACTATTCCGAGAGAGGAGATACAATAAGACACGTGGCCATTCACTAAAACTAGAGGAAAGGCGGTTTAACCTTAAAATGCGTAAGGGGTTCTTCACTGTAAGAGCGGTAAGTATGTGGAATTCTCTTCCACAAGCAGTCGTATCAGCAGGGAGCATTGATAGTTTCAAAAAACTATTAGATGGGCACCTTGGAGACCACAACATACAGGGGTACACAGTGTACGGTTAAAAGCAAACACACACACATCATAGGTTGAACTGGATGGACTGATGTCTTTTTTCAACCTCACTAACTATGTAACTATGTAACAAAGTATTAACTTAAGGGGGCTGAATAATTTTGCACGCCCAATTTTTCAGTTTTTTATTTGTTAAAAAAGTTTGAAATATCCAATAAATTTCGTTCCACTTCATGATTGTGTCCCACTTGTTGATTCGTCACAAAAAAATTAGTTTTATATCTTTATGTTTGAAGCCTGAAATGTGGCAAAAGGTCGCAAAGTTCAAGGGGCCGAATACTTTCGCAAGGCACTGTACATACTGTACATAGTTAGTGAGGTTGAAAAAAGACATCAGTCCATCCAGTTCAACCTATGATGTGTTTGTGTTGGCTGTTAACCATACTTTGTATACCCCTTTATGTTGTGGTCTTTAGGTGCCCATCTAATAGTTTTTGAAACTATCGATGCTCCCTGCTGATACCACTGCTTGTGGAAGAGAATTCCACATCCCCACTGCTCTGACAGTAAAGAACCCCCTGCATATTTTAAGGTTAAACCGTTTTTCCTCTAGTTTTAGTGAGTGACCACGTGTCTTATTGTATTCCCTTTCTCTGAAAAGTTTGTTCCTTATGCTAGGGTCACCAGTACAGTATTTGTACATTGATATCATATCCCCTCTTTTTGTTGCCCTTCTCTGGACTCGTTCTAGTTCTAGCACATCCTTTCTGAGGACCAGTGCCCAGAACTGGATGGCATACTCCAGATGTGGCTGGACCAGAGTCTTGTAAAGTGGGAGAATAATCTTTTTATTTCTGGAGTGAATCCCCTTTTTTATACATGCCAGTATTCTGTTGGCTTTGCTTGCAGCGGCTTGGCATTGCATGCCACTGCCAAGCCTGTTGTCCACTAGGACCCCCAGGTCCTTTTACATCTTAGATTCACCCAGAGGTTCCCCCCTAGCGAGTAGCTTGCGTTCGTTTTTCTGACATCCAAGTGCATTACTTTACATTTTTCAACATTAAACCTCATCTGCCATGTAGTTGCCCACCCCATTATGTTGTTCAGGTCTGCTTGTAAGGTTTCCACATTCGGCATAGAAGTTATTGCCCTGCTTAGTTTAGTATCATCCGCAAATACCGAGATTGTGCTGTTTATCCCATCCTCTAGGTTGTTTTTGGATAAATTAAAAAGGATTGGTCCCAGGACAGATCCTTGGGGGACCCCATTTTCCACACCCACCCAATCTGAGTACTCCCCATTTATCACCACCCTCTGGACTTGCCCCTGGAGCCAGTTCTCTATCCAGGTACTCACCCTATGGTCCATACCTACGTACCTTAGTTTGTACAGTAAGCGTTTGTGGGGAACTGTGCCAAATGCCTTTGCAAAGTCCAGGTACACCACATCCACAGGCCTTCCTTTATCTAGATGGCAACTCACTTCATCGTAGAAGGTTAATAGATTGGTCTGGCAAGAACGATTTTTCATGAATCCATGCTGATTACTACTAATAATACAGTTTTCATTAATAAAGTCTTGTATATAGTCCCTTAACATACCCCTCCAAAATCTTGCAGACTACTGATGTTAGGCTGACCGGTCTATAGTTACCCGGGATATAACTCAGCTTTTTTTTAAATATTGGTACCACGTTGGCTTTTTTCCAATCAGCTGGAACCATTCCCGTCTGTAGACTATCCATAAAGATCAAGAATAACGGTCTGGCTTTCTTTTTTCTTTAAGAACCCTCGGGTGCAAGCCATCCGGTCCCGGTGATTTATTTATGTTAAGGTTCTCTAGTTTAGTTCTAAGTCTATCTTCTGATAACCATGGGGGTACTTCCTGAGGTGTATTATTTCATTTAGCATTACAAGCTGGGTTTGTGTAGCCCCCCCCTAGTTCTTTTGTGAAGACTGAAGAGAAGAAATTATTTTGCACTTTCGCCTTCTCTCTGTCCTTTGTGGCCAGATTCCCTTTGTCGTCTTTTATGGGGCCAATGTGTTCTGGTCTTGCTTTCTTACTATTTATATACTTAAAGAATTTCTTGGGGCTTTTCTTACTCTCTTCCGCTATATGTCTCTCGTGTTCTATTTAAGCCGCCTTGATTTCGCTTTTACATTTCTTATTGCACTCTTTGTAATGTTGGAATGCTGCCAAAGACCCCTCAGCCTTGTATTTTTAAAGGCCTTTTCTTTGGTATGAATATGCTTTTTTATGTTGGAGTTTAGCCACCCAGGGTTTATTTTTGCTCTTTTAAATGTATTCCCCTTTGGAATGCACTGTCCAATCCCTTTGTTTAGTATGTTCTTGAAGCACTCCCATTTTTCCTCCGTGTTCTTTGTTCCCAGGGTTCTATCCCATTTAATATTGTCTGGCAAAGAGCGCAGTTTAGGGATGTTGGCTCTTTTGAAATTCAGTGTCCTTATATTACCCTTATGTTTCCTATTACTATGATTAATACTGAAACTAATTGACCTATGTTAACTGTTTCTTAAGTTGCCCCATATTTCTATATCCGTGATCAGGTCCGTATTGTTTGTAATCAGTAGGTCTAGTACTGCATTGTTTCTAGTCGTGGCATTCACCATCTGACCCATGAAATTGTCCTGCAAAACATTTAGGAACTGCCGAGCCTTGGATGAATGCGCGGTTCCTTCTGCCCAGGCTATATCTGGATAATTAAAGTCCCCCATTATAATTAAATTTTCAAACCTTGCTGCCATTCCAATCTGTGAAAAGAGGTCAGCCTCCCCCACCTCCTTCTGGTTTGGGGGCCTATAGCATACGCCCAATATTACTTTCCCCATAGTGCCTTCCCTTTGAAGTTCTACCCATAGGGATTCTACCTTCTCCTTAGCTCCATTATTAATATCGTCCCTCATATTTACCTGTACACTGTTCTTAATATACAGACATGCTCCTCCCCCTTTTTACCTTCTCTATCTCTGCGATAAAGGGAATACCCCTGAATGGTCGCCAGCCAATCATGAGAGCTTTCAAACCAAGTCTCTGAAATCCCCACAAAATCTAAGTCCTCCTCATACATCAGCAGCTACAGCTCTCCCATCTTGTTGGCCAGGCTTCTAGCATTGATATACAAACCTCGTAATTTTGTCCAGTTGTATACTATATCCTCGTTTGATGTTGTTTTTAGGCTGCTCTTGTGATTTTTCCCCATACCCACCTTGGGTTTAGGAACTCTGAACACCCTACCACTAATGTCCCCATTTGTGCTCTCCGAACCTTGCTCCCAGCTAGCAAATTCTACATCTGTACCCTCCCCCCATCACCTAGTTTAAAAGCCCCTCTAACTTGTTGGCCATCGTCTCACCCAGTACGGTTGCACCCTCCACATTTAGGTGCAATCCGTCCCTACTAAAGAGCCGGTAGCCGACTGAGAAGTTGGCCCAGTTCTCCAAGAACCCGAAACCCTCCTTACTACACCAGCTCTTCAGCCACTTGTTTACTTCCCTAATCTCCTGCTGCCTCTCTGGCATGGCTCGAGGTACAGGTAGTATTTCTGAGAATACTACCTTGGAGGCCTTACTCCTCAATTTAGCTCCTAAGTCCCTGAAATCGTTTTTTAGGACTCTCCATCTCCCTCTGACTTTGTCATTGGTACCCACGTGTACCATGACAGCTGGGTCTTCCCCAGCCCCACCCAATAATCTGTCCACCAGATCCGTGATGTGCTGAACCTGAGCGCTCGGTAAACAACAGACAGTTTGGCACTTACGGTCTTTTTGACAGATTGCCCTCTCTGTCCTTCTAATAATTGAGTCCCCTACCACCAAAGTCTTTTCTTTCCGCTCGCTCCCGCCCTCACTGGAGGAGTTCTTCCTCTGGCAGCTAGGGGCATCGCTCTGCTCCAGCAATGCTGGTCCCTGACTGGTTTCCCCAACATCACGCAACAGGGCGTATTTATTGGGATGCTCCAGCCCAGGACTGGCCTCCTTGCCTTGTTCCTTTCTACTCTTCCTAACTGTCATCCAACTACTCTGCTCTTGTGCCTTCACCCTTGTATCTCTGCCCTCCTTTGTGCAGGCCCCTGCCTGCACCTGACGGGTACGTTCCCAGCTCTCCTTCAGTATGGAGATTCTTCTCAGTGTTGCCAGTTGCTTCCCTAGATTCAAGACCTGAGCTTCCAGGGTAGCAACGTGCTTACATTTTGTCCAGCTGTATTCGTCTTTTATCACATGATCGAGGAACGTATTCATGCCACAAGATGTGCACCGTGTCGCATCTCCACACCCGCCGGGCATTGTACCCACTATCTACTCTAATTTCTATTTCTATTCAGAAATTTAAGTCTGTCCTGTGTAGCTGTTTTCTAGCTTCCTAACTCTACTTTCTCACACTCAGGCACTCGGCGACACTCAGGCACTCGGCGACACTCAGGCACTCGGCGACACACAGGCACTCGCTGACACTCAGGTACTCGCTGACACTCAGGCACTCGGGTATTCCCTGACACTCGGGTATTCCCTGACACTCAGGCACTCACAGACACTCAGGCATTCACAGACACTCAGGTACTCACAGACACTCACGTACTACACTACACCCTCAGTCAGTCTTCAATCACAGTCACAGTCTTTACTTACAAAGAATGTGTCACTGTGCTCCTGCAAGCCGACACTTGCAGTGCTTGTCGGCGATTCCTCCCTCAGTCGGTCAGTCTTCTTCTCTGCTCCCGCCTTCCTCTCCTGTCACTTCCTGGTCTCGCCTCGGCTCCTCTTCTAGCCAGCCAGCTAGTGGGATATTGTCGGTCTCTACCGTCTCCTCCGCTCTCTCTCTGTCTCGTTGGGGGCGGTCGCGGTTTCGCCGCTCGCCCTTCTGGGGGGGGGGGGGGGGTTACTGTATATTACCACTCACACACTCACTGTTTTTGGCACTCACTCACTCCCTTACACACGCGCTCCTCACACACACTCAGCTGCCTCTGATCCCAAGCGCTTTTCCTCCTGCAGCACAGCACCACCTGCCGATGGGTCACTATTCCTCCCACTGACACCAATGATGGGTCATCATGTTGCATCGTGTACTTAGTAATGATGTGTGTTTGATTTGATTTCCTAGTTTTCTCATTTTTCTTCTTGCCCAACAGGAGGTCCTGTCTGTTTAATCCACAGGCTCTCCTGTAGGCTTTTTTGAGACAGGTTTTTGAGTTACCCCTCTGTAGAAATCTATTCCTCAGGGCCGCTGCCTCCTTACGAAATCCCTCATCATCCGACCAGTTCCGTCGGATATGGAGATTTTGGCAATAGGGGATAGCTTGCACTAAGGATCTGGGGTGAGAACTATTGGCATGCAGAATTGTGTTGCCAGCTGTTTACTTTCTGAACAAAGTACTGGACAGATTACCCTTCTGATCTTTCATAATCATGACATCTAGAAATGTGATCAGTTCTAGGCTTGTGGACATTGTGAATTTTAAATTCCATATATTGCTATTCATTGCATTAATGCACTCCTCCAGGGACTCTCTAGAGTAGTTCCAAATCACAAACACGTCATCTATGATGTGGAACCAAATCATAATATGGTCTGTGAGTGAAGTTCACAGGAGTGCATTAATGCACTCCTCCAGAGACTCTCTAGAGTCGTTCCAAATCACGAACACGTCATCTATGATGCGGAACCAAATCATAATATGGTCTGTGAGTGAAGTCCACTGTTCAGTTCATTCCCCAAGAATAATCTCTCCCACTCCCCTAGGTACAGATTGGCATAGGATGGGGCACAACATGTCCCCATCGCTACACCCTGCACCTGGAGGAAGTGGGAGCCATCGAATGAAAAAAGATTGTGTGAGAATATGTTCCAAACCCATCAGCAGGAGCTCATGTATCCCTCGACGATTTTCTTTCATCTGGGACAATAAGTGTTTGACTGTTGGTGTGGGATGGAACTTTAAAGCTCCTCAACGTCCACTGCCACCAAGAGGGTATCCTTGGGCATGGTTGTTCCCTCAATGTTCTGCACTAAATGTGCCGTATTCCTAATGTATGATAGAAGACTAGAGACCAAGGATCTTAAATGTTCGTCAATAAATTTACTCAGATTTTCTGTGATTCCACCATGTCCCGATACGATTGGTCTTCCTGGTGGATTTTTTAAAAATTTTTATGAACCTTAGGGAGGCTATAAAATGTAGAAACTTTAGGGTGTGCAGTGCGTGTAAAGTCCCAGGTTTGTTTACTAATGACATCTCTGTAAAATGCTCCATCAACAAAGGCATAACATTTTTGATCAAATTTATCAATTATAGATCTTGGCACCGAGTGGTACCAGTCCTTATTCTTAAGGATTTTGATACATTTTGATCATTAGCCATTACCACAATATTGCCCCCTTTATTTGATGGTTTTATAGTGAGGTCATGTTGGTTTTTTAAAGAATCCAGGGCCAACCTTTCATTCGGTGATAGATTATCTTGGTGAGTTTTAACTTTCAATCGTGTAATGTCTTGTATGGTCATCATAAGGAATGCTCCCAGATTAGGATTTAAATGAAGAGCAGGGAATTTATCCAACTTCTTTCTTAGATAAGACTCCTTCAAAGGAATTTTCATTTCCGTGTCAACTTGTTGTTCCAATAGGAATTCAAAGAGAAACGAGAAGTTGAGATTTTAAATGGAGCACAAAAAAATGTGCCCCCATGTCTAATTACTTGATTAGAGGAAATGATTGGGACTTTAAATGAGGTGGAAACCAGAACCCTGGGAAATATGAGCAATGGAAACATTTTATTGCTATATACCAACAATTAACAAAGTACAACATATGAAATGTCAATTACATAGTTACATAGTTAGTGAGGTTGAAAAAAGACATCAGTCCATCCAGTTCAACCTATGATGTGTGTGTGTGTGTTTGCTTTTAACCGTACATTGTATACCCCTGTATGTTGTGGTCTTTAAGGTGCCCATCTAATAGTTTTTTGAAACTATCAATGCTCCCTGCTGATACGACTGCTTGTGGAAGAGAATTCCACATCCTTACCGCCCTTACAGTGAAGAACCCCTTACGCATTTTAAGGTTAAACCGCCTTTCCTCTAGTTTTAGTGAGTGGCCACGTGTCTTATTGTATTTCCTTACTCTGAATAGTTTGTTCCTTATGCTAGGGTCGCCAGTACAGTATTTGTACATTGATATCATATCCCCCCTCAAACGTCTCTTCTCTAGAGAGAATAGGTTCAGTGCTTGTAGTCTTTGATCATAGCTGATGTCCTCCATTCCCCTAATTATTTTTGTTGCCCTTCTCTGGACTCTTTCCAATTCCAGCACATCCTTCCTGAGAACCGGTGCCCAGAACTGGACAGCATACTCCAGATGTGGCCGGACCAGAGTCTTGTAGAGCGGGAGAATAATCTCTTTATTTCTGGAGTGAATCCCCTTTTTTATACATCCCAGTATTCTGTTGGCTTTGCTTGCAGCTGCTTGTCATTGCATGCTACAGCCAAGCCTGTTGTCAACCAGTACCCCCAAGTCTTTTTCCATCCTAGACTCACCCAGAGGTTCCCCCCTAGTGAGTAGCTTGCTTTCTGGTTTCTGGCCCCCAAGTACATTACTTTACATTTATCAACATTAAACCTCATCTGCCATGTAGTTGCCCACCCCGTTATTTTGTTCAGGTCCGCTTGTAAGGTTTCCACATCCTGCATAGAAGATATTGGCATGCTTAGTTTAGTATCATCCGCAAATACTGAGATTGTACTAGATATCCCCTCCTCTAGATCATTTATGAATAAATTAAACAGGATTGGTCCCAGGACCGAACCCTGGGGGACCCCACATTCCACACCCGCCCAATCCGAGTATTCCCCATTAATCATCACCCTCTGGACTCTCCGCTGGAGCCAGTTCTCTATCCAGGTACTCACCTTATGGTCCATACCTACCTTCCTTAGTTTGTACAGTAAGCGTTTGTGGGGAACGGTGTCAAAGGCCTTTGCAAAGTCCAGATACACCACATCCACAGGCTTACCTTTATCTAGGTGGCAGCTCACTTCATCGTAGAAGGTTAATAGATTGGTTTGGCAAGAACGATTTTTCATAAATCCAAGCTGATTACTACTAATTAGATTGTTTTCATTACTAAAGTCTTGTATGTGGTCCCTTAACATCCCCTCCAAAATCTTGCAGACTACAGATGTTAGGCTGACAGGTCTATAGTTACCCGGGATAAACCTCGGCCCCTTTTTAAATATTGGTACTACGTTGGCCTTTTTCCAATCTGCTGGCACCATACCCGTCTGTAAACTATCCTTAAAGATCAAGAATAATGGTCTGGCAATCACCTGTATATAGTCAACACAATCATGTATAGTCAACACAATCAAAACACTTGGGTCATTCTGATATATGTGCAGGTACACCAATTATATGTACAGTCAGGTCCATAAATATTGGGACATCGACACAATTCTAATCTTTTCGGCTCTATACACCACCACAATGGATTTAAAATGAAACAAACAAGATGTGCTTTAACCTTCCTGGCGGTATGATTCTTTTGGATTTTAGGTGCTGAAAGCGGTACCATTATTTTCCATGTAATATATTATGTATACATATATTATATATATATATATATATATATATATATATACATATATGTAATGTATACAGTTGGTTTGGGCTGCTCATTCACAAGAATTACGTATATATGTATATATATATATATATATACGTATATATGTGTGTGTGTATATATATATATATATATATATATATATATATATACATAAAAAGTACAGTAAAACTGCAGGAAAGGGCACTGGGGGGCAATGTAATGTGATTTTATTTTATTTTGAATGGTATCAGTGTGTTTGGTGTGTTTTTACATTTGAATTTGCCGCCGGTTCCACCCCCCTGCGAACGCCACGACGCAGGAGACGGAAGTCGGGGCACGGAGACGATCGGGAGCAAGAACCGTCGCTAGACACCGCCGGACACATCGCTGGATCCCGGTGACAAGGTAAGAAACCTCTTTTACAGGATCCAGCGATCTTCCTAGCGGTACCCCGAGTGTGGCTCGGGGTTACCGCTTTTGGCTCTGAAATGTAACCCCGAGCCACACTCGGGAATACCGCTAGGAAGGTTAACTGCAGACTTTCAGCTTTAATTTGAGGGTATTTACATACAAATCAGGTGAACGGTGTAGGAATTACAACAGTTTGTATATGTGCCTTCCACTTTTTAAGGGACCAAAAGTAATGGGACAGATTAACAATCGTAAATCAAACTTTCACATTTTAATACTTGGTTGCAAATCCTTTGCAGTCAATTACAACCTGAAGTCTGGAACGCATAGACATCACCAGACGCTGGGTTTCATCCCTGGTGATGCTCTGCCAGGCCTCTACTGCAACTGTCTTCAGTTCCTGCTTGTTCTTGGGGCATTTTCCCTTCAGTTTTGTCTTCAGCAAGTGCAATGCATGCTCAATCGGATTCAGGTCAGGTGATTGACTTGGCCATTGCATAACATTCCACTTCTTTCCCTTAAACTCTTTGGTTGCTTTCGCAGTATGCTTCGGGTCCTTGTTCATATGCACTGTGAAGCGCCATCCAATGAGTTGTGAAGCATTTTGCTGAATATGAGCGGATAATATTGTTAAAAGCCTGCAATTGGTGCTCGTATGGAATTCACAAGGCTGCTTCTTGTCCTTACCCGTGGAAAAAATATGGCAACATTTGCAATGGTGGTGGAACCCTCCTACGAGCAAAGATTACATTTCTTGCGGCACTTACCTATAGGTTGTGTAATTCCATCAGTCAGGAGTTCTGTTTCTTGATTTACTCTGTGATGTTTTTGGAATATTGGTGTGCGAGCGTAGAATAGTGATGTTACCCTCTGAATGTTGGTAATGACATTTTGAATTGTATGAATGATGTTGGTACACATATTCCATTTTTGTGGTGAAGCTTATCATTTGTAAATACTAAACAACACACAAAATTGTTATTGATTTTAAATTTGCATGAGCAATGGTATTGTGTGTGGTTTGTGAAGACAGCTGTGGGAGTTTGGGTTAAGATACTGTATATGTGAGACGGAGAGCGAGGAGTGCATTATCTACCATTTAGTTTCAGATGTCAAACAGCAAAGTGTCAGAGCATACTCAGTGTAGCAAAAGATATGGCTAAACATCAAAAGGTTTGAGCATGCTCAGTGTATTAAGAAATGTATCCCAAATGCCAAAAGTCCCTGGGCATACAATCTCTCTCTCTCCCTCCCTCTCCCTCTCTCTCCCTCTCTCCTAGAGACATGCTTGGCCAATTTATCACCTTTACCCTCAGCTTCTTTAGCAAGGCAGGGATCGTCAGACCACAGGACATGGTTCCAGTAATCCATGTCCTGAGTCTTCTTGTGTTCAGCAAACTGTTTGCAGGCTTTCTGTAACGCTCCTTGCGTTTCTTATAAGGTGTGGATTTTCAGCTGCAGAAGTAGTTCCACGTCAGTAGTCATGTAGGAGATATGCTGAGATACCAATCCCAACCTCAATGACTCATCATGTATGGAAGGTCTTATTTCAGCCAGTAAATACACACAGTAATTAAGCTGGTTCCTAGAGTGACTTTATATACATGTGGTGAGACAATAATAAAGGTCTTAGGGATAGGTTTGAGTGGAAGTGGTAGGTGACAGACACTTGAGGTGAGACAGTGCAGATGGATGCAGGAAGGGTTAGCGATCATGTATGATAACAGATGACAGAGTAGCAGGTGCATACAGGAGAGATCAACCCAGTGCAGGAAATAGTAGCAGTAGCCTCAAGAGCTAGCAATCTAGTTATGCAGATGTAAAAGACAGTCCTTGCTATGCAGAGCTAAATAGTGTAAGCCTAGTACAAGTCTATAGAGATTTCCCCTGTGGGGTACTTAGCACTAATAGCGATAGCCGAAGGATCGCTCAGGAGATGCGGATGATCCAGTAGCAGGATGCAGGGATCAGCGCAGCGAGGTTCGTCAGCGAGGAGAGCTTGCAAGCATGGAAGCTTCAAGCAAGATTAGTATCCAGGTACTGGTGTTTGAACGAACACATGTGAGTGAGAACCGACGCCCTAAATAGCCATCTAGTCCGGCGCTGGGTGATGACAGCTTCAGCCTTAAAGGGAAACACACCTATATGTGTTTCTTCTGTCTAGGTAGATGGAAATCACCCGGAATAAATGTGATAGGAGGCACTGAGAGTGCCAGAACCTTACATTACCCCCCCCCGTAAGGCCGGCTCCGGAAGGCCTCTAAGGCTGGTTGTTGATATAAGAATCACATGAGACTGGTTGCCGATGCGAAAATCGGAAGGAAAAAAAAAAAAAAAAATTCTCTTTTTTTTTTTTTTTTTTTGTCGCCGATATGAGAATCAGAATGAGACTGGTCTCCGATGCGAGAATCGGATAAGACTGGTTGCCGATATGAAAATCGGGAAGAAAAAAAAAAAAAATTGGTTGCCGATATGAGAATCGGATAATACTGGTTGCCGATACGAGAATCGGATCAGGTTGGTAGCCGATGAGAATCGGATCCCTTGTTGCCGATATAAAAATCGGATCAGGTTGGTAACCGATGAGAATCGGATCACTTGTTGTTAGGGTGTCTGCTACATGGACCCCTCACTAGAATCGGACGCATAACCATCCGAAGTAATCCTAGTAGACCTAGCAACCAATGCTTCTTCAAACATCCTCAGATCCTTCCTACATACCACCGTGCCATTAGAAGCACGTACGCAGTCAGGTGCAAGAATCTCTGTATTTTCATCGGAAGCCAGAAATGTGCTTGCAAAAATAGGAGTATCCTCAGGAGGTGGTACAGGAGGGTTTTTTGAACGTGGTATAAAGTTCACTGGAGTTGAAGGAATATCTATTCCAATATTTGTTAATTTCTGGGTGTCCTTCACTGATATAGAACGGGGACAGGGCTGGCAACAGCCTTGATAATTTCCAGGCTGTTTTTCAGGGAAGACCCTTCGGATTCGCCTGGCCTCCATTGGGAGAGCCTTAGGCCTATGGGGTCTGGTTGGGCAGAATGTAATGAAATGTCCCCCTTCACCACAATAAAAACAAAGGCCACAGATTCTCCTGTGATCTCTTTTTTCTTGTGAGGACAACCTAGCATGTATGGCACCAATCTCCATAGGCTCCTCATCCATCTCTGTAGGATCAGGGTCCAAATGGGATGTGTCAGAGTGACAAGGTCGACTGTTTGAGGCAGGCTCGGACCATGACCAGGCAGGATCACCATATCTACTAGGTCTCCTTTTTTCCTTAGGTAGCCGGGGTCTGTGGTTACCTGGAGCGGGTTTAGGAGTGGGGTCAATAGCTGAATTCTGAGAAGAACTGGATAATGGCATTTCCATTTTTTCAGACTTCCTTTCTCGTAGTCTTCTATCTATGGTGATACTGAGTTGTATCAATGTATCCAGGGTTTTTGGCATCTCTGCTCGGGCGAGCTCGTCCTTGACGGCTTCTGATAGGCCAAGCCTAAATTGGGTTTTCAGAGATGCATCATTCCATCCTGAATCAAGGGTCCATCTCTTGAATTCTGCGACAAAGTCTTCTACAGGCCTTTTTCCTTGTTTCAAGGATCTTAACTGAAGATCGGCAGTACTCTGCCTATTGGGGTCATCATATAGGCTAGTGAGCTCTGCCAGGAACAAGGCATAGGAGTTGAGAAGCTGGTCGTTTTTTTCAAAAAGAGAATCTGCCCAGGCTCGAGGATCGCCTGATAGGTAAGAAATAATAGTACAAACCTTAATGTGATCAGTAAGGTAGGTACGAGGTTTTAGCAAAAAAAGTAACTCACATGCGTTTTTAAATTCGCGAAATTTTTTGCGATCGCCTGTAAATACCAAAGGGGGATTTATCTTGGGTTCAGGAGACTGTGCAGAGGTAAGTTGTGTCAGTCTAATTACCTGCTGCGACAGAGCCTGATTTTCGTTTTTCAATTCAGCAAGTGCGTGTATTAACGCAGATACCTGCTGTTTTAATTGTGTCACCTGAGTGGCTACTTCTGCTGAATCCATTTTTTGGGTTCGTTCAATCTGTAACGCTCCTTGCGTTTCTTATAAGGTGTGGATTTTCAGCTGCAGAAGTAGTTCCACGTCAGTAGTCATGTAGGAGATATGCTGAGATACCAATCCCAACCTCAATGACTCATCATGTATGGAAGGTCTTATTTCAGCCAGTAAATACACACAGTAATTAAGCTGGTTCCTAGTGTGACTTTATATACATGTAGTGAGACAATGATAAAGGTCTTAGGGATAGGTTTGAGTGGAAGTGGTAGGTGACAGACACTTGAGGTGAGACAGTGCAGATGGATGCAGGAAGGGTTAGCGATCATGTATGATAACAGATGACAGAGTAGCAGGTGCATATAGGAGAGATCAACCCAGTGCAGGAAATAGTAGCAGTAGCCTCAAGAGCTAGCAATCTAGTTATGCAGATGTAAAAGACAGTCCTTGCTATGCAGAGCTAAATAGTGTAAGCCTAGTACAAGTCTATAGAGATTTCCCCTGTGGGGTACTTAGCACTAATAGCGATAGCCGAAGGATCGCTCAGGAGATGCGGATGATCCAGTAGCAGGATGCAGGGATCAGCGCAGCGAGGTTCGTCAGCGAGGAGAGCTTGCAAGCATGGAAGCTTCAAGCAAGATTAGTATCCAGGTACTGGTGTTTGAACGAACACATGTGAGTGAGAACCGACGCCCTAAATAGCCATCTAGTCCGGCGCTGGGTGATGACAGCTTCAGCCTTAAAGGTAAACACACCTATATGTGTTTCTTCTGTCTAGGTAGATGGAAATCACCCGGAATAAATGTGATAGGAGGCACTGAGAGTGCCAGAACCTTACACTTTCTTGTGCATTGTCTTTAGAAGAGGCTTCCTTGTGGGACAACAGCCATGCAGACCAATTTGATGCAGCGGGCGGTGTATGGTCTGAGCACTGACAGGCTGACCCCTTCAACCTCCGCAGCCATGCTGGCAGCACTCATATGTCTATTTACCGAAGAAAACGTCTGGATATGACGCTAAGCACGTGCACTCAACTTCTTTGGTCGACCATGGTGAGGCCTGTTCTGAGTGAAACCTGACCTGTTAAACTGCTGTATGGTCTTGGCCTCAGTGCTGCAACTCAATTTCAGGATCTTGGCAATCTACTTATAGCCCTATAGCCAATCTACTTATGTGGCAAAAGGTCTAAAAGTTCAAGGGGGCCAAATACTTTCGCAAAGCACTGTATATACACACACACATACATGTATATACACACACACACACACACATGAACATATTGTAGCTTATTAACATTGTTTAACATAAAAAGGAAAAAGAAGCAAAATAAAAAGCCAGCAAACACAATTGTCTTTAATAATTAAACAATTCATAACACAAATAAAATGTATACTTTTGTGTCAATAACAGAGTTGTAGAATTTGAATGAATGCATGACACTTGCTTTTCTATACACGTACGCTATTTTTTGCGGCCGCGCACTCGTAATCCCATAGGCAAATTAGCTAATTCACTATAATGGCAGCTTACGATTTCCCAGGCGTAGGTTTGGAACTATTTTTAAGTTCTGAGCATGCGCACATGTGCTGCTCCAGTCGTAGGCTGTGGGAGAATATTTTACTTTTCACACTTTCCTTGAAATTTAGTTTTCCACATCAGTTTTTGAAAAAGTTTAAAAGCAGAACATGTCCAAATATTATACCACATCTTCCAGACCCATTCAGCCATGCTGGCAAACATTATTTCCAGGAAAATAGTGGTACTTTTAGCATGACTACTTTTTTTACTCCCTCGCTGCCGTACATTCCCTTTAGTAAATGCGCATTCGCAATTACACTTTCCCAATCGTTATAGTGTATTCGGTTATGCAGTGTATTTACGGCAAGTTCGCTGTAGAGTACAAAAGAGCGTAGCGTTATAGTAAATTAGGCCGTTAGTCTTTACAAATCTGTTCTGTGTCAATATTTAATAATTAAGTCATTAAGCCTATTCAGTTATTTAATTAATACAAAAGATGACATATTACATCATTCATAATGGATTCCCATTTTTATAATTTTGTTCCTTTTTAGGTATATGTGGGAAAAGGATGGGCTACTGTTTGAACCAAATGACACAAGAGTCACACAGAAAAAAGACTCTGGAACTTTAATAATTTCCAACGCCAATGGAAATATGAAGGATTTCCAGGGAAAATACCGTTGCTATGCCAGAAATGAACTGGGCACAGCTGTGTCAAACGAGGTCCATGTGATCACAGAAGGTATGTTTACCAAAAACGTTTACTATGTGCTGAATACTGCATTTATATATAGTTTTTATAGTTCATCAGTGTCTAAAATATTACTGGTTTGTCAGGCTAGGGAATTTAGCTTAAAGTGTCAAACCCCCATGCTCACGCCATCATTTGGGCTGGGCAAATAAACCACAGTTATTCCATCCAAAAAACAAAGCAAATCAAATTGCAAATAAACATTTTTTCTCTCTCGTTCACTGACGGACACAGCTCAATGTCTTCTAGACCATTGGGCTTATGCTGCTCTCTCTTCAAGAGTAGGAATAGGCGGAAACAATTTTGGGTACGCCCCTGAGGGTATACCATCACTTCCTGCTATAGGACTTCAGTTTTTTTCTGCTTAGTCAGGAGTAAGGACCTGGCTCTCCTGTGTGAACTACAATCAACCTGTTCCTGTGTGAACTACAATCAACAGCTGGACTGGGCGGCGCACTGGATATCCTAGATCCTTATGGTCTTCCCAGTCTGGCCTGCAAACGCGATCCAACTATTCGCTCCGCGCTATGTTGGCCGCGACATAGCCCTACTGGACGGTGGTCACGACAGCAGTCACGATCAGAGTCGCAGCGTTCCTCAGGCTGCAGCACCCCCATTTCAAGATGGTGCGGTGAACTGCTGGGAGTGGCACCCGCCTGATGCCGTGGTGTGGTGAGTAGTGTCCCTCCTCCTTTCTTTTGGAATTGCTGGGGTGGTTTCGGGCCCTCCCTGGGGATGGTAGGCCCCCTCCTGTGTCCTCCCTCCCCTGATGTTTTCCCCCTCTCCCCAGCGGGGTTTCCCTGCGTCAGCTGCCGTCACCTGCCCCCTTTTGGGGGGCACGGGTGTATTTTGGGTAGGGGGCTTTTCCGGTGTTGGGCCGGAGAGTGGTGGGTTGGTGTCGCTATAGGCCCCCCTTTTGGGGGTGCCTGTACCTTGGTGTTGCGGGGGGGGGGGTCCCTGGGGGATCTCCTCCTGGTGGATGCCTTCTTCCCTGGGGTCCAGTGGGGTCCTGGGTCCCGTGCAGCTCCGCATGGTGCCGCCATTTTGCCATGGATGCTGCATTCCTGGCTTCGGCAGCCATGTTTGTGTAGTCCAGCGGCCATGTTTTTGGTTTCCCATTAAGAGTAGCAGAGGCCATTTTCTTGTAGTCCGAGTGCGGTGATGTGCTGTGGGGGCCTCTAGTGTCAGTGTCGGCACTTCCTCTTTTATCGCAGTGTAGTAGGCTGTTTGGTCCTCTCCAGCTCTGGGGTGGTGAGTTTCTGGGGGTATACGATCCTTCCACTTTTTCTTTTTGTGCATGGCGCAGCTTCGACTAGCAATGGAGCCTCTGGAATGTGTATTACCACCTGACCCACTCCTGGGTCTCATGGGACTCTCTGGGTCTCAGTCTGCCCTGGTGGCCATGACGGCAGCCCTGCAGTCACTTGTATCCAAGGTAGATATGGCCTTGCAAAGGAGGCCTAGCAAAAAGCGTCCCCTGCCTTCATCTGTATCGTCTGCCTCCTCAGAGTCTGAGGTGGATTTGGCCGCTGCGGACAAGAGTCAGCCAACTGGGTCTGCATCCACGCATGCTGAGTGCTCTAATAGTGAGGATGAATCCTCCTCCTCCGCAGCCGCACATGGGAAAGCGCTGGCGGAGGCATTAATTGTGTCAGTGCGGGAAACCTTAAAGTTGTAGAACTCCGCTAACGCTGAGTCGGCTACGTCGGTGCAGTTTGGCACCCGCTAATCTTCCAAGGTGATAAAGGTGTTTCCCTTTCCTGCCTATTTTGACTAGATTGTCACTAGTCAGCGGGGTTCCCCAAAACGCATGGTTGGAATACCTTAGCGTTTTGCTAGGAGATATCCTTTTGAGGAGTCTCTTTTGAAGAAACTTACGGTTTCCAGGGTAAATAAGGCCACACCTCTTGCCGGTGGAGGATTCTCCATCCTTTAAGGGTCCTGTGGACAAGAGGTCTGAGGCTCTGGTCTGGTACCTTTTTACCGTGGTAGGTTCAATGTTGCGGCTGATGTTTGCCATCACCTTGGTATCCCAGATTTTAAACGGAATGTACAAAAATTTTACGCCAGGATCTGGAAGGGGGTCAACATGAGATGGCAGATCAGTTGATTCAGGGGTTACAGTACATTTGTGATGCATCTTTGGATGCGGCCCCCTTGGCCGGCAGGGTATCTGTGACAGCAGTGATTCTTTGCAGCATGATTGGAGAGATTAAGAGATCATCAAGGGCCTTACAGGAGATAAGAGTACATTACTTCCGCAGGTTGCTAGGGGGTAAGGAAATTCGTTGTAAATGTGGTCCTTTTTTTCTCGGCTCACAAGCGGCCCTTTGGTCCGTCTGGATCGCATGAAAAGGGTTTGAGATCCACCCGTAACTTTGCGGGAGGCTCCAAGAGACCCTGGAATGGTAAGTAAAAGGCAGGCAGCACCTGTTCCCCAGACAGGCCTTCCCTAGCCTGAAGGGGCACCCTCAACTGCATCTGGGGTGGGGGGACGTCTTTGCCTTTTTCCGGAACCATGGACCTTGCTCATTCAGGACAGATAGGTCCACAAGTTGATTTGGTTACAAGATCGAGTTTCGGTACTTGCCGTTCTTTCCTTCCAACTTGCGCCTGTCTCACAATCGGCTACAGGGCCTTATACAGGGCAGTGCAGGACCTGTTAGCACAAGGAGTCGTTGTGCCGGTTGCAGAGTTGGAACGTTTCAAGGTTTTTTTTCAAATCTGTTTACAGTTCCCAGGAAGGAAGGCAAAGTTTGTCCGATCTTGGACCTCAAGGCTCTGTACCGCTTTGTGCGAGTTCAGAATTTTCAGATAGAGTTCATTTGCACGGTAGTAGCTTTTCTCCATCAAGAAGATCTTCTGGCATCTATATATCTCAAGGATGCTTACCTTCATATTGCATTATATGTCGGGCATCAGCATTTTCTTAGTTTTGCTGTGGGCGAGGAGCACTATCAATTTGTGGCGTTACCCTTTGCTCTCGCCTCAGCTCCTTGGGTGTTCACAAAGGTTTTGGCCCCAGTGCTCGCCTTGCTACAGCAGAAGGGGGATTGCGGAACTGGGTTACCTGGATGATCTGCTTCTGTGTGCAGATTCTTCTTCAGCTCTGGAAGCCGACTTGGACATCACTGTGCAAACTCTTATGCAGTTTGAATGGACACTGAATTTTCAGAAATCGGCTTTAACTCCTTCCACCAAGTTGAAATATTTGGGTCTGATGCTGGACTCAGCGTTGGCCTGGGTTTTTCTTCCACAGGCAAAACTTTTGAAGCTACAGGATGCGATTTGACTCCTGTTGTCCAACTGTCGGTCATCGCTCAGGACTTGCATGCAAGTGCTGGGCCTGATTGTTTCCACCTTCAAAGCGATTCTGTTTGCTCAGTTCTATACCAGACATCTGCAAAAAGATTCTGGCCAAATGGAACAAGCATCCGCTGTCATTGGACGATCTGATCCTGTTGAGTCGGCGTATGAGGGGGTTTCTACTATGGGAAAATCCTTTTTTCCCCTGTATTGGACTGTGGCCACCATGGATGCCAGTCTGTCCGGGTGGGGAGGTGTCTTGGGAGTGTACTAGGCCCAAGGTGTTCGGACTCGAGAGGAGTCCAGTCTGCCGATCAACATCCTGGAGATTCGGGCGATCAGACTTTGTCTGTCTCAGTGGACGGATCGTCTGCAGAGATGCCCTGTGAGGATACAATCGGACAATGCCATGGCTGTGGCATATGTCAATCATCAAGGGTGCACAAAGAGTTCCCTGGCAGCCTGGGAAGTAGCCAGTATCATGAGGTGGGCAGAACTATATGTTCTAGCCCTCTCTGCTGTGCACATTCCAGGGGTAGAGAATTGGCAAGCAGCTCTCAGGCGGCAAACGTTGCATCCAGGGGAATGGTCTCTATACCCGGAGGTGTTTCATCAGTTGTGTCTTCAGTGGGGGACCCCCATTGGTCTCCAGTCTCAACTGGAAAGTGCAGAGGTTTGCATCAAGGTCTCGGGATCCTCTGGCCGACGCTGCAGACGCACTGTTGACCCCTTGCTGTCAGTATTGTCTGATTTACGCCTTTTCTCCAAAACAACTTCTGTCGAGACTGCTACGCAGAATCAAGGTAGAAGGGATTCCAGTAATTCTGGTGGCTCCAGATTGGCCTCGCTGGTCTTGGTACGCAGGCCTGGTAAGGCTGGAAGCAGACGCCCCTTAGAAACTTCCTTTTAGGGAAGATCTTCTGTCTCAGGGACCAATCTTCCATCCTGCTTTGCAGTCACTGGCTTTAACTACCTGGCTATTGAAAGCCAGGCGCTGAAGGACAGAGGACTGGCGGAGTCGGTGATTCCTACTTTGTTAAAAGCTGAGAAATCTACTTCCAGGAAAGTTTATCATAGAGTTTGGAAGGCGTACATTTCTGGGTGTGAGTCCCGAGGGGGGGGGGGGGTTCTCCCTGTTCCTTTTCTTTGTCTCGCCTGTTGGAGTTTGTACAACTAGGTGTAGATCAATGTTTGGCTCTGGGCACCATCAAGGGCCATATTTTTCCAAAGGACGTTGGCTGCAAAGTCCTTGGTTCACACCTTTGTCCAGGGGGTTCACCATCTGGCTCCTCCGGTGCGATCCCTGGTACCTCCATGGGATCTCAATTTGGTACTGCCAGTACTTTAAAAGTCTCCTTTGGAAAACATTTGTGAACTTCCTCTGCTGACTGTCACAGAAGGTGGCTTTTTTAGTTGCTATTACTTCTGCACATAGGGTGTCAGAGTTGGCTGCGTTGTCCTGTCGGTCACCTTACCTGGTGATTAATGGAGACAAAGTGGTGTTGCGACCATGTCAGGCATTTCTTCCTAAGATTGTCTCGGGGTTTCATTTGAATGAAGATATTGTTACCGTCCTTATGTCCTAAGCCAAATTATCCTAAGGAAATTGCTTTACATTCCTTGGATGGGGTAAGGGCAATTCGGGTGTATCTGGCAGCGACTGAACTGATTCAGAAATCCGATTCTTTGTTTGTTCTTACGGACTGGCCTCGTAAGGGGCAGGCCGAATCTGCTGCGGCCATTTCCAGGTGGATGAGGCAAAAGGTGGTACAGGCCTATTCTGTTAAGTGTCAGGTTCCTCCTTTCCCTGTCAAGGCGCATTCTACAAGGGCACTTAGTGCCTCCTGGGCCTTCCGTCATCAGGCGTCAGTGGTTCAGGTGTGCAAGGCGGCTATGGGGTAGTCTGTATACACATTCACCAAGTTTTGGATGTACTTGCATCTTCAGATGCAGCGTTCGGCCGCAAAGTTTTTCAGGCTGCGGTTGCAGAGACTCCCGCCTCTTGAGGGTGTAATTTTTTCCTGGTGGTGAGCTCCAGTTGTTCCTGGTTGAGCTCCGGTTTTACCTGGTTGGCTATGTTTAGCCTTGTTGGGAACTATATCTATTGTGTGTTTTTCCCACCCCTCATCTTGATACTGCTTTGGGACATCCCAATGGTCTAGAAGACATGGAGCTGTGTCCATCAGTGAATGAAAGAGAAAAGTGGATTTTTGTCTCACCGGAAAAATCCTTTTCTCTGAGGTTCACTGACGGACACAGCACCCTCCCCTCTGTTAGTTTGAGTTATGTATTCTTCTGACACTGCTTGTTACAAACGTAAGTCCTATAGCAGGAAGTGATGGTATACCCTCTTGGGACTGCCTCAGGGGCGTACCCAAAATTGTTTCCGCCTAGTCCTACTCCTGAAGAGAGAGCAGCATAAGCCCAATGGTCTAAAAGAAATGGGGCTGTGTCCGTGAACCTCAGAGAAAAGGATTTTACGGTAAGACAAAAATCAATTTTTTAAATAATATTTGTGTGGGTTATGTGATCACCAGCTCTCCTGCACTCTGCATGGCCTGGGTTGGAGGGCAGAACTAAGCAGAAGACTGTCACATCATGACCTAGCTTCTTCTTACTCCCATCCACTTCCACCAGCCATTTAAAGCATTGTTAAAAAAAAGCTTTTGTACAAAGATGGGCATGATAAGCGACAAAAATGGCAAGGACCTGACACACAAGAACTATACTTGAAAGATCTGAATGTCCAATATAAGCATGATGATGCAGTCATTGACCTTGAACCGGATATCCTGAAGCGTGAAGTCAAGTGGGCCTTAGAAAGCATTGCTAATAACAAAGCTAGCGGAAGTGATGGTATCCCAGCTTAGTTCTTTAAAATCCTAAAAGATGATGCTGCACTCAATATGCTCAAAAATTTGGAAAACTCAACAATGGTCACAGGACTATAAGATGATTGTTTACATTCCGATACCAAAGAAAGTCAGCGCCAAAGAATGTTCAAACTACACTATGATCACACTCATATCACACTCTAGCAAGGTTATGCTGGAAATTCTACAAGCTAGGCTTCAGCAGCATGTGAACCGGGAGCTACCAC
Source organism: Pelophylax lessonae (assembly GCF_965119305.1). Lineage (NCBI taxonomy): Eukaryota > Metazoa > Chordata > Amphibia > Anura > Ranidae > Pelophylax > Pelophylax lessonae. The sequence goes on from NC_138774.1 coordinate 249,737,426, forward strand.
AAGTACAAGCTGGATTTCAAAGAGACAGAGGAACTAGAGATCAAATTGCCAACATACGTATACTGGATCATGGAGAAAAGGATTTCCAGAAGAATGCCTATGTAACGGACCGTTTCAGCAGACAAGGGGTTAAAATCCGTTTAGGCGATATGCCCCTTTCTGAGAGAGCAGGCACAGCTACTGCAGAACATCAAACTCCCGAACTGGATACAATATAGCACTCCAACCTGGAACCTCTCGAATAGCTGCTAGCAGACGAACAGGAGAAGCATACATCAGCTTACATTCCTAGCAATCGGTCTCCAACAGCATACAGTGAATCCCCCCAAGAACGAGACAAAGCTCCGTGTGGAAGGTCAAGCAGTGGTATGTTTATTGAGGGCTCCCTGCCCCTGTATTTATGCAGGTCTCCCACCTGGTAGACACTCCCCTAGGGGACCAGATGGAAGACTGTAACACAAACAGACATGTATCACATTACAGACTCACAGAAGACATTCCTCAGGAGGGGGCTGCTGGAAACCATCCCCCTCTCTAGACAAAAGCACTCAGTTTAAATCAGTAGACATTCCTCAGGAGGGGGCTGCTGGAAACAATCCCCCCCCCTCTCTCTGCAGCTAAAACTAGTTTGCACAGAGACCTCCATTAGCCGCATGGTTAGAGAAACACAAAAAGACCAAAAAATGCATAACTCCCAGTCTACTGAACAGAACCCCTACATTCAACCCATCCCCAGATAGCCTGGATCTGAGCGCTCAACATATCCAAACAGCGCTCAGATGCCACAACCAGTCAAATTGCCATGGGGTTTACGTTTAGCATGGGCTGATGAGAGGGTCCATAGTCACACTGCAGGAGGCGAGCAACCAGGCTTCTCCAACGCCCAGTGGCGAGATTGGTCTCGTCACATCTCTCCCCCTTTCCAAACGGACTAACAGGGTATCTGACCTTCTGCCGGTCAGTGCCCTTGTTAGTCGCGCAGCCCAACCACAAAACAGATACAGCAGTACAGCCCACCCAAAATAACTGGCTACTACACCTGGGTAGAAGAGAAATTTGTCCATGTCCAGGTGCCTCACCTTGGCTGTGTGGGGGACTGGTAGACTGCCTTGGTGGGTTGCTGAGTGGGCAGAGACCAGCGGTACTCTGCCCTGGTGCCAGCGCTACCACAGAAGTAGCCTGGTTGGAGACGCGTTGTTGGAGGGGGAGACCGCCTGTCTCCCCTTTAGATACACCACCATGCTGCTGTGGGGGAAGACCGACTGTCTTCCCTTTGGCTAAACAGCCCTGTTGCTGGGGGTCAGGACCGACTGTCCCTACCCCCTGTGCTGTGAGTGCAGAGACCACAGTCCCATCTGCACTGTTGGGGGGCTTACTGTCTCCCCCTGGTACGTTAAGCTGCTGCTGTGGGATGGAGACTGGGCTCCCAATTCCCAACAAATCAAACTGTCCATGGGGAGAGGGGGTAACAAGCTCCTCTCCCAAATATACTTCCAGCCCCTGGGGAGGGAGACCATCTGTCTCTGCTCCCAATACAGTGTCCTGTTGCTGGGGAAAGGAGACTAGGCTCTCTGTTTCCTGCAGGACACTCTGCTGCTGTGGGATGGAGACTGGGCTCCCAATTCCCAACAAATCACGCTGCCGCTGGGGAGTGAGGACACTGCTCTCCTCTCCCTGCACTTCACACTGCCTTCATGGCATATCACTCTGCTGCTGGGGGGCAGGAACAACTACCTCTGCCCCCTGTAACTCAGCCAGCCGCTGGGGAGGGAGGACGCTGCTCTCCTCTCCCTGCACTTTACACTGCCGCTGGGGAATGGAGACTGGGCTCCCAATTCCCTGCAGGACCGGTGGAGAGACCTCGGTCCCATCTCTACCGGCCACCTGGGGTTCTTCCCAGTAAAACTTTACCATCTCGTCCCCTCTGAATGGGTCTGGCTCTGGGTCTGTCCTGCTGCTCTCCTGCTGAGCCTTCTCATAGTATTGGAACAGCTGCTGGTAGCCCTGTTCTAGCTCCATCTCCCGGGTCACCAGGTGGACCAGGTCTTGCTCAATTTCGTGAGCGTCGTCCCAGTCATACCTGCTCTCCCTCCACTCCAAGAGATCATTGAACCGGGCTTGTGTAGGGCTCCCAAATTCCAGCTCTGAAAAAGACTCCCATAACAAGCCAGGACCATCAAACTCCTTTCCCTCTGGCTTGTCATGCTCGGCTGTCCAGGGCAGGTACTGTGCAACACACCACCACAGCGCCTGGTAGGCATCCTCCAGCCACATCTCCTGCCATACCCGGAGCTCCAATTCTTTAACCCATTCCTCCCGGGGCTGCTCCCCCAGGAAGGGCATCCGCAGGGCTACTCGCTTCTGCAACCGCTGGTCTTCCTTGGGGAGTCTCTCACCCCGCTGGTACTCCACAATGCCCAGTGCCTGGTACCAGATGCCTTTACGGACTGCATCTCGGTCATCCATGGCACCCTCATCGAACTCCACTGCTGGTTCCATGCTGGTGCTGTCAGGGTCGCTGTACTGGGACATGCGTTGCCCCCAACTTGTAAATACACGGAATGGTGTCTCCTGTAGCTGTCCTTCTGGCTGTGAGAACGATCCCACCGCTGCCACCAGATGTAACGGACCGTTTCAGCAGACAAGGGGTTAAAATCCGTTTAGGCGATATGCCCCTTTCTGAGAGAGCAGGCACAGCTACTGCAGAACATCAAACTCCCGAACTGGATACAATATAGCACTCCAAACTGGAACCTCACGAATAGCTGCTAGCAGACGAACAGGAGAAGCATACATCAGCTTACATTCCTAGCAATCGGTCTCCAACAGCATACAGTGAATCCCCCCAAGAACGAGACAAAGCTCCGTGTGGAAGGTCAAGCAGTGGTATGTTTATTGAGGGCTCCCTGCCCCTGTATTTATGCAGGTCTCCTACCTGGTAGACACTCCCCTAGGGGACCAGATGGAAGACTGTAACACAAACAGACATGTATCACATTACAGACTCACAGAAGACATTCCTCAGGAGGGGGCTGCTGGAAACCATCCCCCTCTCTAGACAAAAGCACTCAGTTTAAATCAGTAGACATTCCTCAGGAGGGGGCTGCTGGAAACAATCCCCCCCCTCTCTCTGCAGCTAAAACTAGTTTGCACAGAGACCTCCATTAGCCGCATGGTTAGAGAAACACAAAAAGACCAAAAAATGCATAACTCCCAGTCTACTGAACAGAACCCCTACATTCAACCCATCCCCAGATAGCCTGGATCTGAGCGCTCAACATATCCAAACAGCGCTCAGATGCCACAACCAGTCAAATTGCCATGGGGTTTACGTTTAGCATGGGCTGATGAGAGGGTCCATAGTCACACTGCAGGAGGCGAGCAACCAGGCTTCTCCAACGCCCAGTGGCGAGATTGGTCTCGTCACAGCCTACTTCTGCTTTATTGACTATAGTAAAGCTTTCGATTGTGTGGATCACAACAAGATATGGCAAATACTGAAAGAAATGGGTATACCGAACCACCTCACCTGTCTTCTGAAAAATCTGCATGCAAGTCAGGAAGCAACAGTTAGAACAGGACATGGAACAACTGACTGGTTCAAAATTGAGAAGGGAGTGCAGCAAGGATTTATATTGTAAAACTGTTAATCCTCTTTGAGGGGATTGTGTAGGCAATCTTATAAATATAATAAATGCAATTATTTAAAAATGTAATACATTTTTTTATACAAAAAATAAAAAAGAGAGACTACCTGAAGTCTCAGATAAATATACATACAGATTACAAGACCATATAGGACATTTGTAACGCTCTGGCGTTTGTTTTAGTGAACTGGATTTGCAGCTGCAGAATTTCCACTCAGTAGTCCTGTAGAGATGTGTTGAATCATCATATCCAACTCTCCAGGCTCATCATTGTGGCCCAGCCTGCTTCAGCATGCACATATACAGACACTCAGATAAGATGTTCCTGGAGTGATAGTTTGTATGCGATAGTATAGAGGTGATGTGCTGAAAGGACAGGCGTGAGTAGTGATAGCAATGATAGGCACTCAAGTAGTAATGTTCAGGAGTGTTAGCAGATGGTGATAGATAGTATGCAGGTAGGTTAGCAATCATGTACAAGTAACAGGTGGTAGGGGACAGCAGATGAATGTACAGGAGATGCTAACTTAGTGCAAGGGTATAGATGGTAGTAGACTCAAGAGCTAGCAATCTATGTAACAGTGCAGATGATAGAAATAGTAATGCATAGATAGCAACAGTCTTTAGTATGCAAGAGTAGATAGTGTAAGTTGATAGGAAGGAATCCCCTGCGGGGAACTTATCACTAGTTGGTTTAGAGAGGTGAGGGGTCCAGTAATGAGATAAGGATCCGGTAGCGAGATACAGGATCAGTAGCGAGATATAGGATCAAGTAGCGAGATACAGGATCAGTAGCGAGATACGGGATCAAGTAGCGAGACTAGGATATAGTTGGTAGTAGACTCAAGAGCTAGCAATCTATGTAACAGTGCAGATGATAGAAATAGTAATGCATAGATAGCAACAGTCTTTAGTATGCAAGAGTAGATAGTGTAAGTTGATAGGAAGGAATCCCCTGCGGGGTACTTATCACTCGTTGGTTTAGAGAGGTGAGGGGTCCAGGAGTGAGCTAAGGATCAGGTAGCGAGATACAGGATCAGTAGCGAGATACAGGATCAAGTAGAGAGATACAGGATCAAGTAGCGAGACTCCGGTCTATCCAGATATTGGGGAAATAGCTGGAGGCTTCGGCAGCGTCAGACAAGGCTGTATAACAGGCGGTTGCACGAACGCCTTGTGAGTGGAAGCCGGCGATTTGAAATAGCCGCTCAGAGCCGCGCCTAGTGATGACGTCATGAGAGTTAAAGGGACAGGTAGCTATATGCGTTCCACCTACCTGAATGGTGGAACGCAATGCGGAAATAAGAGGCTGGAAGGGTACCGAAGGTACTAGGATCTTACAACATTGTACAAAAATTGCATTGAACTAAAAACATAGACCAATGACTCGCAATGTGGTGATTCCAGCTGTTAATTGTTGCCATCCATGTCACATGGTTGCCGTGGATGCTGAAATAACACTGGAATTCCAACACGTTTCAACAAAACAATTAATGTCTTTTTCAAGGAAAAATTCACCACTCTGCAAGTACATCAGTCATGGTTAAGTTTCTTTTTCATTTGTGCTGTGACATCCTATTCACACATAAGAAACAAGTTTATAGCTTACTTCCAAACAGATGATCAAATATTATACAGTGTTATCCCATAACCACCAGGGTGCGTCACAACCCTCTCTTCATCAGTGTGTACAAGGACCTTGGACAATGATATCCCTCTAATTATCCCCTTGTTTAGATAAAGCTTCCTTCTCCAGTGAGGTTCCACTGTAAAGAATCACCAAACAAAAAATTATTATAAATTGCTGGCTTCTGTCATATAGTCTGTCCAACATATTGTTCCCTTTGTACCAGAAGGGACGAGGCACTTACTTCACTGATAAGGTTTACTGCCAAACGATATGGGGCTAGTCCAGCCTTGCTAAGCGGGATCCCTGTAGAAAGTCCTTGTTCAGGAAGGGGAAGTCAGGACATCCATCTGCTGGGTAGACGTCAATTCCTAGATGCAAGTGCGTATGCGCCGACATAGTCGACTGTGTACGTACGCATCCGGATGCCGTTGCCTGAGAGATGACAAGTGTTTACTCCAGGACCGCCGCCGACACAGGAAGTATTGGCCAAGTACCCAAAGCAATGTTGGGGACTCTGGGGCCACCAGATGTTATAGGGCCTCTGAATGGCCTAAATGCCCCAGTGTGCTGGGGCCTTCCTGTGCCGGGTACAACACTGAAAAAGATAAGAAGGGCAGACACACTCCCATGTTTCCGGATCATCACTGCATATTACAAGTAGTTTAAACATTGCATTTCATAAAGCTTTTTTATTATTATTGCAAATGGAGGACAGGACAATATACCGCAGAGTGCCAATAGTCATCTCTGTTGTTCTCAACAAACCTCCTACAATATCAATCTTTATTTATCAATCTTTGTGATTCTTTTTTTTTTTACATTTTACCAAACCCAGCAAAAAATTACAATTGATTAGATTAAAAACTTCGGCAAACATAAAGGGGATCTGTAAGGGGGAAAAAAAAGGAAAGAAAGAAAAGGGGATAAAATGGGAGGAAACCTAGGTAACAATCAGCTGGTATTATGGTGACCAGATCATTTTTTACTTGAGAGGTTCTTTTTTCCCCTACGTTTGTTACCCAGATATTGTTTAGTCTGTTTTTCCGGAGGAGAAACCCTCCAGGAAAGGTCTAAAACTCTCTGATTCGTTCAGACCAGGGGGGGATGTGACCCTGAGATGCTTAATCCAGCGCATTTTGTGCTGGAGTCAGATCTTGTTCCAATCACCAACCCTGGTTGGAATGTGCAACCTGTTCAGAGCCATGAAGGACACATTTGGCATTCTGCAATTGTGTATCTTGGCCACATGCCTACCTAGTGGTAAATATAGATTGCCTATTGTCATGCTCTGCATTGTCTTGTTGACCCTCTTCCCAAATTCCTGGCGTGTCTTTCCCACATAAAAGGCACCGCACTCGCATTCCATGAGGTACACTATGCCTTTCCTTTTGCAGTTTGCAAAGTGTCTGGCTTTGAATCTCTCACCATTCGGCAACGTCTTTTCCTTGCATTTTTTGATAACTAGACATTGCATGCATCCTCTACAAGGGAAGGTGCCCTTGTCTTTGCAAGGGTCTTCTCTAGATTCCCATTTGTACTTTCTATGTACCAGGGATTCCTGTATTGACCCAAGCTTTTTGAATGTGATTGAAGGGGTGGGGGTAACTAGGCCCCCAATTGTAGGGTCATCCGTTAGGGTGGGCCAATGTCTCTCTAGCACCTTTCGGATTTTCTCATGTTCATTCGTGAATCTCAGAACAATTCTGGTTTGATCATTTGTCTTCTTTGATTTGGATTTAGGATGTTTCTTAAAGAGGATATCCTGTCTGTCCTGGATTTGGGGTATCCCCTTACTAGTAGTCGTTTTGTTAATTCATCTGATTCCTTTTGAAAATCCTCATATGTGGTACAATTCGGTTGGATTCGTTAGAACTGACTTTAAGGAATCAAGTTTTTCAATGGTAAGGGGTGGAAGCTGATGGCATGTAACTATGTGTTGCCAGCGGTCTCCTTTCTGTAAAACTGAGTGCTAAGTTTTCCTGTTGTGTCTTTGGAGATTCATGTATCCAAGAACGTCACTTGATGGGGGCTATATGTCATGGTAAAGTATACATTTTGGTCATTCTGATTCATCCTTCCCAGACATTCTTGAATAACACGTTCAGGACCCTTCCAGATAATGAAAATATCATCTATGTACCGCTGCCACAAAAGGATGTGGCAGGAGTACATAGAATTGGTCTCCTCTGACAAAAAATCTTGCTCCCACATCCCCAGGTATATGTTGGCGTAGGATGGAGCACAACTGGTCCCCATCGCTACGCCACACGCCTGGAGATAGTGGGAGCCTGTGAATGAAAATACGTTGTGAAACAGAATAAACTAGAACATCTGTAAGATGAACTCATTGAATCTCCAATCGTGCTCACTATGTTGTTGTAAGGTATGTCCCACGGCAGCCAATATCTTATCGTGCGGTATATTGTTATATAAGGATTCAACATCAATTGTTACTAGGAAGGCCGTTTACGGGATTTCCATATTCTCCAAGATCTATAGAAGATGTTTGTGTCCTTTATGTAAGATTGGTGACATGGGGCCTCAGGTGTGCGTCAATAACCTGACTAAGCCCCTCCAATATGCTACCATTGCCGGAGACAATGGGTCTCCCTGGGGGATTTGTGCACCTTCGGGAGGGCAAAAAAAGTTGGAATGTGGGGGTGTCTGGTACGTATAAACTCCCATAATTCTCGGGAGATTACTCTTTCATTAATTGCTGCATCAACTCTCATGTAGTATTCCTGATTGAATGACTCAATCTCGGACATTGGGATTTTTTTATAACATTTCTAATTTCTTAGAATTTTCTAACATATTGCAACGTATTTTTAATTGTCCATCAAAACAATGTTTCCCCCTTTTATCTAATGGTTTTATTGTGATTGTGTTGTTATTCCACAGAGATCTGAGTGCCTCTCGTTGTTCTGGAGTTAGATTGTCAGTCTTTACTTCGTAAGGAATCTATATCCCTAGTTGTCTGTCTCACGAATAAGGCTATCGCAGGATTTTGATTGAATGGTGGGAATTTCTGTGACTTTTTTCGAAATCTTGTGGTTGTATGATCTTCAAATTCTTCTTCACTATCTTCCTCTAAATTTCCCCGATACTCTGTTTCCATGGAATCATCAAGACTCCCTTCCTATAATAGCAAATTAAGGTCCCAGATGGCACGAAATTCCACTGCAGTCAACTCCGGGTCCAGTTCGTTTGCTATTGGGGTTTGTTTCATATACATGCCTTTGAGTAAAAGGTTCCTTGCAAACAAGTTTATATCCTTTATTGTCTCAAACTTATCCATACTTCTGTTGGGGCAAAAGGAAAGTCCTAGCATCAATACCTGTCTTTTGTCTTCCGTTAACTGGTGAGATGAGAGGTTGATTATTGTCAATCCTCCTTCTCTGTCCGTTTCATTGCAGGTGGTTCTATCCCTGATTGTGTTTTCTGTATTTGTTTGGTGTTTTGTTTCCCTAAAAAACACTTATTTTCCTGTGTGAAGGAATCGCCCTCTTTGTTCTTTTTGGATCTAGTGAAGATTTTATGTGGTTTCTTTGTGGGTAAGGGGGTATTGGGCCCTTGTGCACTGATGCCTTCGGTGCCAATATTATATACCCCACCATTGTCTCCTCTTGGTTCAACTTCCACAGTGCATTTTTTGTGACTCTGTTCAACCTCATCGTCCCTCCCATACTGTTTTTGGAAGTTACCTTTTCTTTTCCGGAAAAGGTGCTCAGTGCCTGAAGTGTTGGACACAGATGAAGAATCAGACGAGTAGTTGCTATTTGTATTATACTTTTGTTTATTTTTGAATTCCTTCTTGTTCCCGAGAGAACTTTCTATCACTATTCCATCTATATGCTTTAACCTCACTAAAAGCATTTTTGTCCCTCCAATATTTCTTCTCCTTTTTCTGTAATATTTGCTTGCTGAATGTTTCCAAATGCTCTTTGGGTTTCTTTTCTTGTTCACTGTAAAGAGAATTTGTTTTTAAGGGTGTTAGCCGCATGTATAGAGCCTGGATATCATCATCAAGATTTTTTATTTGTCTTTGATATTCCTCCTGCAGGAGTATCATCAGGTTCTTTGAGCATTCATTCAATTAGTCTTTTCCATTCTTTTTTCATTTGATTGGTGATGTTATGAAGTGTTGGGAAGAGTTGTATCCTTAACCTTCCTAGCGGTATTCCCGAGTGTGACTCGGGGTAAGATTTTTGAGCCAAAAGCGGTAACCCCGAGTCACACTCGGGGTAGCGCTGGGAAGATCGCTGGATCCTGGTGGAGGTTTCACTTACCTTTTCTCCGGGATCCAGCGATGTATGAGAGCGGTGTCCGGCGGCGGATGTTCCTCTCGATCGTCTGTAAGCCCCGGCTTCCGTCTCCGGCGACGTGACGTCCGCCGGGGGGTGGAACCGGCGGCAAATTCAAAAAGTATAAACACCAAACACACTGACACACTGTAATCCTATTGGATTACATTCCCAAAATATAATAAAGTGACCTTTTTATGCCCCCCAGTGCTTTCTCCATTGCACTTCCTGCATTATTTCCATACTTTGTATCTGGATTATTGCAGAGCGACCATGGCCTCAAGCAAGCGTGCCGCAACATCAAAAGCGATGTATGACCTGCTGGGCGATAGCGACAGCGATCCCGAATCGCACGGAGAGTGGAGTGACAGCGATGCATGGGAAAGCTCATCATCCGACGAAAGTGAGTTTAGTGATGATGATGTGCCGAGCGATGTGCGTACGTGGTGCGTGATCGACTGCGGTATGGAGCACGTAGCGCCCCCAAGGTTCCCGTATACCGGAACGCCTGGTCTCAAAGTTGATGTTGAGGAGGATAACCCCTTGGCGTATCTGCAGCTTTTTTTGACCGATGAGGTCATCGAAAAAATTGTTGTGGAGACCAACCGGTACCAGCAACAACAAACCGCAGCACATCGGCGGTTTTCCAGGAGCAGGATGTGGGAACCCGTTACCAGTGCGGATATCTGGAGATTCCTGGGCCTTATTATTCTGCAGGGAGTGGTGGGGAAACCCCTGCAGAAGTGGTATTGGACCACCAACAAATTATTGGCCACTCCTTTTTTTGGAACCATAATGTCGGAGTACAAATTTTCCCTTATAATGCGATATTTGCACTTTGCCAACAATGAGGAGTTTGATGAAACATCTCATCCGGCTCCGAAGCTGAAAAAAATCTGGGACATTTATCAATTAATTTTGAAAAACTTCCAGCGGTCCTATGTCCCAGAAAGAGACATTTGCATTGACGAAAGTCTTATGGCGTATAAAGGGAGACTTAGCTGGATCCAATATATTGCGTCCAAGCGAGCACGCTTTGGAATAAAATCCTTTATGCTGTGTGAATCCAGCTCTGGATATATTTGGAACTCGGTCCTATATACCGGAAGAGGAACTAAGTTTAACCCAAGGTTCAGCAGCTATGGGATGGCAACTGCTTCAGTTCTGACGCTGATTGAGCCTCTGCTGGATCAGGGGTACTGTGTCACTACAGACAATTTTTACACCTCCCCAGAACTGTTTGAGTTCCTCCTACAGCACAAGACGGATGCTTATGGGACCGTCAGAGCAAACCGGCGTGACATGCCCCCCAGCTTTGCCAACAAAAAACTCAAGCCTGGAGAGTTAGTTGCCTGGCAGAAAGGCAAAATGTTGGCACTTAGATGGCGCGACAAAAAAGATGTCTGCCTGATGAGCACCATCCATAGCACCTCCACTGTCATGGTCCATACAAAAGGGGGAAAAGATGTGCTGAAACCGCAACTGGCCCTGGATTACAATAACACCATGGGAGGTGTGGACAGAGCTGACCAGGCCATGACCTTCTATCCAGCAATGCGGAAACAGCAGAAGAAATACTATAAAAAAATTTTCAGACACCTCCTGGAGCAGTGTTTATGGAATGCCTTCATTCTGCTGAAAAAGAAAAGCGACCGGCCTATGATCCATGCGGACTTTGTGTGGAAAATTGCGGAGCTGATTTTTCTCAGGCACCAGACACCAACTGTAAGTCGATCCGGACGCCGTGCGGCTGGTGTCGTGAACCCCGAACGACTGACCGGTCGTCATTTTATGGACCTCATTCCGCCGACGGAGAAGAAGGCTGCACCCACAAGAATGTGTGTGGTGTGCTGTTCCAAGCACGATGACACCGGGCGGAAAATAAGAAAAGAAACACGGTACTACTGTCCAGACTGTGATGTTGGACTTTGCGCTGTACCCTGTTTCAAAATTTTCCACACCCGGGACGTTTATTGAAGCAGTATGAAGAGTAATATTGCATCCTTTTTGGGAAAAAAAAAAATATATTGCATCCTTGATTGACAAAAAAAAATGTCAGTGTTTTTGATTACATGATTTACTATCATTTATTGAATAAAAAGTGTTATTTTTTGGAAAAAAAAAAAGTGTTATTATTATATTATTATTTTATAGTTATTTATTATATTATAATTTAGGATTTTGTGTTTCAAACTTTATCATACTCGGGATGTTATAAAGAAGAACACACGGTAAAAAGAAATCATTAGTAAATAGCTGGTTTGGGCTGCTCATTCTCCAGAATTGCAAGCAAAATAATGGTACCGCTTTCAGCACCTAAAATCCGAAAGAATCATACCGCCAGGGAGGTTAATCCAATTGGATTGATGTTTTCTTTGATGTATCACTCAAAGGACCTGATGTGCCAATGTAAGGCTGATTTTTTCTCCAAAGCCACTCAGGGTTGCAAAGAGTGAAATTGTGTCCTACTCTAGTTATGCCTTGGATTGAAAATTGGTCTGGATATTGGCCATAAGGGCCTCCCATTCATTTCCCATAAGATTCCCCATTTTTGCCTTGTTTAAATTCTTACCCACTAAGGGGTTCCCTCCAATTTGATCTTGTTTTGTCTATCGAAAAGGAAAAAGGGGACTTTAGTTTTGTCCAGGAAATTTTTTTTTCTGGCAAAAGGAAAAAAGAAAAAAGAAGAAATTTTATTTGCTGGGGTACCCAGTTAGGTTGCTAGAGAGAGCAAGGATATGGATGTTTGACCATCCTAATATTTGTACAAGGAATTCTTGATTCTCTAGAAACCTGTGATACATATTGCCATCATCCCATAGAATTTGAAAAATTGGCCGTGCGGACGTATCTCCACAGAGCTCCGGGGCCTACATTGCATCCACGCGGATATCTCCGCAATCCTGGCCTCCACGGTCATAATCTCACCTCGGCTGGATTGCCCACTTCCCCACAAACATTTTGAGGCCACTCTTGTGGGGATGCGAGCGGGCTGACCGCACGATCGTTTGCGGCCTACCTCCGTGATTGAAGCCGCGGCCTCGAGTACCGCACGGCGGCCGCCTCCGGAGGTGTAATCGGGACGCTGCAATCCCTGTGAAGGTAGGACACGGCTCAAGGGGGGCATTCCGCCTACCACCCCGCCACCACAACCATCAGGCTCCTCTCCCCCGGGATCCCATACCCTGAGCTCCAGCGCTCTCATCTTAGGCCCCGGTCACCATCTTGGATCGGGCCCAGCGCTGCCCTGTAATATATCCCTCCTGCTATATCCATCGTGGGGAGATTCGGAGCCACCAGCACACAGCCTATACCACACAGGTGGGGCACGCATCACTTAATCCTGGGACTTGAGACGCCTGCAGCCCACCTAATCTCCCCCTGGGATTGCGATCCATAACTGGCAGGCTCAACAAAACATGTACAAGAAGGGGTAACAGTTGGGCTTATACCATCATTACCTACTGCTGTAGCGAGCTCTCACCATCTCCCTGAAAGTACTGTCTGCCTGACTGTCATCTGAGCGGTACCGCCTGCAGACTATTGCACCCTATCTGCCTCACTGTCATATGTGCTGGACTGCCTGCAGACTATTTCACCTTGTCTGCCTCACTGTCATATGTGCGGGACTGCCTGCAGACTATTATACCGTCTGCCTCACTGTCATTCGGGAGATACTGCCTGCAGATTATTGCACCTTGTCTGCCTCACTGTCATCTGTGAGATACTACCTGCAGATTATTGCACCCTGTTTGCATCACTCATTTCAATACCCTGGACATACGCAGATATATGCCTTTCACTGTATTGATTATATATGCACCAATTAATGCAGTAATGTTCAGCACTGATATGCCCGAGTGCTAAGAGCGCAGCTTTATCGGAGGGGAGAGAGAACGGCCGGATCCCCGGGGCCAATTTAGCTTATACTTGCTCACAATTTTCAACACCCCCGGGGGAACACCTGGTGCATGCCGTCAGCCAAGAAAAAGAATCGGGGGGGCACGCCAAAGCACTCCGTGACGACCTATCTGCTCCGCACAAAGGAAATCACCAAGATGTCTCAGGATGGCGCCCAAGCCCCTCCATTGCCTCAGGCAGAACCTGCACAACCACCTTCACCTCCCAGCCCTCAACAAGTGCCCTGTGAGAACTCATGTATGGTCACAAAGGCCGATTTAGATGTATGAAAAATTAGCAGACAAATTTCAAACTGAAATTCACAAGGCCACTAATACGCTAACCCAGGAGATAGCTGCTTTGGGAGGCCGCACAGATTTATTGGAGACCAAGCACGACGAACTTTCTATCACCCATAATGACCTTAGAAAGGACTTTCTGATAACTATAGCTTGTTACAAACACAAGTGGAGGACTTGGACAACAGAAATCGCAGGAATAACCTGCGCCTCAGAGGCATTCCTGAAACAGTTACAGATCTGATCCCTGCAGTTTCCAAGCTCTTCAAAGACCTGCTGCCTGACAAACAGGAGTCGGATTTTACCTGTGACAGGATTCACAGGGCCCTGCGCCCCAAACCTCCTCCAGATAAGCCTCCAAGAGACATTATTTTATGCCTCAAAGACTTTCTAATTAAGGAGGATATTCTGCGAGCTTCCAGGAACACTCCCAACATCTTATTGGAGGGCACTCGCATACAGATCTATCCCGATATTTCGCAGGCCACACTTGAAAGGCGGCGCAAGATGAAAGAGGTCACCTCTGTGTTACAAGCAGCCCGTATCCGATACAGATGGGGTTTTCCCTTCAAGCTGACAGTCCCTCACAATGGCACAGTTTACGTGGTGTATAACCTGGCTAAAGGAAAAGTACTTCTAGTCAAACTGGGCCTACTGGAAGCTGCTCCTGAGGTTCGCCCTCAGAACACCCCTAGGCCGTCGCCATCTTGGTCCACCCCAGCAACCAGAAGAGATCAGCGAAGGTGGCGGAATCCTTTTAGAGATGGCGGTTTCTGAGGATGTCCACTATAGAGCTAGGCATTCCTGGTGATACTCTAAATCTCACTTAAGTGTCTCCTTTGATTTCTTGTACGCTGGTGTGCCCTTGCCCTAGTGTGGTCGCTCCCTACCATGGGGCGGCTGTGCTGGGGTGACTGTGCCCACTAGTGTGTCTGCAAAGTCAATCTGATGGTTTAAACGTTCTTGACATAATTACTTAAATTTGCTTGTTTACCTTTCTCTCTCCTCTCCCGTGTGTCAGTCCCCTATGTACCGTTTTGCGGATGCCCGTGCGCCCGAGGCGGGGATGGTCCCCCGGGTCTCTCCGCGCCTTCGGTGCCCGGATTCCCGCACACGTTTTTTGGACGGTTTTGTCCAATCGGTAATGTTTTTTTGGATGGGTTTTATTTTTCTGCCCATCTCCAAGAAATTTTCTCAGGTTCAAAATTTTTGTATGATCTTCTTTTATTTGATCAGTTGTTTCAAAAAATGTTCGTTTGTTAACAGAAAGTCATTTTCTCAGGTCTTTATATACAACATGCAAGTATTTTGGTTGTTCTATACTTTTCTAGCCCCTAATTGGGAGCGAGGTTCACACTATACCGAGTCAGAGATTCAACCCCCAATCCTTGGGTTCCCCAGAGGTTTTACCTGTTTGGTTATTTACACTCGGCTCTGGTCATTTTTTCTTTTTCTCAAAAGTTTACCCTGCAGGAATTTCAGAATGTACGTAGTCCTTTTCATATAAATCATGGGGATTAAAATTTTGTCACACAACGTTCAAGGGTTCAATTCCCCCAATAAAAGAAATAAGGCCTTCAAACATTATAAAAGGTTAGGAGCGGACATAATTTTATTACAGGAGACGCACTTTGCTACTGACAGACACCCTAAATTCTTCGATAAATCTTTCAAGCAGTTTAAATGTTCATCTTTCCATAATAAAACTAGAGGAGTTGCCATCTTTATACATAATAGTATAATATTTGATATATCATCCACGTACTGTGACCCAGAGAGCAGATTCTTGATTATTAAGGGGAGTATTGCAGGCAAGGCTATCACCATAGCTTCTGTGTATGCACCTAATGATATGCATACCACATTTTTTAGACAATTTTTTGAAGTTCTTGACAGGTTTGAATCCCCACACATGGTGATTGGAGGGGACTTCAATCTAGCTGCCCATCCTTCATTGGACAGAAGTAACATTACGGCCTCATCCAAGGCTTTCCCTAAAAGCCTGAAACGTGCACTAAATGATAAACAATTGATAGACACCTGGCGTGCCCACAATGTTGGTACAAAGGGTTACACCTTTTATTCTCATCCACACGATAGCTCGGCCAGGTTTGATTATATTTTTTGTACCCCGGTTTGGCTGGCTAATTCCTCAACTGCAGGTATACATGTCTGCCCTTGGTCCGACCACCAGATTGTGCTGTTCGAATCGGGGGGAGTGGGTCTGGGTGGCACGACATTTAACTGGAGACTGAATGACTCCTTACTGAATGATCTGGCGTTAGTTGCCCAGATCTCCTCTTCACTGATAGATTATTTCCAGATTAATGAGGATGGGATATCACCCACTCCTGTGGTGTGGACGGCTCATAAGGCAGTCATCAGGGGAAATCTGATTGCCCTGGCCTCAGCCAGGAACAAAGCTAGATTGTAAGACATTAAATCCCTCACGAAAGAATTAGATCAATTATACTATAAACATAATCTCTCCCCCTCCTCTACACTTATGGATCAGATCCATATTAAAAGAAAAGCTTTGGATGACATCCTTTCTAGTGATACTGAAAAGGCCCTTAGGTGGTCCAAAGCCAAATTTACACTCCACAGCAACTCCACATCCACTATGTTTGCAAAAAAACTAACTCAAACAATAAGACCCACTCATGTATACAAGCTCAGAAGGCCAGACGGGAGGATGGTTTCACATCCCAAGGAAGTCTTAGAAATCTTTACAAACTTTTACAAAAACCTCCTCTCGGTGCCCTCTACGCTACCTGTAAATGAATTTCACCCCTGGATAGATAACCTATCTGTCCCGTCTTTGTCAAGTACACAAAAGGATACTTTAGAGGCACCTTGCACAGTAGACGAGGTCCTAGATATGATTAAAGCTCTCAAAACCTCCACCGCCCCCGGCCCAGATGGCTTTTCCTCTTCCTATTATAAAACCTTTGCCACAATTCTTGCCCCCAGACTTGCTAAATTATTCAACCATGTTCTTCAGGGAGGAAATTTTCCAGCAGAAATGCTCCTGGCTAACATGTCCCTCATCCCGAAAACCGGATAAAGAGCATTCATTTCCTCAAAATTATAGGCCCATCTCGGTCATGAATAATGACCTTAAACTATTCGGCAGACTGCTAGCTAACCGACTATCCAATGTAATTCATAAATTGATCCACCCTGACCAGACCGGGTTTATTCCAGGTAGACAGCTTTCAGACAACATTAGGCTAGTCACTAATATTATTAATGATGCCAATCTTAGTAAATCCCCTACATGCCTTGTGAGTCTTGATATTCATAAGGCTTTTGATAGCGTCAGCTCGCGTTATCTTGAACACCTTCTTCCTAAGTATGGACTAGGAGAAGGGTTCATTCATGGATTTAAAGCTCTATATCAGTCCCCTCAAACAAGAGTTCGCCTTCCCGGGTGTAACTCTGAATTTTTCCCTTTACATAGAGGTACGAGACAGGGTTGTCCACTTTCCCCCCTCCTGTTCGCTCTAGCAATTGAACCCTTGGCTACAGCCATTAGAAAGAATAGCCTTATTACTGGGCAGTACAAGGGGGGGGAACGAATACAAATTAAGTATGTATGCCGATGATGTTTTATTATTTTTATCCAAACCTCACATTTCACTCCCTCACTTGCTGATCGAACTGGAGAGATTTCGATCCATGTCGGGCTTAGGGGTAAACCTTTCTAAATGCTCTATTATGCCGATTAATCTGCCTAATTGGATGCAAACCTCCATCAGAGAGAGTTTCTCTTTCACCTGGTGTTTGAGATCTTTTCGCTACTTAGGGGACCAGATAACTCCCCATTATGAATCACTATTTATATCCAACTTCCCTCCAGTATTTAAAAAATTAAGTTTGTTATTGAAGACGTGGTCTTCGTACCACATCTCGTTTCTGGGCAGAGTTACAGCCATTAAGATGATTATCTTACCTAAGGTCTTGTTCTTCTTTAGGGCCCTCCCCGTTAATGTCCCTAAATCTCATATCAGCTCTTTTCAGCGGGAGATTTCCAAATTCATTTGGAACGGTAAGAGATCCAGATATAACGGTCATATACTCTATGCCCCCCAATCCCAGGGTGGCCTGGGCATTCCAGATTTATGGTCCTATTATCTCTCTGCCAAACTCATTCAAATGGCTCAATGGAATTCAGACCCCGAGAATATTCCATGGCTTTCGTTCGAACAGGCCACAGTTTTTCCGAACTTTCTCTCGGCGGGTCTCTGGAATTGTGCACAGCCGTCTAGTTATAACGCAATTGCGAACAAAATAGTTGTTCATTTATTCAGGCTGTGGCAAAAATTTAAAACCCCCCTGGGTCTGTTGTCGCGAGTCTCTCCCCTAACATCCTTTTTGGGACACTTTGACTCCGGTTTGCTCCCTCTAAGCAGAGAGGACTTATCCCCTTGGATAACCAGAGGCCTGGTGAACCTCAAAAAGCTCTCAATAGGCAATATTTTTTGTACATTTGAACAACTGGTAGATTTATACGGTCTTCCCAGCTCTGAAAGGGACCACTATACCCTTGTGAGGGCATTTTTTCAATCACAGGACCTCCTCACACTAAACCCTCCATTTACCATTTTCGAAAGCATTTGCTCCGCCTCACCTAGGGATCGTGGGCTTATATCTAGCCTTTACTCTCATATTGTTACTAGCACCCTCCCAGACAAACATAAGTATATGACTAGATGGGAACAAGACCTAGGCTGTAGTTTCTCCATTACAGAGTGGCAACACATGATTTCAAACATGCGTAAATGTTCACGTTCTAGTGCATGCAGGGAGACACCCCTAAAAGTAGTTACAAGATGGTATTTGACTCCCTCCTTGATTCACTCCTTCTACGATTCAGTCTCTCCCCTCTGTTTCAGGGGCTGTCCAGAAGAAGGTAATTTACTACATATTTTTTGGAGCTGCAAATGTTTGCGATCCATATGGGATCATGCACAGAGACTGGTGACCAGATTGGCTGGGACAGTGGTTTCTCTCTTCCCTAAGACATGCTTGCTTTTTGTAAAAGTCCCTGGTGTCCCGAAGACTACATCCAATCTGATTCATACTTTGATGTGTTCCATTCAATGGATGATAGCTTGTAATTGGAAATCAGATACTCTATTATGGTCTCAGGTGCTCTCCAGGATGGAATGCATCAAACTGACAGAAAAAATCTTTCATTCCCTTCATAGCTCCGTGATGACATTCCATGCTAAATGGGACTCTTGGGACAATTGTGTCGGACCAGTTAGTACTTCTTAATTTATATGATATGTCTAACTTGACAGTTCTGACCCCTCATGTGTATTTGACTACTTGATATTCTGCTATACTATGACCAACGTTTGTTGCACACTTGCTATGTTTTCAGAGTATTTTTCTATGCAATATATTTTTATATATATACAGTGGGTACGGAAAGTATTCAGACCCCCTTACATTTTTCACTCTTTGTTATATTGCAGCCATTTGCTAAAATCATTTAGGTTCATTCTTTTTCCTCATAAATGTACACATAGCACCCCATACTGACATAAAAACACAGAATTGTTGACATTGTTGCAGATTTATTAAAAAAGAAAAACTGAAATATCACATGGTCCTAAGTATTCAGACCCTTTGCTGTGACACTCATATATGTAACTCAGGTGCTTTCCATTTCTTCTGATCATCCTTGAGATGGTTCTACACCTTCATTTGAGTCCAGCTGTGTTTGATTATACTGATTGGACTTGATTAGGAAAGCCACACACCTGTCTATATAAGACCTTCCAGATCACAATGCATGTCAGAGCAAATGAGAATCATAAAGGTCAAAGGAACTGCCTGAAGAGCTCAGAGACAGAATTGTGGCAAGGCACAGATCTGGCCATGGTTACAAAAAGATTTCTGCTGCACTTAAGGTTCCTAAGAGCACAGTGGCCTCCATAATCCTCAAATGGAAGATGTTTGGGACGACCAGAACCCTTCCTAGAGCTGGCCGTCCAGCCAAACTGAGCTATCGGGGGAGAAGAGCCTTGGTGAGAGAGGTAAAGAAGAACCCAAAGATCACTGTGGCTGAGCTCCAGAGATGCAGTCAGGAGATGGGAGAAAGTTGTAGAAAGTCAACCATCACTGCAGCCCTCCACCAGTCGGGGCTTTATGGCAGAGTGGCCCAACGGAAGCCTCTCCTCAGTGTAAGACACATGAAAGCCCGCATGGAGTTTGCTAAAAAACACCTGAAGGACTCCAAGATGGTGAGAAATAAGATTCTCTGGTCTGATGAGACCAAAATAGAACTTTGTGGCCTTAATTCTAAGCGGTATGTGTGGAGAAAACCAGGCACTGCTCATCACCTGTCCAATACAGTCCCAACAGTGAAGCATGGTGGTGGCAGCATCATGTTGTGGGGGTGTTTTTCACCTGCAGGGACAGGACGACTGGTTGCAATCGAGGGAAAGATGAATGCGGCCAAGTACAGGGATATCCTGGACAAAAACCTTCTCCAGAGTGCTCTGGACCTCAGACTGGGCCGAAGGTTTACCTTCCAACAAGACAATGACCCTAAGCACACAGCTAAAATAACGAAGGAGTGGCTTCACAACAACTCCGTGACTGTTCTTGAATGGCCCAGCCAGAGCCCTGACTTAAACCCAATTGAGCATCTCTGGAGAGACCTAAAAATGGCTGTCCACCAACGTTTACCATCCAACCTGAGAGAACTGGAGAGGATCTGCAAGGAGGAATGGCAGAGGATCCCCAAATCCAGGTGTGAAAGACTTGTTGCATCTTTCCCAAAAAGACTCCTGGCTGTATTAGATCAAAAGGGGGCTTCTACTAAATACTGAGAAAAGGGTCTGAATACTTAGGACCATGTGATATTTCAGTTTTTCTTTTTTAATAAATCTGCAACAATGTCAACAATTCTGTGTTTTTCTGTCAGTATGGGGTGCTATGTGTACATTCATGAGGAAGAAGAATGAACTTAAATGATTTTAGCAAATGGCTGCAATATAACAAAGAGTGAAAATTTTAAGGGGGTCTGAATACTTTCCGTACCCACTGTATATGCGATGTTACATTGTCGACCTGTGTAAAAGTTAAATTTTTTTTTTTTGTACTGACTTTCTAATAAAATCTTTTGTAAACAAAAAAAGAATTTGAAAAATTGTTAATCCTCTTTGAGGGGATTGTGTAGGCAATCTTATAAATATAATAAATGCAATTATTTAAAATTGTAATACATTTTTTTTATACAAAAACCATAAAAAGAGAGACTACCCGAAGTCTCAGATAAATAAACATACAGATTACAAGACCATATAGGACATTGTACAAAAATTATAGTGAACTAAAAACATAGATAGACCAATGACTCGAAATGTGGTGATTTCAGTTGTTAATTGTTGCCATCCATGTTGCATGGTTGCCGTGGATGCTGAAATAACACTGGAATTCCAACACGTTTCAACACATTAATTAATGTCTTTTTTCAAGGAATAATTCATCGCTCTGCAAGTACAACAGTCATGGTTAAGTTTCTTTTTCATTTGTGTTGTGACATCCTAATCACACATAGGAAACAAGTTTATAGCATATTTCCAAACAGATGATCAAATATTTTGCAGTGTTATCCCATAACCACCAGGGTGCTTCACAACCCTCTCCTCATCAGTGTGTACAAGGACCTTGGACAATGATATCCCTCTAATTCTCCCCTTGTTTAGAAAAAGTTTCCTTCTCCAGTGAGGTTCCACTGTAAAGAATCACCAAACAAAAAATTATTATAAACTGCTGGCTCCTTTCATGTAGTCTGTCCAACATATTGTTCCCTTTGTACCAGAAGGGACAAGGCACTTACTTCACTGATAAGGTAAAAGGATATGGGGAAGCCAGGACATCCGTCTGCTGGGTAGACGCCAATTCCTAGTCTCTGACGATGCAGAGAGGAATGGCGTCACCTTTGGCCCCCAGCGTCCTCTTGTAGGCCTCCCGCATGCGCGATTACCTCACTCGTCAAGACAGCAGGGCCCGCCCCGATGCGAGCGCGCATGTCCGGATGCCATTGCCCGGGAGATGACGAGTGTTTACTCCAGGACTGCCACCGACACAGGAAGTATTGGCCAAGTACCCAAAGCAATGTCGGGAACTCTCAGGGGCCACCAAAAGATGCATATTGTCACCCTACTTATATAAATTATATGCAGAGTACATCATGGGAATGTCAGGATTGACGAATCACAAGCTGAAGATTGCAGGGAGAAATATCAACAACCTGAGATATGCAGACGATACCACACTAATGGCAGAAAGTGAAGAACTAAAGATTCTTTTAATGAATGTGAAAGAGGAGAGTGCAAAGGCTGTCCTGAAATTGAACATTAAAAAACTAAGATCATGGCAACCGGTCCTATCAGTCCTTGGCAAATAGGAGAAAACATTGAAACAGTGACAGTTTTCATCTTCCTAGGCTTCAAGATCACAGCAGACAGTGACTTTAGCCATGAAATTAAGAGAAATTAAGACACGCTTGCTTCTTGGGAGGAAAACAATGGCAAACCTAGACAACATTCTAAAAAGCAGAGACATCACCCTACAGACAAAGTGCTGTATAGTCAAAGCTATGGTATTTCCAGTAGTAGAAAAGGTAGCAAGGTGTGGGGCAAAGGTTGGGATTTTAAAGGGATTTTATATAACCAATAAGAGAGATGTATCTACAAAGCATCTAAAAAGTATATAATTTTATTATTCACATAGGATCAAAAAATGGGGGTAAACAATACAAGACACTACTGTTACAAGACAATATGGAACATCATCATAGTAACAACATAATTGGATAAAATATCATTTTGAGATAAATTCCTTGAAATTGTGGGCGGACTAATCATTTACATGTATAAATGTAAACACATACATACATAAACATGTAAATGTATAAATGTATGTCTACAATATGATAATTTTGTATCTATTTTTGTCATTTTTTAGTGGCTTTTTACCAAGTTATACCCCTTGTACCCCTGAAGAAGCAGTATACACCGCAAAACATGTCGGGTAGTGGAAGTCGGATCGATTAGAGAGACACACATCAGCTCTGGCACATCCAGACTGACCGTGACCTCTGATTAGTCCGCCCACAATTTCAAGGAATTTATCTCAAAATGATATTTTATCCAATTATGTTGTTACTATGATGATGTTCCATATTGTCTTGTAACAGTAGTGTCTTGTATTGTTTACCCCCATTTTTTGATCCTATGTGAATAATAAAATTATATACTTTTTAGATGCTTTGTAGATACATCTCTCTTATTGGTTATATGACGGTACCCTTTAAAATCCCAACCTTTGCCCCACACCTTGCTACCTTTTCTATTCTGATTAGGGATGAGGTACCTTAATACTTTATACTAAATCCAATGGGCTAATTTTTGCTATTTCCAGTAGTAACCTATGGCTGTGAAAGTTGGACCATATGGAAGGCTGAACGTCAAAGAATTGATGCTTTTGAACTATTGTGTTGGAGAAGACTCTTGAAAGTCCCTTAAATGGCAAGAAAAGAAAACCAGCTAATACTGAAAGAAATCAACCCTGAATATTCACTGGAAGTAAATATGTAAATGAAATGTATCAGCGCAAAACCAATAATAGAAAATCTACACTATAGCAGCTGAACACTAAATACTAAAAGACCAAGCAGATATGTAATAACAGAAAAAAAGTGCAGTGCTAGATCACTAGACACACCAGTCTCTAAAACTAAATTAAGTAAAATAAAATGCAATCCAGATGAAAGTCCATGCAAAAAGGCCCGTGACTGAAGAGTGCTCAAACACTAAACTTCTAATGGATAGATGGTGATCCACTGTGCACGTCCTCCACCACATAGATTAGCCTCTCACCTCGTAGGTAGACCCCTGAATCACCAGATGGGTCAACTGTGCTTTAGTGAATCAATACAATGTCAAATAAGTAGATCCGACATGTATCCGACTTCTCAATCCAAGAGTAGCAAGCAATCTTGTCACGTCACGTCTTGTAATGCCAGTAGGTTCATGGGTAAATTCAAAGAAGTGGAAAGCAGACCATAGCGTTTACCAGATAAAACACAGTTTTATTACAAAGTAAAGCCTCTTACTTGTGTTAGAAATAAAAACAGCTCTCAAAAAGTTCAGAATCCCGGTAAACAGCGGGTGACGTCACAGCTCCTCCCTTCCCTCCACGCACGTTACGTCCCAAGGGAAGGGTACCACTGATGAAGTCATCAGACAATTGAAAAGGTGTTTGTGATGTTCATTCTTAAAGGGGTCCTAGTTTGGATGGTATGTTAGGGACCCAGGCTCTGCAGTAATTGACAAGTCCGAGAATTGCTCTCAGTTGTCGGGCGTTACGAGGTCTCTGGAGGT
Organism: Pelophylax lessonae; assembly: GCF_965119305.1. NCBI lineage: Eukaryota > Metazoa > Chordata > Amphibia > Anura > Ranidae > Pelophylax > Pelophylax lessonae. The sequence goes on from NC_138774.1 coordinate 249,761,615, forward strand.
CCTTCAATGTCTATATCCTCTGAGTGGTTAGATGTCGGGTACCCTGAGAAAGGCAATGACCTAAAAAACAACCTTCTCCTTGCAGAACTGGCCTAGCCTGCAATGGAGAGGTTCAGTCCCTCGTAAAGACACTGTCTGGCCCATGAGACCTATGGTGGGAGTTGTCTCCCCTGGAAAAGGAACCTTGCCTCTAAGGTCTTGAGATCTTAGAACAGTTTTGGCTGCATTGGGTGTCAATGAGGCAAGGGAGAAGGTTTTTTAATTCCTCTAGGAATAGATTGATGTTGGCTGACACCCGTTTACCAACGCTCTATGATGAGTCATAGTTGTTTCTGACCATACCTACCTTTGAAGTTTCCGGATCCTCCGGAATAAATTGCCACTTACCCCACGAACTAGCCTGGTTGGTCGGACTTTTATGCCTGATGTGCCCTGACTTTCCACATTCATAGCAGACCTGTTAATAGAACTCATAGTTTGCCACATAATTTTAAGGAGAGGGTTCAGTTGTTATGACAGGCTGTTGAGAGCTAGTGACAGTGTGAGTTGGGAGGGTTTTAACCATATCGAGGTCTGTACTGTGAGCTGAAGAAAATGGAGATTAAAGTGCAGAGACCATAGATAATCAATAACAGGCTGTGAATCAGGAGAGACAGTGACAGGTTCAGTGTCAGTGGATCTGGCTCAACTCAGTAAAGTTAACCCAGGAAGAGCTTCCTCCACTTCCCTCACTGGATCGCTGGACTCCGCTATCTCATTATGCCAAGTGTACATAATGCGGTTCTTCCGGACTTAAACCGCCTAATGCACGCCTTGCTGATTGACCATAATAGATCTCTGAAGCACAATTGCGCTACGCCTAGTACAAACAAATGGCAACCACCTCAACCTATAACTGGCGTTTACAACAAGGAGCACATGGAAGGGCAATGGATGTGAAAAAACAACGAAGAAAAATTACCAGCTCACTCACCAGCCAGCCTGCAACAAACCGAATTGTCTTGTCACCCTAGTGTACTGAAGTCCTAACTTTATCCATTTTGAGACTCTCTAAAGTTGGAGCACATATATAACAATAGATAGATATATTAAGGGCAGGTACTGCCTGGAGGAAGTCCACCCTTGAACACCCAGCAAGAGCACAATGGCAGCAAAGGTATCCAGTGTGTCCCTTCACCACCTTCACTTCAATTGTGCTCTTGCTGGGTGTTCAATGCATCCCTGTACCTTTTAGGGAGGAGTGAGCTCCCCCCAGGCTTACCTGTCCTTAATCTATCCATTATTATATATGTGCTCCAACTTTGGAGACTCTCAAAATTTAGTTAGGACTGCAGTACACTAGGGTGCCATTAAGTGGCCCTGCAGCTTACGCATATATATGCAAATGTGTGCAAACTAAACCCTTGGTTTTAACATGAACTGTTAGACAAGACAATTCGGTTTGTTGCAGGCTGGCTGGTGAGTGATCTGGGAATTTTTCTTTGATGTTTTATAAAATGGAACTTCCCCTTTAGGGTGTAGTTCTGAAAATAGTAGACAAACACTACTAGTAGTTGCTCTGATTACCATATCCTTCCATTAACTGGCATTCACTCAACGTAATAGGTCCATGAATAAATGAATGTCCAAAAATACATTTTAGACAGCTGCAGCTCTCCGGGATTCCATCCGGTGGCATGAAAACTATAGAGATCAGAAAACAAAAGAAAGACAGAGGGCAATCATCCTAGTGTAATACATTTAACCAAGAAAAACAACATAAAATGCACTCTCATTTAGTTTATATTCACAAGCTTATCAAGAATCTCCATGCCACCTTGCCTCTGTAGCCCAAAAGTCAGGTCCGGTCTGGTAAGATGGTATCCACCCTATATCGTGAATATAAACTAAATGTGAGTGCATTTTATGTTGTTTTTCTTGGTTAACCGCTTGCCGACCGCCGCACGACTATATACTGCGGCGGTCAGCCCCTCACAGGCAGAGTGACGTATCGCTCCCGCGCGGTCACGGACCCCCCCCGCGCGTGTGACCGGCGGACCCGATGTCCGCCGGCCACTCTGCGATCGGCGGGGGAGAGGGAGAAAGTCAGGCAGCTTGTGTAAACAAGCTGCCTGTCATTCTCCTCGGTGTAAAGACACTGATCATACGGATCTACTATGTAGATCCGTTGATCAGTGTCCTTACAGCTCAAGCCACAGCCAATCACAGTAGAAAGCACGCCCCTAGGGACACACACAGCCCCTCCCTCCCAAATAAAGTTAACCCCTTCACTACCAGTGTATTTTTACAGTAACAGTGCATATGTATAGCACTGATTACTGTAGAAATGTCACTGGTAACCCCAAAAGTGTCAAAAATGTCAGTCAAGGGTCCGATCTGTCCGCCCCAATGTCGCAGTACCGCAAAAAAAATCGCAGATCGCCGCCATTACGCGTTAAAAAAAAAACAACAAAAATGACAAAAATCTTTCCCTTTGTTAGTAAACGCGATAACTTTTGCGCAAACCAATCAAAATACGCTTTTTGCGATTTTTTTTTACCAAACATAGGTAGCATAAAACAAATTGGCCGAAAATGTTAAAAAATTTTGATTTTTACATTTTTTTTGGGGGGAATTTCATATAAAAAAATTTGAAAAATATTGCTATTTTTGCAAAATTGACGCTCTTTTTTTGTTTATAGCGCATGATCAAAAAATCGCACAGGTGATCAAATACCACCAAAAGAAAGCTCTGTTTGTGGGAAAAAAAGGACGCCAAATTCGTTTTAGGTACAGCGTCGCATGACCGCGCAATTGTCCGTTAAAGTCACGCAGTGCCGAATCGCAAAATACCCCCTGGTCGTTTAGCAGCCAAATACTCCGGGGCTTAAGTGGTTAATAAAAGAAATTACACTAGAGCAGTAATGGCAAACCTTTTTGAACCCGAGTGCCCAAACTGCAACACAAAACCTGCCCAAGTGCCCAAAGTCTGCTATTCTGGAGACCCCTTTTCTTATTCTGGAGACACAACCTCTGTATATCTAGAAACATAGCTGATGTATATGAAAGTATAGCCCCCCCTGCCTCAGTACAGACCCCCCTCTTCACTAAGTATAGACCCCCATCCCTCAGTCCAGACCCCCATCTCTCAGTACAGACCTCCCCTCCACTAAATACAGACCCCAGTCCCTCAGTACATACCCCCCTCCACTAAGTACAGACCCCGTCCCTCAGTGCAGACCCCCCTTCACTAAGTAAAGACACACACCCCTCCCCACTTGTGCTAGTAGGGAGGTGGGGGGTCCCATTATGTGCTGGGGGAATTTTGAGAGAGGAGAGGACTTGTGCTAGTAGAGAGGTGTGGGGGGGGGGGCAGATATGTGCTGGGGGCGCTTTGGGAGGTGAGAGGGTTGATGCTCTTGTAGGGGTCAGATTTCAAATTCAACCCCCACTTCTAGCATAGGTCCTTTCCCCTCCCATAGTGCCCCTTAGCACATATGCTCTTAACCCCCCCCCCCCCTCACAATCACTCCTCCATTGTTTTTAACTTGCCCCCCTCCCCTTCCTCATCACTCTGTCCCCTTCTGTGTCCATCTACATGTAGCAGGATTTCCAGGCATTGGGCCTGATGTGGTTCTGCCAGGGTTACCGTTAACACCAACAGCCCCTTTGAGCTGATTCCCAAGTGTGAGATCTGAGGCAATGAACATTGCGGCATCTTTGGTTTGTTTTGTTTATTTTGTATAGGGATGGGAGAAGGGAATGAGTGGGATAGTCCTCTGGCTCAACTAGGTACAAATTGGGACACTTGAGAAAAAAATGCCTTTCAGCGCTGATTTGACGCCGGCTGAATGTCGACCAATGCTTGCTGGCGCTTGAAATCACTGACTTGCTGAACTGTACTGAAGACTGACTTCTGACACTCTGGTTATCTCAAAAGTCCTTGACACTGCTCCCTCCAGTCCTTCCTGACTGAGGTAGCCTCTTGTAATGCTGCTGCAACTCTTAACACTGTACACACTGCACTGTACACTCTGCACTGTACACTCTGCACTTCAGAGCCCAACCACTGGCACCTCCTTTGCACTTCAGGGTCAAACTCTGGCACCCCCTTTACTGTTTGCTCAGCACTGGCTAGCTAGCTCCTGGATCCCTCTGACCTTCTCTGGAATCATCCCCTCTGCTATGCAGACCCCCAGGGACAGTTCACAGTACTCACTACTCGGAATGTTTTCCTGGAGCTGTACCCCCACAGCTCCGCTGGTCCTCAGCACACTGGATTCTTCTGGCCGCTCAGCTTAGCCCTGTATCCCCCTCAGGAGAGCTGCCTGGGATACCCGATTCTTCCTGTCAGGGAGAGAGACAGCCGTACTCTCCCTCCTGGGACTCTTCTTCCCGCCAAAGACCATCTGTCATGTGCTCCCCACAGACTTATACCCCCTTCCAGAATGCTGTGCATCAGAGTCTGCCCTTCCAGGATGGATACAAGCCCTGGTGTGCCATTGGTCAGGTTTCCTCCACTGCCCAATGAGAGTCCTCATTGGGACACGTTGGGGAGACTCCCCAACTCAACAGGCACACCTGGAAACACATGCCAGCCTAGCTGAAAAATCATGGCCCTGCTGATAAGCAGACAAGGCCCACTATACTTTTACCTAGCACCTACCTTGGAGGGTGCCACATACAATAAAATAAACTTAGTACAGACCTCAGATCAGCGTGGGTATCCTTCCTCCGAGCTGTGTAGATGTACACAGCCGAGGAGGTGGAGACAGCGGGGACAGCCCTTGAGAGATGCGGGATCCAACCAGCTTCGTCTTGTCCATGACCATCCTAGACACGTCACCCCTGGCCCCAGAACCCTGTGGGAGATGTACCAGAGTAAATTATTAAACCCCATGAGCCCTAAGTCATAGGTCATACAGCATGTTTGTAATCGGCAATGGAACTCAGTGATATTTCCTCTGCATTCACCCCCTTGGATCTAACCAGGTTTCCACCAATCAACTTCAACCTGAAAGCAAAGGCAGATTCATGATCTATCACCCGAGGGAAGAGCAAAAAATGCGCTCCAATTGTGCAGATTATTGCAACTTTTTTTGGCAACAACCAGTGGCGTTGCATGGGGGAGCGGGGGGGCTGGCAGCTGGTTCTGTTGCCCCAGGCACAACATTTACAGGGGAGCATAAATTTGTCCTGTGCCATCCTGAGCATGGGTGGACTGACAAGGCAGTAAAGAGGCCACAGCCAATAGCGCTGCTTATCTGAGTATGAGGGAGGACCTGCCCCTCGTCCATCCTTAGCCAGTCAGCAAGTTCTGTAACCCTTCCCCCCTCCAGCCCACTACATTTGACTGTAAAAAGATGCTGGAGGCTAGAGTGAGGCTAAATGGGGATGCTGGGAGGGAGAAACACACAGTACCTGAAACCCAGGAACTTCAAGATTGTATGATCAGAACTACAGCAAACAGCACACAGAACTCTAGCCAAAATAGCTGAATAGAAATAACCGAAGATCATCGGAAGCAATATCAGGCTGTCAGATGTAATGCTGGCCGGCTGCAGTATCTTCAAGAAATGTATGTGTTCAGGCAGTGTGCAGGTTAGACAATATACATACCAATCAGGGAACGCCTCCTCTCCATTTTGTCTAACTTTTTACTCTTTTTTCATAGCTGCCTAACTGTCTAAGCTGCAAACTGCCTGAACACATTGATAAGATTTCCTAAACAGGCTGCAACCGGTGTTCCGTGAGAATTACCTACCCGTGAGAAAAACCTACCCTCGTCACTTCCGGTTGCACGGCAGTGTGTTTAATGCGGCGGTTTCATTAAAACAGCTGGCCTGCAATACGAGTCATCTCTGCTCCTCTCCCTGTCACTTCCCTGATCTCGGCTAGTAAATATAAAAGCGGCGGCGGCTGTATGAAAAGATAAATCACGGAGCCGAGAGACGCTTTTATATTTACTAACCAAGATCAGGGGAGTGACAGGGAGAGGAGCGGAGATGACTCATAGTGCAGCCCAGCTGTTTTAATTTAACCGCCGCGTCGGTAGGTTTTTATCACGGACACCGTGATAATTTCATACTAGTGCGCATGCTCATTAGTCTGATCCTCAGCTGCTCCATTACGTATCGGGGGCTCTGAGCATGCGCACTGCTGCGCTGCTCAGCTGTTTCTGGCCGGAAATGACGAGGGTAGGTTTTTCTCACGGGGTAGGTAATTCTTACGTTACACCGGCATTACATGTGACCAGTGGCAGTGACACATTGCTGCTGACGATCTTCAGGCCTAATTTACACTACAGCTCCTAAACTTGAGTTTAAAAGCCTTTGTGTCAATGTACAGGCTTTTACCAGAGTTTAGGAGCTGCTGCGGTTAGGTGAGCTTCAATCTCCCTTTTCTAAACACGGAAAAAACGCGTTCATGATAGGTACATTTTGACCGATGGCTGCCAGAAAACGCAAACCGCCGCAATTTTTCCGCATTTTGCGTTTTCCCATGGCCGATGGTCAAAGTAGGATGTATGCACATGAAGCCTCAGTTCTTTCTATTTAGCTATTTAATTGTGTGTGTGCTGCAGGATTTAGTTTGAGATTGCCTTTGCAGGATTTACTGCTGGTTCGGGCTAGCAGGTTCAAGGACCCATTAACTGCACTAATCTTGAGCAGTTGACTGTTTGTAAGGTGAGAGGGTTGATTTTTATTTTGGAAATTAGAAGTGCTGCGGCCTTCTGTCACTTGGGCATACTTTGAAAGGAGAATTACTGACTTGATCTTGCAGAACTGGTTTAAAGTGTTTGTAAATCCTCACATGATACACAGAAATTAAACAAATCCTCCTACATAGGTTTTACTTGTATATCTGTTGTCTTCCCCTTTCTACATTCTTTGAAATGTACAGATCGTGGTAAAATTCTTTCTTCATCTTTCAGCAGTACATAGGAGTGGGTGGGGAGACTGGACTTACACTGTGTGAGAGCTGATTGGAGGAAAGGGACACACCCCGCCTCCACATAGGCAGAGGAACAAAGGAACATGCAGAGCTGTATTCTAAATAGACAAGTTCCCTGCTTATCTCCACCTAAGCACCCTCCCGACACTAGTTTTGAGCTCATGTTATCTCAAGCACCAGAGAGAAACAACACGTAGAGCTTTGGAGAGAGATAAGTAAACACTACAGATATATGTGATTAGCTTAAATTTCATGCATGGGATTTACAACCACTTTAAGTAGAGTGGAGCAGTCCTGCAATAGTATACACTTTTTTACACTGGGTTCAGGCATATGTGTAGTCCCTTACCATCTCTTGTATCAAGTCTGTAGTCTCTGACCATCTCTTGTATCAAGTCTGCAGTCTCTGAACATCACCTGTAGTATGTCTGCAGTCTCTGACGATCTCCTGTAGTATGTCTGCAGTCTCTGACCATTTCATGTATTATGTCTGCAGTCTCTGGCTGTCTCCTGTAATATGTCTGCAGTCTCTGACTGTCTCCTGTAATATGTCTGCAGTCTCTGACTATCTCTTGTATCAAGTCTGCAGTATCTGGCCATCTCCTGTAGTATGTCTGCGGTCTCTGACCATTTCCTGTAGTACCTCTGCAGTCACTGACCAGCTCCTGTAGTACCTCTGCAGTCTCTGACAGTCTCCTGTATTACAGTATGTGTGCAGTCTCTGACCATCTCTTGTTTTAAGTTTGCAGTCTCTGATCGCCTCCTGTAGTACTTTGTATGTCTGCAGTCTCTGACCATGTCCTGTTGTACATCTGAAATCACTGACCATTTCCTTTAGTATGTCTGCAGTCTGACTGTCTCCTGTAGTATGTCAGCAGTCTGACTGTCTCCTGTAGTATGTCTGCAGTCTCTGACTGTCCCCTGTAGTAGGTCTAGCACTAAATATTATGCACAATCCTTACGTCTGGGTTATTTTTGGCTGCCTGCTCTGCTGTATAGGCTCTTTGTTATTTACAGCCTGAGCCTCTGATTGGCTCCCCGCAGCCTTTTAATATTGGTTGAATCTGAGACGATATCTCTTTGACTACTGTAGCCAAAGAGATATCTCTGATTTAATCAATAATAAAAGGCTGCGGGTAGCCAATGAGAGGCTTAGGCTGTGAGTGGAGGAACCCTTTGCATTTCCTCAGCCACAGCATGTACACAGCAGCAGAGCGGGCATAACGGTTCCTGGGCTCCCATTCTTAGGTAAGGACCACCAGTATAATATAAAGTATATTCTTCCCTTAGTATATTCATTAAATAAAAATAAATATATAATATATTTATTAAAATAAACTACAAAGACTACATATACAGTATATGTATGAATACAGTAATCCTAAAATGTACCATAAGGAGTTTATAAATGTGGTAGTAGTGCCACCTAGTGATAGAAATTAGGAAATGACAGGCGTTACGCCACCAATGCACGTGGCTTCATCTGAGGTTGAGCCTGGCGGCGGGAGTTTTCACTGGATTATGTGAGAAGCTGGATTTTATTAAATGCTTGTTTTTTACCTAATAAATGTGAGTACATTTTTTGAAGTGGGTTCTTTGTGGTGTGTTGAGCCTAATAACCCAGGTACTGCACTATTGGAGGCTGTTTTTTCTGTACTGTACTACTGCTTTACTGTACTAGTGGAAGGGCACAAATTACTTGCCTTGCTTTCGGCGCGGACAACCCACGCCACTCCATTGGCAATAACACATTAAAACATTGTTTTTTAAAACTGAATCTTCCTGTTCTTGGTATAGCTTCCACTACAATACACCCATGTCTGACCTGACCGCTGACAGCTGTCTTCAGGCAGATTAAATCTGATACCTATTAAAAAAAAAAGCATATAAATATTATACAGTATATATTAGAGATCGACCGATTATCGGCAAAGCCGATATATCGAGGACCGATATGGACATTCCCCGATAAATCGGAATCGGCTTTTGATTTACCGATATTACCATTATTTTTGTGACATTCCATATGTTGCGCGAACACGTTCTGCCTTCTAACACCGCCTCCCACGCCTGCGCGGCCTGTACGTGACGCCATTTCACTGCTTAACTTCATCGCCTCATGTTACAGCCAGCTGCAGTCCGGTCCAGTCAAGCTGCCAGCCATCCATCCACCCACAGACCCTGGACTCAGCCACCCACCACAACAGGGTGCCAGCCAGCCACCCGCCACCGTGACCAGTGTTCCACCAAGCCAGCAGCTACCCGCCACAACAGGCACGGGTGAGTGAGTGACACCAAGCCAGCCACCCACACAACAGGGTGACCCCAAGCCAGCCCCCCACCACAGTGTTCCTGCAAGCCAGCCACTCACCACAGTGTTCCTGCAAGCCAGCCACCCACCACAGTGTTCCTGCAAGCCAGCCACCCATAAGAGGGTGACACCAATCCAGCCAGCAGACACAGTGTTCCTGCAAGCCAGCCACCCATAACAGGGTGACACCAAGCAAGCCAACCAGGCACCACAGAGACTGTTCCTGCAAGCCAGCCACCCACCACAGTATTCCTGCAAGCCAGCCACCCATAAGAGGGTGACACCAATCCAGCCACCCACCACAGTGTTCCTGCAAGCCAGCCACCCATAACAGGGTGACACCAAGCAAGCCAACCATGCACCACAGAGACTGTTCCTGAAAGCCAGTCGGCCACCACAGCATTCCTGCAAGCCAGCCACCCACCACAGTGTTCCTGCAAGTCAGCCACCCACAAGAGGGTGACACCAATCCAGCCAGCCACCACAGTGTTCCTGGAAGCCAGCCACCCATAACAGGGTGACACCAAGCAAGCCAACCAGGCACCACAGAGACTGTTCCTGAAAGCCAGCCACCCACCACAGTGTTCCTGCAAGCCAGCCACCCATAAGAAGTTGACGCCAATCCAGCCACCCACCACGGTGTTCCTGCAAGCCAACCACCCATAAGAGGGTGACACCAATCCAGCCACTCACCACAGTGTTCCTGCAAGCCCGCCACCCATACCAGGGTGACACCAAGCAAGCCAACCAGGCACCACAGAGACTGTTCCTGAAAGCCAGCCACCCACCACAGTGTTCCTGCAAGCCAGCCACCCATAAGAGGGTGACACCAAGCCAGCCACCACAGGGTTCCTGCAAGCCAGCCAACCATAACAGGGTGACACCAAGCAAGCCAACCAGGCACCACAGAGACTGTTCCTGAAAGCCAGCCACCCACCACAGTGTTCCTGCAAGCCAGCCACCCATAAGAGGGTGACACCAATCCAGCCACCCACTACCGTGTTCCTGCAAGCCAGCCACCCATAAAAGGGTGACACCAAGCAAGCCAACCAGGCACCACAGAGACTTTTCCTGAAACCCAGCCACCCACCACAGTGTTCCTGCAAGCCAGCCACCCGCCACAGTGTTCCTGCAAGCCAGCCACCCATAAGAGGGTGTCACCAATCCAGCCACCCACCACAGTGTTCCTGCAAGCCAGCCACCCATAACAGGGTGACACCAAGCAAGCCAACCGGGCACCACAGAGACTGTTCCTGAAAGCCAGCCACCCACCACAGTGTTCCTGCAAGCCAGCCACCCATAAGAGGGTGACACAAAACCAGCCAGCCACCACAGGGTTCCTGCAAGCCAGCCACCCATAGCAGGGTGACACCTCGCAAGCCAACCGGGCACCACAGAGACAGTTCCTGAAAACCAGCCACCCACCACAGTGTTCCTGCAAGCCAGCCACCCATAAGAGGGTGACACCAATCCAGTCTCCCACCACAGTGTTCCTGCAAGCCAGCCACCCATAAGAGGACACCAATCCAGCCACCCACCACAGTGTTCCTGCAAGCCAGCCACCCATAAGAGGGTGACATCAATCCAGCCAGCCACCACAGTGTTCCTGCAAGCCAGCTACCCATAAGAGGGTGACACCAATCCAGCCAGCCACCACAGTGTTCCTGCAAGCCAGCCACCCATAACAGGGTGACACCAATCCAGCCAGCCACCACAGTGTTCCTGCAAGCCAGCCACCCATAACAGGGTGACACCAAGCCATTCAACCAGCCACCACAGACTGTTTCTGAAAGCCAGCCACCAATAACAAGGTGACACCAGTCACCAAGCCGGCCACCCACTCATCCATAACAGGGTGACACCACCAAGCCAGCCAACCAGCCACCACACCACAGACTGTTCCTGAAAGCCAGCCACCAATAACAAGGTGACACCAGCCACCAAGCCAGCCAGCCACCCATAACAGGGTGACACCAAGCCAGCCAGCCACCACAGTGTTTCTGCAAGCCAGCCAGCCATAACAGGGTGACACCAAGCCAGCCAGCCAGTGACACCACAGTGCTCCTGCAAGCCAGCCACCCAGAACAGGGTGACACCAAGCCAGCCACACTGCCAGGCGTCAGCCAACACCAACCCACAACAGGCTGCCAGTGCCAGCATCAGAAGCAACTTCACCTTCAGCAAGCCATTTTTTTAACCACTTGCCGACCGCCGCACAACTATTTACGTCGGCAGTCAGCCCCTCACAGGCAAAGCGACGTAGGGCTACGTCGCTAGCCTGTGAGGGTCTAGGGAGCGAGCGAGCGAGCGCCGGAGGCTCACTCCCGCGCGGTCACGGACCCCCTCGCAATCGTCCGTTAGAGCAGGAGAAAGGCAGGCGGCTAATGTAAACAAGCCGCCTGTCATTCTCCCCTGTGTATGAATAGTGATCATACAGTTCTACTATGTAGGACCATTGATCACTGTTCCTACACCTCAAGCCACAGCCAATCACAGCTAGAATCACGCCCCTAGGGACACACATAACCCCTCCCTCTAAAAAAAAAAGTTAACCCCTTCACTGCCAGTGTCATTTTACAGTAAAAGTGCATCACTGATTACTGTAGTAATGTCACTGGTAACCCCAAAAAAGTAAAAAATGTCAGTCAAGGGGCCGATCTGTCCGCCGCAATGTCGCAGTACCGCAAAAAAAATTGCAGATCGCCGCCATTACGCGTTAAAAAAAACAACAAAAATTACAAATGTACCTCGAGCCACACCAGAGAGGCAGCGGGAGATTAGGGAAGTTAACGAGTGGCTGAGGAGCTGGTGTAGTAAGGAGGGTTTTGGGTTCCTGGAGAACTGGGCCGACTTCTCAGTCGGCCACCAGCTCTTTGGTAGGGACGGATTGCACCTAAATGGGGTGGGTGCAGCCGTACTGGGTGAGAGGATGGCCAAAAAGTTAGAGGGGCTTTTAAACTAGGGAATGGGGGGGAGGGTACAGATGTAGAATTAGCCAGCGGTAAGCAGGTTTCAGAGGGCAGAAATGGGGGCATTAGCGGTAGTGTGTTCGGAGCTCCTATACCCAGGGTGGGTATGGGGAAAAATCAAGAGAGTAGCCTAAAAACATTAAATGAGGATATTTGTAACCGGTCAAAATTAAGAGGTTTGTATACCAATGCCAGAAGCCTGGCCAACAAGATGGGAGAGCTGGAGCTGCTGATGTTTGAGGAGGACTTAGATTTTGTGGGGATAACTGAGACTTGGTTTGACAGCTCTCATGACTGGATGGCAACCATTCAGGGGTATTCCCTTTATCGCAGAGATAGAGAGGGTAAAAAAGGGAGAGGGGTATGTCTGTATATTAAGAACAGTATACAGGTAAATATGAGGGATGATATTAATAATGGAGCTAAGGACGAGGCACAATCCCTATGGGTAGAGCTTCAAAGGGAAGGCACGGTGGGGAAGGTAATATTGGGCGTATGCTATAGGCCCCCCAACCAGAGGGAGGAGGGGGAGGCGGACCTCATTTTACAGATAGGATTGGCAGCAAGGACGGGAAACGTCATTATAATGGGGGACTTTAATTATCCAGATATAGACTGGGCAGAAGGAACCGCACACTCTGCCAAGGCTAGGCAGTTCCTAAATGTTTTGCAGGACAATTTCATGGGTCAGATGGTGAATGCACCGACAAGAAAAGATGCGGTACTTGACCTGCTGATTACCAACAATTCAGACCTAGTCACGGATATAGAAATACGGGACAACTTAGGAAACAGTGACCATAGGTCAATAAGTTTCAGTATTAATTACAGTTATAGGAAGCAGAGGGGTAATATAAGGACGCTGAATTTCAAAAGAGCCAATTTCCCAAAACTGCGCTCGCTGCTAGAAAATATCAATTGGGATAGAACCCTGGGAACAAAGAACACGGAGGAAAAATGGGAGTGCTTCAAGAGCATACTTAACAAGGGGATTGACCAGTGCATTCCAAAGGGAAATAAATTTAAAAGAGCAAAATGAAACCCTGGGTGGCTAAACTCCAACATAAAAATGCATATTAGTGCTAAAGAAAAGGCCTTCAAAAAATACAAGCCTGAGGGGTCATTGGCAGCATTTAATCATTACAAAGAGTGTAATAAGAAATGTAAAGGCGAAATCAGGGCGGCTAAAATAGAACACGAGAGACATATAGCGGAGGAGAGTAAAAAGAACCCCAAGAAGTTCTTTAACCGCTTCCATACAGAGCAGTTAGACCCCCTTCCTGCCCAGACCAATTTTCAGCTTTCAGCACTCTCACACTTTGAATGACAATTGCTCAGTCATGCTACACTGTAACCAAACAAAATTTTTATCATGTTTTTCACACAAATAGAGCTTTCTTTTGGTGGTATTTGATCACAACTGGGGGTTTTTTTTTCGTGATATAAGCAAAAATTTTGCAAAAAAAACACTTTTTTTTTAGTTTCTATTATAAAATTTTGCAAAAAATTAATTTTTCTTCATACATTTGGGCCAAAATTTATACTGCTACATATCTCTGGTAAAATTAACCCAAATTAGTGTATATTATTTAGTCTGTGTGAAAGTTATTGAGTCTAGAAGCTATGGTACCAATTACTGAAAATTGATCACACCAGATGTACTGATGGCCTATCTCCTTTCTTGAGGCCCTGAAATGTCAGGACAGTACAAATACCCCCCAAATGACCCCTTTTTGTAAAGTAGACAGTCCAAGGTATTTAGTTAGAGGCATGGTGAGTTTTTTGAAGTTATAATTTTTTCCCACAATTCTTGGGAAAATGAAGAAAACATTTTTTTTCTTTTTTTTTCCCAAAACGTTGTCAATTTATAAGCTATTTCTAACACATAGCATGTACACAGCAAAAATGACACCCCAAAATTCATTCTGCTACTCCTTCTGAGTATGGTGATACCACATGTGTGAGACTTTTACACAGCCTGGCCACAAAAAGAGACTCCACGTCCAAGTAGCACCATAAGGCATTTTAGGAGCATAAATACACATAAAACTTTCTTACTACCTATCACACTTTTCAAGGCCCTAGAGCACCAATACAATGGAAAAGTCCACAAAATGACCCCATTTTGGAAAGCAAACACTCCAACGTATATTCTATGAGGCATTATGGGTCCTTTGAACATGTCATTTTTTTCCACAAGTTTTTGGAAAATGTGGGGAAAAAAATAAAAACTTTTTTTTTTTTACACAAAGTTGTAAATTTATAGAATATTCCTAACACATAGCATGTACATAGCAAAAATGACACCCCAAAATACATTCTGCCACTCCTCCTGAGTATGGCAATACCACATGTGTGAGACTTTTTCACAGCCTAGCCATATAGAGGGGCCTAAACATCCAAGGAGCATCATCATGCATCCTAGCCACTTGCCTAGGCCTATTTTTGACATTTGGTGTTTACAAGCTAAAATCAGTTGTTTTTGCTAGAAAACTACTTAGAACCCCAAAACATTATATATTTTTTTTTAGCAGAGACCCTAGAGAATAAAATGGAGATTATTGCAATATTTTTTATCACACCGTATTTGCGCAGCGGTCTTCCAAACGCAATTTTTTGGGAAAAAAATCACTTTTTTTAATTAAAAAATAAGAAACCAGTTAAGTTAGCCCAATTGTTTTCCATAATGTAAAAGATAATGTTACGCCGAGTAAATAGATACCCAACATGTCATGCTTCAAAATTGCGCACGCTCACAGAATGGTGACAAACTTTGGTACTTAAAAATCCCCATAGGCGACATTTTAAAAATTTCTACAGGTTGCTATCTTAGAGTTACAGAGGAGGTCTAGGGCTCAAATTATTGCTCTTGCTCTAACGATCGCGACGATACCTTACATGTGTAGTTTGAACACTGTTTACATATGTGGGCGGGGTTTCCGTATGCGTTCGCTTCTGCGCGCGAGCTCGCGGGGACAGGGCGCTTTAATTTTTTTTTTTTTTTTACTATTTATTTTATTTATTATTTTTTATTTTTACACTGTTTTTTTAAAAAAAAAAAATTGATCATTTTTATTTCTATTACAAGAAATGTAAACATTACTTGTAATAGAAAAAGGCACGACAGGACCTCTTTTTTGTGAGATCTGGGGTCAAAAAGTCCTCAGATCTCACAAGTACACTAAAAGATAGAAAAAATAAAAAAAAAAATAAAAAAAAAATTAAATAAAATGAAAAAAAAAAAGGGACCTTTAAACTGGTTGCTAGGCAACGACGTTTGCCGTAGCTCCGGTCCTCCAAGACCATAGAGTCGAGTGAGGGCAAGCTTGCCCTCACTCGACATCCTGTCTGTGAGGATCTGGGACCGGATCGTTTTCCCCGCTGCCGGCGGGTCCGGTGATCAGTACTGATACTAATAGGTGATAGGTACTGATGGAACTGATGAGTACTGATGAGTAGTGATGGGTAATGATGAGCAGGTGGCAAGTACTCGGGTACTTCAGGTGTCAGGTACTCTGATGAGCAGGTGGAAGGTACTCGGGTACTCTGTTGGGTAGGTGACAGGTACTTGGGTACTCTGATGGGTAGGTGACAGGTACTCGGGTACTCCGATGACGGGTACTCGGGTACTCCGGTGACGGGTACTCAATGTACCCGAGTACCTGTCATCAGAGTACCCGAGTACCTGTCATCAGAGTACCCGAGTACCCGTCATCAGCGTACCCGAGTACCTGTCATCAGAGTACCCGAGTACCCGTCATCAGCGTACCCGAGTACCTGTCATCAGAGTACCCGAGTACCTGTCATCAGAGTACTCGAGTACCCATCATCAGAGTACCCGAGTACCTGTCACCAGCCCATCAGAGTACCTGTCACCAGCCCATCAGAGTACCTGTCATCAGAGTACCCGAGTACCTGTCATCAGAGTACCCGAGTACCTGTCATCAGAGTACCCGAGTACCTGTCATCAGCCCATCAGAGTACCCGAGTACCTGTCATCAGAGTACCTGATGGGCTGGTGACAGGTACTCGGGTACTTTGATGGGCTAGTGACAGGTGCTCTTTATTGGGGGGGGGCAATCAGTGTGGTTGGGGTGCACTGTACTTGGTAACTAGCTGTTACCACAATCTCCTCCTCACACAGGATCAGTGTGTGAGAGGAGAACACGGTGACAGCTAGTCATCGTGTTCTCTGATGACATTTGTGACCGGCTGTGATTGGACACAGCCGGTCACGTGGTAAAGAGCCAATTTCATTGGCTCTTTACCTAGATCGGGGATGGGCTCTGTCCGAGGGACGAGCCTCGTCCCCGATCGCCGCACTGCGCGCCCCCGGGGGCGCGCATTAAGGAAGGAACGAGCGGCTCGCGCTGGAGCCGCTCATGTGATCGGCTGTGATTGATACAGCCGATCACGTGGTAAACAGCCAATTTCATTGGCTGTTTACCTTGATCGGGTTGGGCTCAGTCCGAGGGACGAGCCTCACCCCCGATCGCCGCGCTGCGCGCGCCCCCGGGGGCGCGCAGTAGCGGGGAGATCCAGGCACCGTCATATGACGTCCGCCCGGATCGAGAAAGGATTTGTGCCGACGTCATTTTATCTGACGCGGTACGGAAGGGGTTAAGTATATAAACAGTAAGAAAGTGAGGCCAGAACACATTGGCCCCATAAAAGATGACAAAGGTAATATGGCCACTGAGGACGAAGAAAAGGCGGAAGTGTTAAATCATTTCTTCTCTTCAGTCTTCACAAAAGAATCGGGGGGCTACACGAACCTAGCTTGTAAGGCCGAACTAAACAACACACCTCAGGAAATGCCGCCATGGCTAACAGAAGATAGACTTAGAACTAAACTAGAGAAACTTAACATAAATAAATCACCGGGACCGGATGGCTTGCACCCGAGGGTTCTTAAAGAGCTCAGCCAGGTGATTACCAGACCCTTATTCTTGATCTTTAAGGATAGTTTACAGATGGGTATGGTGCCAGCTGATTGGAAAAAAGCCAACGTGGTACCAATATTTAAAAAGGGGCCGAGGTGTATCCCGGGGAACTATAGGCCGGTCAGCCTAACATCTGTAGTCTGCAAGATTTTGGAGGGGATATTAAGGGACCATATACAAGACTTTAGTAATGAAAACTGTATTATTAGTAGCAGCATGGATTTATGAAAAATCGTTCTTGCCAAACCAATCTATTAACCTTCTACGATGAAGTGAGCTGCCACCTAGATAAAGGTAAGCCGGTGGATGTGGTGTATCTGGACTTTGCAAAGGCCTTTGACACCGTTCCCCACAAACGCTTACTGTACAAACTAAGGAAGGTATGGACCATAAGGTGAGTACCTGGATAGAGAACTGGCTCCAGGGGAGAGTCCAGAGGGTGATGATTAATGGGGAGTACTCGGATTGGGCGGGTGTGGAAAGTGGGGTCCCCCAGGGTTCGGTCCTGGGACCAATCCTGTTTAATTTATTCATAAATGATCTAGAGGAGGGGATATGTAGTACAATCTCGGTATTTGCAGATGATACTAAACTAGGCATGCCAATATCTTCTATGCAGGATGTGGAAGCCTTACAAGCAGGCCTGAACAAAATAACGGGGTGGGCAACTACATGGCAGATGAGGTTTAATGTTGAAAAATGTAAAGTAATGCACTTGGGGGCCAAAAACCAGAAAGCAAGCTACTCACTAGGGGGGGAACCTCTGGGTGAGTCTAAGATGGAAAAAGACTTGGGGGTACTGGTAGACAACAGGCTTGGCAGTGGCATGCAATGCCAAGCTACTGCAAGTAAAGCCAACAGAATACTGGGATGTATAAAAAAGGGGATTCACTCCAGAAATAAAGAGATTATTCTCCCTCTCTACAAGACTCTGGTCCGGCCACATCTGGAGTATGCTGTCCAGTTCTGGGCACCGGTCCTCAGGAAGGATGTGCTGGAATTGGAAAGAGTCAAGAGAAGGGCAACAAAAATAATTAGGGGAATGGAGGACATCAGCTATGAGGAAAGGCTACAAGCACTGAACCTATTCTCTCTGGAGAAGAGAAGATTGAGGGGGGATATGATATCAATGTACAAATACTGTACTGGCGACCCTGGCATAAGGAACAAACTATTCAGAGTAAGGGAATACAATAAGACGCGTGGCCACTCACTAAAACTAGAGGAAAGGCGGTTTAACCTTAGAATGCGTAAGGGGTTCTTCACTGTAAGAGCGGTAAGGATGTGGAATTCTCTTCCACAAGCAGTCGTATCAGCAGGGAGCATTGATAGTTTCAAAAAACTGTTAGATGGTCACCTTAGAGACCACAACATACAGGGGTATACAATGTACGGTTAAAAGCAAACACACACACACACACATCATAGGTTGAACTGGATGGACTGTTGTCTTTTTTCAACCTCACTAACTATGTGACTATGTGACAAAAATCTTTCCCTTAGTTAGTAAACGCAATAACTTTTGCGCAAACTAATCAAAATACGCTTTTTGCGATTTTTTTTTTACCAAACCAAACATATGTAGCATAAAACAAATTGGCCTAAAATGTTAAATTTTAGATTTTACATTTTTTTGGGAATTTCATATAAAAAAATTTGAAAAATATTGTTATTTTTGCAAAATTGACGCTTTTTTTTTGTTTATAGCGCAAAAAGTAAAAATCACACAGGTGATCAAATACCACCAAAAGAAAGCTCTGTTTGTAGGAAAAAAAGGACGTCAAATTTGTTTAGGTTCAGCGTCGCACGTCCGTGCAATAGTCCGATAAAGTCACGCAGTGCAGAATCGCAAAATAGGCCCTGGTCAGGAAGGGGGTAAAATCTTCTGGGGCTTAAGTGGTTAATCTATTTTGTGTCTTTCAAGTTTAAATGGAGATGGATGAGGAGAGAAAGAGTTAAAGAGTAGGCTGGCACTATTTCTCGCCTCAACCATTTCCAGGAAAAGCAGCAGTGTACAACACATGTGCAAGCGACATAAGCATGGGATCAGAAACTGCAAAAAAAACAAAAATACCTCAAGTCTTTGGGCCCATCTAAGAGTTCATCATGTTGAATTGTATTATGCAGCACAGAAAAAACAAAATGAATATCAATGTGATTTTGAAATACCTCCTTCACTATCCCAGGCAACAATAACAGATATGTTTGTGAAAACAAACAGATGTCACTGTCTAGATTCAGATGGAAGATCCCAACTGCTGGACAGAGTAATCACAGAGATGATTGTCGCTGATAACCAGCCATTTACAATGGTGTCTGACTCAAGATTTAAGAAGTTGATGTCCATGCTGGAGCCAAGCTACACACTGAAGAGCGAGAAGTATTATGGAACCAAAATGCTGGCAAAGCTACACCAAAAGGTAGTTGACAAAGTAAAGGCTATGCTGCAACTAGAGAATGCTGGCAACTCACTCTCATTCACAACGGACTGCTGGTCACAAACGGAGTCCGAGTCACTACTCATTCTTACATGCCACTTCATTGACAGTGGATGGACAAAAAGGCAATTGGTGTTGAATACAAAAGTGATGCAAGTATCCCACACAGCTGAGTACAATAGAGAAATGTTTCTAGGCATGCTTGAAGAATGGGGAATCAACAAAGATTGAGTGATGCTTGCGCAACTTAGAGACAGTGGCGCAAACATGCCTAAAGGAGTGAGGCTTGCTGATACGTCAGACCTCTGTGTCATCATGGCACACAACAGCCTCCAACTTTCAAATGATGGTCTGTCAAACCAAAGAGCTTTGCTTGATATATGTTTTGAGAAGCATGAAGCGATTAAACATGTTTTGCTTGCTAGTCTTTTGAATCCTCTATACAAGAACCATGCTTTCTCTTCTGATGATTTATAGGCTAAGGCGAAACAATGGCTGACAGAAGATATGGAGGTGCAGGAGGTTCCTGCCCAAAAGAAAATTCCAGAACACTATTTTTATGAAGAGCAGCATGCTGAAAAAACAGACAAATGTCCAAAAATACGTCAACGAACAGAAGAGAATCTGCTTCATCGTCGTTGATCAGGACATTTTCAGTGTTTTTTTGGGGCCTCATGCGGAGGATTCAATTTCTTCTGAATCTGCAACGATGCACCTGGATGATGAACTTCATCTCTATTTGAAAGAAGCCGTAATTGACAGAAGAAGTTGACAGTGGTGGAGAGAAAATGAGGCACGCTACAAAAGACTTGCTTCCCATGCTAGAAGATACCTCTCTCTCTCTCTGCTCCTCTTTTCCCCACTGCTGAGCATGTTTACGAAGTTGCAGCATTGTTTGAATAAAACAGAAGACCTTTAACAAGTGACCATGGACATGCTGAAATGTTCCACTTTCTGCATTATAATATTGTTCTACTTAACTGGGAGTATTGAAAAGAGTAGTGTCCACTCCACTCCAATCCACTGTCTAGCTGTCGCCTACCTTTTTTTCTAGCAGTTTAGCACTGACTGCTGTAGTTGCAGTGAATAAAAAGATGGTCTCACTCTTGCAAATGTGTACACCTCCACCCTAATTCATGCAAGAAACAAAAGGAGGTTGCCCCATGGGACTTTAGATGAGGTTAACACAATGATCTAAAAAAGTAAAAAAATAAATTTATTTTGAAATACAGGCATACAATAAATATATATATATATATATATATATATATATATATATATATATATATATATATATATATATATATATATATATATATATATACATATACATATACATAGCCAGAGGCATTACAGCATCTTCATAATCTAGCAATAAGTACATCTATGTTGTTGCAGTGAGTGCCCTACTGCTAAAAGTCCAATTCAATCCACTGTCTAGCTGTTGCCTAGCTTTTTTCTAGCAGTTTTGCACTGACAGCTACAGCTGCCATGCAGTTCCCAGGCCCACAGGTGGGATAGTGGAATGCAGGGTACATGGCGAAGGGCGCACGATGATAACAGTTACTTTCCTGCACTGCAACTTTGCTCTATTCTGATAACATATATCCTCAGCACTGATCAGTAGTAGCTAACTGAATATGCTGGCAGTTGCTATCTTACCCATCCTGTTTTGGGCATGCTTTATGATAAAATCATCATAGTTGAAACCGCCAAGTGCTTCAGAGAGAGGTTGCTGGAGGGTCCAATTAAAATTTAGCAACGCGACACCAGGATCTGTACTTTTGCCCCTGCAACTAAATACACAAGGTAATATGTTGTCCTCCATGCTATTTGAGATGGGCTAGAACTGGTGATTGCTGGTATATATAACCTTCCCCCAGCTACTATGTCATTGATTTTTAAACTAGCACCATTGTTAGCTAGATATCCTACTGCAAATGTTCTCTTGGCGGGGGAATTTCAATATGCCCCCACACCCAAGCTTAGACAAGCTCAATCCCGACTCTGCTACAGACTCCCTTTTATTTAGATGGGCTTAAATGTTTGGTTTGAGTGACGTGTGGCGGTGGAAACACCCTCAGGAGAGGCACTTTTTCTTGCAAAGATCTGATTTTCACGCACTCAACAGGTCTCTATTTTGCCATGTGGCATTTTGGATCATGCCCCAGTACTCCTGACACTAAGGACTGATTCTGGCCCTTGTCTCTGAGACTGTCTCGGTTCTGGGTCGCGGATGAGCGACTGATTCAGGAGGTGACGACGGAGATGTGCGATTTTTGGATACACAATTGGGATACTGCCGTCCGTGACTTGGGATGCCTTCAAGGCATATGTCAGAGGCCAATATCAGAGGATTATAGGCAAGGTGCGGAGGGAGTCCTCTCTTAAATTGGAGGAAGCTGAAACCAGGGCCCAAGCTCTGGAATCCACTTATGTATCCACAGGGGACAGAGAGGTTTATTGTGACCTTCAGGCCCTGTATGGAGAGATAGGCCTCCTTCGTACTACCTCCTGCAGGAAACTCCTATCTCAGACCAAGGGAATCTTTGAACAGGGTGAGAGATCAGATAGACTCTTAGCCTGGCTGGCCAGGGAACGCTCCACAACCTCTCACATAGCCAATATTAGAGATGATAGAGGCTCCTTATGTTCTGACCCACTCCAGATTAACACTCAGTTTGCTTTATTCTATGAGTGGCTTACTCTTCTAGAGTGGACTACACTCCTGACAGTTTGGCATCCTTTCTGGATGATGTGGACTTCCCGTTCCTGACGGCTGCAGCCAGACAGGATTTAGATGCCCCTTTTACACTCAAAAGAGATACAGGCGGCAGTGACCTCGCTTCAGATGGGTAAGACTCCGGGCCCGGATGGTTTACCTGCGGAATTTTTAAGACATGCTGATGCGATTGTTCCCCACTTCCATGCCTTGTTTCGCAATGCATCTGAAAGTGGCCCTCTCCTGCTGTCGATGTCGGAGGCAATTATAGTAGTGGTACCCAAGCCTGGCAAGGACCCTGAGTTATGCGCTTCCTATAGGCTTATTTCTTTGATTAATGTTCTGTAGATGCCAAGATCTTTGCTTAGATTCTAGCTACGGAGAGAAAGGAGGATGATGAGCGCTAAGGGGATAAACAGCTGATAAAACAAAAGAAAGGGGGAGGGTGTAACGCTCCGGCGTTTGTTTAGTGAACTGGATTTGCAGCTGCAGAATTTCCACTCAGTAGTCGTGTAGAGATGTGTTGAATCACCATATCCAACTCTCCAGACTCATCATTGTGGCCCAGCCTGCCTCAGCATGCAAATATACAGACACTCAGATAAGATGTTCCTGGAGTGATAGGTTGTATACGATAGTATAGAGGTGATGTGCTGAAAGGACAGGCGTGAGTAGTGATAGCAATGATAGGCACTCAATAGTAATGTTCAGGAGTGTTAGCAGATGGTGATAGATAGTATGCAGATAGGTTAGCAATCATGTACAAATAACAGGTGGTAGGGGACAGCAGATGAAGTGTACAGGAATTGCTAACTCAGTGCAAGGATATAGATGGTAGTAGACTCAAGAGCTAGCAATCTATGTAACAGTGCAGATGATATAAATAGTAATGCATAGATAGAAACAGTCTTTAGTATGCAAGAGTAGATAGTGTAAGTTGATAGGAAGGAATCCCCTGTGGGGTACTTATCACTAGTTGGTTTAGAGAGATGAGGGGTCCGGTAATGAGATAAGGATCAGGTAGCGAGATACAGGATCAGTAGCGAGATACAGGATCAAGTAGCGAGACTCCGGTCTATCCAGATACTGGGGAAATAGCTGGAGGCTTCGGCAGCGTCAGACAAGGCTGTATAACAATCGGTTTGCACGAACACCTTGTGAGTGAAAGCTGGCGATTGAAATAGCCGCTCAGAGCGGCGCCTAGTGATGACGTCATGCGGCTTAAAGAGATAGGCAGTGATATGCGTTCCACCTAGCTGAAAAGGTGGGACGCAATACGGAAGAAATGGGCTGGAAGGGTACCGAAGGTACCAGAATCTTACAGTACCCCCCCCTTAAGGCCGGCTCCGGAAGGCCTATAGCACTGGTCTCTCCGGGTATTTGGAGTGGAACCTTCGTATAAGCCTGGGAGCGTGAACGTCAGAAGTATCCAACCAGGTGTCGTCTTTGGGTCCATAGTTTTTCCATCTTATGAGATATTGGAGTTTCCCTCTGTGGATACGAGAATCCAAAATCTCCTTAATCTCAAATTCTTCTCCGCCCTCAACTTGTACTGGAGGTGGAGGCGAGATGGTAGGTCTTATTCCTTGGTTGGGAACATGTGGTTTCAGTAGCGACACGTGAAAGATGGGGTGTATTTTAAGATCTGCCGGTAAGGTGAGTTGAACTGCAGCTCTCCCAATGAGCTTCTCAATTGGGAAAGGTCCTAGAAACAAAGGCCCAAGCTTTTTACTGGGGATCTTTAACCTTAAGTTTTTCGTAGATAGCCAAACGAGATCCCCAATAGCATATTGAGGAGAAGGTCTTCTACGGAGGTCGTAGTACCTTTTTTGTTGGCTATGAGCATGTGAGATGGTGGTGTTAAGTAAACCCAGAGAGTCTTTTATTTGGGTAAGATAGTCAGAGGCTACTGGGTTACTTGATGGCAGGATGCGTGGTGGAAGAAGTGTGGGATGAAACCCATAGTTTAGGTAGAATGGACTTTGCTTAGTAGTACTGTGGGTTGCGTTATTGTAAGCAAATTCTGCCAGAGGGAGGAGGTCCACCCAATCATCCTGTAGGTATGAGGTGTAGCAACGCAAATATTGTTCAATGCACTGGTTGACTCTTTCAGTTTGTCCATTGGTATGAGGGTGGTAGGGAGAAGTAAGTTTTCGCTCAATTCGTAGTATATGACATAGAGCTTGCCAAAACTTGGAGATGAACTGTGAACCTCGGTCAGATAAGAGTCTTTGGAATTCCATGTAGCTTGAACACATGTTTCACTAGTAATTCCGCTGTTTCCTTAGATGAAGGTAGTCTGCGAATAGAAATGAAATGTGCCATCTTTGTCAGATGGTCCACTGACACTAGAATGGTAGTAAATCCTTTGGAAGGTGGTAATTCTACTATAAAGTCTAAGGACATAACTTCCCATGGAACTTTGGGTATTGGTAGACTGCAAAGTAGACCAGATGGTTTTGTAGTGTCAATTTTGGACCTTGCACAGATGTCACATGAGGAAACTAATTTTTGTACAGACGTCTTCATATCAGGCCACCAAAATTGCCTGGTGAGCAAATTGAATGTCTTAGTCATACCCATATGTCCTGCCATGGGTACGTCATGTGATAATTCCAAGATCTTGGTACGCATACCAGGAGGTATGTAGAGTTTGTCGTTAAAGTAGAGGAAGCCTTCTGCATCAGCACTTAGTTGTGGTGGTGGTGAATCCAGTCCTATACTGTGCAGAATCTCTTCCTTCAAGGAACGAACAACACCAATAATACGGTCATGGGGTATTACAGGAAGTGAAGGGATTTCGGCGCAGTTATCTTCGGTTAGCCGTGATAGCGCATCCGCTTTTTTGTTTTTGTCTGCAGGCGTGTAGGTCACTAGGAAGTTGAATCTTAGGAAGAATAATGACCAACGTACCTGCCGGTGGGAAAGAGTCTTGTTGGTCTGAAGGTATTGGAGATTCTTATGATCTGTATATATGAGTATTGGCAATCGAGTACCTTCAAGTAAATGTCGCCAATTTTCTAGTGCCAGTTTTATGGCAAGCAACTCTTTTTCACCCACTGGGTAATTCACCTCTGGGCTACTTAGTGATTTAGAGAAAAAAGCAACTGGGTGGAGTGGTGAAGTATTCGTTGGTCGTTGGGAAACAACTGCTCCTACAGCCATATTTGATGCATCTACCTCCAGGATGTATTGGAGGGATGGGTCTGGATGGCGTAGTATGGGAGCAGAAGTGAAGCTTGATTTTAACAAGCGGAAAGCTTTATTTGCTTCTTCAGACCATTTGAATGGTTTCTTTACACTTGTAAGTTGTGTGAGCGGTCTTCATATAAGCTAGCGAGTTCTGCTAAGAATAAAGGATAGGAGTTAAGAAGAGGGTCATTTTTCTCAAAGAGAGAGTCTGCCCAAGCCCGTAAATCACCCGACAAATATGAGATAGTGGTGCAGACTTTAATTTGGTCTGTAGTGTTAGTACGAGGTTTTAAATTAAAAAGCAATTGACATGCGTTTTTAAATTCACAAAATTTTTTCCGATCACCTGTAAACACTAGAGGAGGGTTTATTTTGGGCTCATGAGGTTGAGCAGCAGTGAGCTGTGAAACACGGGCTATCTGCTGTCTCAAAGTCTGATTTTCATTTTTCACTTCGGCAAGGGAAAGGATTAATGCATCTACCTTTTGTGTTAGTTGTATCACATGAGTGGCTAATTCTGCTGAATCCATTTTTTTTTTTCTGGTGTTCGTGCAATCTGTAACGCTCCGGCGTTTGTTTAGTGAACTGGATTTGCAGCTGCAGAATTTCCACTCAGTAGTCGTGTAGAGATGTGTTGAATCACCATATCCAACTCTCCAGACTCATCATTGTGGCCCAGCCTGCCTCAGCATGCAAATATACAGACACTCAGATAAGATGTTCCTGGAGTGATAGGTTGTATACGATAGTATAGAGGTGATGTGCTGAAAGGACAGGCGTGAGTAGTGATAGCAATGATAGGCACTCAATAGTAATGTTCAGGAGTGTTAGCAGATGGTGATAGATAGTATGCAGATAGGTTAGCAATCATGTACAAATAACAGGTGGTAGGGGACAGCAGATGAAGTGTACAGGAATTGCTAACTCAGTGCAAGGATATAGATGGTAGTAGACTCAAGAGCTAGCAATCTATGTAACAGTGCAGATGATAGAAATAGTAATGCATAGATAGCAACAGTCTTTAGTATGCAAGAGTAGATAGTGTAAGTTGATAGGAAGGAATCCCCTGTGGGGTACTTATCACTAGTTGGTTTAGAGAGATGAGGGGTCCGGTAATGAGATAAGGATCAGGTAGCGAGATACAAGATCAGTAGCGAGATACAGGATCAAGTAGCGAGACTCCGGTCTATCCAGATACTGGGGAAATAGCTGGAGGCTTCGGCAGCGTCAGACAAGGCTGTATAACAAGCGGTTTGCACGAACACCTTGTGAGTGAAAGCCGGCGATTGAAATAGCCGCTCAGAGCGACGCTTAGTGATGACGTCATGCGGCTTAAAGAGATAGGCAGGTATATGCGTTCCACCTAGCTGAAAAGGTGGAACGCAATACAGAAGAAATGGGCTGGAAGGGTACCGAAGGTACCAGAATCTTACAGAGGGGGAGCAATATTTCTTCAATAGGGAAAAATCAGTTTGACTGTTAAATGAAGTTGAAATCAAGTTCAGAATGGAGGTAAAAAAAGTAAAAAAGTAAAGTTTATGATGCTAGTGCAGGATCGCACTGGATGCACAGAGAAGGTCTCTAGCCAGCTCGCAGAGTATGAAGCAGCTCTGTGTGAGGTAGACAAGGGGGGAAGGAGAGAGCAGCACCAATCTCAGTGCAGCAAGTAAATAAAAGGCAGTTTATTGTAATAAAAACATGCACATAATGTAGTATGATACAAGCATGGAGTGCATGGGGCAC
This sequence comes from Pelophylax lessonae, assembly GCF_965119305.1. NCBI lineage: Eukaryota > Metazoa > Chordata > Amphibia > Anura > Ranidae > Pelophylax > Pelophylax lessonae. The sequence goes on from NC_138774.1 coordinate 249,788,866, forward strand.
GCTGTAGTGGTGGAGTCCTGGCGGTGAACATGTCCTGTGTCTCCCCGCGTTCTGGCCATTCCGGTGGATATTCTCATTACACACCAATTACCATAGTTACATACATACACATACAGTACTTATTCTTACCACTTTAGGTTCCCACTACTTACATATCATACATCCCTTATACAGTCTGCCCACATATCCCATACATATCCTATATCCCTTGTACAGCCTGCCCTAAAAATCCCTTTTATACATAGTTACTAATTTAATTTACAATCTGTATCTTTCAACTCGCTTCATTTTCCTTATCCCACCTGAGTTCTATGAATTATCAAACACATCAATTAATTTTTTCATAAAATAATTTTTTATACATTTTTTATATATATATATTTTCTTCAAATACTTCTTATATACAGTATTTCACAAAGTGAGTACACCCCTTACATTTGTGTAAATATTTTATTATATCTTTTCATGTGACAACACTGAAGAAATGACACTTTGCTACAATGTAAAGTAATGAATGTACAGCTTGTATAACAGTGTAAATTTTCTGTCCCCTCAAAATAACTCAACACACAGCCATTAATGTCTAAACCACAAAAGTGAGTACACCCCTAAGTGAAAATGTCCAAATTCGTCCCAAAGTGTCTATTTTGTGTGGCCACCATTATTTTCCAGCACTGCCTGAACCCTCTTCGGCATGGAGTTCACCTGAGCTTCACAGGTTGTCACTGGAGTCCTCTTCCACTCCTCCATGAAGACATCACGGAGCTGGTAGATGTTAGAGACCTTGCGCTCCTCCTTCTTCCATTTGAGGATGCCTCACAGATGCTCAGTAGGGTTTAGGTCTGGAGACATGCTTGGCCATCACCTTTACCCTCAGCTTCTTTAGCAAAGCAGTGGTTGTTTTAGAGGTGTGTTTAGGGTCGTTATCATATTGGAATACTGCCCTGCAGCCCAGTCACCAAAGGGAGGGGATCATGCTCTGCTTCAGTATGTCACAGTACATGTTGGCATTCATGGTTCCCTGGATGAACTGTAGCTCCTCTGTGCCGGCAGCACTCATGCAGCCCCAGACAATATTACTCCCACCACCATGCTTGACTGTAGGCAAGACGCACTTGTCTTTATACTCCTCACCTGGTTGCCGCCACACACGCTTGACACCATCTGAACCAAATATGTTTATCTTGGTCTCATCAGACCACAGGACATGGCTCTAATCTATGTCCTTAATCTGCTTGTCTTCAGCAAACTGTTTGCGGGCTTTCTTGTTCATCATCTTGTGCTGCCGGCACTGGGGAGCTACAGTTCATTGAGGGAATCATGAATGCAAACATGTACTGTGACATACTGAAGCAGAGCATGATCCCCTCCCTTCAGAGACTGGGCCGCAGGACAGTATTTCAATATGATAACGACCCCAAACACACCTCCAAGACGGCCACTGCCTTGCTAAAGAAGCTGAGGGTAAAGGTGATGGACTGGCCAAGCATATCTCTAGACCTAAACCCTATTGAGCATCTGTGGGGCATCCTCAAACAGAAGGTGGAGGAGCGCAAGGTCTCTAACATCCACCAGCTCCATGATGTCGTCATAGAGGAGTGGAAGAGGACTCCAGTGGCAACCTGTGAAGCTCTGGTGAACTCCATGCCCAAGAGGGTTAAGGCAGTGCTGGAAAATAATGGTGGCCACACAAAATATTGACACTTTGGGCCCAATTTGGACATTTTCAATTAGGGGTGTACTCACTTTTGTTGCCAGCGGTTTAGACAGAAATGGCTGTGTGTTGAGATATTTTGAGGGGACAGCAAATGTACACTGTTATACAAGCTGTACACTCACAACTTTACATTGTAGCAAAGTGTAATTTCTTCAGTGTCGTAACATGAAAAGTTATAATAAAATATTTACAAAAACGTGAGGGGTGTACTCACTTTTGTGAGATACACACTATATATATATATATATATATATATATATATATATATACATATACATTTTTTTAATATTTTTTAAACAATATTGATACATATTTTATACTTTTTATAATTCTCATATCTTTTCTTCATATAATGATTCAATCAATTAACATCACCATAACATTACCATTTATTTTTTCTTATATCCTCACCAATGCTTGATTCACAAACTCATTTATGTCATCCATTTTTATTATGTGTCCACCCCCAGGGCTATTCGTGGTAGCACAGTGTGGCTTTTTGGCTTAGTAAGAGGTGGGCGGGATCAGGATGTTCCCTTCCCAACCCGCCTGCTTCGCTGTATCCATATAACCACTATTGCATTGGCCGCCCAGGAGGCCTGGTGAAGGAGCATGTATGCTCCGAATGCGCGCCAGGACACGCCCATCGCTGCCACTCGAGTCCACCGGAGACGACAGCTCTTCCTCCTCTCCTCCCTGTACCTGGAGCCCCGGGTTCCACCGGAACGGTCAGAACGCGGGGATACACAGGACATCTGTTCTCCACCAGAACTCCACCACTACAGCGTGCCCCATGCATTCCATGCTTATATCATACTACATTATGTGAGTGTTTTTATTGCAATAAACTGCCTTTTATTTACTTGCTGCACTGAGATTGACACCACTCTCTCCTCCCCCCCCCCCTCCCCCTTGGCTAAGATTCTAGCTAACCACCTCAACTCTGTAATCTTATATTTAGTTCATGGTGATCAAACTGGCTTTATGCCAGGGAAAGGCACTGACATTAACCTTCAACGCTTCTACACTAATTTGGTCTATGTTCGAGCGGTGACTCCCCTGGGGTGGTGGCCTCTCTGGATGCAGAGAAGGCCTTTGACTCAGTGGAATGGGTCTACCTTTGGCAGGTGCTCCGAAACTTTGGCTTTGGGCCTAGATTTGTGTCCTTGATCCAATTATACAAATCTCCCACTGCCAGAGTTAGAACCAATGGTCTTCTGTCCTCATCGTTCCAACTCACAAGAGGTACCAGACAGGGATGCCCCCTATCCCCTGATTTATTTGCCCTTGCCATGGAACCTCTTGCCATCATTATCTGCTCTGAGATTGCAAGTCTTTCAATGGGTCCCCTGATGGACAAAATCTCTTTATATGCAGATGACACCCTATTGGATCTCCCTGATGCTTCTGGCTCTCTCGACTGATTCAGAAGAGCTATGCCAACAGAATTCAATCATCCTTATATCTTAGGATCTCGAGTCACAATGTAGACTTGTTTAATAAAAGACAGGGAGATATATCCTCCCTTACTTCTGAGGACTGCAATGAGGGACTCCTGCAGTTTATTCCACTAGTCATTTTAGCTAGATACAGATACATCCAACTTAAATGTATTCACAGGGCGTATTACACTCCATTAAAGCTTTTGAGAATTTACCCTACTAGATCTGAACAGTGCCCCAAATGCTAGACCGAGACTGGCACATTTATACATGTAGTGTGGTCTTGTCCATTAATTCAACAATTCTGGAGAGAGGTGATGTGATCAATTCTGTGGGACGGTTATCTGTTCCTATCGATCCAAAGGTACTCTTACTGGGTATATGTGACGATGCAACTCCCAACACACATGCAAGAAATTCTATACAGCTTTTTATGCCAGTAAGTCCATCCTGTCCTAGTGGAGGCAGGCTGACCCCCTCCCCCCCTACAGTTTAACAGTGGATGTCGCTGGCAGACTCGGTCATGCCTCTCTATAAGCTCACCTATATGAGTGGAAAGTGCCCTCATAAATTTGAGAAGATTAGGGAGGCTTGGGTGAAGACTAGACCTCTGGGGCTGTAGTGATTTTACCTGCTAGAGAATGGTGTGATCCATTCTGGTTATTCCTCCCACCCCCTCTCTTCCCAGGCCCTCTCCTCCAATAGATACAACAGTTTTCATTGCATGTCAATTTTGAGGCAGTTGTAGAGATGTTTGGGAAACCTCCAGCTAACATGTCTGTTTCCTAATAAACACTTGATCACTGTAAATTATCATGCTATCTTTCAGTCATTTTAAATATTTTGTCTACAAAAGTAAGCTTATGTGTAATAAAATATTTTTTAAAATTTACATCTTACCTTCCTCTAGCCACCCCTAAATGGCAGAAAGAAATCATAAAACCTGTTGAGGTTGAAGAAGGAGATTCTGTGGAATTGCCTTGTAACCCTCCGAAAAGTGCTGTTCCCCCACGTATCTTCTGGATGAACAGCAGTGAGTACAAACCAGTTTCCATCTATTGCCTATAAATGTATTTTTATAATGATACTTTTTTTGTAAAGAGTTAGAACGAGCCAAGATAATAGCAACACATCCTAAACCATAATTCAAAGAATTCCAAAATTAGAATGGAATTTTAGAGTGCCCAAGCACCACATACCAAATAAATTAAAAATGTATATATTTTTTTAACACATTATGAAAACATAATGTACAAGACAACACAATTAAAAATTTAGCAGTTGTCATGACTCTTTATTTAAGGGGCTGCTGTATATAATAAGGTCATCCTACTCATGAATCTCTTGTTGGGCTTGTCCCGGGGATCCCACTTGCTTCAACACATTTAACAGAGCTACTCAGGAGGACATGGGAGAACACAATTTCTGCTCAAATGTATAGCAAAGTATAGAAAATATATATATTCTAAATATTGTACACTATGAACACTATACTGTATACTGTACAAACACAACCTCGGTATGGTATCTGCTGTATCTACTGTAATGAGAAATTAGATAGAGCCACTAATAGTTCTATAATCTGCTATGTTATGCAAGATAAAAGACTGGTTTCAGTCTCCATTGTTGCCTACCTGGCTCCCTCCTTATCAGTAGAAAGCACAATCAGCTCCCCTCCACATTAAACTGAATACAGGCTGACTACTTTTCAAATGTCTATTTGGTAATCCTGCATTTACTGTATATTCCTGTTGCTCCCCTCCACCTTAAACTGAATACAGACTGACTGCCTTTCAAATGTCTATTTGGTAATCCTGCATTTACTGTATATTTCTACTGCTCCCATCCACCTTAAACTGAATACAGACTGACTGCTTTTCAGATGTCTCTTTAGTAAACTTTGCAATTATGTTATTGCTGTTTCACATCCATCTGTGGACATGTTCACATTATTTTGATGTTTATTTTAATTTTAAGTTTCTTATCTAAATTATGGGCTGCCTTATCTTTACAACCCTGCCCTCTTGGTCCTCTTGAAGTTTGATAGTGATGTCAAAAGTTTTCTGTGTCAACTGTGTGCCTGGAATTAACTCCTGATTGATTGTTAGGCAAATTCCATCCACACCCATCACAGTAAAAAACCAGAGCGCCTTCATGGGGGACACAGGCCAGGGAGATGCATGCTGGGGTTCTTCAAATAAAGTGTTTTTTTTAGGAGACAGCGGGTGTTTTCATTACAGCGAGGTGGAGTTGCTTAATTGCATTGCTGATCTTTATGGCACCATCCTAGGGGTTTTCTCTTCTGATTTGCTTGATTCTAGGAGGCAAACCCCCTGGTGGATGTTATATGGACATCATTTTCAAATGACCTCATATTTTGGAGTTCTAGTTTTAAATTACTAGCCCTCTTCCTTCTCATTTATGAGATATATATAGCATCTTTTTTGGTATATTTTGGGGCAATTCCCCTACATATCATGATTGTGAAGCTTTGGGGCCTATTCAGCAACAGACTTATCACCACCTTAGAATCCACACATATGAGCTCCCGACGCCTGCAAAGAAGGCTTCTTCTCACCCTGTCTGTCCTATATTGAGTTCAGCACCTATTTGGTCTTTGTAGTGCCCTGATGAAGCAATGAATGCGAAACACGTCGGATTATCCAGGGACCAATAGCCTGCATATAAACTGGGATCCGTTGGTGTGGTATATTTGGTATTTCCCGCTATTTTCATACACACGGACCTATACATTTTTGTCTCATGTACTGTATGTCTTAATGTTCAATGTTACATCTGTTTTTATTTATAATAAAATAAATACATATTTTTATATATCAGTGGTGTCTTGTATTCCTGCAACCATTATATGCCGGTATAGTCCCGCTTTTCTGGAACCTCTCTTGGTCCCTATTTTTGCTTTGTTCTAATAAAGTGTTGTTCTTTATTTAGGTGGCACTTCTGCTCTTGTAATTGCACAAAGCAAACTTCGACAGCAAATTACTTTAAAAATCACCAGACTGCTGGTGACATTTTTTCCAATTCTGCTCTCCTTCCTCTCTGAAACATGAGCTCTTTACCTCTCCTTTTCACAGTTGCGGCCTCTCTCCTTAAACTCTTTCCTTCACCCCTCTTCTCCACCCGCAATCTGTATATATCACCCTCACTTTTGCTCTCTCCTTATTACTGCACTCATCACCTACTCCTAATTCTAATCCCAGGATGCTGAGTTATGTATGTCCCTTCATATAAATCATACTCTCATGTTACCTCCCTCACTCTTCTGCTTCTCCTAACCTCTGGAGATATACCCTCAAACCCGTGGCCTCCCTTAATTAACTGTACCCAACGCACCCATCACCATCACCCCACATCCTCTGGCATCAGTAGCAATCTACGTAATTTAGTCTCCATTCCTCTTCTTCCCAAAACCAGCCTCCCTTTCTGGAATGACCGCTCTGTCTGCAACAAACTCACCGCTTTTCACAACCTCTTTGTCACTACTTTCTTTAATCTACTTTATGTCACTGAAACCTGGCTTCATGAATAATTCCCACTCCCGTGTGGGCAAAGGCCCAGGAGGAAGCAACCCCCGCCTTCCCTGCTCAGTCTGTCTCATCTGATTCTGCACCTGATGCTGCCGTGGATGTGGCCCGTCCAGGGAGGCTTGATATCACACCCCCAGATCCGTCCAATAGTGAGGACGGCTCCTCCATGGTCGCAGCAGCGAATGAAAAAGTGCTTGTAGATTCACTGATTACTGCAGTGCATGAGACTTAAAAAATGGAGGATACGGCTGATGTGGCTACGGACGTGGCTGTGTGTTTTGGTATGCATAAGTCACCTTACACTTCAAAGGTGTTTCCTTATGTGCCTTATTTTAATAGGTTTACCTTTAAGGAATGGTAACAATCAAAGTTACCCTTTGTGGTCCCCAAACGTTTTGCAGTACGTTACCCCTTTGAGGAATCACTTTTAAAAAGTGGACCCTCCTGTTTCCAGGTTGAATAAAGCAACCATGATCCCAGTAGTGGACTTACCGTCCTTCAAAGACCCGGCTGACAGAAAAATGGAGGCTGTGGCACGCAGCATTGCGGCCAGTCTTGGCCTCAGCCCTGGTGTCTCAGACTCTAGTTAAATGGGCAAAGCTTTTGTGCCAGGGCCTGGGGGGGGTGACCAGGTTCTTGCTGATTATGTTGATTTAGCGGACCAGTTGGTCCATGAGCTGCAGTTTATTTGTGATGCAGCTTTGGATACAGCTCCTGTGCTGTCCAAACGATCTGTTTTAGCGGTGGCGATTAGGCGCGTGCTGTGGCTTAAGTTCGCAGACCAAACCTCTAAAAAAGCTTTCATTGATCTGCCCTTTCAAGGTGATCGTCTGTCTGGGGCTACTCTATAAGACATTAGGGGTCTCACGGGGGGGGTTAGTTTTCTGGCGCAGTATAGGAAAGGGAAGGAGCCTCATCGCAGATGGGAGCCCTCCTTCTCAGCCCACAGAAAATAACTTCACGCTCCCAGGACTGAGATAATTCCTGCAAAGGTTCGGTGATGTCCTAACTACCTAAGGTCCCCCTATCCCTCTCCAGCAAATTGAATTACCTAGGTCTAATTTTAATTCTGACCAGGGTACTTCCTCTGCACAAACTTCAGGAACCACAGGTCATGATTCGCTGGCTGCTGTCATACAGACAGTTCTCTCTCCCGACTTGCATACATGTTCTGAGTCTGGTGGTATCCACCTTCAAGACAGTTCTGTTTGCACAGTCCTGGATGCAGCTCCTTTAGCAGGTTCAGCTCCACAGGAGGTTTGTGGCAAGGTGACGTGTTGCTCTGGTAGACGCCACAGACGTCTAGGGGCACAGTAATGCCAGTGTCATCCTCAGCTCAAGCTTCTTCCACTATTCATGTGAGGAATCAAGGGCGAGGGTCTAATCGTTCTGGGGGCTGTAAACATCCCTTGGGGGCTACCTCTCAAAAAAGACCAGTTATCCCAAGGGCTGATCTACCATCCTGTTTTACTGTCCTTGGTTTTAAATGGCTTAGTTAATGAAAGTCATGTACTGAGGGATAGAGGTATGTCTGGATCAGTGATCCCTACTATAGTGAAGGTGAGGAAGTCTTCTTCCAGCAAGATACACCATTGTACGTAGAAAGCGTACATTTCATGGTGTGAGTCAATTGGCACTCATCTTCGCTCTTTTTCTGTGTCGCAGCCTTTCTTCAACGGGGCGTTGAGCAGAAGTTGGCCTTGCGTACCATCAACGGCCAGATGTCTGCATTGGCAATCTTCTTTCAGCGACCCCTAGCCACGTACTCTTTTGTTCATACCTTCATTCAGGGGGTTTGACATGTGGCTCCACCTGTACGGTCTCTTTTGCCACCATGGGATTTAAATGTAGTGCTTTCAGTTCTCTAGAAACCTCCATTAGAGCATATTCAGGAAATTCCCGCAGGGTTTCAGAGTTGGCGGCACTATCCTGTCATAGTCCCTGTTTGGTAGTCCATAGAGATAAAGTGGTTCTTCATCCCTGTCAATTATTCCTGCTCAAAATGGTCTCTGACTTCCATTTGAATGAGGACATTGTGTTGCCTTCCTTGTGTCTCAAGCTGGCTCATCCCAAGGAATTTGCTTTGCATACCTTGGATGTGGTTCGGGCGATTTAGGTGTATCTGGCAGCTACGGTGTCCTTTCAGAGATCAGACTCCCTTTTTTGTGGTTACACAAGGACCAAGAAAAGGGCTGGCCTCTTCTTCAGCTACCATCTCAGCTTCAGCTATCATCTCCAAATGGATCAGACAGACAGTGACTCAGGCCTATTCTATTAAAGCCCAGGTTCCTCCTTTCCCTGTCACTGTGTATTCTACCCGGCGCCGAGTACTTCTTGGGCCTTCCGTTATCAAGCGTCAGTTTCTCAAGTTTGCAAGGTGGCCACTTGGTTGCTGGTGCATACTTTTACCAAATTCTACAAAGTAGATACTTTGAAATCTGTGGATGCTTCTTTTGGCAGCAAGGTTTTGCAGGCTGATGTTTAGGAGGGGCTGTTCTCTCTTAAGGGGTGTTTTTCATTACATCTTTATTTCAGATGGGGCTCCTGTGACCCAATTAGGGCTCTTTTGTTTAGCCTTGGGTTATTTGGACCACTGCCTGCCCTCTGCTTGTATGTTTGGATCTTGGAATCCAAGGGACACCCTACCATTTGCTTTCACATAAGGGTATTGGGCCTGATGGTAGCCTTCTTTGGGGCAGTACCATATAACCATTTTTAATCTAGATCATTGCAACTCAACAGTTTGGCTGTGTGGGACAAGCAAATTCCATCTGGATCATCCTATTTGCCTGACAAATAAAATCAGGCTTCCCTTAGTGTGTGGATTTCCAGTCTGGTGCTGGAATCAGAGAAGGCGTTTTTCCAGATTTCTTGAAAGGTGGCCACAACAGACGCCAGCCTGTTGAAATGGGTTGAAGCATTGGGGACCCTCTTACAGGGAACTTAGTGTTCAGCACACTGCTAGTCTGTTTCTTTCTTTTCCCTTTTGCACAGTGGTATAATTTAAAGCTATTGGGGTTAATTTACTAAAAGCAAATAGACTGCACTTAGCAAGTAAAGTGGCTCCAGAGCTTAGTATATGGGGTAAAGCATCACTTTACAAAAAATCCCGACTCACAAGAAAGAGAAATAAAAAAACAAAATTTTTTGCTTGAATATATTGGAAGTCAGCAGACCTTTGCCACATTTACTAAGCTCTGCAGCAACTGCACTTTCAGAGTGCACAGTCTATTTACCTTTACTAAGTCAATGGGGTTGATTTTTTTATTTCTCTTGCTTGTAATTCGGTATTCTTTGTAAAGCGAATGAGGGGAAATTATGCTGATTTCCATCATGCAATCATGTAAAAGCAAAAGTGCTGTATTTTTATTTTTTCTTCAATGTGATTGGATATTCTTTGCAATGTGAAGCTTCACCTCATTTACTCAGCTTTGGAGCAACTGCACTTGCAAAGTGCAAAATCTATTTGCCTTTAGTAAATCAACCCCATATGTAGGAGGAAAAACAAGAACAACATGCTTCTTGCACTGATTAGTAAGCACCTCTAGATCCCATGTAGAGCACTCCTGGACTCCTAAAACCCAGGCTCCTCAATAATGCAGAATTTGGACCAGCAAGCTTTCACTTGACTCGGTCACCTCACTATAGGCCATAAATATGATAACAAGCTTACCAAACCAATAGTGAAAAACTATTGGTGTGATATAGACATTAGACTGCTAGATACTTTTTGGGCAGGGTTTATTATGAATGTTCGTGCACACTTGGCAAAGATATGCAGGGGCACGTAACTAACTATGAACACTAAACTGTACATACATTATATTACCAAAAGTATTGGGACAACTGCCTTTACACGTGCATGAACTTTAATGGCATCCCAGTCTTAGTCCGTAGGGTTCAATATTGAGTTGGCTCACCGTTTGCAGCTATAAAGGCTTCAACTCTTCTGGGAAGGCTGTCCACAAAGTTTAGGAGTGTCTATGGGAATGTTTAACCATTCTTCCTGAAGCGCATTTGTGATGTCAGGCACAAATGTTGGAGAAGGACTGACTCACAGTCTCTAATTCATCCCAAAGGTGTTCTATCGGGTTGAGGTCAGGACTCTGTGCAGGCCAGTGAAGTTCCTCTACCCCAAACTCGCTCATCCATGTCTTTATGGACCTTGTTTGTGCTCTGGTCCAAATCATTTGGTAGAGGGGGGATTATGGTGTGGAGTTGTTTTTCAAGGGTTGGGCTTTCCTTCCCAGAGACGTTGAGGCTGCAAAGGGTGGGCCAACTCAATATTAAACCCTACGGACTGAGACTGGGATACCATTTAATTAATGTGCGTGTAAAGGCAGGTGTCCCAATACTTTGGTAATTTAGTGTATGTTCCTGTAGTCTCTCCTAATATGTTTAATCTCTCAGACCTTTCACTATTTTTGTTGCTCATTTCTGTACTCGTTATACCTTATCAATCTCCTTTTTTAAGTGAGGTCTCCAGAACTGGACACAGTATTCAAAATTAGGTCCAACAAAAGATCTGTATAGGGGAATCAGGACCTCCTTCCTCCTGTTGGTGATGCATCTTAGAATTGTATTCACTTTTCCCAATGCCTGGTCATGTTTGCTCATTATATCATCATCAGTCATCATTAATAAGTACTCCCAAATCTTTTTCCTCTGTAGTTCTAGCCAGCATTGTACTCCCAATATTGTACTCTATCAAGGGATTTTATCTGCAAGAGCATTTTTTTACCTTAAGAAACAATGAACTACACTTTCCATTGCTTTGACCAATTTTCCAGCTATGCCAGATCATGTTCCATATTACAGACAACTCCAGCAATAGCAATTAAATAGAATAGGGCCTAGAAAAGAGCCTTGTGGTACACCACTAGTGACTGGTCTCTGTTCTGAATGAACCCCCATTGCAACCACACTCTGATGTCTATCCTATAGACCAGAGATCTCCAAACTACGGCCCTCAAGCTGTTGCAGAAGTACACGTCCCATGAGGCACTGCAAAACTCTGACATTCAGACATTACTAGGCATGATGGGAATTGTAGTTCCTGAACAACTGGGGGGCCATAGTTTGGAGACCCCTGCTTGAAACAACTGCATATCCACTGAGCCACCCAAGGGTTAAGGCTTGCTTGTACAACTTCTAGTCCTGGTCCAAAACATAAACTATAAAAATTCCGTCAGGTTTGCCTTAGTAAAGCTATGCTACTTTGGGTACAGCAAATTGTGTGTTTAAGTGACCAATGATTTTTAATTTTAGGAGTGATTCCATTAGCTTGACTACAGCAGATGTTAAACTCACAAGCCTGCTGTTGCCAGTTTCTACTTTGCTACCCTTCTTGTGGATAGTTACAATATTAGCTGTGCACCAGACATGGGGAAATTCTCTTTAGAAAAGATTGACTTAACCACTTCTGGACCGGAAGGTTTTACCCCCTTAATGACCATGCCATTTTTTGCGATACAGCACAGCGTTACTTTAACTCACAATTGGTCGGTCGTGTGATGCTGTACCCGAAAAAAATTGTATCCTTTTTGTCCCACAAATAGAGCTTTCTTTTGGTGGTATTTGATCACCTCTGTGTATTTTCTTTCTTTTTTTGCACTATAAACAATTTTGAAAAAAAAAAAAAAAAATATATATATATATATATATATATATATATATACATTGTGACAGGAAGTCAGGTAAATCTGGGAATGTAGTCACAGGCAGGAGATACATTTCCACCTGATTTAGAAAGTTCACTAATTACTATAGGGTGTTGGCTACAAAGCTAGCCAGCAGGAAGTTGAAAGGCCTTCAGTGTTTGGAAGCTACAAAAATAGACCTGCAGGGGGCTCAGGAACAGAATGTTGCTCTAAAAACGACATTGTCTCTCAGCAACAACGAGAAAAGTGAAAGAGAGGCTAAATTACTGAGTACTGTGTATGAGCTCACCACTTTGAGCAATGTGGTAGATGAATTACGTGCAGACTGTGAAAGTTGGAAAGGTGAAGCCCAATGTTTCCAGCAGCAGTTAAAGGAGAAAGAAGCCTGTGTGGCAGAATTACAGTCTCATTCCCAGAAACTAGCCAATGAGGTGAAGGCTCTTATGCAGGGAAAAGGAGATTGTGAACGTAAGAGGGAAAAAGTAGAGGCGCAGCTTCTGGAATCGCAAGTCAAGGTGTCAGAAGGTGACCGAGTGTGTGCTAAGCTGTCAGAGAAGGCAAACCGACTGCAGGTTGAGTTGGACAATGTCACAAATCAATTTTCTCAAGCAGACAGCAAATCTAGAGAAATTGCGGAAGATTTTTCTATCTTGGAATCGCAGCTGCAAGACACGCAGGAACTCTTACAGGAAGAGAGGTGTCAAAGGCTGAGTTTTAGCACAAAGCTCAAACAAATGGAAGATGAGAAAAACGGCGTCCTGGAACAATTAAAAGAGGAGGAGGAAGCAAAGAAAAACCTATCAGAGCAAGTCGCAACATTGCAAGCTCAGATAGCGGCTATGAAAAAATGCATGGAAGAAAGCGTTGGTTCATTAGAGAATATTGAAAATGTGAAAAAGAAGTTTGATCAGATGCTTGGTGAGGAGAAGACTGTTTCTGCAAAATATGCAGACGAACGCGACCGTGCAAAAACGGAGGCGCGTGATAACGAGAGAAAAGCCCTGTTCTTGGCTCGCTCCTTGGAGGAAGCTCTAGAGTGTAAGGTTGAATTAGAAAGAGTTAACCAACAGCTGTGTACAGAAATGGAAAATTTGGTCAGCTCCAAGGATGATGTGGAGAAAAGCGTTCAGGAGCTAGAAAAGTCTAAGCGAGCCTTAGAACAGCAAGTAGAAGAGATGAAGATTCCGTTGCAGGAACTGGAAGAGGAATTACAGGCAACAGAGGATCTGTCCCAAAGAGGGGATAGTGTGCTTGATGCAGTTTTTAAAAGGATCAGTGTTTTGGGGTCTGTCCTGAGTGAGCCTCAGAAAAGTGATGACATGTGGCTTGAATCACCCCTTTGGAATAAACCGTTCCTTCAAAAACTTCAAACATTGGAAAATGTATCATTAGAGCTTCAGCAAACAAAGGTGCTGTGTAAGAAATATGATGATTTCTCAGTTCAGGCTGAAAACCTAGTGGAGAAAACTAAAGCGGAGAAAACTAAAGCAAGTGATATAAATCTGGGAGGAAAAAGCAAACACCACCTAGTGGAGAGGGCTAGGTCTGTTGGTGAAAACGTGAAGCAAATGAATAAGTGCCTTTCAGGGAGTGTTTCCAAAATGGAACTGGTGAAAGATAAGTGGCAGAAGTTTGATCGTGATCTTGAGATACATTCCATGTGGAGTTCAGATAGAGAAAAGGAACTAGGTGACCTTAAGTGGTCAAATAGTTCAGCAGAAAGTGCATTGAAGAAACCTGTAATAGACTGTGTTGTTGCCTTTGACCCATGTGTTGGTGGAAGGAAAGTTGATGATGTCGCTGGAAAAATGAACAGGGGTCACTTTGAAGAAATGTGTGACCGCCTGTTGTCGCAAACGAAAGGCCCTCTGCACAGCATCTTAGAGCAAGCTGAGCTCAAGAAACAAAGAGTCAATGATTGTGTACAGCTGTATGGAGAGGCAACTCAAGTCACAGAGGGACGTCAAGAGTCCCTACTTGGAACAAAGCTAAGTGAAGCAGAGGTTCTCAAAGTGTTGTGGAAATCATTTGTTGATTGCAGAGAGAGGCGTCTTAAGAATGTTGAAGACATTAAGACTAGCAAAATTGAGTTGCCTATGGATCACGGTGTAATGTTCTGGTACCTTTGGGTACCCTAATTACTCTTTCATAAGTGTATGCGCCCCACCATTCTCTTTTGGTAAGGTGCGCATACACCTTTAAGACTGATGCTGTCATCACTGAGCGCCGGACTGGATGGCTATTTAGATCGCCGGCTCTCACTCACATGTGTTCGTTCAAACTGCTTTGTGCCTTGATGCTAACCTGTCTTGAAGCTCTCATGCTTGCAAGCATACCTCGCTGTCGGAACCACGCTGCGCTGATCCCTGTATCCCGCTACCGGATCATCCGCTCTTGCCGAACCTCTCCTCTGCTACATTGCTATTAGTGATAAGTACCCCACAGGGGAAACCTCTATAACCTTTATACTAAAGCTTACACTATCTAGCTCTGCATACTAAGGACTATTACTACATCTGCATTATCTAAGATTGCTAGCTCTTGAGCCTACTACCACCTGTTCTTGCACTGGGTTGATCTCTCTTGTATGTCCACCTGCTACTCTGTCATCTGCTACCATACATGATTGCTAAACCTATCTGCATCCCATCTGCTACTATCTTACTTTCAAGAACATTTCCTTTCAAGTGTCTGTCATCTACCATCTCTACCCAACCTGTCTCTTCAGCCTATCATCACTGTGTTACTATATACATAAGTCACTCTAGGAAACATCTTATTGAGTGTGTGTATTTACTTGCTGAATTGAGATCATCCACACATGATGAGTCATTGAGAGTTGGGATTGGTGTCTCAGCGTTTCTCTACATGACTACTGAAAATCCACATCATACGTAAAACGCAGGAGCGTTACACACGGTCCTCCATGGCGGATAGGACAAACTTGTATGCAAGACAAACTTGAGAAGGAGCGAAATGATGCCAAAAATGCAGTTGAGGAATGTGTATATGAGATGAGAGACAAACTGTGTGACATTTATGAGAAATCTGTCAATGAAGATGACAGAAACAGTTTCATTCGGAAGCTTGAGGATAATAGGAGGCTTATCAGTGAGAGTCAGCGGTGCTTGACACATGCGTGCCTGGAAATCTGTGTCCCAACCCTAGGGTTGAAACAAGAGGGGGGGTATGTGACAGGAAGTCAGGTAAATCTGGGAATGTAGTCACAGGCAGGAGATACATTTCCACCTGATTTAGAAAGTTCACTAATTACTATAGGGTGTTGGCTACAGAGCTAGCCAGCAGGAAGTTGAAAGGCCTTTACCTGTTCGGAATGAGGAAATGAAGGCCTCTATAATTTGTCCAGAGGAAGTCTATGGATTGCTGCCTCCTGTCGCCGTGTGGGCTGGGAGAGGAGGACAGACATACATGTGCCTCCCGACGCCATGTGGGCATGGGAGGAGGACTGCTGCCTCCTGTCGCCGTGTGGGCTGGGAGAGGAGGACAGACAGATGAGTGCCTCCCGACAAGCTGGTGAGCATGGGAGAAGACCCCCTGAAGTGATGTGCGCTAAGGAGGGTAAACAAGTGTGAATACTACTCGAAGTGAGGTCTTGGATCGTCTCAAGGTGAGAAGAGAAACTATTTCTATGTGGAAAGAAATAAATGCACTGCTTGCTATGTGGAGAGACAAGCAAATGAACTGTGTTCAATGAGAAGAGTGTGAAGAAACAAAGGGACATGTTCCATATGAAGAGGAAAAGGGACATGTTAAATGAACTGTTTGCTGTGTGAAGAGATTATAAATGGACTATTGAGGGTCTGCTGTAGGATCAGCAAAGTCTGCCCAACAGTAGGTTGGGGACAGACTTCATTAGATAGGTTCCAGTGTGTCAGAAGGTAGCCGCCCACAGTGGCAAGGATTTATTTTGTTTTATTTTATTTTGGCTGTTTTGAGGCTTGCAATTGTGTGAAGTAAATTGCATGAATAAATCAAAGTGTTGTTTGCAACCACTTCTCGGCTATCTCTCTGTGAAAACGCACCCCCAAAGGGGTCATCCACGCCTATCACCGAGCTAATCCCTCACAACATATATATATATATATATATATATATATATATATATATATATATATATATATATATATATATATACAGATATATATATATATATATATACAGTGCCTTGCGAAAGTATTCGGCCCCCTTTAACTTTGCGACCTTTTGCCACATTTCAGGCTTCAAACATAAAGATATAAAACTGTAATTTTTTGTGAAGAATCAACAAGTGGGACACAATCATGAAGTGGAACGAAATTTATTGAATATTTCAAACTTTGTTAACAAATAAAAAACTGAAAAATTGTGCGTGCAAAATTATTCAGCCCCCTTAAGTTAATACTTTTTAGAGCCACCTTTTGCTGCGATTACAGCTGTAAGTCGCTTGGGGTATGTCTCTATCAGTTTTTCACATCGAGAGACTGAAATTTTTGCCCAATCCTCCTTGCAAAACAGCTCGAGCTCAGTGAGGTTGAATGGAGGGCGTTTGTGAACAGCAGTTTTCAGTTCTTTCCACAGATTCTCGATTGGATTCAGGTCTGGACTTTGACTTGGCCATTCTAACACCTGGATATGTTTATTTGTGAACCATTCCATTGTAGATTTTGCTTTATGTTTTGGATCATTGTCTTGTTGGAAGACAAATCTCCGTCCCAGTCTCAGGTCTTTTGCAGACTCCATCAGGTTTTCTTCCAGAATGGTCCTGTATTTGGCTCCATCCATCTTCCCATCAATTTTAACCATCTTCCCTGTCCCTGCTGAAGAAAAACAGGCCCAAACCATGATGCTGCCACCACCATGTTTGACAGTGGGGATGGTGTGTTTAGGGTGATGAGCTGTGTTGCTTTTACGCCAAACATAAGGTTTTGCATTGTTGCCAAAAAGTTTGATTTTGGTTTTCTCTGACGAGAGCACCTTCTTCCACATGTTGTGTGTGTCTCCCAGGTGGCTTGTGGCAAACTTTAAACAACACTTTTTATGGATATATTTAAGAAATGGCTTTCTTCTTGCCACTCTTCCATAAAGACCAGATTTGTGCAGTATACGACTGATTGTTGTCCTATGGACAGAGTCTCCCACCTCAGCTATAGATCTCTGAAGTTCATCCAGAGTGATCATGGGCCTCTTGGCTGCATCTCTGATCAGTCTTCTCCTTGTATGAGCTGAAAGTTTAGAGGGACGGCCAGGTCTTAGTAGATTTGCAGTGGATTTATACTCCTTCCATTTCAATATTATCGCTTGCACAGTGCTCATTGGGATGTTTAAAGCTTGGGAAATCTTTTAGTGTCCAAATCCGGATTTAAACTTCTCCACAACAGTATCTCGGACCTGCCTGGTGTGTTCCTTGTTCTTCATGATGCTCTATGCGCTTTAAACGGACCTCTGAGACTATCACAGTGCCGGTGCATTTATACGGAGACTTGATTACACACAGGTGGATTCTATTTATCATCATTAGTCATTTAGGTCAACATTGGATCATTCAGAGATCCTCACTGAACTTCTGGAGAGAGTTTGCTGCACTGAAAGTAAAGGGGCTGAATAATTTTGCACGCCAAATTTTTCAGTTTTTTGTTTGTTAACAAAGTTTGAAATATCCAATAAATTTCATTCCACTTCATGATTGTGTCCCACTTGTTGTTGATTCTTCACAAAAAATTACAGTTTTATATCTTTATGTTTGAAGCCTGAAATGTGGCAAAAGGTCGCAAAGTTCAAGGTAGCCGAATACTTTCGTAAGGCACTGTATATATTTATTTTACTTTCTGCTAAAAAACACAGCCAATAAAAAAAAAAAAAAAAAAATTCATCAATTTAGGCCAATATGTATTCTGCTACATATTTTTGGTAAAAAAAAATCCAGATAAGCATATATTGATTGGTTTGCACAAATGTTATAGGGTCTACAAACAATGTAATATTTTTATGGAATTTTTTTTTTAAATTTATTTATTTATATTTTTACTAGTAATGGTGGCAATCAGCAATTGTTATTGGGACTACGGGATTGCGGCGGACAAATCGGACATCTAAGTGACACTTTTGACAATTTTTGGGGACCAGAGACACTAATAGAGTGATTAGTGCTAAAAAAAATGCACTGTCACTGCACTAATGACACTGGCAGGAAAGGGGCTAACATCAGGGGTTATCAAAAGGTTTAAGTGTGTCCATAGGGGGTGCTTACTAACTGTGGGGGGTTACACCGATTGGGGAAAGACAGAGATCCTTGTTCCTGCTTAGTAGGGATGGGCTTGATGTTCGAGTTGAACGAAAGTTCGACTCAAACATCAGCTGCTCGTGTATTCGCTGAACACACGAACAAATGGGGTGCTCGGTGGGAAGTTCACCTGACGATGAGCACCCCATAATGCACTGCGCTGGTGCAGTGAATAAATCACTGATGATTTGCCAAAACATGCACATGACCTGTATGCTTTGGCCAATCACAGCAGTGTCCTGTCATAGCCATGATTGACCAAAGGCAGGCTGCCTTTAGCCAATCATGGCTCAGGGGCTAAGTCCACACCCCACACTATATAAGGCTGCTGCTTAAACAGCAGCCGTGTATAGAGTATGATAAAAAAAGGTTAGGCAGGTAGTTAGTGGATAGTCAGTTGAGTTAGTTTAGTGCAGTCAGTGTAATGAACAGGCATACCCCACTTTTATAATGTATAGATATGTTGTAGTCCTGGGTCCCCTCTTAGTGCTCCCCAAGTTTTGTGTCCTTGTGACTTATAGTTTGTGAGCAGTGCCATGCCAAGTTGACCAAGACTTCCCATAGATGCCAATTTTAACCAGTTCTGGACCGGAAGGATTTGCCCCCTTATTGACCAGGCCATTTTTTGGGATTCGGCACTGCGTTACTTTAACGGAAAATTGTGTGGTCGTGCAACGCGGTTTCAAAATAAAATTGATGTCCTTTTTCCCACAAATAGAGCTTTCTTTTGGTGGTATTTGATCACCTGTGCAATTTTTATTTTTTGCGCTATAAACAAAAACAGAGCAACAATTCTGGAAAAAAAAATAGCGGGGGCGGGAGCGCGCTGGCGGTGATGCACGCTCGCCCCCCAGCACCACCCGCGCAACCAACGTAGTCCTACGTTGGTTCGCGCATGAGGGGCTGACTGCCGCAGTAAAACTGCCGCGGGTGGTCAGCAACAAGTTAAATACAGAGAACAGTGCCATATCAAGCTGACAGAGATTTCCCATAGACGCCAATGAGCACTGAAAGCTGAAAATTGGTCTAGGCAGGAAGGAGGTGAAAGTGCCCCATGGTTAAGGGGAATCCATGTAAATGGATATCGGGTACATTGTACCCCTACCCATTCACCAAAAAGTGTCCAAAAAACGAAAAAAGCCAGTTTTTGACAAGTCCTTTATTAAAAAATAAAAAAATTGTGTCCCCCAATGTAAATCCACTGTCAATCACGTCGCCTGCTGCTTCACACGGCTAATGAGCCATGACAGCTCTTTTATAGGCAATGGGCGGGGACACCCGTTACATTATCGGCGGCACCGCCCCCTTTTGATGTCACGTGACATCAGAAGGGGCGGTGCCACCGGGTGATGTAACCTGGTGTCCCTGCCCCTTTTCTGAAAAAAAGAGCTATCATGGCTCATTACTCGGGAGGCATGTGAAAAGGCGGGAGCGTCTTTTTTTTTTTTTTTCATTTTTTCATTTATATCGGGGGACACTATTTTTTTATTTTTATTTTTTAATAAAGGACTTGTCAAAAACTGGCTTTTGTGTCAATTTTTTTGTACACTTTTTTAGTGAATAGGTAGGGGTACGATGTACCCTATATCCTTTCACATGGGGGGGCGGGGCAAGATCTGGGGGCCCCCTTGTTAAAGAGGGCATCCAGATTCCGATAAGCCCCCCACCCGCAGACCCCGACATGAAAACGACGTACATCGTTCAGGTCTGCAAGGCGGCCATATGGTCGTCTGTGCATACATTCGCCAGGTTTTGCAAGGTGGATGTACTCGCATCTGCGAATGCTGCGTTCGGCCGCAAAGTTTTGCAGGCTGCTGTTGCAGAGGCTCCTTCCTCTTAAGGGTGTATTCTTTCTGGTTGGTGAGCTCCAGTTGTTCCTGGTGGAGCTCCTGGTTTACCTGGTTGGCTATGTTTAGCTCTTTTGGGAATTATGTGCATTGCTGTGTTTTTTTCTCACCTCTCATGTTGACACTTCTTTGGGACGTCCCAAGGGTCAAAGAAGATATGGAGCTGTGTCCGTCAATAAACAAAAGAGAAAACTGGATTTTTGTTTTACCGTAAAATCCTTTTCTCTGATGTTCATTGATGGACACAGCACCCACCCCTCTGTTGAGTTGGGTTATGTATTCTTCTGACACTGCTTGTTACAAACTGAAGTCCTGTAGTGGGAAATGTGAAGTCTACCCCCTAAGAGTGCCCTAGGGGTGTAGTCAAATTTGTTTCCGCCTAGTCCTACTCCTATGGAAAGCAGCATAACCCAAGGGTCAAAGAAGATATGGAGCCGTGTCCGTCAATGAACATCAGAGAAAAAGGATTTTACAGTAAGACAAAAATCCAGCCAATAACATATCACCTGTATTAGAGCGCC
The DNA here is from genome assembly GCF_965119305.1 of Pelophylax lessonae. Classification (NCBI taxonomy): domain Eukaryota; kingdom Metazoa; phylum Chordata; class Amphibia; order Anura; family Ranidae; genus Pelophylax; species Pelophylax lessonae. The sequence goes on from NC_138774.1 coordinate 249,809,881, forward strand.
TCAACTCTCGATGAATGACCACAGGGGCACCTTTGGACAGCCGCACTGTTGATCTGGTGGGGGAGGGAGGGGGGAGTGTTAGATGGACTTAGCAAATTTAGATACACTAACAAATTAAAGCTGAACCCCAGCTAACACTTTATAAGCAGTAACAGCAAACTCTGTGTTCTTTTTGGGATGAAGGTTTTACGTAAATAAAAGCTGATTATTGTAAGCACCCTTCTCAGTGTTAAATGGTTTGGCTCAACCCTGTAACTGCTACATCTGCAGGACAGCTTGTTCCGTTAAAAAAACAACATAGTTACTGGCCAGATTACAAGGTGAAAATAAAGGAAAGAGGCTAAAAAAAGGAAAACTAATGTAGCCATCACATCTAAGAATTGGTGAGCTGCAATATAGTAAATGTTTGTTTTTGGGTTCAATACCACTTTAACCACCTTCAATTGATGGCGGGACGGTGCGGCCATTGTTCTGGGAAGACGTCATATGACGTGATCCCATTCAGCAGGGCAGGCGCGCGATCGTGTGCGCGCCGCCCAGCACTGCCGGTGTCGGCATGTCCCCGGGACACCCCCCGTCACCGGCAGGGGGGAAACAGCCAATGGGCATGGCTGTTTCCCACGTGATCGGCTGTGTTCCAATGACACAGCCGATCATAATAGCAAAGCCCGGAATCAGACCGCGCATGCGCGATCGGGAGCGCGCAGCGCGGTCATGTCGGTGGCTCTGTGTTCCCTAGGAACACAGCTAGTCACCGGCAGTAGTAAACAGTCACTGACAGTGACTGTTTACTATGTGATCGGCTGTGAATCCATTCACAGCCGATCACAAAATGTAAACACAGAGCAGTAACTCACTGTTACTAGCTCTTCTCTCCTCACACAGTTTCCAGTGTGAGGAGAGCAGAGCTAGAAACAGTGAGTTACTGCTCTGTACACCTGTCACAAAGTAAAATCACAAAAATAAAGGTCCCCACACAGTCCTCAGCCATCCCAATTGCACCTGTCACCCAACAGTCACCTCATCAGTGCCCAGAAATTGACACCCATAAGGCTACGTTCACATTTGAGCGTAGCGATCGTGGGCAGAATCACCGCGATTATGCCCGCGATCTGGAAATCATTGCAAATTGCGCCTGTGCGTTGCCTGTGATTTGCAATAGCACCCCAAATGCTGTGCGATGTTGCCGCGATTTCCGCCTGCCGAATCGCGGTAACATCGCGCAAACAACGCATGGCGCCCAAAAAAGGTACAAGAGCTTCTTTGGGGCGCCATGCATTGTTTGCGCGATGTTACCGCAATTGGGCAGGCGGAAATCGCAGCAACATCGCACAGCGTTTGGGGTGCTATTGCAAATCACGGGCAACGCACAGGCGTCCCGCGATTTGCAATGATTTCTGGATCGCGGGCAGAATCGCAGTGATTCTGCCCGCGATTGCTACGCTCACATGTGAACATAGCCTAAAGTTCACCGGTCACCAGAGACTGCCATCAGTACCGCCGTGCATCATCGCCCGTCACCTGTCACCCATCAGTGACCATCGCCCACCACCTGTCACCCCATCAATCACTGTCACCCCATCAGTCATCGTCATCTGTCACCCTATCAATCATCGTCACTTGTCACCCCATCAGTGATCGTCATTTGTCACCCCATCAATCATCGTCACTTGTCACCCTGTCAGTGATTGTCATCTGTCACCCCATCAATCATCGTCACTTGTCACCTCATCAATCATCGTCATCTGTCACCTCATCAATCATCGTCACCTGTCACCCCATCAGTCATCGTCACCTGTCACCCCATCAGTCATCGTCACCTGTCACCCTATCAGTCATTGTCACCTGTCACCTCATCAGTCATTGTCACCTGTCACCCCATCAGTCATCGTCACCTGTCACCCTGTCTGCCATATACATGCAACCACTTACCGACCGCCTAACGACTATATGCGTCGGCCATTAAAAGCTAAATATTTTTTTAAACGGCGGGCGGTCGGCTTTCAGATAAGGGTGGTCCCAGTGGCGGATTCGCAGCGGAATTACCCTTATGGTGCAGGGGAAGAGGTGCCCCCCCCCGCTCCCGCCGCGTCCCAGACGTTTTCCCTGCTTATTAGACCCGCCGGCAGCGGGGAAAACTATCCGGTCCCGGATCCTCAGAGACAGGAAATCGAGTGAGGGCAAGATGGCCCTCACTCGACTCTATGGTCTTGGAGGACCGGAGCTACGTCAAAAGTCGTTGCCTATGACCGGTTTAAAGGGACGCTTTTTTTTTTCCTTTTTCAACAATTTTTTTTTTTTTTTTAGTGTAGTTGTGAGGTGTGGGGTCTTTTTGACCCCAGATCTCACAATAAAGAGGACCTGTCATGCCTATTTCTATTACAAGGGATGTTTACATTCCTTGTAATAGGAATAAAAATGATCAAAACATTTTTTTTTAAACTGTGTAAAAATAAAAAAATAATAAATAAAATAAATAGGAAAAAAAAAATTAAAGCGCCCTGTCCCCGTTAGCTTGCGCGCAGAAGCAAACGCATACGCAAGTCCCACCCACAAATGTAAACGGTGTTCAAACCATACATGTGAGGTATCTCCGCGATCGTTAGAGCGAGAGCAATAATTTGCTCCTCCTAGACCTCCTCTGTAACTCTAAGCTGGTAACCTGCAGAAATGTTTAAAATGTTGCCTATGGGGATTTTTAAGTACCAATGTTTGGCGCCATTCTGTGAGCATGCGCAATTTTGAAGCATGACATGTTGGGTATCTAATTACTCGGCGTAATATTATATTTCACATTATGGAAAAAAATTGGGCTAAATTTACTGTCTTAAAGTGGATAAATGGACAAATTTGTGAAAAGTGCTACTTGGATGTTAGGCCTCTGTATGTGGCTAGGCTGTGTAAAAGTGTTACACATGTGGTATCGCCATACTCAGGAGGAATAGCAGAATGTATTTTGTGGTGCAATTTTTGCTATGTACATGCTATGTGTTAGAAATATTGCATAAATGGACAGCTTTGTGTAAAAAAAATGCGTTTTCATTTTCTTTCCACATATTGGAAAAAAATGACATATTCAAAAGACTCAATATGCCTCAAAAATTATATGTTGGGTTGTTTGCTTTCCAAAATGGGGTCATTTTATGGGGGTTTCCATTGTCCTGGTGCTCCAGGGCCTTCAAAAGTGCGATGGGTTGTCAGGAAATTATATGTCTAATTTGTGCTCCTAGAATGCCGGACGGTGCTACTTGGATGTTAGGCCTCTGTATGTGGCCAGGCTGTGAAAAAGTCTCACACATGTGGTATCGCCATACTCAGGAGGAGTAGTAGAATGTGTTTTGGGGTGTAGTTGCAAGTATACATATGCTGTGTGAGAGAAATAACCTGTTAATACGTCAATTTGTAAAAATAAAAAAAAATCTTAATTTTGCAAAGAGTTATGGGAAAAAATTACAACTTCAAAAAACTCACCATGCCCCTTAATACATACCTTGGAATGTCTACTTTCCAAAAAGGGGTCATTTGGGGGGTATTTGTATTTTCCTGACTTTTTAGTGTCTCAAGAAATGAGATGGGCCTTCAGTACATCAGGTGTGGTCAAGAGTGATCAATTTTCAATGATTAGCACCATAACTTGTGGACTCTATAACTTTCACAAAGACCAAATAATATACACTTATTTGGGTTATTTTTACCAAAGATAAGTAGCAGTATAAATTTTGGCCAAAATTTGTGAAGAAAAATTACTCATTTGCTAAATTTTATGACAGAAACAAAGAAAAATGCGTTTTTTCACAATATTTTCAGTTTTTTTTTATTTATAACACAAAAAATAAAAAACGCAGTAGTGATTAAATACCATCAAAAGAAAGCTCTATTTGTGTGAAAAAAAGGACACAAATTTTTTATGGGTACAGTGTTGCATGACTGAGTAATTGTCATTCAAAGTGTGAGAGCGCTGAAAGCTGAAAATCAGTCTGGGCAGGAAGGGGGTGAAAGTGCACTGTAGGCAAGTGGTTAATGTTCTTTATTTCATGCATCTTTTTTTCTGAAAAAACAACACACAGCAATGAACAGTAGTGCATTGTGGTGCACTTCAACTCAGCTGCATTGGAGGTGCATTGGAGTGCAATTCATTGGAAATCTACACACCTCACCACAATTTACAGAGTGTTAAGCCCCGTACACACGCACCGATTGTTGGCCGAACGATCGGCCGTCTTTTGTCCGGTGCTGTCGTGTAGGTTAAAAAGTGCTAAAGACTACACACGAATTTTGTCGGCCAACAACAACCGACTGCAGAAGTGATGTCATGTGATGGTTAACTTTCCGTGTGTTTTTTCTTCTCTGAGCATGCCCAGTCTTGCTCATCTGCTTTTTGTCGGCCGAAATCTGTACTGACTGACGAACAATCGGCCGTTCTTTGTTGGCCTACAAAAATTTTATAGCCTGCACACCAGATTTTGTTCGGCTGAAAAGTCGCAGTCGGTTGTCGGAATCATCATACTAACAAGCCGACAATCGGCCGATTGGATGTTGGCCGAATATTTACGGCCGACAATCGGTACGTGTGTACGGGCCTTAACTGCAATGCAACAATGTGAATTAGCCCTAAGGGTCAGGCCCTATCCAGTGTTTTGCAGATGTTTCTTAGCTGCAGTAGAGATTAAAGTACATTTTCTGGATATTTTATAAATATTCCATTTGATTTTGTCTCCATTTATTTTGCACCTCATAGATTTGCAGCTGTGCAGTAATGTCCAGAATAAGTTATAGAACTATACATTTTTAAGCACATCTATAAATTAAAATTAAAAAAAAAAAAAAAAAAAAACATTTCCAGTTTGATGTCAATAAATATTATTTGTTCTTTTTGCTGATCGGTATATTCCATGATTTGTCCCAAACATCAGGATGCTAAAAAGAGTATAAATGATTTTAGACCAATGTTTATATAATCTCTTTATGGCTGTAATACTATTTAATTTTCTTTTTTATCCTTTGTTTAGCCTTACTGCATATTATTCAGGATAACCGTGTCTCAATTGGGATGAATGGAAACCTTTATTTTTCCAACGTGAAAGTGACAGATCACCATCCTGATTACATCTGCCATGCTCAGTTTGTTGGAGCCAGAACTATTGTGCAAAAGGAGCCCATTGAACTTAAAGTCAAACCAAGTAAATATGTTTCTATTGTTGTTCCTCTGTCATTGGAAGGATGCATGTGTTAATTACTATTTGGGGTGAATGTGTATGGGCTATCAAAAGACAGAAACAATTTTTTAAAGAACAAAAATCTATATGATAATTATAAAAGAATTGACTTTTACTTTTTGTGAAATACAACACACCACAACGCATGACACTTGCAGTATGCTGCACTGATGTGCGCTTGTGTTGGCTGCTAGTAACTGCATTGAGGTTACCATACATAGCTGTGAATGCATAGCCAAAGTGTATTTAATATACCAATCATGTGTCCATTGCAATGTTTAACTAATAATGCATTGTAATAAAAATACCATGTGCTATGCTTTACTGAATTTATTCCTTTGTAATGTGATCATCACTGATTGGACTGGAAATTTGACCAATATTCGCCCATTTATTTTTTACCATGATTCGGTATTCCATATTCACTGATATCAGGCTTTTTTTTTTTCCACTTTCTAATGAGATTCACAGTTTTTAATTAAGATTCGCCTATATGAAAGTTTCATCAAACAGTATTCGTCTAACATATATTCATCATTAAGAAAGTCCTTACTGTACTATTTATCCTGTTTCTCACCCAGTGAATGTAAATCCATTCAGAAATTCCCTCAACATTAGCATATGTTTCACTTTTTGCAATATTTAAAGGGCAACTGCACTTTTGTGGAGAAAAAAAATGCAAATTTAAAAAAAGAATTGATTGTTGTTGAATTTACATTTCCTTTTCAATCTGCATTGCTGAAAGTATCTCTAAAATTCATTGCAACATTGGAACCTGGAGGCATTCCGTATACTGCTGGGAAGCCCCCTAGAAATGTAATTTCCTGCTTGTGTGATTGGCTCACTGAGTTTCCTAGAAGTCTGCACTAAGTCATATTTTAGGCATCCTCTGCAGCAAACATTTTATTTTTGGTGAGACACCCTCAAAGGGTTAATCATGACCAAAGGGATTCAGATCCTGCAATTTCCCTCATTAAAACTCTGCAAGAGCATCAGCTGATTGATTATGAAAAAGGCACTCCCATTCACATTCACTGTGCACATTCATATAAACAGACAGATTTTCATTCAGAGCAACAAAATCCTTGCAATGTTATACCGCTATTCCCTGGTTTGCAGTGGATATTAGTTATTGTGTATTTTACAGTGCTTTGTTATGAAGATGAAGATTTTTTGCATATGTAGTGTGCTTTTTACTGTGCTTTTTTTTTTTTTTTTTTACTTTAAACAAATACCTAAACACCCCTCTTCTCTTTTAATAGCATAGCTCCCAGCACACCAGGCATGCAGGCTGGTTAAGTGTAAATAGGGTGATTGATACCAACCCACTTTCCCTTCAGTAGTGTGTGTATGCTTTAAGAGTAGTTTTTAGTGATGGCCTCGGGCGTAAGCAGATCAAGCCCACCAGAAAATTCTCACTGCACACCGCCAATCCTATGACGCAGTGGGAGAACCCAAGTCCTTCCCACCGCCAATCTTAGAATTTGCGCGTACTAAATTCTCCTGGGCCAGGCTGGAGCCACCAGGATTACTGGTTTCCCCTCTTCCTGAATCCTGCGCAGAAGTTGTGGCAGCAGTTGAACCGGAAGAAAGGCATAGATCAGAGAGAACTGTTCCCAGGGAGTCACCAAGGTATCCACCCCGACTGCGAGTGGATCCTTGGTCCTGGACACCAATTTTTTCAACTTGTTGTTGAACCTGGATGCCATCAGATCTAAAGTATCTCACAAAATTGAGTACAACCCTCACATTTTTGTAAATATTTTATTATATCTTTTCATGTGACAACACTGAAGAAATGACACTTTGCAACAATGTAAAGTAGTGAGTGTACAGCTTGTGTAACAGTGTAAATTTGCTGTCGCCGATACAGCCCTGGGATTTATGATGTACATTTTTTCTAGATATTCTGTTATGCATCCGCTCTTGAAGAAGTAGCATACGGTCTACGAAACGCGTAGAGAAAATGATGATGCCAATATTGTATTGAATATACCTAGTTCATTCTTAATGATATTCAATTCCCATGACATACCCACCTTTTCAACCTACTCATTGTAATGCATTCTTTTGTATCATCATGTTTTCTGTTATTGGTTATGATCCATTTTGGTGACGTAATTATTTTTCATTATGTCATCCAATTGTCAATATGTGCTACAGGGGCCATGCTATGGCAGCTGCAATAAACTTGGCTAATTTAACATATGTTCCTCATTCATGGCCTAATCTGTGCATTGCTTCTCACTCAAAGTCCCAACCCTTTCTTTTTCTCATTGTACTCCACACCTGGTTGCCGCCACACACCACAGGGCATGGTTCCAATAATCCATGTCCCTAGTCTGCTTGTTTTCAGCAAACTGTTTGCGGGCTTTCTTGTGCATCATCTTTAGAAGAGGCTTCCTTCTGGGACGACAGCCATGCAGACCAATTTGATGCAGTGTGCGGCATATGGTCTGAGCACTGATAGGCTGACCCCCCACCCCTTCAACCTCTGCAGCGATGCTGGCAGCACTCATACATCTATTTCCCAAAGACAACCTCTGGATATGATGCTGAGCATGTGCACTCAACTCCTTTGGTTGACCGTGGTGAGGCCTGTTCTGAGTGGAACCTGTCCTGTTTAAACAATATATGGTCTTGGCCACCATGCTGCAGCTCAGTTTCAGGGTCTTGGCAATCTTCTTATAGCTTAGGCCAGTGATGGCGAACCTTGGCACCCCAGATGTTTTTGAAGTACATTTACCATGATGCTCATGCACTCTGCAGTGTAGCTGACCATCATTGGTAATGTAGTTCCAAAGCATCTGGGGTGCAAAGGTTCACCATCACTGGCCTAGGCCATCTTTATGTAGAAAAACATTTTTTTTTTCCAGAATCTTTAGAGAGTTCTTTGCCATGAGGTGCCATGTTGACCAAGATACTCTCACACTCTTAATAAGATTCTCTCACACAGCATGGGCATACTTAGAGTATGGTAATACCACATGTGTGAGAATTGCTCAATGTCTTATGTACCGGACATTGTATCTCATGCATCACACAAAACAACCTATAGCAGTCCCAGTTCCTACTGTATAAGCCTAGCAAGCCTAGCTTACTGGTACACGGCTGCACCAAGAATTGCCGTGTTCACTGGCCATGAATTATAGAAGGATAAAGAAAGGAAGAAGAAAACATTTAGTTTGGTTCCAGGAATGCAGTTGTCTACAGAGGCTTGGACTGGTGTCTCCCAGGAACATAGTCAGCCAGACATGCAGATGGGTCAGGTCAGGTGCAGGCAGAGATATGGTCAGCATATGGGCAAAGGATCGATCCCGGCAACAGGCAGGAACGTAGTCAACAAACAGGCAAATCAGGAACAATGATTTTAGCTACACTGTTCTGGTGACACTGTGGCTGGTGTGGTGGTGAAAAAAGAACTGTGTCCACATGGGAAGGGCAGCATTGTCCATGAGAGATTTGGCAGATTGTTCCGGGTGCCAGGGGAGGCACCTTAATTTGTGAGTTTTTTTTCATTTTATTTTGATGAGTTTAATAAACGGTTTTACACTATGTGAGCTGTTTTGTGGCTTCCTCCCTTTATGTATGTGATAAAATATGACTATGGCTTACATCAGTTCCTGGAGCATAGCGTAACTAGTCCAGTGGATCTGTTACACAAGCGATTTATGCCCTTGGTATATGCTTAGGAGGTGAATTTTGGTGAGTTCGGTCCTAAGGAAACACAGGTGAAGATGCAGTTAGTGTATGCATTATAGCACAAGAAACTTTTTTTGAGAAAGATTTCGTAGCACACTTTTGGATTGCACAAGTTGCACCTTGCAATTAAATACTGGATTGTACTTCATGGACATTGGCACTTTATCTTGTCTTGTTTATGATATAATTATTTTGCATTGCATGGAAAGTATTATACTGTATATTGGAGATTGCATACTGCACTTGTTGAGTATTTTATACTAGAGGAGAGTGCACAGTACTTTTAGGGCAAGCAAAGCTTGTACAAAAACACATGTATAACGTAGTGGGTTTTGGCACAAATAAAGCAGGAGCTGCCCATTTCACTTTTCAGTTTAACACAATTTTTTTGTGCAGGGGATTTATACATTGATTATTGTACTTTTATATTATAAAACCTTGCGCTCAGTTATTTTAAATACCAGACTAGTGATGGACGAACATCGGCTGGGGCGGTTCGCAAAAGTCAGCCGCAAATTTTCTCAAAAGTCCGCGAACCGCGAGTTTGCGGCGGGCCCCATTGACTTTAATGGGAGGCAAACATTTAGATCATTTTTGCAGCCACAAAACACCTACTAGCTGTGCACAAATAGTCCCAGCACATGGACAATGTCATAACAGAAGTATTGCAATTTTTTTTTTTTCATAAATAAGCCAGAACTGACAGCAGCCGGTAAATACATGTCAAATACATATAGGGCCCATTCACACATCTGTAAAATGGGTCCGCATCCAATCCACAATTTGCGGAACCTTTACAGACCCATTGATTTTCAATTCCAGTCTGAAAGTTTAGGCATTCACAGGATAAAGAAGTAAGTGTCGGCCATTTCAGGCCCCAAAAAATTAGCCCACATGCGTTTACCTGACAGCTAAGAACGCTTTATTCTGTGGCTAAAGGTTCATTAGGCATTTACAGGATACAGAAGTAAGTGTCGGCCACTATAGGCCCCAAAAATTAGCCCACATCCGTTTACCTGACAGCTAAGAACGTTGTATTCTGTGGCTGAAGGTTCATTAGGCATTCACAGGATACAGAAATATCGACCACTATAGGCCCCAAAAATTAGCCCACATGCGTTTACCTGACAGCTAAGAACGTAGTATTCTGTGGCTGAAGGTTCATTAGGCATTCACAGGATACAGAAGTAAGGGTCGGCCACTATAGGCCCCAAAAATTACCCCCCAATGCGTTTACCTGACAGCTAAGAACGTAGTATTCTGTGGCTGAAGGTTCATTAGGCATTCACAGGATACAGAAGTGTCGGCAACTATAGGCCCTTAAAATTAGCCCACATGCATTTACCTGACAGCGAAGAACGTAGTATTCTGTGGCTGAAGGTTCATTAGGCATTCACAGAAAAAATAATTGTCGGTCATGAAAGGCCCCCAAAATGTGGCATTCCATGGACATGAAATGCCTTTTTATGCCGCTGTATTTAGCGAAGACAAGGACCAGGAATTGTTGTGGGTGGATGGCGGTCTGGCGGATATTTGTGGCCTGTCATGAGGAATTTCAATGAAACATGGTCTACTGGTCACATGTGTTGAATTCCTCAGAGATCCACGCCTCATTCATTTTTATAAATGTGAGGTAGTCTACACTGTCATGAGCTAGGCGAGTGCGCTTATCGGTCACGATTCCCCCTGCTGCGCTGAACGTCCTTTCGGACAGAACACTGGACGGGGGGCAAGCCAACAGTTCCCCGATGTAGTCGAACACCTGTCGGTCTAGGCGTTCCCTGATGCTGGATCCGGAGTACAGCTGTCGATGGTTCGGCTGAAAGAAGGATCTCATATCTGAAGTGACCAAGACCTCTTCAAACCGCCCTCTTTTTGCAGGCGCTGTTGGATTGCTACCCGCAACTGTCTCTCTGTGACTGGAAATTCCTCTGCCAGCGCACACAAAAGCAGAATGCAGCATTTCCCGCAGCAAGGCCTGAAAGTGCTGCATTCTGACCGCCCTCTGTGATTGTGGTAACATTTCCGCCATTTTTTGTTTGTAGCGGGGGTCTAAGTATGTTGCCACCCAGTACTGGTCCTTGGCCTTTATGCTTTTTATACGGGGGTCCCCTTTAAAACACTGGAGCATGAAGCCCCCATTCGCACTAAACTGGAAGCGGTGTAGTGGCCTGCTTCCAGCTCATCATCCAGGATAATGTTGTCCTCGTTCTCCTCCCCCCATCCACGGATAACACCAGGGATCCCAGAAAGGTTTAAAGCATGCTCTTCTTGCTCCTCCTCATCCCCACCCCCTGACACCATCCTCCTCTGACTCCTCTTCAGACTCCTGTTGTTGACTTGTATCAGATGGAGTAGCACCCCCCTGGGAATTCATCCAACATTGCGACTTCCTCATCTTCCTTCGCCTGCTCCTCGACGGTTTGATCAATGACACGACGCAATGCACGCTTCAGAAAGAAGGCGTAAGGTACGATGTCACTGATGGCGCCCCGGCCTGTGACTGACCAGTTTGGTGATCTCATCGAATGGCCGCAGAAGTCTGCATGCGTCCCGCATGAGCAGCCACTGGGGAGGTAAAAAAAAACCCAAGCTCCCCAGAACCTGTCCTGCCGCACAGTTCGCACAGTTCGTACATGAGTAACTGCACGTTTCTGCTGGAGCAGCCTATCAAGCATATGCAACATTGAGTTCCATTGCGTCGGCAGTCAGAAATAAGATGCCTAACGGGCAGGTTGTGTCGCCGCTGAATGTCAGCAAGGCGAGCCATGGCTGTGTAAGATCTTCTAAAATGGCCCGAGATTTTCCTGGCCTGCCACAAGACGTCTTGGACCCCAGGGTATTTGGCAATAAATCGCTGCACGACCAAGTTCAGGACGTGTGCCATGCATGGCACGTGTGTTATTTTTGCCCTGTTTCAGCACGCTCATCAGATTGGCACTGTTGTCGCACACCACTTTACCAACTGTCAAATTGAGCGGTGTCAGCCACTGATTTGCCTGTGAACGCAAAGTTGAAAGGAGTGCAGGACCAGTGTTGCTCTTGGCTTCCAGGCACAACCGACGCAGCACAGCATGGCAACGTCTCACCTGGCATGTGGAATAGGTTCTGGGGATCTTGGACGGCGCAGTGGAAGAGACGGTAGCAGCGGAAAAGGAGGAGTCAGCCGAGGAGGAGAGGGAGGATGGAGGAGGAGGAGAAGAAGAGGCAGGCCTGCATGCAATTTGTGGCGGTACAACCAAATCTACATGGGTGCCACGGGTTACATGCTTGACGGCCATCAGAAGGTTCACCCAGTGGGCAGTAAAAGTTATATACCTTCCCTGCCCGTGTTTGCTAGACCATGTGTCTGTGGTCAGATGTATCTTGGCACCAACACTGTGTGCCAGAGATATATTCACTTGCCACTGAACATGGCCATACAGCTCTGGAATGCCCTTCTGCGAGAAATATTTCCTGCCTGGGACCTTCCATTGTGGTGTTCCAATGGCCACAAATTTACGAAAGGCCTCAGAGTCCACCAGTTGATATGGCAGTAGTTGTCGGGCTATCGGTTGCGACAAGCCAGCAGTCAAACGTTGGGCAAGAGGGTTATCCAACGTCATCATTTTTTTCCGCTCCAACATTTGGGACACAGAAGCCTGCCTTTTTCCAGAACAACCTGACGACGGCTTCATGGAAGGTGGAGTGGAGGACAATTGGGAGAGGAGAAGAGGCTGGACGGTGAGAGCCTGGAGTGTGGCTTTGTGGGATCTGACTGTGTTGCTCCCACTGGGCTCGGTGATGGGAGTTCATGTGCCTTCTTTAGGCGGTTGTCCCTAGGTGAGTGTTGGGCTTACCGTGACTAATGCGTTGACTGTAAAGGCTGCAGATGGCAACACTATTGTCAGCAAGGGACACATTGAAAAAAGCAAAGCAATAATCACAAATCTGGCGCTCCTGGGGTGCCTTTAGGGTGGAGGGATAGAAATAAGCCTGTGAGGCTCCCCAGGGTTTTTTCTGCTGCTAGCCAACAAGCATAGGAAGGGTGCTGATATGGATAAAAGTACATGAGGAAGGCAGCGCATGAACCACACCGGGATGCAATGGATAAGGAAGTCAGGTGAACATCCAGTATAGAAAGGGTTAACAGTTTATTGGTATTGATAACCGAAAAACAAAGTACATAAAATGCTTATAGCCCCCTGGGCTGGAGTGGACAAGGGCACCTGGCAGCAAGCAACAGGAGTGCGAGGAGGTCAGTCTCCCAGGACTGCTGAGCAGTGTGTGCACTAAGCCGGAAACCAGCCGGCGCGAGGATGAAAGGACTCTGCTGTAGTTCCGTAGCGGTGACATCAGCCGGACAGGCGCCACTTGCGGGGAAGTACCAGAAACCAGGGTGGACCACAAGCTATATGGTTGCCACGACTACATGTTTCACGCTATGCGCTTTATCAAGTCATGGAAAGGAATGGCAACAGGAAAATGTAAAGATAGGGGAAGGGGCGGGACTGTGATTACAAACCAGGAAAAGGTTTGATTGCATTTTTAACCTCTCGGTGCCCTTATCTCCCTCCTTGGTAACATAAAAGTTTAAAATACGCACAAATTCTCTCAATTAAAAAAAATATAACAACATGACAATAATAATAATAACTGGAGGATGCATTATAGAAAGTATTGAATATAAAATATAAACACACAGTTGAAACATCAAAAATTAAATAGCACTAGAAATAGATGTCAGCAATATCACTTGATAGTATTATTGTGTGTAATTGTGATACATGCACACATCAGAATGCATTAAGAAATTATGGTGCTAATTGCTAAAAGCATAAATATATATATACCAACCATGCTTAGCCTCCGAGGTCAGACAAGATCAGGCACGTTCAGGGTGATGTCGCCGTAGGGCACAAAAAGGGAAATAAATAAAGGTGAATACTTGTGTAAAAAACAGCCAAATATACCACATGAATAGAATTACTCGGTATAGGATTCACACTATGTTGTGAACCTCCAAGTCCTCATTAAGACCATTGGGTGACAAAGAGCCAAAACAATATATCCAAAATACCTCCCTTTTGCAAAGAAGTAAAAACCGCTCATTGTCCGTCAATGTACCCTTAGGGATTGATTCTATGGCCATAACTTCTAAAACAGAGGCGTCCTTTTGGTGCGTGTGTAAAAAATGCCGGGGAACGCTATGTTTATCACATCCTTTCTTAATAAGTCTGCGGTGTTCACAGACTCGTATACGTAATGTACGCATAGTGCGCCCTATGTAGAGCAGGCCACAGGGTCGCTTAAGGACATAGACCACAAACTCCGTTGAGCATGTAATAAATTGTTTGATGTTAAACAATCTCCCTTTATTGTCTCTAATGCCAGTCAATCCATGTGGGATGGACTGGCACGTGAGACACCCTCTTTTTTTGCATTGAAATATTCCGGTCCTATGATCAAAATATGATCTTATGTGAAGAGGCAAACAATTTTTGTTGGAATGTAATTTACTTGGAGCCAGAATGTTTTTAAGTGTTCGAGCTCTCCTAAACGTCACCTGGGGAGCAGGAGGTAATGTAGGAGCTAAACGTTGATCGAGTTGGAGGATCTTGTAGTGCTTCTTCATGATGCTAGATATGGTTCTATATTTGTCGTTGAACACTGTAGTAAATCTAATTGTGCTCTGATCTTGGGTATTTGCCTTGCAACGTGTATTCTTAGCAGAAATCAAATGGGCATCAAAGGCTTCCTTCACTAAAGATGGAGGGTACCCTTTGTCTATAAATTTGTTAGTCATAGACGAGCCCTGTGTAATGTAATCCTCCACCTTGGTGCAATTCCTCCTTAGCCTGTTGAACTGGCCTCCAGGAATGTTTTGCTTCCAGGAGGGGTGGTGGCAACTAGAGTAGTGAAGATATGAGTTGCCACTGGTAGGCTTGGTGTGATTCCTACTAATGATGGTGCCACCCTCATGGGACAAAACAAGATCTAACAAGATGTGTTAGGTCCTCTAGAATTAGTATTTCTAGATCTTGTTTTGTCCCATGAGGGTGGCACCATCATTAGTAGGAATAATAAATAACTCAGAATACACTCAGGAAAGGTTAGACAGGTTGTGGTAGTTGGGGACTCAATTATCAAGAGGACAGAGAGGGCAATCTTTCGAAAAGATCACGGTAGCCAAACAGTATGTTGTTTACCGGGCACTCGAGTTCGGCACATCGCGGATCGGGTAGACAGATTATTGGGTGGGGCATGGTGCATGTGGGCACTAATGACCAAGTAAAAGGAAGGTGAAGGATCCTAAAGAACGATTTCAGGGACTTAGGCAATAGATTGAGGAATAGGACCTCCAAGGTGGTTTTCTCTGAAATACTGCTGGTAACTCGAGCCACACAGGAAAGGCAGAAGGAGATTAGGGAACTTAACAAGTGGCTGAGGAATTGGTGTAGGAAGGAGGGGTTTGGGTTCCTGGAGAACTGGGCTGACTTCACAGTCAACTACCGGCTCTTTAGTAAGGATGGGTTGCACCTTAATGGGGACGGTACAGCTCTTAGAGTCAGTAAGGAGAGTCAGTAAGGAGGGAGCAAAGGACAGAAGGCAGTAGTAGAGTCAGCAGCGACAGCAGTTCCATAACATCAATTGGGGGGTCTGTGCGGGAAAACATCAGACCAAACAGGAATAAACATAATCACTATTCACGATCAACTTCCACAAAACTAAGAGGGGTATATGCTAATTCCAGGAGCCTAGCTAATAAAATGGATGAGTTGGAAATGTTAGTACATGAGGAGGACATAGACCTTGTGGGAATAACGGAAACTTGGTTTGACCCCCTCACATGACTGGCTTGCCAATATCCAAGGGTATTCGGTGTACCAGAAGGACAGGGTAGGAAAGAGGGGGAGGGGTATGTCTCTGTCAAGGATAATGTAAGGGGGTGTAATGTTCCGGTACCTTTGGTACCCTAAATTACACTTTCCACAAGTGTATGCGCCCTACCATTTACTTTTGGAAAGGTGCGCATAAACCTTTAAGACTGGAGCTGTCATCACTCAGCGCCGGACTAGATGGCTATTTAAGGCGTCGGTTCTCACTCACATGTGTTCGTTCAAACACCCTTATCTGGATGCTAACCTTGCTTGAAGCTTCCATGCTTGCAAGCTTACTTCGCTGACGGAACCTCGCTGTGCTGATCCCTGTATCCCGCTACTGGATCATCCGCCTCTCCTGAACCACCCTTTCGGCTGTATCGCTAATAGTGCTAAGTACCCCGCAGGGGAATTCTCTATAAACTTATACTAAGCTTACACTATCTAGCTCTGCATAGTAAAGACTGTTTATTACATCTGCATAAACTAGATTGCTAGCTCTTGAGACTACTGCTACTTTTCTGCACTGGGTTGATCTCTTTTGTATGTCCACCTGCTATTCTATCATCTGCTATCATACAACATTGCTAAACCTTCCTGCATCCATCTGCTACTGTCTCACCTTCAAGTGTCTATCACCTACCACCTCCACTCAACCTATCCCTCAACCTTCATCATTGTGTTACCACATACATAAAGTCACTCTAGGAACCAGCTTGCTAATTGTGTGTATTTACTGGCTGAAATAAGACCTTCCACACATGATGAGTCATTGAGGTTGGGAATGGTATCTCAGCATATCTCTTACATGACTGCTGACGTGGAACTATTTCTGCAGCTTAAAATCCACACCATATAAGAAACGCAGGAGCGTTACAGATTGAACGAACCAAAAAATGGATTCAGCAGAAATAGCCACTCAGGTGACACAATTAACCACTTAAGCCCCGGAAGATTTTACCCCCATTCCGACCAGGGGGTATTTTGCGATTCGGCACTGCGTGACTTTAACGGACAATTGCGCGGTCGTGCAACGCTGTACCTAAACGAATTTGGCGTCCTTTTTTTCCCACAAACAGAGCTTTCTTTTGGTGGTATTTGATCACCTGTGCGATTTTTTGATCACGCGCTATAAACAAAAAAAGAGCGTCAATTTTGCAAAAATAGCAATATTTTTCACATTTTTTTATATGAAATTCCCCAAAAAAAAATTTAAAAATCAAAATTCTTTTACTTTTTCGGCCAATTTGTTTTATGCTACCTATGTTTGGTAAAAAAAATCGCAAAAAGCGTATTTTGATTGGTTTGCGCAAAAGTTATGGCGTTTACTAACAAAGGGAAAGATTTCTGTCATTTTTGTTGTTTTTTTTTTTAACGTGTAATGGCGGCGATCTGCGATTTTTTTTGCGGTACTGCGACATTGGGGCGGACAGATCGGACCCTTGACTGACATTTTTGACACTTTTGGGGTTACCAGTGACATTTCTACAGTAATCAGTGCTATATATATGCACTGTTACTGTAAAAATACACTGGTAGTGAAGGGGTTAACTTTATTTGGGAGGGAGGGGCTGTGTGTATCCCTAGGGGCGTGCTTTCTACTGTGATTGGCTGGGGCTTGAGCTGTATGGACACTGATCAACGGATCTACATACTAGATCCGAGTGATCAGTATCCTAACAGCAAGGAGAATGACAGGCAGCTTGTTTACACAAGCTGCCTGACATTCTCCCTCTCCCCCGCCGATCGCCGAGTGACCGGCGGACATCGGGTCCGCCGGTCACACGCGCGGGGGGGTCCGTGACCACGCGGGAGCGGGAGCGCGCCTCCGGGGGCGCGCGCTCGCTCCCTAGACCCTCACAAGCTAGTGACGTAGCCCTACGTCACTTTGCCTGTGAGGGGCTGACTGCCGACGTAGATCGGCGTTAGGCAGTCGGCAAGTGGTTAAAACAGCAAGTATCTGCGTTAATACACGCACTTGCTGAATTAAAAGAAGACAATCAGGCTCTGTCGCAGCAGGTAATTAGACTGACACAACTTACCTCTGCTCAGTCCCCTGAACCCAAGATAAATCCCCCTTTGGTATTTACAGGCGATCGCAAAAAATTTTGTGAATTTAAAAACGCATGTGAGTTACTTTTTTTGTTAAAACCTCGTACCTACCTTACTGATCACATTAAGGTTTGTACTATTATTTCTTACCTATCAAACGATCCTCGAGCCTGGGCAGATTCTCTTTTTGAGAAAAACGACCAGCTTCTCAACTCCTATGCCTTTTTCCTGGCAGAGCTCACTAGCCTATATGATGACCCCAATAGGCAGAGTACTGCTGATCTTCAGTTAAGATCCTTGAAACAAGGAGGGAGGCCTGTAGAAGACTTTGTCGCACAGTTCAAGAGATGGACCATTGATTCAGAATGGAATGATGCATCTCTGAAAACCCAATTTAGGCTTGGCCTATCAGAAGCCGTTAAGGACGAGCTCGCCCGAGCGGATCTGCCAAAAACCCTGGATGCACTAATACAACTCAGTATTACCATAGATAGAAGACTACGAGAAAGAAAGGCTGAAAAGATGGGAATGCCATTATCCGTTTCCTCTCGGAGTCTGGCCGTTGACCCCGCTCCTATGGAGATAGGAACCATACGCCCACCGCTATCAACTATGGAAAAAAACAAAAGACGAAATGAAAATCTCTGCTTGTACTGTGCATCCCCGGATCACAAGATAAACGTCTGTCCCCTAGTCAACAAAAAGAAGGGTGAGTGTTCACATGTCTCCCTAGGAGGATTGACAACTTCATTCACTAACCCTTACATTTCTGTTTTTTTGACATTACAGTGGGACCAGAACAGGATTGCTACTAAGGCCATGATTGACACAGGATCTTGTGGAAATTATATGGATATATGTTTTGCTGCTTTAAATAAAATTCCTATTATTTCTAAACTCAAACCTGTCTCAGTAAGTCTTATTACCGGTGTTCCGTTATCCTCTGGTCCGATCACCGATCAGACACAAGCACTTCTAGTCACTATTAACGAGTCTCATAGGGAGACTTCTACCTTCGATTTAATACCATCACCCCACTTTCCCATTGTGTTGGGACTTCCCTGGTTGCACACACACCAACCAACCTTAGATTGGAAGAAACGGTCCTTGACCTTCCTTTCTTGTTATTGCGAGGAAACGTGTAACCTACCGTTTTCCGGGAAGATTCTGTCTATGGTGACAGATGAGATTGCACCACTATGTTATCAGGATCTTTCTGAGGTTTTTCTTGAGAAAAATGCTCAAGCATTACCTCCTCATCGAGACTATGATTGTAGCATTGATCTACTCCCAAATAGCAAATTGCCGTTCGGTCATGTTTATCCTCTTTCACAGGATGAACTTGCCCATCTCAAAACCTATTTGGATGAGAACTTGGAAAAAGGTTTTATTAGACCTTCCACTTCTTCCACAGCAGCAGGACTCTTTTTTGAAGGTCAGTGATTGCAGCGCTGCTATTTTAAATATATAAATAAGTGTTCATAAAACAATTTTAGAAAATGGTGATTAAACCATTCATGTAAACCATCAATAAAGTGCTATTCGGTGCAATTATTGTGCAAAATATCAAAAATAAAATTAAAATATAAAGTGCAGATATTACAATGTAAAACTCCAAAAAATGCAAACTGAGTGTAAACAGTCCATAAAACAGTTCTTTGCGGTAACAGAAGCAGGATACTTGGTCTTGCAACTTCGGGGTCTCCCCCTTAGGGTATCTACTTACCACTATGTGGTGTTTTTAAAGCAGATTATAGTGGAGTGAGCTGTTGTTTCTTGCAAAGCTGTTTGGACTCTGTTGGAAGCGATCCTTCTTCTTTAAGCGGTATTCTCAGGTGTCCTCATGAAATAAAGAATTGCTGGACATAGTGAGGACCGTTTGAACTGTGAATTTATTGGGTTAAAATACAATAGAATACTCACAAACATATAATTGGCCGAGAGGCAGCCACGTGACTTCAGGTCGGAAAGGAGAACGCTGAGGAGCGATACACCACCGCACCTAACATAGGCACTTACAGGCTTTATCATGTTATATGTTTGTGAGTATTCTATTGTATTTTAACCCAATAAATTCACAGTTCAAACGGTCCTCACTATGTCCAGCAATTCTTTATTTCATGAGGACACCTGAGAATACCGCTTAAAGAAGAAGGATCGCTTCCAACAGAGTCCAAACAGCTTTTCAAGAAACAACAGCTCACTCCACTATAATCTGCTTTAAAAACACCACATAGTGGTAAGTAGATACCCTAAGGGGGAGACCCCGAAGTTGCAAGACCAAGTATCCTGCTTCTGTTACCGCAAAGAACTGTTTTATGGACTGTTTACACTCAGTTTGCATTTTTTGGAGTTTTACATTGTAATATCTGCACTTTATATTTTAATTTTATTTTTGATATTTTGCACAATAATTGCACCGAATAGCACTTTATTGATGGTTTACATGAATGGTTTAATCACCATTTTCTAAAATTGTTTTATGAACACTTATTTATATATTTAAAATAGCAGCGCTGCAATCACTGACCTTCACTCATTTAAAGCACTAGCACTTTTATTGCAGCAGGCAGCTAATTTATAACACACTTAATTGGATAATCATCACACATCCCATAAGCGCGAGGTCCACAGTCCCGATATAGGACTCTTTTTTGTTCGCAATAAAGATTCAAGTCTCAGACCTATCATCGACTACAGGAAATTGAATGCTATCACAATAAAAGATCGCTATCCTCTACCGCTTATCCCTGAGCTCATTGAGCAGGTGCGTGGAGCTACCTATTTTTCAGAATTAGACCTGAAAGGAGCATACAATCTCATTCGAATCCGTGATGGACACGAGTGGAAGACTGCATTCAGAACTAGATACGGATTGTTCGAATATCTTGTGATGCCATTCGGCCTATGCAATGCCCCTGCAGTTTTCCAACGATTTATAAACAATATTTTTAAAGACTTACTAGATGTCTGTGTTGTGGTATATCTGGACGATATACTTATATATTCACGGACCCTGTCTGAACACATAAGACATGTAAGACTTGTATTATCGAGATTGCTTGCACATAATCTTTATGTGAAGCTGAAGAAATGCTTGTTTCATAAAGACGAGGTACTCTTTCTAGGCTACATCATATCCAAAACAGGAATCGAGATGGACATGAGTAAAATATCCTGCATTCAGGATTGGCCTACACCAACTACACGCAAGGCGCTACAGCGATTCCTGGGATTTTCAAATTTCTACAGGAAGTGCATAAAAAACTTTTCTGCTATTGTGAGACCCCTCACACAGCTCACTAGCATAAAAATACCATTTAAATGGTCAGAAGAAGCAAATAAGGCTTTCCACTTGTTAAAGACAAGGTTTACTTCCGCTCCCATATTACGCCATCCAGACCCATCCCTCCAATACATTCTGGAGGTAGATGCGTCAAACATGGCAGTAGGAGCAATACTCTCCCAAAGACCTACCCACACTTCATCCAGTCGCCTTTTTTTCTAAATCCCTGAGCAGTCCCGAGATAAATTACCCCGTGGGTGAAAAGGAACTGCTTGCTATAAAATTGGCTCTGGAAAATTGGCGACATTTACTCGAAGGCACCCAACTACCAATAATTATATACACGGACCATAAAAACCTCCAATATCTTCAGACTAGCAAAACTCTCTCGCATCGACAGGTACGATGGTCACTATTCTTTCTAAGGTTTAACTTCCTAGTGACCTACACACCTGCAGATAAGAACAAAAAGGCGGATGCACTATCACGACTAACTGAAGAAAACTACTTTGAAATCCCTTCCGTTCCTATAATACCTCACAAACGCATTATTGGAATTGTCCGTTCCTTAAAGGAAGAGGTTCTGCATGGTATAGGTTTGGATTCACCCCCACCACAACTAAATACTGATGCAGAAGGCTTCCTCTACTACAACGACAAACTTTACATACCACCTACCCTACGCACCAAGATCTTGGAATTATCGCATGATGTGCCTATGGCAGGACATATGGGTATGACAAAGACTTTCAATTTGATTTCTCGACAATTCTGGTGGCCTGACATGAAAACATCTATACAAAAATTCGTCTCTTCATGCAATGTCTGTGCCAGGTCCAAAATTGACACTACGAGACCATCCGGTCTACTATGCAGTCTACCAATACCCCAAACTCCATGGGAGGTTTTGTCATTGGACTTCATCGTAGAATTGCCTCCTTCCAAAGGATTTAATACCATCTTGGTGTCAGTGGACCATCTGACAAAGATGGCACATTTCATTGCTATTCGCAGACTACCTTCGTCCAAACAAACGGCAGAACTCCTGATGAAACATGTCTTCAGATTACATGGTATCCCAAAAACTCTTCTGTCTGACCGTGGATCCCAATTTATTTCTAAATTCTGGCAAGAACTATGTCACATACTACGGATTGAGCGGAAGCTCACTTCTCCTTACCATCCGCAGACCAACGGACAGACTGAAAGAGTCAACCAATGCATCGAGCAGTATTTACGTTGTTACACTTCTTACCAACAGGATGATTGGTTGGATCTTCTCCCCCTTGCAGAATTTGCCTACAACAACGCAACTCACAGTACAACCAAGCAGAGTCCGTTCTACTTGAACTATGGGTTCCATCCCTCTATTCTCCCTCCACGCATCCTTCCTTCAAATAACCCAGTAGCCTCAGACTATCTTACCCAAATAAAGGATTCTCTGGGTTTACTAAATACTACCATTGCACACGCTCACAGTCAACAAAAGAAGTACTATGATCTTCATAGAAGACCTTCTCCACAGTATACTATCGGGGACCTCGTTTGGCTCTCAACAAAAAACTTGAGACTGAAGATCCCTAGCCAAAAGCTTGGACCTCTGTTCTTGGGACCTTTCCCAATCAAGAAACTTATTGGAAAAGCTGCAGTGCAGCTTACATTGCCAATGGACCTAAAAATCCATCCCATTTTCCATGTGTCGCTACTGAAGCCCCATGTTCCGGACCACGGAATAAGGCCTAATATTCCACCTCCCCCTCCTGTACAAGTTGAAGGTGGAGAAGAATACGAGATAAAAGAGATTCTGGATTCTCGTATCTACAGAAGAAGACTTCAGTACTTGGTTAGATGGAAGAACTATGGGCCCCAAGACGACACCTGGCTAAACACCTCTGACATACATGCCCCTAGATTAATCCGCAATTTTCATGCGAGATACCCAGACAAACCAGCTCCAGAGGCCTTCAGGAGCAGGCCTTAAGGGGGGGGGTATTGTAATGTTCCGGTACCTTTGGTACCCTAAATTACACTTTCCACAAGTGTATGCGCCCTACCATTTACTTTTGGAAAGGTGCGCATACACCTTTAAGACTGGAGCTGTCATCACTCAGCGCCGGACTAGATGGCTATTTAAGGCGTCGGTTCTCACTCACATGTGTTCGTTCAAACACCCTTATCTGGATGCTAACCTTGCTTGAAGCTTCCATGCTTGCAAGTTTACTTCGCTGACGGAACCTCGCTGCGCTGATCCCTGTATCCCGCTACTGGATCATCCGCCTCTCCTGAACCACCCTTCGGCTGTATCGCTAATAGTGCTAAGTACCCCGCAGGGGAATTCTCTATAAACTTATACTAAGCTTACACTATCTAGCTCTGCATAGTAAAGTCTGTTTATTACATCTGCATAAACTAGATTGCTAGCTCTTGAGACTACTGCTACTTTTCTGCACTGGGTTGATCTCTTTTGTATGTCCACCTGCTATTCTATCATCTGCTATCATACAACATTGCTAAACCTTCCTGCATCCATCTGCTACTGTCTCACCTTCAAGTGTCTATCACCTACCACCTCTACTCAACCTATCCCTCAACCTTCATCATTGTGTTACCACATACATAAAGTCACTCTAGGAACCAGCTTGCTAATTGTGTGTATTTACTGGCTGAAATAAGACCTTCCACACATGATGAGTCATTGAGGTTGGGAATGGTATCTCAGCATATCTCTTACATGACTGCTGACGTGGAACTATTTCTGCAGCTGAAAATCCACACCATATAAGAAACGCAGGAGCGTTACAGGGGGATAGAGAGGAATGATATTATGGAAGGGATGAGTATGGAGTTAGAATCTGTGTGGGTAGAACTCCATAGGGAAGAAGAAAAGGGAAAAGTAATTGTGGGGGTTTGCTATAGGCCACCCAACCAAAGGAAGGAGGTAGAGCTGGAATTTATATCACTGTTGGGTAAAGTGGCAAAACTGGGATCAGTCATCATATTGGGGGACTTGAATTATCCCGACATTGACTGGGAAGAGGGGACTACACACTCACAGAAGGCCCGTCTATTCATGGAAACCTTACAGGACAACTACATGTCACAGTTGGTGGATTCTCCTACTAGAGAAAATGCAGCCAAGGATCTATTGATTACTAATGACCCAGACCTAATCTCGGAGGTAGGAGTCCAGGACAACCTGGGCTCTAGCGATCACAGGATGATCACATTTAGCGTAAATAACAATATAACAAGGCAAGTGGGGAACATAAGAACCCTAAACTTCAGAAGGGCAAACTTTCCAAAATTGTGCTCATTGATGGAAAGGGTAAAATGGGACCAAACCCTGGGAACACTGACCACGGAGGAAAAATGGAATGCTTTAGGAACATATTAAACAAATGCATCTTGCAGTGCATTCCTATGGGAAATAAATTTAGAAGAGACAAGGCCAAACCTGGCTGGCTAAACCGCAATGTTAAAAAACGTATTAAGGGAAAAAAATGGACTTCAAGAAATATAAATCAGAGGGTACAGTATCGGCTTTCAAGCAATACAAGGAGGCAAATAAGAAAAGTAAATACGAAATCAAAATGGCTGAAATCAACTTTGAGTGACAAATAGCGGAGGATAGTAGAAAGAACCCAAAGAAATTCTTTAAATATATCAACAGCAAAAAAGCTAGGGCAGAGCATATTGCACACATAATTAATGAAGATGGGGGGATGGTTACAGAGGACACTGAAAAGGCAACCGTGCTGAACGCCTTTTTCTCATCAGTCTTTACTCAGGAAAAGGAGGGGTACACTGTGTCTAGGCATGCTTGAAGACTGGGGAATCACCAAAGACCGAGTGATGCTTGTGCTTCAAGACAGCGGAGCAAACATGGTGAAAGGAATGAGGCTTGCTGAAGTGTCAGACCTCAGTTGCATGGCACACACCCTCTAACTTGTGGTAAATGATGGTCTGTCAATCCAGAGAGCTTTGCTTGATATATTTGGCATGCTGAAGAGGTGCGCAGGCCATTTCCACCATTCAATCCTTGCCAAGCTGCAACTGAGGTGCGTTCTGAAAGACCTTGGCCTACCCAAAAAAAACTTGATTAACGCTGTTCCATCACAATGGAATTTAACACTTTACATGCTGCAAAGAATGGTGGAGCAGAAGCGAGCTCTTACCATCTATTCAGGTGAATATGGAGAACATTGTTGTCCTACTGCTGATTAGTGAGACATTGTAGCCAATGTCATTGAGACCCTCCTCCCCATAGAGGAAGTGACACTAGAGGTGAGTCATAACGACTCATCTGTGTCATCTGTCATCCCATGTGTGAGAGTGCTGAAGATGCTTCTTCAAGAGAATGAAGGACCCAACACACGTGGCATTAAAGCATGTAGGCAGGCCATGAGGGACAGCCTCGCCAAACGTTTTGAGAAGCATGAAGAGAATAAAAATGTTGTGCTTGCATGCCTTTTGGATCCTCGATACAAGAATCATGCTTTAGTGAAGTGGCAGCAATATATAAAAAAGCACAAGCTGTCTAACTGGTGAACATGGTGAAATGTTATGCTTTCTGCACTATAATATTGTTCTACTTAACTGGGAGTATTGAAAGTGAGTAGTACTAGTGTCCAGTCCACTGTCTTTTGCACTGCAGCTACTAGATTTAATCATTGCAGACAGTGAGTGCACTACTGCTGCAGTTTATGTAAATTTTGTTTTGGGAAGCCTTTAGTTATTATTTTCCCAGCACTTTATTTTTCACTCTTCTAGGACTCGTTTGTTCACATGATGTGAAACTGATGTACCTGCAAGTGAAAGCTGTGCGGTTTTCATGCAGGTAAGGTGTGAAGAATAGTGATGGACGAACATTGGCCGGGGCGGTTTGCGAACATCAGTCGCAAATTTTCTCAAAAGTCCGCGAACCGAGAGTTCGCGGCGGGCCCCATTGACTTTAATGGGAGGCGAACCTTAAAAACCTTTAGGTCATATTTGTAGCCACAAAACACTTACTAGCTGTGCACAAATAGTCCCAGCACATGGACAATGTCATAACAGAAGTATTGCAATTGGAAAAGTTGCCCTAAAAAATTTTATATTTTCTTTTTACAGCAAATAAATGTTTTTTTTTTTTTTTTCATAAATCAGCCAGAACTGACAGCAGCCGGTAAATACATTTCAAATACATATAGGGTCCATTCACACATCTATAAAATGGGTCTGCATCCAATCCACAACTTGTGGAACCTTTACAGACCCATTGATTTTCAATTCCAGTCTGAAAAATTAGGCATTCACAGGATAAAGAAGTAAGTGTCGGCCATTTCAGGCCCCAAAAATTAGCCCATATGCGTTTACCTGACAGCTAAGAACGTTGTATTCTGTGGCTGAAGGTTCATTAGGCATTCACAGGATACAGAAGTAAGTGTCGGCCACTATAGGCCCCAAAAATTAGCCCACATGCGTTTACCTGACAGCTAAGAACGTAGTATTCTGTGGCTGAAGGTTCATTAGGCATTCAGAGGATACAGAAGTGTCGGCAACTATAGGCCCCAAAAATTAGCCCACATGCGTTTACCGGACAGCTAAGAACGTAGTATTCTGTGGCTGAAGGTTCATTAGGCATTCACAGGATACAGAAGTAAGTGTCGGACACTATAGGCCCCAAAAATTAGCCCACACGCGTTTACCTGACAGCTAAGAATGTAGTATTCTGTGGCTGAAGGTTCATTAGGCAATCAGTGGATACAGAAGTGTCGGCCACTATAGGCCCCAAAAATTAGCCCACATGCGTTTACCTGACAGCTAAGAACGTTGTATTCTGTGGCTGAAGGTTACATAGTTACATAGTTACATAGTTACATAGTAGGTGAGGTTGAATAAAGACAATAGTCCATCCAGTTCAACCTGTGTAGGTGTGTGTGGCTGTAATCATCTCACATAGCCCTTAATGTCCTGATCCTTGAGATGTACGTCTAAGAGTCTTTTGAAAGCCACCATACTTCCCGCAGAAACCACCTCTTGTGGTAGAGAATTCCACAATCTTGTAGCCCTAACAGTAAAGAACCCCCCAAGTTGCCTGAGGTTAAAACGCTTCTCCTCTAATCGCATTGTATGCCCTCTTGTCCTCATGCAATCCCTTCGAATGAACAGCTTTTTTTCTAAGCTGAGATCCCCATTGAGATATTTATAAATTGCTATCATGTCCCCCCTCAGGCGTCTCCTCTCCAGGGAGAATAAATCGAGCGATTGCAGCCGCTCCTCATAGTTAAGGTCCTCCAATCCCCTAATCAGTTTAGTTGCCCTTCTCTGGACTCTCTCCAGCTCCAACACATCCCTCCTGAGGACTGGCGACCAGAACTGGACAGAATACTCCAGATGCGGTCGGACCAGAGTTTTATAAAGTGGAAGGATTATAGTCTTATCTCCGGAATACATTCCTTTCTTTATGCATGCTAATATTCTGCTGGCTTTGGCAGCTGCCGCTTGACATTGCATGCTGTTGCCTAATCTATCATCAACCAAGACTCCCAGATCCTTCTCCATTTTTGATTCCCCCAAGGGTTCTCCTCCTAACGTGTATTGTGTTTTTATGTTTTTAGTCCCCAAGTGCAAAACCTTGCACTTCTCCACATTAAACCTCATTTGCCATGTCATTGCCCACTCCGTTATTTTGTCCAGGTCATTCTGTAGGATATCTGCTTCATGCTGTGCAGTTATTGCCCTGGCCAATTTTGTGTCATCTGCAAAAACTGATAACGAACGACTGATCCCGTCCTCAATGCTGTTTATGAATAAATTGAACAAGGTTGGTCCCAGGACTGAGCCCTGGGGCACCCCGCTTACTACCTCAGACCAGTCTGAGTATGCGCTGTTTATTACCACCCTTTGTACACGCCCTTTTTAGCCAGTTCCGTATCCAAGAGCAAACCCTGCTGTCGATACCTGCAGACCTTATTTTATAAATTAAGCGCTTGTGGGGAACTGTATTAAACGCCTTAGTGAAATCCAAGTACACCACATCTACTGGTCTGCCCCTATCTAGCTCACAGCTCACCTCCTCGTAGAATATTAAGAGATTGGTTTG
The DNA here is from genome assembly GCF_965119305.1 of Pelophylax lessonae. NCBI lineage: Eukaryota > Metazoa > Chordata > Amphibia > Anura > Ranidae > Pelophylax > Pelophylax lessonae. The sequence continues at coordinate 249,838,081 of NC_138774.1, forward strand.
ACAAGAACGCCCATTTGTAAACCCGTGCTGATTACTGCTGATGATGTTGTTGTCTTTAGCATACTCTACGATATAGTCCCTTATCATCCCCTCCAGAAGTTTACATACTATTGATGTCAAACTGACAGGCCTATAATTTCCCGGGATATGCCTCTGCCCCTTTTTGAATCTCGGAATCACGTTAGCCTTCCTCCAATCCCCTGGTACATTTCCTGTCCTAATACTGTCAGCAAAGATCAGGAACAGTGGTCTAGATATAACCTTACTGAGTTCCTTGAGTACTCTCGGATGTACGCCATCTGGGCCTGGTGATTTGTTTGTGTTAAGTTTATCCAGCCTTTCCCTGATTTCACCCTCTGTTAGCCATAGTGGCAAGTCCTGTGTGTTACTACTAACCATACAGTCATGGTCAGTGTACCCCTCCTTTTCCTGTGTAAAGACTGAGGAGAAAAAAGCATTCAGCACGGTTGCTTTTTCAGTGTCCTCTGTAACCATCCTACCATCATTGTTAATTATGTGTGCAATATGCTCTGCCCTAGTTTTTTTGCTGTTGATATATTTAAAGAATTTCTTCTTTCTTCTTATATTTAAAGAATTTCTTCATTAGGCATTCCCAGGATATAGAAATGTCGGCCACTATAGGCCCAAAAAATTAGCCCACATGCGTTTACCTGACAGCTAAGAACGTAGTATTCTGTGGCTGAAGGTTCATTAGGCATTCAGAGGATACAGAAGTGTCGGCCACTGTAGGCCCCAAAAATTAGCCCACCTGCGTTTACCTGACAGCTAAGAACGTTGTATTCTGTGGCTGAAGGTTCATTAGGCATTCCCAGGATATAGAAGTGTCGGCCACTATAGGCCCCAAAAATTAGCCCACATGCGTTTACCTGACAGCTAAGAACGTACAGTAGTATTCTATGGCTGAAGGTTCATTAGGCATTCAGAGGATACAGAAGTGTCGGCCACTATAGGCCCCAAAAATTAGCCCACATGCGTTTACCTGACAGCTAAGAACGTTGTATTCTGTGGCGGAAGGTTCATTAGGCATTCACAGGATACAGAAGTAAGTGTCGGCCACTATAGGTCCCAAAAATTAGCCCACATGCGTTTACCTGACAGCTAAGAACGTTGTATTCTGTGGCTGAAGGTTCATTAGGCATTCACAGGATACAGAAGTGTCGGCCACTATAGGCCCCAAAAGTTAGCCCACATGCGTTTACCTGACAGCTAAGAACGCTGTATTCTGTGGCTGAAGGTTCATTAGGCATTCACAGGATACAGAAGTGTCGGCCACAATAGGCCCCAAAAATTAGCCCACATGCAGTTACCTGATAGCTAAGAATGTTGTATTCTGTGGCTGAAGGTTCATTAGGCATTCACAGGATACAGAAGTAAGTGTCGGCCACTATAGGCCCCAAAAATGAGCACACATGCGTTTACCTGACAACTAAGAACGTTGTATTCTGTGGCTGAAGGTTCATTAGGCATTCACAGGATACAGAAGTGTCGGCCACTATAGGCCCCAAAAATTAGCCCACATGCGTTTACCTGACATCTTAGAACGTAGTATTCTGTGGCTGAAGGTTCATTAGGCATTCACAGAAAAAATAATTGTTGGCCATGAAAGGCCCCCAAAATTTGGCATTCCATGGACATGAAATGCCTTTTATGTCGCTGTATTTAGCGAAGACATGGACCAGGAATTGTTGTGGGTGGATGGCGGTCTGGCGGATATTTGTGGCCTGTCATGAGGAATTTCAATGAAACATGGTCTACTGGTCACACGTGTTGAATTCCTCAGAGATCCATGCTTCATTCATTTTTATAAATGTGAAGTAGTCTACACTGTCATGAGCTAGGCGAGTGCGCTTATCGGTCACGATCCCCCCTGCTGCGCTGAACGCCCTTTCGGACAGGACACTGGACGGGGGGCAAGCCAACAGTTCCATTGCAAACTGTGAAAGCTCTGGCCAGAGGTCAAGCCTGCCCACCCAGTAGTCAAGGGGTTCATCACTCCTCAGAGCGTCCACATCGGCCGTTAACCCAATGTAGTCGAACACCTGTCGGTCTAGGCGTTCCCTGATGCTGGATCCAGAGTACAGCTATCGATGGTTCGGCTGAAAGAAGGATCTCATATCTGAAGTGACCAAGACATCTTCAAACCGCCCTCTTCTTGCAGGCGCTGTTGGATTGCTACCCGCAACTGTCTCTCTGTGACTGGAAATTCCTCTGCCAGCGCACACAAAAGCAGAATGCAGCATTTCCCGCAGCAAGGCCTGGAAGCGCTGCATTCTGACCGCCCTCTGTGATTGTGGTAACATTTCCACCATTTTTTGTTTGTACCGGGGGTCTAAGTACGTTGCCACCCAGTACTGGTCCTTGGCCTTTATGCTTTTTATACGAGGGTCCCTCTTAAAACACTGAAGCATGAAGGCCCCCATTCGCACTAAACTGGAAGCGGTGTAGTGGCCTGCTTCCAGCTCATCATCCAGGATAATGTCGTCCTCGTTCTCCTCCCCCCATCCACCAGGGATCCCTGAAAGGTTTAAAGCATGCTCTTGTTGCTCCTCCTCATCCCCCCCGACACCATCCTCCTCTGACTCCTCTTCAGACTCCTGTTGTTGACTTGTCTCAGATGGAGTAGCACCCACTGGGAATTCATACAACATTGCGAATTCCTCATCTTCCTGCTCCTGCTCCTGCTCCTCGACGGCTTGATCAATGACACGACGCAATGCACGCTCCAGAAAGAAGGCGTAAGGTACGATGTCACTGATGGCGCCCTGGCCGTGACTGACCAGTTTGGTGATCTCATCGAATGGCTGCAGAAGTCTGCATGCGTCCTGCCTGAGCAGCCACTGGCGAGGTGAAAAAACCCAAGCTCCCCAGAACCTGTCCTGCCGCACAGTTCGTACAGGTAGTCGTTAACTGCACGTTTCTGCTGGAGCAGCCTATCAAGCATATGCAACGTTGAGTTCCATCGCGTAGGGCAGTCACAAATAAGATGCCTGACGGGCAGGTTGTGTCGCCGCTGAATGTCAGCAAGGCGAGCCATGGCTGTGTAAGATCTTCTGAAATGTCCCGAGATTTTCCTGGCCTGCCGCAAGACGTCCTGGACCCCAGGGCAATGAATCTCTGCACGACCAAGTTCAGGACGTGTGTCATGCATGGCACGTGTGTTATTTTGCCCTGTTTCAGCGCGCTCATCAGATTGGCACCATTGTCGCACACCACTTTACCAACTGTCAAATTGAGCGGTGTCAGCCACTGATCTGCCTGTGAACGCAAAGCTGAAAGGAGTGCAGGACCAGTGTGGCTCTTGGCTTCCAGGTACAACAGACGCAGCACAGCATGGCAACGTCTCACCTGGCATGTAGAATAGGTTCTGGGGATCTTGGGCGGCGCAGCGGAAGAGACGGTAGCAGCGGAAAAGGAGGAGTAAACCGAGGAGTAGAGGGAGGATGGAGGAGGAGGAGAAGAAGAGGCAGGCCTGCATGCAATTTGTGGCGGTACAACCAAATCTACACGGGTGCCATGGGTTATATGCTTCACGGCCGTCAGAAGGTTCACCCAGTGGGCAGTAAAAGTGATATACCTTCCCTGCCCGTGTTTGCTAGACCATGTGTCTGTGGTCAGATGTATCTTGGCACCAACACTGTGTGCCAGAGATATATTCACTTGCCGCTGAACATGGCCATACAGCTCTGGAATGCCCTTCTGCGAGAAATATTTCCTGCCTCCGAGTCCACCAGTTGATATGGCAGTAGTTGTTGGGCTCTCAGTTCCGACAAGCCAGCAGTCAAACGTTGGGCAAGAGGGTTATCTGGCGTCATCATTTTTTTAGCTCCAACATTTGGGCCACAGAAGCCTGCCTTTTTCCAGAACAACCTGACGACGGCATCATGGAAGGTGGAGTGGAGGACAATTATGAGGAGAAGGAGAAGAGGCTGGACAGTGAGAGCCTGGAGTGTGGCTTTGTGGGTTCTTATGGTGTTGCTCCCACTGGGCTCGGTGATGGGAGTTCAGGTGCCTTCTTAAGGCGGTCATCCCTAGGTGAGTGTTGGGCTTACCGCGACTTATGCGTTGACTGCAAAGGCTGCAGATGGCAACACTGTTGTCAGCAATGGACACATTGAAAAAAGCCCACACTGCGGAGCCATGTGCCGGCGTCCTGGGAGCGCCAGTTGTGACTGTACATGGTTGATGGCTCGCTCTTGATACATTTGCAGTCTGCTTTGTACCTATTGTGCAATGCAAGTTCTGCCTGCCTCTCCTCCCTATCTGCCGGTACGTCACTCCCCCTGAACTCCACTCCTCTTCCTCTCTTGTGGGCACCCACGTAATGTCCATAGACATGTCATCATCCACGTCACCTTCCCCACCACTAACATTCGAGATCTCGGAGCAGGCAGCAACAGCGGGGACCAACCTCCTTGGGCTGATCTGGGTACTGTCGTCAGACTGCTGAGTGGCGGCTGTTGCTACCTCCTCTTCCTGATCCAATGCCAAGAATGGCTGCGCATCGCAAATGTCTTGTGATGGATCGGAAAATAATTCCAGCGACTCAAGCGGAGGGTATGTGGTGGTGGTGGTGGTGGTGTTTGTGGTGGTGGTGGTGTTTGTGGTGGTGTCTTTGGGGGTGCACACAGCAGAGAGGGAAGAGGGTGCAGATAGAGAGAGGATGAGGAGGGTGCAGAAGAGGAAGGCTGAGTGAGCCACTCAACCAAGTCTGGTGCGTCCTTTGACGTAATCGAACGCACCTTCTGAAACTTCACACTTTGGCTCCGGCCTACTGCTCCTGCCCTACCCCTACCACCCCTGCGTAAGTGTCTGCCTCTTCCTCTGCCTGTCATGTTTTTAAATTACCCTGTGACAAAAGTCTCCAGAGAATCGCAGTATATCTGGAAAAAGGTATATAACACTCCGCTTCAATCTGTGGTATTGGGGGGCCACAGGTTTATCACACCAGTTCTACAAATAATTGGCCAATAACTGTTTTCACTGTGTGTAGCACAGTTAACATAGCAAAAGAGGCCACATTTTTGCAGGACTAAAATACACTCTTAGAAAAGTGTATTGTTAAATAACACCCCACTTCAATCCGTATATTAAGTCGCGCTAATTGAAAAAATGGAAAATCAAGTCCATAATGTCCATAATTGGGATCACAATGTTCAAAAAGGCTCCCTATGGATGTCCGCTTACCAGAGCTGATAAGACAAAAGGCAGATTCTCTAGATTAATCACGTCCCCTTGATAGCAGACCGGAACCAATATTCTCCCGTTATTCGGCAGTATTGAATGGAAAAATAAAAAACGCAATAGCGTAAAACCCAACACAAATGGAACTAATTACACCACAGTGAGTAATAACTGATTGTGAATGTGTTCAATATTGACAGATTTTGGAAATGTAGTGAGATAGATATCTGCAAATAAGGACACCTGTAGGTACCCCTTACCAAATATTGGTGATAGTAAGTTCAAATCAAATAACTGAAGTATAATCCTCAGCCAGCAGGTGTCACCTCTTACCAGAATGAGAAATTAGAAACGCCAAGTGAGTGCAGAATCCTATATAGATATCCTAATGTGTGTGAAACCTCCACCAATGATGGCTCGCCTCTTACCAGAAGATGATAGGATCAAGCCAAATAGCTGAAAACCGAAAACACCAGACAAAGTGACATGCCAGCCTTCACCGGAGAGATTGGCCTCTTACCCAAAGGGAGTACACAGATCGCCTGTAGCAATAATGGACCTCAAGGGAACTGTGGCGGAATCTTGTCCAGTAACTCCAGCCAGGCCAAGGGGATAACCATCAAATAAAAAGAAAGGCTTCCATAGTGTAAAACCGCTAGTTTATTTAAAACAGAAATGGAATAAAACTTACAATGTCAAAGGGAATGAGGAGCATGGATTGTGAGCCGCCGGCCGGACGGTCTCCGCTCGTCCGCACTCCCAGGTCGCGATCAGATGACATCAGTACGCCGTGTCCTAACGACGTTTCGTCACAGATGACGTTTTCAAAGGACCCCATATTCAGATGACCCCACTTCAATATGTGGTATTGGGGGGCCACTGGTCTATCACACCAGTTTTTCAAAAAATTGGCCAGGGAATTTGGCACTGTGTGTATCAGAGTTAATGCAGCAAAAGAGGCAATATTGTTGCAGGACACATATACACTTATGAAAGTATACTCACATAACACCCCGCTTCAATCTGTGGTAATGGGGGGGGGGGCACAGGTTTATTACACCAGTTCTACAAATAATTGGTCAGTAACTGTTGTCACTATGTGTAGCACAGTTAACACAACAAGAGAGGCCAAATTTTTGCAGGACTAAAATACAGTCTTAGAAAAGTATACTGTTAAATAACACCCCACTTCAATATGTGGTGTTGGGTGGCCACTAATTTATCACACCAGTTGTTCCAAAAATTGGCCAGTGAGTTTGGCACTGTGTGTATCAGACTTAACACAGCAAAAGAGGCAATATTGTTGCAGGACACAAATACACTTTTGAAAGTATACTCAGATAACACCCCACTTCAATATGTGGTATTGGGGGGCCACTGGTCTATCACATCAGTTATAATACATTAAAAGTGCTTTTGTCACTGTTTGTAGTATTGCTGCAGCAACGCTCAGTCACCACACATGTCACAATGCTGCACAGTGCACAATAATACTACTAATCCACTATAATATGCTTTCTACAGAGTATATTATACCGTGGATTACCCCCCCCCCCCATATAGATCACACCGATATCAAAAAAATTGCAGCCCTTTAAATTACTTTTGTGGACATTAACAGAGCGATTTGTGTCACTGCTGCCTATCTCTAACTGCCCCTAAAGCACAGACAGGATACCATGTCCATGTGCTGAAATGTTTCAATTGGCTGTCCCGTTCCACCTGACGGCTGTGTCATGGGTCAAAGTTCTCCCCAATGTAAACTAATATGGCCACCGCGAACAACGCCATGTGTTCGCAAAATTGGCGGGTAGCCAACAAGCAAATTCGCCGCGAACCGACCGCCGGGCGAACCGCAAGGCCATCTCTAGTGAAGAACAAGCCTTTAATGTTAAAAATGTTAATAAACAAACATTAACGGGTTCTGTGCCAGATTTGTGTCGAAAATTGTCTTTATTTTTCAAAACTTTAAATGTAGAAAATATCAGCCCATACCGATACCAAGTGACCAAAATATCGGTATCGGCCCTGAAGAAAACATATCAGTCTATCCCTAATATGCAAGGACCCTAATTATTCAACCTCTAAAGTGTAACTTCACTTTTGTTGAGAAAAAAACATTCCTCTCAGGGTGATCTATGTACATTACAAGGATTTTAAAAATCTTTGTTGCAGATTCCTACCTTTTTGTTATTCTGAAGAAATCTGTGTTTGTCTCTCTGTGCCTCTGTGCTGAGTGGGTCTAATGGGAGTGGTTTCATAATTATCTATCAGCTTTGGCAGCTGCAGAGCACTAATGAGGAAAATTGCTGGGCCTGGATCCCTTTAGACATGTTCCTACTCCTGTATCTCACCAAAAATGTAGCTCACCAAAAATGACATTTTTGTTGCAGAGGATGCCAGAAATCTGACTTGTATCTTAGGCAGACTTCTGGAAAAATTGGGGAGCCAATAACGCAAGCAGGAAATGATGTTTCTAGGGTGTGGTCAGTACACATTCTGTATACAGAACAGCTTCAGGTAGCCATATTGCATTGCATTTACAGAAAATTACAACTGCTGCAGATTGAAAAGGAAAGGTCATTTTTAATACCATTCAATTACAATATGATTTGTGTCGCAATTGTATACGCTATATTGTTTTTTTTTTTATTTGCCTTTTTGTTTTCCCCACGAAAGTGGAGTTACCCTTTAAGTCTATGAAGAAATGTGGGAAAACTGCCATTGTTGACTGGTTAAAAAAAACTGCAAATCAAATTGTTGGTAATTTATAAAATATTGAATTAACTATAAGGTGTGATTTCCTTTTGATTTATAATACTATTCTTATTTTCCTTGTAGCTAACTCTGTGATGTTGCGCAAACCTAAAATGATGGCACCTACAGGCAGTACAAGCCGCTACTTGGCACTAAAAGGAATGCCTCTGCAGTTAGAGTGTATAGCCCAAGGACTGTAAGTGCAGTGATAATTTCTACAATATCAGGATGCAGAGATTGATTGCAACACAATAAGTTTAAATTAGTTAAAGTGGTTGTAAGCCCTCTAAAAAACCCAGTGAAGTGAATAGCGACAGGTTATACACAGAGATGAAACAAATCCTCCTACATACAATTTACTAGTTTATCTGCAGTCTTCTCTTGTCTACAACCCTTCAAAAGAGTACAGTGAAGGGGTGGAGAGCTGCAGTTACCGCTTTTATACACTGCGAGAGCTGATTGGAGGAAAGGGTCACACCCCCTCCACATAGGCAAAGGAACATGCAGAGCTGTATTATTTATTGACAACCTGTGTGCTTATCTCCCTCCCTGTCACAAATTTATCTCATGTGTCAGGAAAACGTATTAGAAGTAACTCATGCTGATAACAGAGGAACAAAGCACCAGTGAGAAACAACACTTAAGGCTTTGGAGAGAGACACGTAAACACTACAAATACATGTGCTTTGTTCAGATTTCATGACTGGGGTTTCCAACCACTTTACAGTAGTATTGAATGTGATGTAATGCCATGTAACTAATGTAATCTCGGGGGAAAAAGCACTCTTCCTATGGAAAACACTCTCTAGCCTTTGTACCATGTAATGATACAACAACAAGGTTCTGTATGCAATTTGTTGGAATTGGGATAAAAAGAAACCCAAACTGTTATGTATAATACTACAACAGTGCCACACTAATAAAACAGGCAAATGTGAATTAATATTCACCAGTAAAATATTGGTAAATTCTAATATCCACATAAAACACAAAGTTTTAGAAACTAAAATGATAATTTTCTTAAAAATATTTTTTGTATTTATTATAATCATGCAAGTCCGCATCATAAATTAGTGAAAAAGAATCTTCAATAAAAATCTCTGTGAATCCCACAGCGAAAATGATGAAGACTGCTAAATAAGTGAATAAAACTTCTGCTCTTCCACTTTAAATAATGTGAATGCTATAATGGAATGGTGCTGTGCTGCTTATAAACATAATGAATAAAGTGATCTGTAAACTTGAATGAATTTAGTATATGTGCAAACTATGCAATATTATGCAACCTTATCCATCATAATTTGTGCAAATAAACTAAGGAATATACAGCTGCAAGAAAAAGTATGTGAACCCTTTGGAATGAAATGGATTTCTGCACAAATTGGTCAAAAATGTGTCACAACAATAGACAATCACAGTCTGCTTAAGGCCCGTACACACTTGACGGAAATCGGACGAAATATCCTCTGATTTTTCTCTCTCTTGCTCAGCGTTCATAACCGTTTTTAGTTGACAGTGCATAAATGTTCACGAAATTTCGCGTCCGATTTTTTTTTTATTAAACTAATAACACACAAAGAATGAAATGTTGCCATGTTTTTATTGAACACACCATGTGGAAAAAGTATGTGAACCCCTAGACTAATGACATCTCCAAGAGCTAATTGGAGCGAGATGTCAGCCAACTGGAGTCCAATCAATGAGATGAGATTGGAGGTGTTGGTTACTGCTGCCCTGCCCTATAAAAAACCCACACCAGTTCTGGGTTTGCTTTTCACAAGAAGTATTGCCTGATGTGAATGATGCCTCGCACAAAAGAGCTCTCAGAAGACCTACGATTAAGAACTGTTGACTTGCATAAAGCTGGAAAAGGTTATAAAAGTATCTCCAAAAGCCTTGCTGTTCATCAGTCCACGGTAAGACAAATTGTCTATAAATGGAGAAAGTTCAGCACTGCTGCTACTCTCCCTAGGAGTGGCTGTCCTGTAAAGATGACTGCAAGAGCACAGCGCAGACTGCTCAATGAGGTGAAGAAGAATCCTAGAGTGTCACCTAAAGACTTACAAAAGTCACTGGCAAATGCTAACATCCCTGTTAGCGAATCTACAATACGTAAAACACTAAACAAGAATGGATTTCATGGGAGGATACCACAGAGGAAGCCACTGCTGTCCAAACAAAACATTGCTGCACGTTTACAGTTTGCACAAGAGCACCTGGATGTTCCACAGCAGTACTGGCAAAATATTCTGTGGACAGATGAAACCAAAGTTGAGTTGTTTGGAAGAAACACATAACACTATGTGTGGCGAAAAAGAGGCACAGCACACCAACATCAAAACCTCATCCCAACTGTGAAGTATGGTGGTGGGGGCATCATGGTTTGGGGCTGCTTTGCTGTGTCAAGGCCTGGACGGATTGCTATCATCGAAGGAAAAATTTATTCCCAAGTTTATTAAGACATTTTGCAGGAGAACTTAAGGCCATCTGTCTACCAGATGAAGCTCAACAGAAGATGGGTGTTGCAACAGGACAATGACCCGAAGCATATAAGTAAATCAACAACAGAATGGCTTAAACAGAAGAAAATTCGCCTTCTGAAGTGGCCCAGTCAGAGTCCTGACCTCAACCTGATTGAGATGATGTGGCATGACCTCAAGAAAGGGATTCACATCAGACATCCCAAGAATAATGCTGAACTGAAACAGTTCTGTAAAGAGGAATGGTCAAGAATTACTCCTGACCATTGTGCACGTCTGATCTGCAACTACAGGAAACGTTTGGTTGAAGTTATTGCTGCCAAAGGAGGTTCAACCAGTTATTAAATACAAGGGTTCACATACTTTTTCCACCTGCACTGTGAATGTTTACATGGTGTGTTCAATAAAAACATGGCAACATTTCATTCTTTGTGTGTTATTCGTTTAAGTAGACTGTGATTGTCTATTGTTTTGACTTAGATAATGATGATCAGATCACATTTTATGACCAATTTGTGCAGAAATCCATATCATTCCAAAGGGTTCACATACTTTTTCTTGCAGCTGTACTTGCAATATGAAGCAGTATAACATATGTGTACACAAAATAATAGGAACTTCACAAATGCAAACCAACTCTTACAACTCATTAAACCTGTATTCCAGTGTATAATAAATAATAAAATTCCTGCTCTCATTAATAAAGTTCTTGTGTATAAAAGTCTCTTGTATTGCTTGTTTCCCATCACCTTACAATACTTCTGTGTCGCCTGTGACTTCTGATCCATCACAGCTGTGCTCACAGAACTCTCACCTCCTTCACACTTGTATCAAGGCATACAGTATAGCATATCAGTTATCCTCCAAAGTATATAGGGCCTCCTACTGTATATCCTCTCTCCTCTAGGGACCCTCCAAAGAATAACTCCTGATTTTCTGGTCTTGGTCATGGGCAGGTTAACCTTTGAGGTGCTTCTGTATATCTCCTCAAGTTTAGTTAAAACTACTACACTATGGAAAGTTTTCTCTACATTTCCTTATGATATGGGCAAGATTAACTTGGTTTGGATTTGTGAAGTTCATATTATTTTGTGTACACATGTCATATTGCTTTATCTTACAAGTACGGTATATTTATTGGTTTATTTGCATAAATTATGACTTAGCCACTAATTATGGCTAAGGCTGCATACTATTGCATATATTAAATTAATTCAAGTTGCATACCTAACTTTATTTATTTTGTTTATAAGCAGCGCATCACCATTCTGTTATAGAAAATGAAGAAGAGCTTCACTACCAGATAAACAGAAGATGTCTGCTCACCTTATATTGTGGACCTTTAAAATAAGATGGTATAACATGCCTGTTCCACTTTAAGAGCTGGGATCAGCTTCAGCTGGCTAGCACTCTGCTGTTGCTAAGTATTCAAGACAAGGCAGCTCCAAAATTCCAATATATCTTAAAAAGAATATAAAAGAAAGAGGCTAATGTTGCTGTCTGTGTTAAAATCAAGAATTACTTTATTATCACTTTTAAAACCACACTCACAATGTTATGTAATGACAGGCATATCAATGCACAAAGCGGGATTAAATCCTGTGGTTTACCGCTCCTTGCAGTAAAGACAGCTCAAGTGCTGGCATGGAACAGGCTGTGGATGAAAACACCTCTCTCCTTTGCTCTGGACCAAAGCCTCATAGTAAGCTCCGCCCTACATGCTACATTGACAGGCACATGTGCACAGCGCTGCAAGGTCGCAATATTTAATTTTATTTTTTGCATTTGGTAAACTTTCTACCTGATTACAGTTATTACTGGGGTGAGTGTTGCAGCTGCCTAGATAGTTATTAACATCACATAGTTAGCCTCACAGTAGTGGGAATTATTCAGAAATGTAAAATATTGCAGCTTACCAATCATTAGATCCAGTGGCTGTATTAGCTTTCTTTATTTTAGGCTTTTTTTCACCTGGTGATCTGGCTAGATCACCGGATGAAAATAGAAGAAAGAAAGTCTAGAAAAGGAAACAAATGCAGCTATCACATCTAAGAAACCGTAATCTGCAATATAATGTTTGCATTTGGATTTAATACTGCTTTATTAACATCAATAAAATCATATTCACATAGAAAAAAAATATTCCTTACTTATCAGAAGGCATTATTTATACTGTCATAAACTGTCCTGTAGCTGATAACTGCTGTGGAACTTCCTATTTTGTATGGCTATGTTATCCTTCTGCAATGTGGACAGGGTTAAACTGAATATTCATTAATACAGAAGTGCAGCAGCCATCTTTAGCAATGCTCATCTATGTAGTGTCTCCAGTGCAGGGGGCAGCCATCTTGGCTGGGTCTAATTCAGTCTTAGAGGATAGTGATTGGCTGATGCAACAAAATAATAAAAAAAGGGAGGGGTCAGCAGGCTGTTGGGGATAGAGGAGAGGACTGGGTTTAAACATGCAGTTGTGTGGGAAAAAGACTGAGCTGATGCTGGCTAAATAGATCCCTGTCGTAGCTGACCACAATCAGGTGAGATCTCTGAGAAGCAAAAAGACCAAGAACCTTCTCCCAGGGAGGGTGGGATTTGGACACCTGGTGAGGTCAGACTTTGCTGAAGAGAGTGCTCCTACTGCTTTTGAGTAAGGAAAGGAGGGACTGTCTCAGCAGGATTGAAAGAAAAACATCACAGTGATTACTATCCATGTCTGAGGACTTGAACTGAATTAGAGCACACGTGGGTGGGGCCAGCGGACGATACAAGGACCCTCATGAACGCACCTGCTAATGTCCTGGCAACACAGGCTCGGGGTTGTGGTTATGCAAAGCTCTAAATAAGGAAGCACCCCAACTCAGAAGCAAGCAGTTCACCTTTCACAGTTCAATTGTAAGGTTTAGACATTTCATGTTTTAAGCACTCTTTCCATGACACTGTAGCTTTAAACTGTGAATGTAGCAGTTACCAGGGGGACACAACGGAACTTATGTCCCACTCACCAGCACAGCTGCAGCTTGCTACCTCACTCCCAGTGACAGTAGAAGCTCCCACCATACCCTTAGCGCAGAACTCTTTAACTAATGAGCTTGACTTGGATTCTTCCTTATGCACCCTTGTTTTCCGTACCTGCAGGCTAGGTCTCTGGGTCTCTGTGCTGCAATGTTGGTCCCGTTTATTGGGCACTGATCGCTAGAGAGGGGGTCAAGCACACCAACCCCCTCACTACCGTGTTGACCATCTCCCTTGCCAGGTACTGACCTTCCACTGTCTGGTTCCTTTAGCATTCACACCACTATGCTGGTTGCCCATAGCAACTGCAATATAGCAGTATCTTCCACACATTTAACTCTTGCATAGTGTCCTTTTCATACCTTCTCTTCATCTCCTCTGTACAAGCCCTGTAGGGAATGTGTATTGAATGCAACCCTTTAAAGAACTTCTGAGACTGTTAAAGGAACTTTTACTGAAGAACTTTGCAGCAAGTACAAACATTTCAACACAGTCTCTTACAGGTATTCATTCTCCTCTCTTCCCCCCAGACTGCCAGTCCATACCGAGGTCTGATAAAGTCCATTGATTCAAAAAGTCCACTTTATATTCTGTGGGACCCTGCCTGGGTGCCCACAAAGAGGTTGCTCTCATTGAGAGTGTCAGCTACATAAATCTATAGCCCAGCTTGCCTTCCTTCCCATGTTCTCCAGCCGGCCTCAGAGCAGAGCCTTCCTTCATTTTATAGCAACAGAGGGCAAAGCCCAAAAAGACCAGGAAAACACAGAGCCTATGTTAACTTTTTTGGCAGCCTGCTAGCTAAATCGCAATAGACCTCAAAGTAATCATAAGTTCGCAATAAACAGTGGTCTGTCAAAATGACAAAGAATTTTTAATTTCTCTATTGTCCATTGACAGACGCAGCTCTTAAGCTTCTTATACCACTGGGTTATGCTGCCCCCTACAGGAGTAGTACAAAAACAGTTTGCCACGCCTACAGGGGCTGTCCCTATAGGCATAACCCCACACACCCTGCTCCAGCATACCTTTTTTTTTCTGCCTAGTGAAGGATTAGGACCTAGGTTTCCTGCTACGAGTTCAGTCTCAGTTTTTTTTTATTCTTTTAAGAATATTTTGTTTTATTTTCTTTTCTCGCTTCTGCTAGTTAGTGTTCAGGGGGATTCCTCCTGGTGAACTACAAGCAATAGCTGGCTGAGGTATCTCACTGGATAATCTAGATCCTTAAGGTCTCCCAGCCTGGCCTGCGAGTGTGAGCAGGTTATAGTCCCGCACTAGGCCTCGCCACAACAGAGTCCCGTTTTTGGATGGGGACGAGCCTGTGAGTGGATGTCTCACTGGGACACGATGACCTGGAACGTCCTGAGTCACAGCGTACCTCTCGGCTGCAGCACCCCCACTCCGGTTGGGAGGCGGTCTGTCCTGAGCGGAGCCCATCCAGTCCATGGTATGGTGAGTAAATGCAGCCCCCCCCCATATCTCTTAGTGGTCTTGGGGGGGACGTGGGCCCACTCCTGAGGATGATGAGACCTAGTACTTCCTAAAAGATCCCCCTGGCCTGTCAGGATACCTGGCCCTGTGCCCTGCCCCCCTCCTGCCCTTTTTGCAGTTTTCACCGGGGGGGGGGGGCGCTATTTATGCTGCGCTGGGCGCCCTGGGGGGGGGGGGGTTAAAATGGTACCTTTTCCTGCTGGATCTTGTTGTAGATCCTCTGTGGCCTCCAATTTGGGGTCCCCTGCCCGCATGGCGCACAGTGGGGGCCGCCAGCTTTAGTGTGGGCATAAGGAGAATTTCTCCCCTTTGACCTGCATGGTGCAGCCATTTTCCCTGTGCTTCCTATTGACTTGCATTGGCAGCCATTTTTGTGTAGCCCTATGGAGCTACACAGGCAGCGTGACCTTTCACATTCTATCCAGGCTGATGTCATATTCTGTGACTTTCACTTTCCTGCTGCACAGATTGGCTCTGGAGGTTTCTCAGAGAGGTGGTAAAGTACTGGGGGGTCTCTGTGGGCATATCCCTGCGCACTCTGCTATCTGCATATATTTAAGGGGACTCCGCATACCGCGGTGATCGGTGGTGGGGACTGTGCTCAGCGCTCTTAAAGAGACAGTACACCTGTTGTCTTTTGAACTAATTATGGAGTCCCAGGCAGTGGTTTCACCCTCAGATCCCCTTAGTGCGACTACCAGACCTTCCGGATCGCAGTCGCTGGCCACGATTTCAGTGGCACTGGAAAGCCTAGCGACCAAGGTAGATTTTGTGATGAAAAAGGTTAATAGCTGAAAACGGGCGCTGCCTTCACCATCATCGGTGGGGTCCTCTGATTCAGAGACTGATATGGTCGTTACGGACGCCCCCCTCCATGAGGGATCCCTCTCCTTGCAATCAGATGGTGAAGAGGACTTGTCCTCTTCAGCTGCAGCGCAGGAATGCGCTTTGGTGGAAGCCCTGATTGTTTCAGTAAGGGAAACTTTAAAAATGGCAGATGAGACCACACCAGCAGGGACCCGCAAAACCCAAAAATCGGGCAATGTTTTCCCTTGTCCCGAGAATTTTCATGATATTGTTAATGAACAATGGAGGAGCATCAAGCACATGCTAGTAGTGCCTAAGCGCTTTAAACGCCGTTATCCCTTTGCAGAGACGGTTTCGAACCGTTGGACAGTACCGCCTAAGGTGGATCACCCTGTATCCAGGTTGAACAAATCTACTATAGTGCCTGTGGAAGATTCCCCAGTGTTTTCGGACCCGGTGGACAGGCGGGAAGAATCCCTTTCCCGCCACCTTCATGTGTTGGTGGGTTCAATCCTGAAAAAGATTTTTGTGCCTGTTCTGGTATCACAGATGGTTACGGAATGTGTAAAGGTTTTTAAGGGGAACCTAGATGCTGACTTAGTTTCTCCGGAGCTGTTGGAACTTATGGACCACATGGCCCAGGCCCCGGTGTTCCTGTGTGATGCATCCTTTGATGCGGCTTCCCTTGTGGCCAGAGTGTCAGCTGTGGGGATTGCCATAAGAGGCAAGAAAAAGGAAAGCTGTTCAGGGATTATGGGGGGGCTAAAAAGCCATGGTCAGGCAAGAACAAGACCAGCCAGTCCGGTTCTGCGGACAAGTCCTCTTCAGCATGAAGGGGCACCCTCACCCTTTTCTGGGGTGGGGGATGTCTGCGCTTCCTTCAGGAACCCTGGACTTCCTTCATTCTAGACAAATGTCCACAAACTGATTTGTTCTGGGTACAAGATCGAATTTCAGTCCCGGCCGGCGGACAGGTTCTTTCAGTTGAGTCTTCGCCTGTCTCCGGATTGTTTGAAGGATCTCTGAGATGCAGTGCAAGATCTCCTTGCTCAAGGAGTGATTGTGCCGGGTTCCTCTGTAGGAACGCTTTCAAGGTTTCTATTCAAACCTGTTCACGGTGCCCAGAAAGGAGGTCAAGGTGCGTCCAATCCTGGACCTCAAGGCTCTAAACTGCTTTGTGCGGGTGCATAAGTTTTGAATGGAATCCATTCGGTGGTAGTGTCTTTAAATCAGGGGGATTTTCTGGCCTCTATCGATATCAAAGATGCATATCTACACATCCCCATCTACGCGGGACACCAGCGATTTCTCTGGTTTGCGGTGGCAGAGGAGCATTTTCAATTTGTGGCGTTACCCTTTTGATCTTGTTCCCAGAGTCTTTACCAAGGTACTGGCCCCCGTATTGGCTTTGTTGTTTCAAAAAGGGTTTGCGATCCTGGGATATCTGGACAATCTCCTATTGAGAGCGGACTCTCACTCGGCTCTTTTGGGCGATCTGTCAATTACAGTTCAGACCCTTCAGGAATTCCGGTGGTTTACAAATTTAAAAAAATCTGCTCTGAAGCCTTCAGTGAGGTTGGATTATCTGGGGCTGACTCTAGATTCCGCCTTGGCGAGGGTCTTTCTTCCCCTGGAAAAACTTAAAAAGTTGAAGGGAGTGATCGGGCTGCTGTTGGAATCCGATCTGTCCTTACTGCAGACTTACATGAGAGCCCTGGGTCTGATGGCATCAACCTTTTGAGGCATTTCCGTTTGCTCAGTCTCACTCGAGACCTCTGCAAAAAGAGATTCTTGCCAAATGGAACAGAGATCCACAGTTTTTAGGCAAAATGATACGCTTGAGCTGACTCACGAGGTCTGCTCTATCCTGGTAGATCCAGTCACCAGCATTGTGTCAGGGCAAGTCCTTCCTACCCAATTTTTCAGTTTTTTATTTGTTAAAAAAGTTTGAAATATCCAATAAATTTCGTTCCACTTCATGATTGTGTCCCACTTGTTGATTCTTCACAAAAAATTAGTTTTATATCTTTATGTTTGAAGCCTGAAATGTGACAAAAGGTCGCAAAGTTCAAGGGGGCCGAATACTTTCGCAAGGCACTGTATTTGTGCAGCACCACGCTATTTTTTGTTTATGTGGTTTACTGAATGATGTCGGAATACAAATGATAGTAGCAACAATTTATTGAATATTCATGTAGTGGACTAGCAGTGCACTGGTAATGGTTTGGTTATTTTTTAAGTTAAAAGGTATCACTTGAACTTCAAACTTTCTGCAGTAATTGATGGCTTACCTGGTATAGCACTCTACTACTGCTTAACAGCTGCTCTGATAATTTAGCAGCTGGAACTGAGACTTTATGTAACAGTAAATGCCATTTTTGCTAGACAGCCTGATGAATAAATATTGGATCTACTGGCACGAGCAACATGTAATAAATTGTCTGTGGATCATGCTGCCGGAAGCGATATAGCCATTGAAAAACTCATGCCCACCAGCCTACTGTATATGCTTTGCGATGATTGAGAGCGTAGTCATACATTCTAGTATATTATACTGTACATGCAGGACACGTAGTATTTGTTTATTTTATTTTTTATTCTAATCTGTTTTTCTGGATAGCCCGACTCCAGACATTGAGTGGCTGCCTCTCACTGGTAATATGGACCCTAGTCGCCTTAATTTTGATGAATATAAGAAGATCCTTCGTATTGAAAATGTGAATGAAGATGATGATGGAGAGTACGAGTGTATTGCCAAGAACTCAGAAGGGGATGTCCGCCACAAATACATTGTTACAGTGGAGTGTAAGTCTCAAGTTTATGTTACTAAATTATATACAGTATCTGATATTACAGTTAATAAAATGTAAAATGTTAAGGTATTTTAAAAAAGGATGCACAAACAAGGAGATTATCCTAAACAAAGTCCTTATGTAGAGAGGCACTCTTGATTTTAAAGTACACGTACACCACTTGGCTCAAATTGTTGGTGAGATATCAGTACTTTAGTTGTTATAGAACCTCTTTGGACAAATAGAACAGTTTGTTTTTTTAACAAATTTTACAGGTTATTATACAGTATATTGTAAGTCTTTAAAAGGTAAGGTAAGTAAGATGTTGTTAATGTGTTTCCATTTTTTTTTTTTTTTTTTTTTTACGTACCTGAATTCAGAGCATGTGATGATAAGGGTGGCCTGATTTACTCTATAGAAAAAATGCAGCTCGCAAACATTGTGTGACCTTCATAGGACCTTTATTAAAAAATAGCAAAACTGGTACCCACAGACATTCTTTATACCGTAGACTTTGCTATATCACATAAAATTGCATCAAGGAGGAAAACTGCTCAACTAACTTTGTACAGTGAAATTCCTGTAAAGGCTCCTGTTAGAAAGCATGCAGTCACGGTCTCTAGAATGTATTACCGCTGACCAGTTTTAAGGGCTGATGCATCAAAAACAAAATGGAATGGGAGTAGCCATTCACAAGATAAGGCGATACCCACGCGCGGTGTAAAGGGTAAAAAGAAATACTTAATTCAAAAATTGAGAATTAATAACATGTTGTCACACATATCTGCAAACACAAATCACAAGACATGACACTAACATGATTAAAAGAACATCCCAATGACAGTGCAGGTGAATGAATACAGGGGATATGTCACAGCTGTAGAATAAGCAAATATCAAACTCCCGCTATGCTGTGAAATACAATAGCAAGTTAGCATTAATTGCATGACTTGGAATCAATTTGAAACGTGAATTGAAAACCACAGTAAGTGTATCACATTTCAAAAAATCTGATTCAATATTGCAGGTGTGGATCACTCTTCAGTTGTGGATCGCTATTCGGAGTACTATATTCCTGATAAGGCAACATGAGCTGATCCAATTAATCAGCATAGTAAGAGGATACAGCTAATGAAACAATTGCTGGTGTAAATACACAGTCCAACCAAAAGGAGATTCTGAGACTATGGGTGAATGGAAAAAACAGTATATTCCACTGTTGTCAAGAATTCCAATCATGGAGTATATTCCACTGATGTCAAGTATTCCAATCAAGGAGTATAATGAATGAAAGTTCAAACACACATCCACATTTGATAGACAGTCCAGTGCAGATATCAGAACTCCCACTATGTAGTAAAGCACAGTAGCAATGTGATGGTTGGCATAAATTACATGACTTGAAATCAACTTGAAACGTGAGTTAATAACCACAATGATAAGTGTATCACATTTCAATAAGTCAAATTCAATGTTGGAGGTGTGGGTCGCTCTTCAGAGTGCTATATATCTGATAAGGCAGCATGAGCTGATCCAATTAATCAGCATTGTAGAGGAACACACCTGATGAAACATTTGCTGGTGTAAATACAAAGTCCATCCAAAGGGAGATTCTGAGACTGACTATAGGTGAATGGAAAAACGGTATATTCGATTGATGTCAGGTAATCCAAATCAAAGAGTATAATGGCTAAAACTTCAAGCACACATCCACCTTGGATAAATGGTTCAATGCAGATAGAGGGGAGCCTAAGCAGGATACTATATCACCCAAACATGGGGAGTGTAATCCTCACTGCTTCTTGTCACTTGTGCCCCCAATATGAAGTTCCAAAGTTGACCATGATCAGGCTGGTGATTAACAACTTAGAAGCCAGTTACAGAGTGTCAAAATGAAGTATCTGTGTTAGCAAGGGGAGATGAGGCTGAAGAGGGTGATCCAATGAGCTGGCTTCTCCTTTTTCCAATATAAAGTGCAGTGAGTATGGCAGCTACAGCTGGTCAGTGTCTCTCCACACACATCGGTTTGTAAGGCTTCATAAGCAGCTCAGAGCACACCTGCCTGTCATCTGGGAGTAACAGCCATCACTGGATGACGGGTTTCGTCCACCACTCGGCAAACTTTTTCGGATCAGGGGAGGGGAGATGTACACATCCTTATATTGTGTAATTCAATGGATTTCAGACATTCCCTCCCCCGCACTGAGTTTTTAGGATTGCAACATAGTGATAGACCACATAGCAACTGGCACAGCTGAGTCAATCAGAAGATGAGACATGGCAACAATAATTTTCCCCTTTTCCCCCCTCATGACTTAGGAAGCTAAAACTGAATACCAAATTGTTTACTAGACTCCCTCCTCTGAAACAAAATACAGAAAATACGAAGAGATGTAGATGATTACGCTCAGAAAAGTCTTCAATTGGAAATCCATACACCCATCATCTAACTTTACAACCAAAAAGGCCCAGTCCCTCTCATGGACTGTCGCCCCGTCCCCACACCCTCTCTACTCAAGAGACCTGTGGTGAATCTAACTTACTGCCCTCCTACCCATCCTTCATCACATGGACAGGACTCCTCAAAACCTCCTGATCCACTTAAACCTTGTTCCACACCACATATCCCTGGGACAGATTCTGCGTGTCTAATAGGCAATAAAACCACTAGATCCTCAAAAGGTTCTATCACCCCCTCCCCACTTGACAACACTAGACCCCGGCGAACCTCGCCCGCTGCACAACACCTCTGTACATCCGGATCTAGGCCACCCAGCCAGACCAGCTCAAGAACGGAAGACCCACAACACAACAGAACAGCAGCTGTGGCCATTCCATCCCCTTCAACCACAGAAGCTAATCATATTGCTTTTTTACTGCATTGGATACACTCCCCAGTAACCCACCAGCCCCCTTTTTTTCTGAGCCTTTTTTAGTGCACACCCTCTGCCCTGCTCAAAAAGAAAATTCACCCAGAGGCAGAAGAGGGGGAAAGCATAGACCTGGACAGAAAGGAAAAGTCAAGCAGACTATCAAAATCTTCAACCTTTCCAACCACCCCATCTCCACATCAGAGGACTAAATAGATTAGTACGGAACCTCACAGTGTAATGGTTCTTCCACATCCAAGCCAATAAAAAGATCTCCAGAAAAGGACCACAAACACCAGATACAGATGACGCTGACAGCCCTTCTCTTACAGAGCAGAACACCTACCTGGTTCCCCACCCATACAGCATACCATGTGTGACGAGACCAACCTCGCCACATTGCATTGGAGGAGCCTGGTTGCCCGCCTGCTGCCTTTGGATTATGGACCGGCAGCTAAAGGGTTAATTTTACGGTGCAGAAGGATTTATTTCTCCCTTTCTGCACAGCCGTTCTGTAGATTCTATCTACCGAACAAACAGCCCCTGGTTCTAATTCGTATGGATTTGGTGAATGCAGGGAAATTCGGTAGTTTGTGTAGGTGAATGTTTTAACCCAGATAGCCATGCCATGGAGCATATTAGTGTAATTAAAGACTCTGGCTCTATGACAATTAAACTGTACTTGTGTGGTCTGCGTGCCATTCACCTCATAATGTGCCCTCAGACCTGAGCTATCTGGGGATATGTTACATGTCTGTGTTTAATGTATAAAAAGTAACTTTATGTATTTTAAAGCATATTACTGTATTTGGGTCCCCATGTGTGTAATGGAGTTTTGCCTTTGTCCTGGGAGATAATTGAATTACTTCTCCAGTTGTCTCCAGGGCAGAAGGGAGGAAACCAGGATGCATTGTGGGGATGCTTTGCTTCTGTGAGTCTGTAATGTGATACATGTCTGTTTGTGTTACAGTCTTCCATTTGGTCCCCTAGGGGAGTGTCCACCAGGTGGGAGACCTGTATAAATACAGGGGCAGGTAGCCCTCAATAAACAGACCACTGCTTGACCCACAACACGGAGCCTTGTCTCGTTCTTGGGGGGATTCACTGTATTCTGTTGGAGACTGATTGCTAGGAGTGTAAGCTGATGTATGCTTTTCCTGTTCGTCTGCTAGCAGCTATTCGTGAGGTTCCAGGTTGGAGTGCTATGTTGTATCCAGTTTGGGAGTTTGATGTTCTGCAGTAGCTGTGCCTGTCTCTCAGAAAGGGGCATATCGCCTAAACGGATTTTAACCCCTTGTCTGCTGAAACGGTCCGTTACACCATGTTTCGGCCAAAATCGGTCTTCTACAATACATTTACATTCAGAGTTTCTACCAAGTGGTCCACGCAGACATACGCCGCATGTACCAATCATCCCTGGATCAAATACACCCCGCCTCCAACCTAACACCTACGGAAAAACTCGCCCTCAAGGAGCTCACAGAGAGTCCCAACATCATCAATAAATCCGCGGATAAAGGGGGTAGCCTTGTCATCCAGAACCGAGCTGACTACATAAAAGAATCCACCAGGCTCCTCTTAGACATCTCCACCTACTTAAAACTCAAAAGCGACCCCCTGCCTAACTTTAAAGTGGAAACCCATACCCTCATTGACAAAGCGGCAAAGGACAACATTATCACCCCTACAGAGGTTTCATTTCTCAAACACAACTTTTACCATAGGCCTTACTTTTTATCACCTTCCAAAGATCCTCAAGGACTCCGTTCATCCTCCAGGCAGACCCATCTTTGCGGCCATGGAGAGTGTGTCCAGCTACTTCTCCATCTATATTGATCACTTCCTGCAACCGGTTGTCCAACAACTATCATCATACATAAAAGACAGTACAGTAAACCCCCCTCCATTGCGGGGGTTACGTTCCGGACCCAGCCGCGAAAAGTGAAATTCCGCGAAATAGAAAAACCCTATTAAAATGCATTGTAGGCATGTTTTTTTACTGTCACTGTACGTGTAGAAGCATTTTAAGGTCTTTAAACACACTTTTAAAACAATAGAAACTCATTTAAACACATAAAAGATACTTAGAGACAGAGCAAGAGCTATGAAAAACACAAAAATCTTTCATTTTTAATGATTTATATAGTAAAATAACATTACAAAAAAAACCGCGAATTACCGGGCCCGCAAAAACTGAACCGCGATGTAGCGGGGGATTACTGTATACATTTACTCGATTTTTTATCCCCTTATTCATGGCAATCATCCTACCTCTGGCTTTCTTTGGACGTAGTCTCTCTTTACACATCTATACCACACCAGATCGGACTCCAGGCCGTATGCTTCTTTCTGAACAATGAATCTACACTCAATCCGTGGCAAATACACTTTCTCCTGGATCTCATTGAATACTGCCTTACCCACAATTATTTTGAGTTTAACGGCAAGTTCTATACCCAAATCAAAGGCATTGCCATGGGGGCCAACTTCGCCCCCAGTTACGCTAATTTGACCATGGGCCATTGGGAGCATCTATACATTTGGCAGAACAACCCCTTTGCTTCCCATCTCGTTTTTTTTCAGCCAATACATAGATGACATAGTCATCATCTGGGATGGCCCCACTTCCCTTATACCCCCATTCCTTGAACACTGTAATAATAATCATATGTGGCTTTCTTTCACATCAGTCTCGGACCCCCATAAAGTTACCTTCCTAGACCTAGAGCTATACCACCATGACAACACGATCAGTGCTCAAAATTATGTCAAACCCACCGCTGGAAATTCATATTTGCATTACAATAGCTGTAAGAAATAAAAAACCCAGAGATGATTAAATACCACCAAAATAAAGCTCTATTTGTTGAAAAAAAAATTATAAAAATTTCATACGGGTACAGTGTAGCATGACCGCGCAATTGTCATTCAAAGCGTGAGAGCGATGAAAGCTGAAAATTGGCCTGGCCAGGAAGGGGGTGAAAGTGCCCGGTAGGCAGGTGGTTAATAAGTTTTTTTAAAAAGGATAATGCACTATTGGCACTTTATATCTTTTGTTATGGGGGAGCTACATTAGAGTATAGTATCGCCAGCCACATCCCAGATGATGACTATGTCATCTATGTATCGGCTGAAAAAAAACGAGATGGACACTGATGGGGGCACTGATGGAGAGCACTGATGGTGGGCACATTGTATTTTATTTACCTCTGTTGTAATCAGGGCACTGGTGATCAGTGCCCTGGTTACATTTTTCTGTGTCCCCGAACGGCTGATCGGCTCTGCTCCTTCCTCACACTGCAGTCTCTGTGTGAGGAAGAGAGCTGGCGACGAGAGATGATCTCATATGTTTACATATGAGATCATCTTTCATTGAATGGGCCGATCTGTGATTGGTCATTTACCACGATCTGTGATTGGCCAGATTTTCCCCGATGTGCGCTCGCGGGAGCGCGCGGGGAGCCTGTTACTGGGAGGCCGTTTAAAGACGGCCTCCTGGAAATTCGAGTCCGCGCTGTAGCCATCTTTTGGCTATAGCGCGGACCGGAAGTAGTTAAAAATGAAACACACTTACATGGCAAATTGAAGTAATTGGGCATAAACAATGGTTCCAAGTGTACCCAACGTGACCGCCTGCAGTGCGGAACACGTGGTGTGGCGTGACGGCCATGTAAGTGTGTTTCTTTTTTAATAAAGTTTTTTTAAAAGGACAATGCACTATTGGAACTTTATATCTTTTGTTATGGGAGAGCTACAGTACATTAGAGTACAGTATCGCCAGCCACATCGGTGAGTTGGATATGGTGGAGTGGAGAAACATTCAGCCCACGCGTTGAAACCGCCATTGGATACCTTCTATCTGGTGCATCCATATAAACAACAGTGGTTTATGCCTACCCTCTACATACTTCTGGTAAGAAGTTTGCACTACCACCGAGGTGTCACCTCCCTTGATTTCATTTGTTCACATGTGGAAAGTGCCTATTCACCAATAAGGCTCACTGTTTAGTGTTATCTGGTAAGAGGCTATTTCTTCTATTTCAGCCTCACATATCAGTCTAAGATTAGGAAGATTGAAGATCCACTATTGATGGAAGCTTGATCTTTGGCTATTTTAGATTATTTGGATCAATTGGAGGACTTTATATATATATTTTTTTTCACGATTGTTATAAATTATATGTTTTTGCATAAAGAATTTTCACATATGGTTTTTCACACTGTATGAAGATCACCATAATATTTGGGTCATTCCAGATGTCATATGTTTAATATTTATGATTGTGTTGAGCGCACTATACCTTTTTTCACATTTATTTTCCCCATTTCAGTGCTGCCACATAATTGTATGGTTAGCGCACCCTATTTTCTTTCACAATCCTAAAAGAAGACCCACATTTACAAACAGACCTCACCGAGTGCCCCTGTTTCTCATACAGGCGCGCTAGAAACCTAAAAATCTTAATAGCACCAAGTAAGGTTCGCCCCACCAGGCCCAAAACCAACACATCCCTCACCTTTTCTCTCCAAATCAAGGGAATGTACAAATGCCGCAAAGTCCAGTGCTTGATATGTAAACATGTTAAACATGGCCTAAAAGAGTTTTCCAATAAGGGGAAAGTCCACACTCTCACAGACTTCTACACCTGTTCCTCTGAGTTTGTCATCTACTGTCTTACGTGCCCCTGCGACCTACTATACGAAGGTCGCACCATACGGACTTTACGTAAACGCTTTGGGGAGCACCGAAACCTGGTTGAAAAGGGCTCTGATAAACACAGTGTCCCCCGACACTTTACTGAACATCACTCCCAGAGCTCTGATGGACTTAAGGTGTGGGTACTAGAAGCCATCCCCGCGCACTTCCCCCCCCCCCCCCGCCGAACGCTTCAAGCGACTTTGCGTCAGAGAAAACTACTGGATATGCACCTTGGACACTTTAGCGTCAGGAGGCTTGAATGAGGGGTTAGAAATTAACATTACACTTTAACAGATGTGTGTGCGCATGTACACATGGATGTACATTTACCAATATGCGTGCACGTCAGTGCGCTTATACACCACCGAGATGTCACCTTTCATAACATATGCAAAACCTAGGTTCAACCCACCTCCTTATGCTTATTATTATTATTTTTTCTTTATTTTTATTATTATTATCATTTTTATGCTTATACTACAGAAAATATACACACCTTTGGTGTGTACTGCAATATCGCCACCTCTCCCATAGGCCAAGTCATTGTATGCACCTATTGCCCTGCCCCATTGGGATTCCAGGTGATGCCACCTATCCCTGTGCAAACTCCTGAAATCATGTACTCATATGAAAAATAGTTCCTGGCTCACATTCTGCACCTGTTTGTGACCATACGCTATCCATATTTTGATATATCCTGGTACCATTACCTACTTATTGCTATACACTTCCTCTGCATTTCTGTCATACATATGCCTCCCCTGCCATATTTATACCCCCATTGCTATATTCCCTCTATCTTGCTCATCAAGTAACGCTCTAAACATTTTTATTGTTCAGGTGCACCTTGGCATCTTTACTCCCATCCTTTTATTTTATTCTCTTTTTTATTTTTACCTTCAATTTTTTTCTTTCCACCGTCATATTTATTTTTTATTTTTAACTTTTCATTTTTTTACATTTATCATTTTTTAAATCTATAATTTTTTTTAAGTTTTACTTCCATATATGTTTAGTTGTGGATTCGCCATGGCCCACAGCCATGTCTGTAGAGACTCTTCCTGTTAACCTGATGCAAAAAAGATTATGCTTGAAGCCACGTCACATAAGCATCCTGACCTATATGTGTTTTGGGCCCCGCCCCCTCCTGACTGATGTTCTAGCAATTGCCACAGCAACAGGGTATAAAAATCCCTGTCCTCAGATAGCCACTCCCATCGTCTGATGAAGGAGCGCAGATGCTCTGAGCGCGTGCAACCCCTGTCTTCTCTTCTCCCCACCGGAAGTGACGTTGAGTAGACCGGAAGCAGGAAATTGGAGCCTCGCCGAGAGTCCTCTGCCGCCGCTGAACCCATGGACAGGCTGCTATACAACAGCCTCCACGCGGATACACCGGCACCCTGCCACCCTCCTTCACCACACTGCATTTAGGAGCAGAGGATGGATGACCCTGTTTATTTACCCATTGTACCTGTCCACGCTTACCTCAGAGTAAGTTACTACTTTTTTTTAATGTGCAATAAATCTTATGCTACACTAAGCTGGCGCCGCTCTCTTTTGCTTTTAATGTTCAAAAATTGCCAGGGGAGATACCCAATGCAAACATTTCAATGTACCAGTTGGGCCAGGGTCAATTATTTGAATTAATTCTGTTCAAATATTTGATGCTTGATCACTGGATGGGACAGGAGATCCTGCCCCATCTGTGAGAGTTTAAAAATGGAGTCTGTAGAGCTAAATTTTTAATTCACTATAGTTATAATAATTTTTCAAAGCAAAAGCGTAGAAAAAATGATGTACTTAAAAAAATGTTAGTGGATCATTCAAAAGCATTAACATATACATGTACACCAAGATACACCGAGGGCAGCTTGGTTACAATACCTACAGCTTAAACATTTATTAATAGGATAGCTACTGTAGCTACAATCAGTTGCTCTGTAAACTTACCCTGTTTGAGCAAGATATGTATCTTCTTTTTTATTTAACTATTTTTTATTAAAGTTTTTGTCATAAAATAGACAAAAGGATGACAAAAACAACCACAAAATAGTACCATGACACACAATAAGTGTATACAGCATTCTAGAAGTAAAGATTAAGGCAGCATTTGTATCAAGAAAATTATACAATAAGTAACAATGTCCATGTAATAATCCAAAGGACTGATCACAATCCAGAGAGAATGAGCAAGTCATGTAAAATATACATCAATCTCATAGAATTAGTACATACATAGTTACATAGTAGTTGAGGTTGAAGAAAGACAATAGTCCATCCAGTTCAACCTGTGTAGGTGTGTGTGGACGTATTCATTTCCCATACCCCTGAATATTTTGATCTTTGAGATGTACGTCCAAGAGTCTTTTAAAAGTAATCATACTCCCCGCATTTACCACCATTTGTGGTAGAGAGTTTCACAGTCTTACAGCCATTACCGTAAAAAAAACCCTTTGCGTAGCCTGATGGTTAAACCGCTTATCCTCTAATCGCATTGTATTGCCTCGTTTCCTCTTACATTCCTTGCGACTGAATCGTTTTCTTTTCTATGCTGAGGTCACCATTGAGGTATTTGTAAATCGCTATCATGTCCCCTCTCAGGCCTCTCTTCTCCAAGGAGAATAAATCAAGCACTTGTAAGCGCTCCTTTAAAATTAAGGTTATCCAATCCCTAGCTTAGCTTAGTTGCCCTTCTCTGGACTCTCTCCAGTTCCAACACATCCTTTCTGTGGATTGACAACCAGAACTGGACAGAGTACTCCAGATGTGGTCGGACCATGGTTTTATATAGTGGTAGGATTAAAATTTTTCGTCTCTGGAATATATCCTCTTCCTTATGCATGCTAATATTCTGCCGGCTTTGGCAGCTGCAGTTTGACATTGCATGCTAATGCTTAGTCTATCTTCTACTAAGACTCCCAGATCTTTCTCCATTCTTGATTCCTCCAGAGGTTGCCCCACAAAGCGTATTTTGCATTTGTTTTTAGTCCCCAAGTGCAATACCTTACACTTCTCCACATTAAACCTCATTTCCAATATAGTTGCCCACTCTGTTATTTTTTTCAGGCCATTCTGTAAGATTTCTGCATCATGTGAAGTTATTGCCCTGCTTAATTTTGTGTCATCTGCAAAAACTGAGATTGAGCTAATGATCCAGTCCTCAATGCTATTTATGAATAAATTGAACAAAATTGGTCCCAGGACTGAGCCTTTGGGGACCCCACTTACCACTCCAGTATGACAATAAAAACCTTATTTAAGAAAAGAAAAAACAAATAAGATGTTGATCTGTGATAGCTATATTGTGGTGGAGGTGGTGAAGTCCAAAATATAGAAATCCAATATAGCTGCCTTAATTATATCGCAATGAGGAAAAGAAAGTAAGAAAAGATAAGCAAGGGAAATAATGTACACCCTACTGGACACCCTCAACAAGCCCCGCCCAAACAAATCACTCTAACTAGGCATTAAATGATCGTGGTTTATTTTTTCTTTATACCTGTAGGCAGGTGCAGTCTGCTGTCTCCACGACAGTTGGCGCTTAATTGCAGAGGCAATGCAAAGGGAGAGGTTGTCATGGAGAACAGGGTTCCTCTATGGTTTCCTGAGTCCCTGGGGCAGTAATCCTATTGGATGTTGGCCATCCATGTGACTCTGGTTACAAGACAAGGTACTCTACCGACTGGCCCGAATCCCTTCTAAACAGCGGGACGTCCTTCAAGTTGTAGTCCCCCAGTTGAGTATCTTGGAAGTCTCCCAAGCACTCCATGTCAGCGGTCTAGTGGTACATTTTTTGCCCCATTTGTCACAAGGCCTGCCAGGAGTGTGGAAACTGTACCATCCATAATCCCCCCCCCCCCCGAAAAGGTAGCACCCATGACCATCACCATCTCTGAACAGTTTGAGTTGGTGACCATGAACTTCTTGACAATCTCCAGCACGCCCTCTGGGTATCAATATGCGCTGGTCTTTATGGGACTACTTCACTAAATTCACAGTGATAGTACCAACCAAGGACCAGACAGCTGTCACCACTGCAAAACTCTTTTGGAAGCACATTGTCTAACCGTATGGCTGCCCGAGACAAATCCTGTTGGACCAAGGCCCGAACTTTGAGTCTATGATAATGACTGAACTTTGTTGCTTAAGTGGCATCAGGAAGTCCCATACCACTCCTTATCATCCCCAAGACAGCTCCTGCAAGTGGTTTAACCACACCTTTCTGGGGATGCTGTGGACTCTAGAGCCGAGTCACCGGGATTGGTGGCACCAATACATGAGGCCGTGGTGTTGGCCTAAAACACCGTCCACAAGTCCACCGACCACACACCCTTTTTTCCTAAGGTTTTTGGCGATACGGCAAAATGACTGTGGACCTCCCGATGGGAATGCCGAAACACCTACCGCCCAGAACACCCAGCTCTTGGGTACAGGAGCATTGGGAATGGATGCAGAAAGCCAAACAGTTGGTATTGGACAAGCACAAAGAGATGGCTTTTGAGGGTCAAAAGTTCTGGAAGAACTGCCACTGGGACACAGATTCCGGTTTCTCCTTGTACTCGGGCCTCTGGCCCTCACTGACTCAGACTGACAGTTCTGTGCTGACCTAGCAACCCCATCAAGCACAAGGGATTGTACTGACATAGCACAACAGACTTTACTGACATGTCTGAGGGTGCAACCTTGGGCCCAGGTGAGGGGCAAGCGGAGGACATGTGTGATCTCTTGCTATCTGTGGCCCTCAAGCAACAAGCTGAAGACGAACCTTTGCCATGTGACTCAGCTGAAAGTCAAGAGAATCAGCTCCCTTTACATTCTAACCGCAGTCAACTCCCTGCAAGATATTCAGACTATGTTTTTGAAATTGTTTATTGCTCTGCTTAACTATACTCTGTTGTCTGTTATCCATGTTACTGTGTTTTCATGCTGTTGCGATGCTGAGGACACCAGTTAAAAAGGGGGGGTCGTGTAGGTAGGTAAAGTCTGCTGTCTCCACTGCAGTTGGCGCTCAACTGCAGCGACAATGCAGAGGGAGAGGAAGCCATGGGGAATAGGGTTCCTCGATGGTTTCCTGAGTCACTGGGGACTCTGGTGCCTCTGACTCTGGTGGCCATCTTAGATGTGTCAGAGTTTATCTAAGACTCTGGGCCCTGGGTATTGCATGCTTGATGCAAGAGAGCAATGTGGGGAAAGGTACCCTCTCTGTCAGTACTAGCAATAGGGAAAGGTTCCAAATGAGGAATTAAACTTTTGAGTGGCATCTCTTTGAATACCTTAATGATTGGGGAGGACAGATGCTGTTGGTTTGGCTGGAACCTGCTTCTTCACGTCATTGGAAAATGTGAGCTTGCCTGTTTGGATAGCTGTCCCACCAGGTCTGTTGTGAACTGTTGCTGCATTCTGAATGCTGCTGCCACTCATCCCTTCCGCCCCCTCCCACCAACACTGCCACTCATCCCTAACCCCCCCTAACACTGCCATTCATCCTATCTCCTCCACTGTCACTCCTCCCCATCCCCCCCAGCACTGCCACTCATCGCATCCCCCCACCAGCACTGCCACTTACCCTATCCCCCCACCAGCATTGTCACTCATCCCAACCCCCCCAGTACTGCAACTCATCCTATCCCCCCACTGCCACTCATCCCTTCCCCCCACCAGCACTGCCACTCATCCCTTCCCCCCCACCAGCATTGCCACTCAACCCTTCCCCCCCTCCAGCACTGCCACCCATCCCCCCCAGTACTGCCACTCATCCTATCCCCCCACCAGCACTGCCACTCATCCCATCCCCCCACCAGCACTGCCACTCATCCCGTCCGTCCACCAGCACTGCCACTCGTCTCATCCCCCACCAGCATTGCCACTCATCCCATCCCCCACCAGCATTGCCACTCATCCCATCCCCCACCAGCAATGCCACTCATTCCATCCCCCACCAGCACTGCCACTCATCCCTTCCCCCCCCACCAGCACTGACACTCATCCCAAACCCCCTAGTACTACCATTCATCCTATCCCCCCACTGCCATGCATCCCCCCCCCCACAAGCACTGCCAGTCATCCCATTCCCCCCAGCACTGCCACAAATCCCCCCCACACTGCCACTCATCCCATCCCCCACCAGCACTGTCACTTATCCCATCCCCCTTCCATTCACCCCAACCCCCCCCATTACTGCCACTTATCCCACCATCCCCACTAGCACTGCCATTCATCCCAACCCCCTCCCATCCCCCCAGCAGGTGTGTATGTACAAGAGAGGCAGGGGTTGCGATTGCTTGCTTACAGACCCCCCCCCCCCCCCCAACGGGGCTCCTAAAAAACTGCACAAAATAATGTAAAAATTAAGTTGTAAAAAAATAAAATGGTAAAAAAAGAATAAAAAATAGAATGACTAAAATAAGAAAAATACTGACACCAGTGGAGAAGCTATCAGGGTCCTAAAGGTCGCACTTGCACCCAGGCCCTGGCCTTCTGCCACCATGGGGGCGCCCCGGCTAGGGGTCAATGGGGCCCTTTATGGTTTCTTGCATCCGGGCCCTGAAGGTTCTAGTTACGCCTCTGGTGGGAAAGATAATTTGCTTCATCTCCTTGGTCAGCTGGTGAAGAAATCCCCAGAACTTTAGGGTGAGTAGAGAGATCAGGAGATTTGTTTGACCTAATTAATGGGAGGAGTTGGGTACGACCGCTCAGAAGGAACATCTAACTGAGGGACTCCCAGTTCTCTCACTCCCTCCTCAGACAGCAACAGTAGATCCCAATAAGGCCTATATTGTAATTTTTCACCTGTTTGACCAAATCTTTTTCGAACTTTAATAGTTGTTGCTCCTCGTCAAAAATGTATCTGTATGTGAGGTTCCTGGCAAAAAGATGTAAATTCTTAAATGTTTCCAACTTCTCAAGTGCTTCAGTGGGGCAAAAAATAATTCCGAACTGTAAAACTGATTCCTTCTCAGTAGTTAATCTGTAATGAGTAAGGTAAATAATATTTGGTGTTGTGTTTGGTTCTGGGGGGGGGGGGGGTAAGGGGGCAGGACATAGCTGTGCATGTTTCTTTGTTTCCTGGGCTCCCCTAGAGCAGGGGTCTCCAAGCCTCGGCCCGCAGGCCACATCCAGCCCGCTCTGCCAGCACAGGATTGCCAATCTGCTTGCTTTTAAAACAGCTACTGTTATCGGCAGTATGTATGGCAAGGCCTGGCAAAAAAAGCCACTTCTCCCACCCCCACCTGTACTGCCACGATGTGCTGTGGATTGGCTGCTAGGACCTCCGGCGTCCTAGCATCCAATGACATCAGTGCAGCACCTTCCCCCCCCGCCCGGTGTTTATGTAAGCAAACCTTTCGTTTTCGGCCTACTTGTGTAGCAACGGGAGGAAGCCGGGAGGTGCAGGAGAGCTGTAGTGTGCCCATACTGTGACAACAATGTAAGAGGCAAATTGACATAAATGTGCTAAGGATACACCGATTTACAGGAGACTGATGGGGACACAGATATGAGGGAGATTCTGATGGGGGACACTGATATGGAGATGACTCTTATGGGAGACACAGATAAGGGGAAGACTCTGATGATTGACGCATATATGGGAGAGACTCTGATGGCGCATAGATATGAGGAAGATTCTGATGGGGGACACAGATATTGGGGAGATTCTAATGGAGACACAGATGTGGTGGAGACTGATTGGGGGACACAGATATTGGGCAGACTTATGGGGGACACAGATGTGTGGGAAGACTCTGATGGGGGCACAGATGTGTGGAAAAGCTCTGATGGAGACACAGATGTGCAGAAAGGCTCTGATGGGGACACAGATGTGCAAGGAATCTCAGATGGGGACAAAGATGTGTGGAAGGCCCTGATGGGAACACAATGTGCAAGGAGACTCTGATGAGGAAAAAGATGTGTGGAAGACTCTGACGAAGACACAGATGTGCGGAAAGGATCTGATGGGGTACACAGATGTGTAGTAGGGCTCTAACAGGGACACAGATGTGCAGGAAGGCTCTGATGGGGACATAAAGGTGCAGCAATGCTCTGATGGGGACACAAAGATGCAGAAAGGCTCTGATGGGGACACAGTTGTGCAGAAAGGCTCTAATGGGGACACAATTGTGCAGAAAGGCTCTGATGGGGACACAATTCTGCAGAAAGGCTCTGATGGAGATACAGGTGCGCAGAAAAGCTCTCATGGGGACACAGAGTTGCAGACTCTGATTTCAATTCTGATGTGAGTGTAAACTCTCAAATGTTCAGATATCACCTTCAGTTATGGAAGGAAAAAAGAAAAGTGGACAGTGAGCGTTGCCTGTTTAATAAACAATAGATCATCAAGTACTTTTTTTGTACAAGCAGATGATAAAGCCTTGTGTCTCATTCAACAAAACTTTTGCAATTTTGAAGGAGTACTATTTGCATTGGCACTATGAGACTACACCTAAACAAAGTTATTCCTAATTTACAGGAACAGTGTTCAGAAATATATTAATTGAAAGCAATGGGAAAAGCAACACAGTTTGCTTTCCCAAAAAACTCTATATACATGAAAGAAAAATGTAAATGAAGCTTTAACTAGGGCCAGTTACAAAGTAGCGTATGCATTGGCTAAAGGAGGAAAGCCACTCACTGACAGATCTCATCAAGGAGTGTATGATAGAAGCAGTGGAAGAGTTATGCCCAGAAAAAGCTAATTTGTTCAAAACTTATTATTGCACCAAATACTGTTACTCATAGAATTGAGGATATAGGAAGCAATATAGTTATTCAAATTACAGAAAAGTCAAAAAATATTTGTTTATTCTCTTGCAGTTGATGAATAAACTGATGTGTGTGATACATCACAACTTTTAGTATTATTTGTGGTGAGTTAGCATCAGTGCATAGCATTCACAGCACAGTAAATGGAGAAGACATTTCAAAGAACTGCAAAAAACTGTGACGGAATATAACCTGGAGTGGAATAAACTGCAATGTGTGAGAATTGATGGAGGAAAAAACATGTGTTATGCGAAAAAAGGTTTTGTTACACAGATCACAAAAGCTTTTGAGGTTGGTGGATTCTCAAAGCCCAATCTTCTGCATTTCATTATCCATCAACAAGGATTGTGTGGAAAATATTACATAGTTACTTAGTTACATATTTGTTGAAAAGAAGGGTGCGCTGCTGTGTGAAAGGCTGCTCCCAGAATATGCGAAAATAATATGTTTAAATGTGATTGGTGCGCTTTTCTATGTGAAAAAATTCTGTGTATAAAAGGTGAACAATTTTTCAAAATATGATATATAAACCACAAAATAACAAAGAAATATATATATGGTTCTCTGTAAATATGAAAAACTCATAAGTGATATGATAAATCAAAATTTGTTATAACAATAATACATTGAACAAAAATATTCAATAATCCAATGTGTAGAAAAGTCCACATGTGTAAAGGGGTGATTTTCCTTCAAACTTATGTGATGAAAAAAACGAACGAAACAAAAGTATATGTGAAGAGTCCAATATTAAATCAATAAAATGATGAGTGATTGGATTATCCCTGCACCTTGTGAAATGCCTCCTTACCTGGCGGAAATAAGGTAAGTGCCTTAAATATAATCCTGTAATTGTGACATATAGATATCCATGTAAACACCTCCAATCGTGCACTGATCCCCCGGTGCAAAAGCAATGCAAGCCTATTACCAAATAAAGAAGAAAAACCAGCCTTTCAATCAACAGTTGAAAACTGCAGGCACTCTTCCTGTCTCCTTCAATTAGGATAGATGGCTATCGGCTCACACGGTGAATCCACAGCGTACATAAAAAATATATATGGGAAGCTGATAGTGCATTACCTTTTGATATATTTTATTGAATAAAAAGATTGCACTTACATGGTTACAGATGATTCGGACATATAATTGGTACAAAAGCAGGTATATTCAAGACGGAGAGGATCTCTGGTATGACTCGTGTCCGGCTGCAGCGCGGACCCCGAGTGACGTAATGATGGCACGCCTCCCTTCTGACGCGTTTCCTCCAATAGGGCTTCAACTGAGAATGGGAGATAGGCGCGCGCCGTCATTTCCGCCTATTTATACAGGAAAGAAGGTGCTAAGCCTTCCGGTTTCTGCAAAGAATGTCCCGAATACCGGAAGTGATTCTTTTATACAGCGACTCGCATACATTAAGGCATTTACATATTAAAACCAATAGTATATTAAAACAATTACGTATTTTTATTTGAAATTAAAAAGGCTTATGTATTCTAATTTATTGGTAAACTAACCGTTTTGTACTTTAAAAACTAATGTTTAAAATGTCTTTCTTGTGACACCGGAAGGAAGATTCTTCTGTAGTTTCCTGTTTAGGTGTTATAAAGGGACACCTTCCCAGTGTTAATTATCTATATTTATGTATAAGTAAAACCTATACACTATTAGACATTTATAACTATTGTATTTCAACTTTAAAATGCATATATATATATACATAAAATTAATTCATTTCATTATATATTAAAAATATAAAAATATTTAAAAATGTTTAAAAGTTATGAAATATGTGATAAAATATAATGAAATAAAATGAATGTATAAAAGGATATCAGGAAAGTTATTTAGCTGTTATTAATGTGGGAATTAATATCCCATTCTATGTTGTGTCCTCGAGGCCGGGAGCATTTCAATTCAAAAATCCAGAAAGTCTCCCTTCTGGAAATTGTTCTTTTTAAATTACTCCCTCTCCAATGTGGGGTATGTTTCTCTATGGCAATGATTTTCATTTTCTTGGGGTTCTTTTGATGGCATTTTGCATAATGTTGGGATACACTATGTCCAGGGAAACCTTTGTAGATATTGGCTAGATGTTCTCCTACTCGCACACTAGTGGTGCGTATAGTTCTTCCCACATATTGTTTGTTACATTCACACTGTAACAAATAGATAACTCCTTTTGTGTGGCAAGAAATGAATTCTTTGATAGGATATTCTTTGCCTGTAATACTAGATGAAAATTTCTTGGTTCTTACGGTGTGTGCTTCTTTGCAAATTCTGCAGTTTCCACAGGGATAGAATCCTTTCATATCTGGAAAAATTCTAGTAATTGTTGGTTTTTCAACTGGGTTTTGAGCTATCAAATTTTTGATGTTTGTAGCTTTTTTAAAAATAATTTTAGGTTGTTCGGGTATTGCTGGTCCTAAAATTTTATCTCCTTGCAACACTCCCCAGTATTTGCGAAATACATAATTCAGCCATTTGTAGCTAGTGGAAAATTAGGTGGTAAAGGCAAATTCAGAATGATGTTGGGACCCCTTTAAGTCCTTTTTAAGTATTTCAGAGATTTAGAAGACTATCGGGCAGGCAAAGTCTTCAAATGGCAACTAAATATGGTTGAAACAGAAAAAAATCCAGGAGAAATGGAAAAAGCTTCAGGGGATAATGCTCCTGGAAAAAGTACAGTCCCCATGGGTTTTAGAGAAACTAAAGGGGCAATCAGAAAGGAACCTGACAATCAGGAACCGACAACATCAAAGAATACCTTGGAACCAAAAAAAAAAATCATTCTCAAAAATTTAAAAACCTTAAAGAGAACACGTCTAACAACAAGGGGAAGAAGAAAGTAGAAAATAAAAGGGATAGATCACGCCCTTCTGGACAAGAATTTTACAGAAAGGAGCAAGAGTATGGACATTATTCCAGAGAAAGACAATACAGACGCTCCAGATCCAGATCCCCTAGACGTGTTCCAATGGATTATATGGGAAATTATTCAGACTCTCCACATACCCCAAGGTTTTACCCTCAGTATTCTCAAAATAGATTTGAACCATTGAGAAATGAGAGATATGAGGAAAGAGAAGATATATTTGAAACCCTATTAAGTGAGAAGCCGATTAAGTCTGCTAAGAAAATTTTTTTAGGACAGGGCCACAAGAAAGGCAAAAAAAGAAAGTAACAAAAAGAGGATGTAGAGGTGGCTCCAAACGTAACAAAAGTAATAAAGATACACAAGGAATATTTCATTTGAATGGCATTGAACTAACAGAATCTGAACAACATACCTTAAGTAAAGGGTTGAAATATGCACCCAAGAAGGCTCTAAACAAGTTTGAGACCTTTGTGGACATCCACAAGTTCATCAGAAAATTGAATGTAAAAAGACATTTTTTGTCGAAAGCTGGAGAAAGAAACTATGTTTCATATCAGCCATATTCCTCTATTCCCTCTGGGTTGAGAAATGCTTCTCTATTTAACCCTCCGGGTTTACAAAGTCAACAAGTAACTATATTTAGAGATCTTGTAATTAAAGAATTGGAGGAAAAACATGTGGAGAATAAGCCGCAAATGGATTTGAATAAAGGTATAAAAAAGTTGTGTGAAAACAAAAACCTTATAGTGAGACCAGCCGATAAAGGTGGAGGGATCGTGTTGCTCCACAAAAATGATTATCTACAAGAAATGGATAACCTTTTATCAGACAACAAAACATATGAAATTTTGAAGAAAAATCCCACCACAAAATTTAAAAAGAAACTGGAAAAATTAGTTGAAGAAGGTCACAACAAGGGGATTCTGAATAAGAAAGAAAAAGAATTTTTGGTTCCTTTATGTCCCAGAATTCCTACTATTTACTATCTTCCAAAAATTCATAACAGCCTAACTAGACCACCGGGAAGGCCCATTGTGAGTAGGATCGACTCACTTTGAGAATTGGAAATTATGTAGACTACTTTTTACAGCCATTAGTACAAGAAACTCCCGCATACCTCAAAGATACATCACAGTGTATTAAAGAAATGACACAACTAGAAATTCCAGGAGAAGTGTTGTTAGTTACAGCAGATGTAACTTCATTATATACAGTGATACCACATGACATGGGGTATGAAGCTGTGAGTACTTTTTTAGATGCCAACTATGAAATTCCTTTTAACCAAAAAAGATTCATTCTGGATTTGCTCATCTTTGGGATGGAGCATAATTATTTTTATTATAACCAGAAATTTTATCTTCAACGGACGGGTGTTGCAATGGGGGCTAAATTTGCCCCAAGCTTAGCCAACTTGTTTATGGCATTGTGGGAAGATCAGAACATCTTCACCAATAGAGCCAAGGAATTGGTGATATGGAGAAGATATATTGATGACACTTTACTAATTTGGCAAGGAGATGAAGAATCACTCGAGAGATAAATGAAAGACCTAAACTGTAATAATTGGGGAATAAGGTTTTCATATCAATATAGTAGAAGTTCCATCCATTTTCTGGATCTAACCATCTATAGAAAAGGCTCAAGTTTTGCGACTCGCTCTTATTTCAAGCCCAATGATAAAAATGGCTTTATTACCCTGGATAGTTGTCATCATCCCAAATGGCTGAACTCCGTACCTAAAAGTCAATTTAGAAGAATCCGAAGAAACTGTACTGACGATAAAGACTTTCAAAATCAAGCTTTGTTGTTAAAACAAAGATTTTTGGAAAAAGGATACGACTCGCACAAATTGAACCAAGAAAACAGGAAATCAGCCTAGTCAAACA
This sequence comes from Pelophylax lessonae, assembly GCF_965119305.1. NCBI lineage: Eukaryota > Metazoa > Chordata > Amphibia > Anura > Ranidae > Pelophylax > Pelophylax lessonae. The sequence continues at coordinate 249,877,712 of NC_138774.1, forward strand.
ATCTGTTTTGACAGAGCCAGTGAGGAAAAAGGACTTAAAGGGGTCCCAACATCATTCTGAATTTGCCTTTACCACCCAATTTTCCACTAGCTACAAATGGCTGAATCATGTATTTCGCAAATACCGGGGAGTGTTGCAAGGAGATAAAATTTTAGGACCAGCAATACCCGAGCAACCTAAAATTATTTTTAAAAAAGCTACAAACATCAAAAAATTGATAGCTCAAAACCCAGTTGAAAAACCAACAATTACAAGAATTTTTCCAGATATGAAAGGATTCTATCCCTGTGGAAACTGCAGAATTTGCAAAGAAGCACACACTGTAAGAACCAAGAAATTTTCATCTAGTATTACAGGCAAAGAATATCCTATCAAAGAACTCATTTCTTGCTACACAAAAGGAGTTATCTATTTGTTACAGTGTGAATGTAACAAACAATATGTGGAAAGAACTATACGCACCACTAGTGTGTGAGTAGGAGAACATCTAGCCAATATCTACAAAGGTTTCCCTGGACATAGTGTATCCCAACATTATGCAAATGCCATCAAAAGAACCCCCAAAAAATGAAAATCATTGCCATAGAGAAACATACCCCACATTGGAGAGTGAGTAATTTAAAAAGAAGAATTTTCAGAAAGGGAGACTTTCTGGATTCTTGAATTGAAATGCTCCCAGCCTCGAGGACACAACATAGAATGGGATATTAATTCCCACATTAATAACAGCTAAATAACTTTCCCGATATCCTTTTATACATTCATTTTATTTCATTATATTTTATCACATATTTCATACCTTTTATACATTTTTAAATATTTTTCTATTTTTAATATATAATGAAATGAATTAATTTTATGTATATGTATGCATTTTAAAATTTAAATACAATAGTTATAAATGTCTAATAGTGTATAGGTTTTACTTATACATAAATATAGATAATTAACACTGGGAAGGTGTCCCTTTATAACACCTAAACAGGAAACTACAGAAGAATCTTCCTTCCGGTGTCACAAGCAAGAATTTTTTTTTAAAGTACAAAACGGTTTGTTTACCAATAAATTAGAATACATAAGCCTTTTTAATTTTAAATAAAAATACGTAATTGTTTTAACATACTATTGGTTTTAATATGTAAATGCCTTAATGTACGCGAGTCGCTGTATAAAAGAATCACTTCCGGTTTTCGGGACATTCTTTGCAAACACTGGAAGGCTTAGCACCTTCTTTCCTGTATAAATAGGCGGAAATGACGGCGCCCGCCTATATCCCATTCTCAGTTGAAGCCCTATTGGAGGAAACACGTCAGGAGGGAGGCGTGCCGTCATTACGTCACTCGGGGTCCGCGCTGCAGCTGGACACGAGTCATACCAGAGATCCTCTCCGTCTTGAATATACCTGGTTTTGTACCAATTATATGCCGGAATCATCTGTAACATTTAAGTGCAATCTTTTTATTCAATAAAATATATCAAAGGTAATGCACTATCAGCTTCTCATATATATTTTTTATGTAGGCTGTGGATTCACAGTGTGAGCCGATAGCCATCTAGCCTCATTGAAGGAGACAGGAAGAGTGCCTGCAGTTTTCAACTGTTGATTGAAAGGCTGGTTTTTCTTCTTTATTTGGTAATAGGCTGGCATTGCTTTGGCACCGGGGGATCAGTGCATGATTGGAGGTGTTCACATGGATATCTATATGTCACAATTACAGGATTATATTTAAGGCACTTACCTTATTTCCGCCGGGTAAGGAGGCATTTCACAAGGTGGAGGGATAATTCAATCACTCATCATTTTATTGATTTAATATTGGACTCTTCACATATACTTTCGTTTCGTTCGTTTTTTTCATCACATAAGTTTGAAGGAAAATCACCCCTTTACACGTGTGGACTTTTCTACACATTGGATTATTGAATATTTTTGTTCAATGTATTATTGTTATAACAAATCTTGATTTGTCATATCACTTATGAGTTTTTCATATTTGCGGAGAACCATATATATATTTCTTTGTTATTTTGTGGTTTATATATCATATTTTGAGTGTTCAAAAATTTTTCACCTTTTATACACATTATTTTTTCACATAGAAAAGTGCACCATTCACATTTAAACATACTTAGTTACATAGTTTGTGAGGTTGAAAAAAGACATCAGTCCATCCAGTTCAACCTATGATGTGTGTGTGTGTGTGTTAGTACATTGTATACCCCCTGTATGTTGTGGTCTTTAAGGTGCCCATCTAATAGTTTTTTGAAACTATCGATGCTCCCTGCTGATACGGCTGCTTGTGGAAGCGAATTCCATATCCTTACTGCTCTGACAGTGAAGAACCTCTTACGTATTTTAAGGTTAAACCGTTTTTCCTCTAGTTTTAGTGAGTGGCCATGTGTCTTATTGTATTCCCTTTCTCTAAAACATTTGTTCCTTATGCAAGGGTCCTCACCAGTACAGTATTTGTACATTAATATCATATCCCCCCTCAAGCGTCTCTTTGCCAGAGAGAATAAGTTCAATGCTTGTAGTCTTTCCTCATAGCCAATGCCATCCATTCCCCTAATTATTTTTGTTGCCCTTCTCTGGACTCTCTCCAGTTCCAGCACATCCTTCCTGAGGACCGGTGCCCAGAACTGGACAGCATACTCCAGATGTGGCCAGACCAGAGTCTTGTAAGAATAAACTCTTTATTTCTGGAGTGAATCCCCTTTTTTATACATTCCAGTATTCTGTTGGCTTTGCTTGCAGCGGCTTGGCATTGCATGCCACTGCCAAGCCTGTTTGTTGTCCACTAGGACCCCCAGGCCCTTTTCCATCTTAGATTCACCCAGAGGTTTCCCCCTAGTGAGTAGCTTGCTTTCGTGTTTCTTACGCCCAAGTGCATTACTTTACATTTTTCAACATTAAACCTCATCTGCCATGTAGTTGCCCACCCCATTATTTTGTTCAGGTCCGCTTTAAGATTTCCACATCCTGAATAGAAGATATTGGCATGCTTAGTTTAGTATCATCCGCAAATACTGAGATTGTGCTAGATGTCCCCTCCTCTAGATAATGTATGAATAAATTAAACAAGATTGGTCCCAGGACAGAACCTTGGGGACCCCACTTTCCACACCCGCCCAATCCGAGTACTCCCCGTTTATCACCACCCTCTGGACTCTCCCCTGGAGCCAGTTCTCTATCCAGGTACTCATGCTATGGTCCATACCTACATTCCTTAGTTTGTACAGTAAGCGTTTGTGGGGAACGGTGTCAAAGGCCTTTGCAAACGATTTTTCATGAATCCATGCTGATTACTACTAATAGTACAGTTTTCATTACTAAAGTTTTGTATATGGTCCCCTCCAAAATCTTGCAGACTACTGATGTTAGGCTGACCGGCCTATAGTTACCCGGGATATATCTCGGCCCTGTTGTTTCAGTAGTGAACTTTATTCAATCTCACGGGTTTAAGCATCGCCAGTTTCTTGGTTTTCTAAAAGAAATTGATTCAAAGTACATTGACTTATTATAAACTACAGCAGTTTGATAGCTTAGTTGTGAAACAGTTCTATCATGCTTCTTTCAGCTTAGAGAAGAAATAAGTTCACTTCTAACAGAAAAGAATCTACCTAAACCACTTTTCTCAAACACTGACTGGCATTTTTTTCATATTTGACAGACCATATGAATCAAATGAATCTGAAATTTTAGGGTGAAACATACTTGATTTGTGACCTATTTGTGCATGTCAAGTCATTCAGGGCAAAACTCATTAGAAGGACAAGTGAAAGTTCATAATTTGCATAGTTTTAAATGTTGTGAAAAACCTAATGAGGGAAATGAAACAGAATTTCCTTCTTCATTTGCAAATGAAATCATTCAGGACTTGCAAAGAAAATTTCAGGAGCGATTTTCCGATCTTGATGGGAAAACGGATGAAATAAAACAGTTTCAAAATACATTTGACTGCAATGTTGAAACACTCCCAAGTCAGTTTCAATTAGAAATTATTGACCTACAATCATATGTCATGCCGAATGACAAATATAAAGAAGTAAATTTGATCCAAATTTACAAATATTTGCAGCCTGAGCAGTTTCCAAATTTGAAGGTATTTGCTCGTAGACTTGTGGCAGTTTTTGGTACAACAGGTGAGTAAACAAACATTTTCAAAAATGATGAATGTCAAGTCCAAATATCGAGCACATTTTTCGGATGATCATTTGAAGTCTATTTCTAATAATTGGCGCCTCAAGCTCAAGTACAGTGAAATTTTGAAATTAAATAATCACTTTCATCATTTACATAACATTTTTGAACATGTTTAATGTTTTGTGAACATGATGTACAAAATTCTTTGCATTATGTTTTGCTGTTCACTCAAAACTTCCAGTTCTGTGTTGAAAGGTGCAGACTAATTTTATTTTTCTTCAACCTATATGACAGGCTCAAGTTTCTTTTGAATGCCTTTGCTTTGTTTTACTAAAGTTGTTTCTCTTTTGTTCTCAACATGCTGATTACAAAAAAGATCAGTGTAAAATACTGTATATTAATTTTACACTTTTTTTATATATATTTATAAATAACTGCTTTTTTTGGCCCCCAAATATTTGTAAAATCTACAATGTGCCCCTCATACTGAAAAGTTTGGGACCCCTGATATATACCAACAAGGGGATTGTAACATTTTTTTTCTTGAGCATGTTTATGTGAGAGAATAAACGCTTTGACATTTGTGTCTAATTCTTTTTCTCATATAGCTCATACTGCTATATAGCTGGGAGATTGGGATGAGAGAGAAAGGACTGTATTAAGTAAATTTGGGAAATTGACTGTAATGGGGGAAAATCACATAACAAATACTGTAATTCCTCAAAGGGGCTAGGACAAGAAGTCAATTTGCACCTGTCAAGCAAAGATTGGCAGAAGCAGGTAAGCGGTTAGTTCAGGAACTAAGAATCTGATTCCAAACCCCCCCTGGTGTGTGCAATCTCGACCTCCCTAGTGTGTTCCCTCCTGACCTCTCTGTACTTTGCCCTCACTTCCTGCACCATGCCCTGCACTCTCCTGACCCCCTTTACTGTGCCATGCTGACCTCCCCCTCCCCATACTGTGCCCTTTTGATGCCATGTTAGGGCTCAAATTGTTTTCCCAGGGTCCAATCAATATTAACCCACATAGTCAGGATTATGAATTCCTGGAATGTACTCCCAAGAAAATGATTTTACAAGTAAAAAGAAACAGAAAAAATCCTAGTTCTCATTAATTAGATTCTGAGAAAAAGTACATACATTTTATGTATCATTTGTTTAAGTACCTTTATCTTTTGGCATTGTTTGAGAATCTAATGTTAACCTGTTCAAATATGTTAAAGACAACAACAATTTTCTTGGGGGGTTTACTTATTTTTTGCACATGGCTGTATACAAAACTATACATTTCCTACAGGAATTTGACATCTTCTAAGAACAGTTTAAACAAAAATATTTTTTTCTTCTTTTTACAGTCTATAATAAAAATATCATCTATACCATTCTCTTACTTACTTTATTATGTTCTTACATTGTTTACCTTGCTAGCTGCCCCTCATTGGGTTAACAGGCCAAAAGATAAAATCCGCAGTCCAGGAGAACATGTAAAATTCACCTGTGATGTAGATGGCAAGCCCAAACCCAAGATTACCTGGAAAATTAATGGTGAACCTGTAAAAGGTATGAAATTAAAGTCTACTAAACCTTAGTCTAATCTTGTATCTTTTCCTTTGTTTTGTTTTTATAATTTGACTCTGTCAGACTGAAGATAAAAGAGCGTGCATCAATAGGTTGTATAGTTCATATTCCCATTGCACACATTCCTGAATACAGGCACATCTATAATGCAGTGATCACCAGCTGGACAACGGATGTATGACAGATAAGTATACATGTTCTCCAGCACAGCATGGATCTTGCATAGCAGTCCAAAAACTTTTTTATTGCGAAAGGATCACATCATAACATAACAAGGTAAGTGCAACGTTTCAGAGCCACGCAGGACCCCTTCGTCAGGTATGTGATGAACGGCATTCACATGAGGTCCACATGCTTGATGAAGGGGCCCTACATGGCTCTGAAACATTGCACTTACCTTGCTATTATGTGATCCTATCGTAATAAAACATTTTTGGACTACTATGCAAGATCCATGGTATGCTGGCGAACATGTATATTCATCTATAGGTTGTTTCTGCCACCTCACCTTTGGCTATCCTGTTTTAGCAGCCAATGCGGGCAGAATAACCATCAGCTTGATGTGAATTTTCAACTGCTGGAATGGGAATATGGGGATAAAGATGGATATGGGTAACTGCGCATAGTACAACTTAAAAGTTAATTAATTATTCTACAAATTGTTATGGGCTATATGAATGTTTATACATTCCTTAGGGTTTCTCCCTTGCTTTTTTAGATTTACAGTAGTTATATTGATTTTAGATTGCTAATAGTGGGACTTTTTAGAATTATGTTTAGGATTGCTGAAAGTGAGCATTGACTTTATATGCATGTTATCTCCCCACTGGGATTTTGGGGTTCTCTCAGCTGCTGCTACTAAATTGGGATAGACATTGAAGTAGCCCCTGGTGTGCTAATTTGTGCAATAGTGCAGCTTAATTAAGCACTTGTTACCCCTTAATAAAACATACCTTAGTGCTGCACTAAATAATATCATATAAAACAATCAAAATTAATGAATAATGCTAAAACCTCAGTTGTGACAAGTGTGTGCCATACTATAGATAATATGTGAACTATTAATACTTGTGATATAATGAAATACTTCTTTAAAAACAAAGTCCACAACTATGCAAATTTTATGTAAAAATGATGTGATGAACCTTCCCGCTACCGACATTCGTGTTGTTTAGGGTGCTCACTCTTTTTTCTTCTTTCGTGCAGTTAAATTAACACATCCATGTGCCACCACGATGAGTGCCCCCCCCTCCTTAAAGTTGGGTTCCCACCTCAAATGATGTGACCTCGCACTTAAGCTCGGTCTAATAATGCCTTTTTGCCTCTCCCTGGCCTGGGGATGAGAATCCAGTTGGCCCCAATACGTACTGCTTGTCTTCTCACTCCACTCCTCCACAGCACCGTTGCAAGGCCACATACGAAGAAAGAATTCAATAGTGCTTATACCCTTAAAAGCATATCTTTATTAAAAACAATAGTATGGGTACTCACATTTTGCTGTTGCTTCCAGCGCACCAGTCTAAACATACAAAATATTCTCCAACAGCAGTTTCATTCGTGCCTGCAAGCCATCAGTCTACACTCCCGGGAGCTGGTTCTGCCTAGCCGCCGGGTGCCTTCACTAGCCTTCAATGTGACCCTGTGGCGTATCGCCACAGGGTCACATGTCTTCATCAGGGGGGATATTCACATGGTATTTATAGTATATCACACACTTGTCACAGGTTTTAGCAGTTGGTATTTTTCAATAATTTTTGATTGTTTTATATGATATTATTTAGCGCAGCACAAAGGTTTTTTTATTATGGCACTATACACTTTAGTATGAGATGGTGATCAGTGCTTGCAGCTGGCTTGATTGAAATAGTATTGGTCGTAGTAGCTCGTAGGATCCTTTGATATTTGCACTTATTAACCCCTACCTACCCTTCATTTTTTTTTGCATTGTTGTGAAAATATAAATGCAAAAATGCCTTTATTTACCGTAATTTACAAATAACTTTGCCACACTTTTTACCAGAAAATTTTAATGTTGTTTTAAACTGTACAGACAATAGAATAACTTTTTTCCCTTTATACCCATCTATTGTCTATAGATTGTATAAAAATAAATTTCTCTTTTGTTTATTGATGGACACAGCGCTCCATATTCTGAATCATAGGATTATATCGCTCCCTACAGGGGTAGGATACTAGGCAGAAAAAATACGTGGCTATGCCTATGGGTAGTCCTAGCTGGTATACATCCCCCTCTCTGCTATAGGCCTTCAGTTTTTTTTTCTGCCTAGTAAAAAGTAGGGACCTAGTTCCCTGCCTGGATCTTTGGTCCAGGCATTTTTTTCCTTTTAATGGAATTTTTCTTCTGTTTCTTTTCCTGTGAGATCTACAATCAACTGACAGGCTGGGCGACAGGCTGGATAGCTAGATCCCCCCAGTCTCGCCAGCGGGGGCGGGTGGGCATACCGCCAGCAGGCTGTTGTGGGTGCTGGCTGTTTGTGGTCCTGTGCCTGGAGCCCCCCTTTCATTGTGGATGTGGCCTGGGCTCCAGGGGTCCCTTCTGGGTCCCTGGGAGCCTCATGGGCACTGCGTGTGATGGCCATTTTGCAATGGTCAGCGCCATTGTATTGGGGCCTGTGTGATTCTCTATGCCAACGGCCATGTTTGGTTGGTCCGGCATGCATTAGGAGCTGCAGCCATGACAGTGGATCCTCTGGGTGGTGAATATGGCTGTGGGGCTCCTTTTCCCCTGGTGTTGACTCCTGGGTTTTCTTTTCCCCTGGACGCCGCACATGGATACAGGCTATCTCTGGTGCAGACTGGTGCTACTCTGGTGGGGTCCCTCCCTCTCTCTACTGCAGGTTGTGCGGTGCTCTGCTTTCGGGTACCCCTGTGGTAATACATGTGCGGTGCCTTCGTGGGTGAGTCCCCTAGCATTGCTAGACACTTTTTTGCTGGTGGGTTCCCCCTTTTCCTCATGGAGTCTCAGGAGCATGTTTCCCCACCTGACAGGCCCAGACTGGGACAAAAAATAGGCCCGGGCATTTTAGGCTGAGCAGCCCATTTTTTTTTTTTTTTAAACAAAATGACCAATGATGAACAACTACCAGTTTCTCTATGTTTTTTAGTTATATTTAGCCTGCACACCCATGCGATCCGATTCTGCAAATCGCGCTGTGTTTTGAAAACCGATTGCGGGGTGTCGTTAACCTAACATACACTCCGCAATCTGTTTGCATGGATGGGTTGCTTTTTAGATGCAGTCCGCATTTAGTGTGAACCCAGGCTAAGAGATAACAGGTAATTTTAGGGTACATTTAAAATATATTACCCAATTTTTGGGTAAAATATAAAAGATGAGTTTGTGTCAAGTAAATAAATACCCAACATGTCAAACCTTAAGACTATGCATGCCTGAAAATAGCAACACATTTCAGTACCCTATATTTTCCATAGGCAAAGCTATTAAAGATCATAGAGGTCATCAGTTCAGAGTTAACCATGAATAATGATCCTGTGTAGTAAAATCAAGGTTTTTGTTCACAGGCGCCCCCAAAATTTGTATGTAGTTTCGTATGGGGGTGGTGGGATAGGGATGACATCAGTAGTGGTGGTAGGATAGGGATGACATCAGTGGCAGTGGAGGTGGGGATAGGGATGACATCAGTGGCAGTGGGAATAGGAATGACATCAGTGGCAGTGGTAGTGGGGATAGGGGTGACATCAGTGGTGGTGGAGATAGGGGTGACATCAGTGGCAGTGGTGGTGGGGATAGGGGTTACATCAGTGGCAGTGGGAATAGGAATGACATCAGTGGCAATGGGGATTGGGATGACATCAGTGGCAGTGGTGGGGATAGGGATGACATCAGTGGCGGTGGTGGTGGGGATAGCGTTGACATCAGTGGTGGTTGGGATAGAGATAACATCAGTGGTGGTTGGGATAGAGATAACATCAGTGACGGTGTTGAGGATAGGGATGACATCAGTGGGAGTAGTGGTAAGGATAGGGATAACATCAGTGGCAGTGGTGGTGGGGATAAGGATGACATCATTGATAGTGGTGGTGGGGATAGGAATGACAATGTTCACTGCCTCTGATGTCATCCCTATCCTCACCACCATTGCCACTGATGTCATCCCCATCCCCACCTCCCCACCACCACCGCTACTGATGTCATCCCTATTCCCCCCATCACCACTGTCTCATGGGAGGGGTGGAGATCAGACAGAGGGATGGCGGTGGGAGGGATGGGATCAGGCTGAAGGATGGCGGTGGAAGGGATGGGATCAGGCAGAAGGATGGGATCAGGCAGAGGGATGGCAGTGGGAGACATGGGATCAGGCAGAGGGATGGCGGTGGGAGGGATGGGATGAGGCAGAGGGATGGCGGTGGGAGGGATGGGATGAGGCAGAGGGATGGCGGTGGGAGAGATGGGATGAGGCAGAGGGATGGCGGTGGGAGAGATGGGATGAGGCAGAGGGATGGTGGTGGGAGGGATGGGATCAGGCAGAGGGATGGCGGTGGGAGGGATGGGATCAGGCAGAGGGATGGTGGTGGGAGGGATGGGATCAGGCAGAGGGATGGGATCAGGCAGAGGGATGGCGGTGGGGGGGATGGGATCAGGCAGAGGGATGGGATCAGGCAGAGGGATGGTGATGGGAGGGATGGGATCAGGCAGAGTAATGGCGGTGGGAGGGATGGGATGAGGCAGAGGGATGGCGGTGGGAGGGATGGGATCAGGCAAAGGGATGGCTCTTGGAGGGATGGGATCAGGCAGAGAGTCCCCACCCTGCCTAACTATCTCCACCCTGCCTCATCATCTCCATCCTCAGCCTGTCTCCTTATCCCCAGCTTGCCTCACCATCTCCATCCCTAGCTTGCCTCATCATCTCCATCCCCAACCTGCCTCACCATCCCCAGTCTGCTTGACCATTTCCAGCCTGCCTCATCATCCCCATCCCACCCCACTATGCCCATCGCCAGCCTGCCTCACCAGCTCAGCTAGGACATTACTGCTGGAAACTGGGCAGATTGTCTTTAATAAAGTAGCAATTAAAAGTCCACCCAAGCGCTTTTGTGTTTGTTGTGTGTGCCCTTTCCTTACTTACCTTGCAGCAGGCCTTGGCTCGTGCGTGGTGTTGTTGTTGTCTGTCACTCTGTCTGCGATGCGTTCAGCGACACTGTTCTTTCCCGCTTCTTCCCGTTCCCGACAAGCAGAAGGGGTCCCCGGCCTCTAGCTCCACCCCTTCACAGTGACTAAGTGAGCCACCTGACCCCTTCGTCCATGGTCCACCCCTCCTGAGGTACGCCGGCTGCGGAGCCGGCCGCAGTGAGCGGCGCTGGGCTCAGCTGCGCATCAGCCCGGCTGCCAGCCCAGTGCTTAGGAGTGGTGGGGAGTCGGGGGGGACATACCCGGGTGACCAGATGTGGTAATGCGGCCCTCTCCGCGGAATCGGCCGCGGAGAGGCTAGCAGCGGCAACTGGCATCGGAGGGACACACACATCATGCGCCCGGAGCGGAGGCCTCGGCCCACCGGGCATATGCCCGGTCTGCCCTATGGCCAGTCCGGGCCTGCCACCTGACCCCCCTCTTGGAGGCAGCAGGTCCCTCTGGTGCATAAGGAGAACTATGATTTAATTGGTATTGCTGAATCTTGACTTCATTCTTCACATGATTGGGCTATTAATATTCCTGGCTATGCTCTCTTTTGGAAAGACAGGGTAAAACAGAGGGGTGGTGGTGTCTGTCTATGTGAGAAGTCATCTCAAAGTGAGTGTGAAAGAGGACTTAGTTGATGGAGAGTGTGCTGAGTCTGAAGCAGTATGGGTTGAAATGTACATGTGTGTGCGTAATTTAAAGATTATCATTGTTTGTTATAGACCTCCCAGTATTAATGAGGAGGTGGAGACTCAGCTCCTGGCACAGATAGAAAGGGCTGCAAGGGCTTGGACAGTGTTAATAATGGGGGATTTTAACTACCCAGACATTGACTGGAGTAATGGCACTGCTGAAACAGTTAAAGGGCAAAAATGTATAAACCTATTACAAGACAATTTTATGGTGCAGTTTATTAAGGCCCTTACTAGAAATTAGGCTCTGTTGGACCTGGTAATCTCAAACCATGCAGAGCTTATTAACCACTTGCTGACCGCCGTACAACTATTTACTGTGGCAGTCAGCCCCCTACAGGCAAACCGACGTAGGGCTACGTCGCTCATTCCCGCCGCTCTGGTGCATGCCCCCGCCGCCGCTGATGGCCTGATTGGGTTCAGAACCGATCAGTCATCAGGTCCAGGCCAATGATTTTTGGCCTGGACCTGTTGATCGGTCCGGCCCAATGAGATACTGATCTGTGCCTGTGTAATGTAAACACAGGCACAGAAAAGACCTGCTCTCCCCTCCCATGATCCTTTTTGGATTCATCGAGAGGAGAGAGCAGATCTAAACTATGAGTACTGCACCAAGCACCCACACACACACGTTAGATAGGCACATTTAACCCCCGATCGCCCCCCAGTTAACCCCTACACCCCCTGTCACAACACACACTGTATACTGTATATAGCATTTTCCTATATACCTGTATAAGTGTGACTTGTGACCAGGTTTAGCGCTTTTACACTTAGGATACCCACCAACCCCCATAAAGATTTAACCCCCTGATCCCCCCCTGATCACCCTCAGTTAACCCCTTCCCCCCTGTCACATTGCACACTAATAAACAGGTAATATAGTGTTTTACTGTATTTTGTATTAGTGTGATTGTGACTTGAGTTAGCGCTAGCAAGTTAGTTTCTGTCCCAAGGAGGTTTACGGTCCCCGTCACCCCCCCCCATAAAGATTTAACCCCCTGATCCCCCCCGATCACCCCTACACCCCCTGTCACAACACACACTGTATACAGTATATAGCATTTTCCTATATACCCGTTTAAGTGTGACTTGTGACCAGGTTTAGTGCTTGCGGCCCTTCCTTTTATACTTAGGATATCCGCCACCCCCCAATAAAGATTTAACCCCCTGATCCCCCCCTGATCCCCCCAGTTAACCCCTCCCCCTGTCACATTGCTCACTAATAAACAGGTAATATAGTGTTTTACTGTATTTTGTATTAGTGTGATTGTGACTTGAGTTAGCGCTAGTGAGTTAGTTTCTGTCCCAAGGAGGTTTAGGGTCCCTGCCACCCCCCAATAAAGATTTAACCCCCTGATCCCCCCTATACCCCCTGTCACAACACACACTGTATACAGTATATAGAATTTTCTATATACCCGTATAAGTGTGACTTGTGACCAGGTTTAGCGCTTGCGGCCCTTCCTTTTATACTTAGGATACCCGCCGCCCCCCCAATAAAGATTTAACCCCCTTATCTCCCCTGGTCACCCCCAGTTAACCCCTTCCCCCCTGTCACATTGCACACTATACACAGGTAATATAGTGGTTTACTGTATTTTTGTATTAGTGTGATTGTGACTTGAGTTAGCGCTAGCGAATTATTTTCTGTCCCAAGTAGGTTTAGGGTCCCCGCCACCCCCCCAATAAAGATTTAATCCCCTGATCCCCCCCGATCATCCCCAGTTAACCCCTTCATTGCCCTGTCACAGTGTCACTTTTATAGTGTACAGTTTTTTTTCTGATTACTATTATTAGTGACACAGGTGACATTAGTTAGTGTTAGCATCAGTCTAAGATAGCGCAGATCCCCGGCGCATAGTTAGAAATAAACCCTTGATTACCACACACACACACACACACACACACACTTCCATTACTAGTATAGTGTTTGAACAGATCAATATCTGATCTGATCAGAACTATTCTAGTGTCCCCATAGTTTAGGGTTCCCAAAACGAGGTGTTTGCATGATCAGCACTGATTCCTGCCAGCACCTGCGTTTAACCCCTCCGCCCAGCCCAGTCCCACCCCACCCCACCCAGGCAAGTGTAGTAATCAATAGATTACTGTCACTTACAAAAAAACACAACACACAAAACCGCTGTGTTAACAGAGTCAGGCCTGATCCCTGCTAGCATTAGCAGTTTTTTTTATAGCGGTTGTAATAGTCCTTGACAACCAGGTGCTTTTTTTTACCTGTGAGTCACACTACTGTACCAGTAAATTTAGTTACTAAAATGACCAAACGGTGGTACAGTAGTGCAGAGACTTACAGTATACTGACCATGTCAGATGAGAGCGAAGGGGAAGCCTGGCAGAATCAGGATCAGTATACGAACCTGAAGAGAGCAGCGGCTCCCTGACAGACAGCTCTGACGACAGATGGGTCCTTGTTAGAACCAGGCGTACCCGACCCCATTCTGGAGTTGCTGAGATGCAGGAATCGCAGGGTGCTCGTATGGAGCAGAGTGTCGGTACTAGTGCCGCTCATCCTTCTGGTGGCCTGGCAAGCGCCAGCGGCCTAGTACACTCTGGACCTAGTACAACTAGCACTGCAGTAACACTTGGTGACAAGGCGAGTCCCATAAGTGCAGTTGAATCTGGTGCGGTGGCTAGCACAAGTAGTGGCCCGCAGCCACCGCGTATTAGAAGACAGGCCCGTAGAGCCCATAGTGTCCTCCCTGATGCGCTGGCATATCCCAATTGGCAACCCACTGATACTACAGCGCAAGTACTTCCCCCTTTCACTGCCCAACCTGGAATCCACGTGGAAACACCCCTGAATTTTTATGAGCTGTTCTTCACGGAAGATCTTTTCAGATCTATTGTGGATCAATCAAATTTATATGCACAACATTTCATCGCCGCCAACCCAAATTCACCCCTTGCCAGACCATTCGCCTGGAAACCTTTAATGGTTCCCGGTTTTAAAATCTTTCTGGGCCTTTCCCTCAACATGGGCATAACCAAAAAGTGTGAATTGCGACTATATTGGTCCACTAACCCAATTCACCATATGCGCGTGTACTCTGCCTCCGTGTCCAGGGTGAGATACGAGCAAATTCTGCGATTTATGCATTTCAACGACAATGAAATCTGTCGTCCTTGGGGAGACCCTGAATATGATCGGCTCCACAAAATTCGGCCCCTCGTAGACCACTTCAATCAGCGGTTTGCAGCCTTGTTTACCCCCGAACAAGTTGTCTGCATTGACGAGTCCCTGATTAAGTTTACTGACCGCCTTGCTATGAAACAGTACCTCCCCAGCAAGCGTGCCAGATACGGGGTCAAACTGTATAAACTCTGTGACAGGGCCACAGGCTATACAGTTAGTTTCCGGGTCTATGAGGGAAAAGATAGCTCTGTGGAGCCCCCCAACTGCCCAGACTACATAGGAAGCAGTGGCAAGATAGTTTGGGACTTGGTGTCACCCTTATCCGGAAAGGGGTACAATTTGTACGTGGACAACTTTTACACAAGCGTGCCACTATTTAGTCACCTTCTTGAATTACAGTTTGGCGCATGTGGCACTGTGCGACCTAATCACCGAAAAATGCTGCATGACTTTAATCATGTCAGAGTGTATAGAGCTTTGGAGAGACAGCAACATGTCCCTCAAAGTCGTGTCTAAGACAGGCTGACCTAAGGTGGGGAATGCTGCAATAGAGTTATGGAGGCTGTCCTGTGGAGGGTTGTTTAAAAGTGCAGAGCTTACCTCCGTGCCCGGCTCTACATTGTGGGTCAGCTTCTGCTTAGTTTTGGCAGGGCTGTTGGAGGGAGAGGAAGAGCTGCCGTGAGGCTGGTCTGTGTCCTCCGTTCGGTCCCTGCGGGAGCCTGCTGTTGTATGAGGCACCTCGTGATGAGGCTGCAAGGCCTCCCATGCCATCTTGGATGAGCGGCTTGTGCAGCGGCAGGTAGAACTCTGTCAGTTTGTGGGGAGCCGAGCGATCCTTCCTCCGCTTCCACATGCCTGCAAGGGTCTATGCTATCAATCGGGAGATTTGTCGCTGGATGTGCCCTTTGGAGCCGCTGAGACACAGAGCAATCTTAGAAAGTGTCCATCGTGGTCGGCTTCCGGTCACGCCCCTGAGTTTTTTTTTTTTTTTTAGATCTAGAAAAAGTCTTTGATTCGATAGATTGGCAATATATGTCAACAGTTTTGGAGGCATACGGGTTTGGCCCCAAGTTTAGGCAGTGGACCATAACCCAACTGCAGCCATTAAACGGTCTGATCTATGAATTTTTTCCGGTAAGACGCGGCACCAGACAAGGGTGTCTGATTGTCTCCTGGGATATTTGCGCTGTTAATTGAAACTATGGCTGTCGCACTGAGAACCTTGCCTGGGGTGCACGGTATTCAGGTTGGAAGTCTGAAAGAAAAGGTGGCATTATATGCAGACGACATGGTATTGTTTTTGAGCAATTCTGATGCTTCCGTAGCAGCTGCTTTATCCATTTTGAACTCCTTCGCTGGCTTCTCTGGGTTGAAAGTGAATTGGAGCAAATCTCAAATTCTTCCACTAAAAATACCTTCTCCATCTTGCAGGGTTGCGGCTAATTGCCCCTTACAGCAGGTAGACAAGGTCAAATACTTGGGTATTCATATTTCTAATTCAGTCTCAGACTTCGTTACCTTAAATGTTACCCCTTCATTACAGGCACTGAAATGTAGATTACAGGCTTGCAGGCTTAGCAAAACCTTCCCTTGACACTCATTGGGAAAGTCAGCCTACTAAAGATGAAGTTTCTGCCGTTATTCCTATATGTGTTCCGTAATTCACCTGTGTGGATTCCAGAAATATACTGTATATTCTGGAATATTGACAGACTGGTCTCTGCTTTATGGAATGGGCGAAGCCCTAGGTACATTACAGGTACTACAGCAACCAAAGAAACAAGGGGGACTAGCGGTACCAAACCTCCTTCGCTACTATCTGGCGGGACAATTGGTGTTTGCTCATAGGTGCCTGACCCTCCCAGAGGAGGATGTGGCAGTCGCTCTGGAGGCTGCAATAGTAGGCTCCTATGAAGCCCTAACTCCTCTCCTGCTCAGAGGTAATAAGGCTCCTTACCCCATCACTACCTCTATGCAAGTAACAATTAGAGCTTGGGTGGTGGCTGGCAAGGCGGAATCTGGAAGTGCCCAGGCAATATCACCACACTCCCCACTGTGGAATAATCCTCAGTTTCCACACTTGTACAAGTTCCTAGACACAATATATGGACCAAATTTTTATATTCATCAAAAATACACTACCCCACCCAGACTGGCTAGAATTTTTCCCTCCCAGTCGTCCTGCTGTCGGTGGTGCACCCCACCTCAGTCACATTGCATGCTTATAGTTTTCTTCTTTTGTATGTTTTGATATTTGCCACCACCCCTTTTTTGGGTAATATGACCCTTAGGGTTAATGATATGATCTAGTCTACACTATTTAAGCTGTTTTGTGTCACTTATGTGTTAGCTATGATTAAGGCCTGATGGCGGAAACGCATTGGCTTTTTATTTGACTGTTCACATGCTACAATAAAAACTATGGTTTTAGCCGACGTCCATGGCTCCAGCCTTGTTTTTTTTGTATGGATTACATGGTTTACACCTGGGGCACTAAGAGGTTTGCCTCAGATCTGACAAGCTGGCATCCTCCGCCGGGCAGAAGGTTTCGTTCTGACCCTCTCCACCATGCGCATTCCAGGAGTGGAAAACTGGCAGGCAGAGTATCTCAGCTGGCTGGCATTGGACCAAGGGGAGTATTCCCTTCATCCGGACGTGTTTTATCAAATATGTCTCCAGTGGGGCAACCCCAAAGTGAATCTGTTGGTGCCCTGACTCAACAGAAAGGTACTGAGGTTTGTGGCCAGTATCGTCTGATCTATGCCTTTCCTTCTATCAAGCTTCTGCCATGGCTTTGTGCAGAATCGAGGCTGGGAGGACATTCTAGTTGCCCCGGATTGCTTTCGCTGGTCTTGGTATGCCGACCTGGTGTGGCTGGTAGCCAACATCCCTTGAAGACTGTCTCTTAGTCCCAAGGGCCAATCTTCCATCCTGCTTTACAGTCGCTGGCTTTGACTGTTCTGAAGTATAGAGGTTTGATAGGGTCAGTGATTCCAACACTGCTGAAAGCTGGGAAGTCTACCTCGTATGTGGAAAGCATACATTTCGTGGTATTAGTCAATTGGTGTTCACCCTCGTTCTTTCAATAGCTTGGATTTTGACCTTCCTTCAGCAACCCCTGGCCATGCACTCCCTGGTGTGTACCTTTATTCAAGGGGTTCGACATCTTACTCCACCAGTGCTGTCACCTCTGCCACCTTTGGATCTGAACTTGGTGCTTTCAGTTCTCCAGAAACCTCCCTTTGAAAATATTCGGGAGATTCCCCTGCTTACGCTGTCCCAGAAGGTGGCTTTTTTGGTAGTTATCACCTCTGCTCGCAAGGTGTCAGAACTGGCAGCACTATCTTGTCGTACTCCTTACTTGGTTGTCCACAAAGATAAGGTGGTTCTTTGCCCATGTCCATCGTTCCTTCCAAAGGTTGTCTCTGATTTCCATTTGAACATGGACAATGTGTTGCCTTCCCTGTGTCCAAGGCCCATACATCCTAAAGAATTTGCACTGCATGCTTTAGATGTGGTTCGGGCGATTCAGGTGTATCTGGCAGCTACAGAGTCTTTTCAGAGATCAGACTCACCGTTTGTGGTCACGAATGGGCCAAGAAACGGCTGTCCCCTTCTGCGACCATTCCAAGATGGATCAGACAGACGGTGACTCTTATTCGATCAGGGGTCAGGTGCCTCCTTTCCCTGTCATGGCGCACTCGGACGCTTAGTGCTTCATTGCCCTTCCGTCATCAGGCGTCAGTGGCGCAGGTATTGCAAGGCGTCCACCTGGTCGTCGGTGCAAACTTTCACAAAATTTCACAAAGTGGATGTGTTGGTATCTGCAGATTCTTCTTTTGGTCGCAAAGTTTTGCAGGCTGCTGTTTAGAGGATCTGTTTCCTCTTTGGAAATGTGTTCAGGTTGGGCTCTAGTTTTTTTTTTTTTTGAGGGATGTCCCAATGGTTCCAGAATCTGTGTTTGTCAATGAACAAAAGAGAAAATGGGATTTTTTACTTACCGTAAAATCCATTTCTCTGCGTTCATTGACGGATGTAGCACCCACCCCTCTATGGAGTCAAGATACTTCTGACACTGCTCGCTACTAAACTGAAGACCTATAGCAGAAAGGGGGAGTATACCATTAGGGACTGCCCATAGGCATAGTCAAGCTCTTTTTTCTGCCTAGTGTCCTACTCCGGTAGGGGGCAGTATAGCCCAATGGTTCCAGAATCTTGGAGAGCTGTGTCCATCAATGAACGCACAGAAAGAGTATTCGAGCTGCATCCGGATTGGACGGTGTTTAGCGTGAAAAGTAATTAGTGGGGACAGTTGGGCAGCCTGAAAGTACCTGAGCAGGTCTGGAACTCTTAAGCCTCCCCTTACTCTAGCAGCATAAAGTGTCTGTCTTTCTATTCACCCTGGACCCCTTGTCTCCCCAAATATGCATTACTAGTTTTTTGTTGAAATTTCTTTAAATCAGACATTTTAACCTTTTTTGCTGCCAGGCCCTGCTTTCCACATTAAACTTAGCTGGCCAGGCAATTTTTGCAATTTTCCCATTGCTTTTTTATTTTTCCTATACAACTTTAGCAGCAGTTAAAAAAAAATATAAGGTGCTACTGATTTTTAGGGCCCAATGATATTTGCGCAAAGGTTTATCAAAACAATATTTTTGATAAAAATACACTAAAATCATTATTAGCGGATAAAAACAGCACATTTTACAAAATTCCTACTAAACATAAAAGCTAACCTGTAATGAGTTAATAAATAACAAATATTTGTAAATTTTAAATTCCAAAATGGTGAAAATCGAACATACGCAAAGATGTAAATATCCAAATTTCTCTCCAAATCTTTAGGTTTTCATTTTTCACTTACAGCTTTCAGAGTTTGTTAAAGACCCCCCAAATCATATATTTTCTGAAAGCATAGGACCAGTAGAATAAAAGGAAGGTGCTACTGTTTTTTTGGCCCCCGCATTAATTGTGCAAATGTTCATCATATCACTATTTTCACAAAAAATACACTAAAATCATTATTAGTGTACATAAACACAACATAACTTACAAAATTCCTGCTAAATTGCTACTAAAGCATAATTTACATGTGGCATACTAAAGTGTATGCCCTTGGAGGGCCATGTTTACCTGCATGGGGATGTACAGGTGTTTTGTGCACCCCTGTGCAAGCAGTCCCATTTACTGTATGTCAATTGGGATGCAACGGCTGCACAGGCATAGCCGCTGCTCCCAGCCTGACATCTGTGTGAATGTGGGTGCAAGACCCTGAACGCAGGCAGTGTGAGCTCAGGGACATGCACCCGGATCAACATGAATGTCAAATTGGGAGCAATGGGTCTGTTCGTGCAGTTGTTAAATCCCAAATTACATCAATGGGACTGCCTTTACAGGGATGCACAGATCACCTGTGCATCCCTGTACAGGTGAGAACGGCCTTGCAGGGGTGTATCCCTGTACAGGTAAATACTGCCTTGCAGGGGTGTACCCTGTGTATACCCTGTGTGAACAAGGCCTTAGGCCCCTTTCACACGAGCAGACTGATCGGGTCCGTCTGTCTGTTTTTCATGTGGATTCGATCAGACCACCCATTGTTCTCTATGGAGAGGCTGATGTAAATGGACATGTGTCCGTTTACACCCACCTGCATCCAATCCGGTCTGCCAAAAAGAGATGGATGAGGATCTGTTCCCCATACATCTAGCAGATTGAATTGGATGGAAACAGACAGGCGGTCTGTTTCCATCTGACCGCCCCATAGAAAACATCGAGCTGTGTATGTCCACTCTGCATCAGCAGGGATCACACGGACCTGTCGTTCGCCTGCTCAGTGGGGATCAGTGGACAGATCCCCACTGAGCAAGTGCATCTGATTGACGCAAATGTGAAAGGGGCCTTACTATGTTTTTTTTTTTTTCTTTATATACACTGCTCAAAAAAAATTAAATGGACACTTTTTAATCAGAGTATAGCATCAAGTTAAGTAAACTCCTGGGATATTGATCTGGTCAGTTAAGTAGCAGAGGTGGTTGTTAATCATTTTAAGCTCCTTTGGTGTTAATTAAATTGACAAGTGCACTAGATGGGCAACAATGAGACGACCCCCAAAAAAGAAATGGTTTTACAGGTAGAGGTCACTGACATTTTTTTCCCCACTCCTCTTTTTTGATGGTTTTTCACTAGTTTTGCATTTGGCTAGGGTCAGTGTCACTACTGGTAGCATAAGGCGATACCTGGACCCTATAGAGGTTGCACAGGCAGTCTAACTCCTCCAGGATGGCACATCAATATGTACCATTGCCAAAAGGTTTCCTGTGTCTCCCAGCACAGTCTCAAGAGAATGGAGAATGGAGGAGATTCCAGGAGACAGGCAGTTACTCTAGGAGGGCTGGACATGGCCGTAGAATGCCCCTATCCCTTCAGGAGGATCGGTATCTGCTTCTTTGTGAAAGAAGGAACCGGAGGTGTGAATGTCTCTGACCAAACAATCAGAAACAGACTTCAGGAGGGTGGCCTGAGGGTCCGACGTCCTCTAGTGGGCCCTGTGCTCACTGCCTGGCACCGTGGCGCTTGATTGGCATTTGCTATTGAACACCAGAATCGACAGGTCCACCACTGGCATCCTGTGCTTTTCACTGATGAGGGCGGGTTCACCCGGAGCACATGTGACAGACATGAAAGGGTCTGGAGAAGCCAAGGAGAACGTTATGCTGCCTTTAACATCGTTCAGCATGACCGGTTTGGTGGTGAGTCAGTGATGGTCTGGGGAGGCATATCCATGGAGGGACGCACAGACCTCTACAGGCTAGACAATGGCACCCTGACTGCCATTAGGTATCGGGATGAAATCCTTGAGCCCTACGCTGGTGCAGTAGGTCCTGGGTTCCTCCTGGTGCACGACAAGTCCCGGCCTCATGTGGTGAGAGTATGCAGCCGGTTCCTGGAGTATAAAGGAATTGATACCATTGAATGGCCCCCACGCTCTCCTGACCTAAATCCAATAGAACACCTCTGGGACATTATGTTTCGGTCCATCCAATGCCGCCAGGTTGTACCTCAGTATGTTCAGGAGCTCAGTAATGTTCTGGTCCAGATATGGGAGGAAATACCCCAGGACACCATCCGTTTTTTCATTAGCAGCATGCCCCAAAATTGCCAGGCATGCATACAAGCATGTGGGGTCGTACAAACTATTAAGTACCATTTTCAGTTGCTGCAATGACATTTTAGCAAAATGGACTAGCCTACTGCATAATTTTTTCACTTTTATTTGGGGGGGGGGGGGTCTTTGAATTTAGCCCTCTGTAGATTGATCATTTTCATTTCCATCAAATGATGTGGCATCCTTTCGTTCCTAGCACATTACCCAGTCCTTATCAGTATGGTTATCCAGCATATTTTTCCCCATTGAGATCTGATGTGTTTTCAAAGTGTTCCTTTAATTTTTTTGAGATATGGAGAAAAAACATTTGCAAGTCTCAGTATAGATGGGTATAGAGGTAGCGGGAAGGGGAGATAAGTATCATTACCGTATATACTCGAGTATAAGTCGACCCGAGTATAAGCCGAGGCCCCTACTTTTACCACAAAAAGATGGGAAAAATGATTGACTCGAGTATAAGCCTAGGGTGAGAATACATGGCGGCGGGCATGGTACAGGAGAATGCAGGGTGGCAGGCATGGTACAGGAGAATGCAGGGTGGCAGGCATGGTACAGGAGAATGCAGGGTGGCTGGCATGGTACAGGAGAATGCAGGGTGGCTGGCATGGTACAGGAGAATGCAGGATGACTGGCATGGTACAGGAGAATGCAGGGTGGCTGGCATGGTACAGGAGAATGCAGGGTGACTGGCATGGTACAGGAGAACGCAGGGTGACTGGCATGGTACAGGAGAACGCACAATGACTGGCATGGTACAGGAGAACGCAGGGTGACTGGCATGGTACAGGAGAACGCAGGGTGACTAGCATGGTACAAGAGGATCCGGGGTTGTGGGCATACTACAGGAGATGCAGTGCTGTGGGCATGGTACAGGTGGACCATGCCCGCAGCACTGCATCTCTTGTAGTATGCCCGCAGCCCTGCATAATGGCAGGTAGTGCAGCTGTTTCACTTACCTGTTCCAGAGGCGCCTTCATTTTAAAAATGGTGCCGCCCGGCGCAGACCCGTCATTGCGCACGCTCGTATACGTTCGGCTATTCCCGGCCAGTCCCAAGCGGCGGCGGCATTTTTAAAGCTTAAGCACGTCGGAGCGGCCAGGGACTTTTTTTTTTTCTTGACTCGAGTATAAGCCGAGGGGGACGTTTTCAGCACAAAAAAATGTGCTGAAAAACTCAGCTTATACTCGAGTATATACAGTATGTTGTCTGCGGACAGAGCACATTTATGGACTAGACTAGACCCCCACAAGGTATACCTTGGATGTCCTGATTATCTCAAATTCTAATAGCTAATGGCTCTAAGGCCAGGATAATTAATATCAGGGACAGGGGACATCCCTGGCATGTGCCCCTACCTATAGGCAGGTAAGGCAATCCTTTTTATTCCCTAATGGCTTCCGTTAGGCCCTAAATCTGAATGTTGTCACCTGCTGATGTTCTCCTGGTCACCAACTTGATACAGTAGAGTTATTTTGGCTGTCCTTTTGTTCTGAGTGGTGCTACAGCTGTGTTATCATTTGTAACATAAGATCACATATCTGCTTTAGTTCCTTCACTCGGTTACCCATGCCTGTAATATCTTTTGGAGTGGAAAGAGTGCTCATTGTGCTGTATGTGGAGATTGATCATCCATGCCTGCCTTGGTAGGCAAGACTTTAATGTAGTCTAGCAAGACAATGTCTCCCTCATCTTGTACTCACTCACAGGCTTGGTCCAGGGAAAGGGGATGACTTGCGGATCCCCTGTTTTCTATTTTTTTTTGTATTTGCCAGTAATCTACCGTCTTTAGAACCCTCAGAGTATGCAGGATTCACCAAGATTTGAGGACTAGACCTTCAGATCTGTGCCATTCTGTTGCCTGCAGAGTCTGGGTAAAAGTCATAAGAGGCGGTGTTGACTTCTGGTCTGGGATTTAGACAGATTTCCCTTTACTGTCTTAGTGTTAGTTTTAGGGGTAAATAAAAACCGCGCACTACTTACTATCCTGTTCGGGCTGGGAACTCCACAGTTTTCATCTTCACTGAGCCGTGCTCGAACCATGCCCCTGAGTATTATGGTTTTTAATTGCTAACCTTATTCCAAAGTGGTGTCAGTATACAATCTGAAAATATTGTTAACTATGTTTTACTTTCAATCATTTTTATTGAAATATGCATCAAGAAACAACACACCCGGAAGTACAACAGCCAGAAGTTCACTATGTTTTTATGTTCATGACATTACTTTTCACAATTACATGATTACCGATGTATTGTTCAGTTTTTAGCTCTAAAGAAGGGAGAGCTGTTTGACACTCGAAGCACATTGGCTTTTTACCCTGATCTTTTAAAATATATACACTATATTGTTAAAAATATTGGGACATCTGCCTTTACACGCTCATAAACTTTAATTGCGTCCCAGTCTTAGTCTGTAGGGTTCAATATTGAGTTGGCCCACCATTTGCGGCTATAACAGCTTAAACTCTTCTGGGAAGACTGTCCACAAGGTTTAGGAGTGTGGGAATGTTTGACCATTCTTCCAGAAGCACATTTGTGAGGTCAGGCAAAAGTGTTCTATCGGGTTAAAGTCAGGACTCTGTGCAGTGCAGTCAAGTTCCTCCACCTCAAACTCGCTGAGCCATGTCTTTGTGGACCTTGCTTTGTGCACTAGTGCGCAGTCATGTTGGAACAGTAAGGGGCCATCCCCAAACTGTTCCCACAATGATGGGAGCATGAAATTGTCCAAAATGTCTTGGTATGCTGACGCCTTAAGAGTTCCCTTCACTGGAACTAAGGGGCCAAGCCCAACCCATACAATGGGATTGTATGGTTGGGTTTTCTTTACTGTTTTTTGTTTATTGGTTGAGCCAGATGGACTTGTGTCTTTTTTCAACCCGACTAATTATGTAACCCCTGAAAAACAACCCCACACCATTATCCCCCTCCACCAAATGATATGGACCAGTGCACAAAGCAAGGGCCATAAAGACATGGATGAGTGAGTTTGTGGTGGTGGAACTGGACAGTCCTGACCTCAACCAATAGAACACCTTTGGGATGAATTAGAGCGGAGACTGCAAGCCAGACCTTCTCGTCCAAAATCAGTGCCAGACCTCACAAATGCGCTTCTCGAAAAATGGTTAATCATTCCCATAGACACACTCCTAAGCCTTGTGGACAGCCTTCCCAGAAGAGTTGAAGCTGCAAAGGGTGGGCCAACTCAATATTGAACCCTACGGACTAAGATTGGGATGCCATTAAAGTTCATGTGCATGTAAAGGCAGGCGCAGGCGTAAATAGTTTTGACAATAGTGTATATTTGGACTCTAAAACCTTTGGTGTTGCACTTTTGTTTCCTTCAACCTCAAGGTCATCTTTAACCACCTCCCACCCGGCCACTGTACATATACGGCCGGGTGGGAGCGTCCTCCTTCTAAGTGGTCGTTCTGGAACGTCCTTCAGAAGGAGGGGGATCGCGCCGCTGCATGCACGCGCAGCGGCACGATCCCGATGTGTCTGTGTCCCTAGGACACAGAGCATCTCCACTCGGAAGGCGGGGCTCTCTGATTGGCCCTCCTGATCACTTGACTGCTGTATCCAATCACAGCTGTCATGTGATGTCAACAAAGCCGTTCTAACGGTGATCGGCTTTTCTTCTCCTCTGACAGAGGCTGTCAGTGAGGAGAAGGAGAGCAGATCTCAGCTGCCAGCCTGGGATCAGTGAGTATACAGCATTTTTACTGCTTTTTATTCACTTATCTGGGTAACCAGTGAGTAAAAAAGCAGAAAAAGTGCTGTATACAAACTGATCCCTGGCTGCCAGCTGAGATCTGCTCTCCTCCTCACTGACAGCATCTGTCAGAGGATCTAGATCTAGTTTTCCCTTGTACATGCTTTTTTTTATATGGACAGTTTCTTTTTGACATGCTTAATATGTTGTCCTTCTCTGCAGGAACTACATAGTACCTTTTGATAATGCATATAGATGCATTCAGAGATTTATTGAATTATGTAAGAATAATTAATAATAATATCTCGCGCTCGTACTTCATTATGTCAGAATATTTATACTGCTCTGAATATAACAGTGTCTATTTATGTCAATAAGCAAAGATCTGTGAGAAAGGAGAATCTTCACTTATTTCCACAAATCAATATGTAGTGAATTATTTTTAATTGATTAATTTCTTTTTAAAAGCATATACCAATCTTAGTGAGTACAGTCTACAGTATTGAATATATATAAAATATTTATTCTCAAGACATATATTCACAATAAATGATCAAACAAGAAATGACACAAAGAAACAACTCTACATAAAATACTAACTTCAAACGCAATGTGATGTTTAGCTCAATAATGAAAGTGAAACTGAAAGCAAAATGAAAGCAAGATTACCATTTCTCCAGGTAAAGCATAAACCATAGGAAAGTATTCTATATAAACAGACCACAATTGTCTGCGAATCGCATAGCCGAAAGTCATTCCACTGCAGATGGAGTGAGAATAAGCCATGCAATACGGAAGACTTAAAATTGCAAATAATGCACAAAATCTGATATTAATAAAAATGTATAAAAATAAAAATCAGCTTTTTAGAGAAAAATCTACTATGGTTCATACGGCTGGGATTGTAATCTTATTATCCTTAAATATGCAATATAAAACATATAAGGAAGGAAATAAACAATATTGAATAAAATCAAATAACATAGCAAGGCATATTTACCACACTTAAGATGGCGGCTAGCTCAAATGGTCGTTACCAGAGTCTTAAGATGGATGCTAGTGAGGGAGGAGTTTTGTTTGGCGTCCCTCAAAGTTTAAGATGAATGATGGAGCAAGATGGAGTATGTCTGGATGAGTCTATAAATGGATGTAGTATTGTGTGTGATGTATGTGTATTGTATGATGGGCAGTGTAATGTAATGTCCTATCTCTCATCTGGATTGTTCTTTTATAGGGTAAGAACAAAGAGCTATTAAAATTACCATAAGTTAAACCCAGAGGGATGAAACATGATCCCCATTGGTTGGGATATTCTTTACCTTAACTGGTGAGGTCATAGACACACCTCTCCTGATAATTCAATTCTTTGTATAATAAAATTAAAGGATGATTTCTCTATATGTAAGAGTAATCATAAAAGCGCAACATAAAACTTTGTCCATACTCCAGGTACATACATAAATGTCCATCTGTATCTCCATCATTCACCTTGGCAAGTAATGCCATTTCAATAATTATATTTTTAATACAATATAGTATTTCTATATGGGAAATATCTGAATTATCCCAAGACTGCATTTATTAGCATCTCCAAAAGGGGGCAGTATGGTACCGTTTATTAAATTCAGTGTTTAAAGTAATTAGAATATATTCTTATCTGATGATCTTTGACCTCTTGGCTAGTGAAGATCCATTAATTATTTGACCATGCCACATGTTGTCAGACATTTTGTCTGGCCTGTAATATTTACGATACCTTGAACACTTAGCCTAGTCCAAAGCAATTCTTACATAAACACTCCTACCACATGCCTTAAAATGAAGTAATTAGTATTCACTCTAGTCTTAAGTCTAAGTAAGATTACTACTGTAAGAATATAAACCCAAAATGTGATATAACATTCCTAAATATATATGTATATGCCTTATTTAATATAATGACATAATTATGGCTAATATCTTCTCACACATAATAATGTATCTTTAAAAACTTATATATAGATCATTTTAAATGTCTGCTAGAGTATACTGGGGTATTGTCCATTGTTAAATAATTACAGACAGACTGTGATTACCATTATGTCTTATCTGAAAAGGTGTCTATGTAAATCTTATTTACAATCTTAAAAGAAATACAAAGACCTCTGTTGAAACTCTATTCTCTCTTGTAAGCTTGTAAGAGACATTTTGAAAATGAACATATATGAACCTTCATTCACCTTGAACAAAATGGACACTATACTGTTCAGAATCTTATATGCATAATATGATATATACATGGCTTTTTAAATCCATTTTTATTCTATTATTATTTTATTCACCCCAATAATCCCGACATATCCACCCCCCTTTCTTCCCAGTATGCCGGTGAGCAGCCTAGCCATATCTGGAAAGAAAGCTTTATAAGGAGTAGCAAAAGAAGAAAAATGTCTCTTTTCTCTTTTTATAAGAGAATAGTTCATATTGGGAATTGTTCATAACTTTTAAGTAAAACGGTAAAAATGAGAAAAAGAAAAAAAAAATCAGTTCAAAATGTCAGTTCATAGCGACTTTGCTAGTGTTAGCTATGTCACAAACTGTTCCTTAT
This sequence comes from Pelophylax lessonae, assembly GCF_965119305.1. NCBI lineage: Eukaryota > Metazoa > Chordata > Amphibia > Anura > Ranidae > Pelophylax > Pelophylax lessonae. Next base: position 249,905,906 of record NC_138774.1, read on the forward strand.
TAGTCTCTTTGAATTTCGATCTCCTGGGAAAGAAACTCAAATTTTCCTTGAAATCTGCATCTCCAGTTTGCAAAGTGTTGATGGAGACAGAAATTAACTGCCGCAATGGCATTAGCAACTACCATTCAAAGCGCAGTAAAACAATGTTGGCAATCAGAAATCAGAGAAATCTGTTTGGACGTTCAACCTTGGATATTGGTTGGATAATGAATGGTTTCAGCATGGTCTAGAGTGTCATACAACTAGACTGAGGTTTTGCTCACATGTGCAATACACCATTCTCACATCTCCTTCAATTGAAAACAGGAGGTAGTGCGATTCCTCTTAATGGATTTCCTCAGATCAAATGCACAAAGATCTGTTGAAATAAATCTTCCTCTCCGACAACAAGAATTTGGGGCGCTTCACAGCATGATTCCTGAAGAAGGACCCAATTCAATGAGGGGTTCCGTCTTGAGCTGGGCTCTAAGGAGAGATGACCCATCCGATCGCTGCGTCTTTGGTAAACATCATCGTCTGTATCAATCAACGACCTGGCATGGAAGGTTAATCTCTTCCTATTGGATGAAACATACAGTATGAATATACATTCTTATCCATTGACATTTCAATGCGATGTTGGTACCCTAAGCTTTCTCAGAGTTCTCCTTTAATCCACCATGTGATCAGCCTTTTATGTATAATCACCATGGATGGTGAGACTAATATATGCGACCTTTCTTAGGGGCGACTGACTTCTGGGACTTATTAACATTGGGTGTATTTATCGCCATGGATGCTACACATTGAACAATTGTACAGTGATATAATATTTTGTTTAAAATTTTACCTACTACTTGGGAGGAAAAAAATATCTCCCCCTATGGGGCATCAATGTAATTTATTGGAGGTAATAAAACTACCTGACATTGAGGATTCCTTCTCGGTTACCGTATACAACCTTTAACCTCTTGACTTCATTACATGATTAGGGTTTGATCCTCCTTGTTATCACCGTCATTGGCGATTTTTCAAAATGTGTCCGCTTTGAGCGACCTGTTTGAGTCAGAGGGATGAAGTGACCACTGAAAAATAGGAGGGTAGTTAGTATCTAACAACCAAGATCCCCTGGCAGGGATTTCAGGATCCTCAATGCTTTGACCTGGGAATAAAATGGTGTTAGAACCTCTGTATCCTATGCCTTTATTCAGTGTATCCCTTTGATTCCTTCCACTTGGGCATTTAAGGATTTTGTGGCCCTTGGCTGGCCACAGGATTTGTTCCTAAAAAGGAATTATTTTAATTCTGGGCTGCAGTGCCCAAAGTGAACCAAGTGATCAGCTGATCCAACTTGGCATCTACTATGTTGAAAACTTTTTACAGAATTGAATTATTGGATCCGCCTCCTGCGGTGCCTATGTCTCTCGGGTTCAGACAGATGGGACAGATCCCCATCAGAACCAGTTGCTCGGTTCTGGCGTGAGGTCTGGGCCTAAATGGCTCTCAATCTTCCCGAGGACTTTGGGGAACCCTAGGATGGGGCAAATCCCTATTTATTTGTGGGTGTCCCCCCCTTGTTGATGGGATGTCCGGTGTCCTCCTTAAGGTATCCGGTGTTCCCCTTGGGGCCTAGGTGGCATGTCTTGCCCCTTTGCCAAACTTTTTTATTAGGTACATGGGCAATGCCTCAAAGCACAGGAATTTAAATTCCGGATGGTTGTACTCAGGCTCCTTCACTGAAGGGTGTTAGGCACTTTTGAGTACAGCAAAAAAAAAATTTCAATGGGCTTTGTGCTGTGTACATTTTAGATTGTAGATAACAGCTCTGGCAGCAGTGAGGTTTTTGTATGAGCTGCATTTTTAATTACATCCTGCAGGCACAACACAGAAAGGGTGTTTTTATAGGCCTCAAGATGATCAATAATGTCTAAGGATCCTTTCTTAACAAAAATCAGGACAGTACTCTTTAAAAAACTTTTTAAATTCTGGAGGTGCATGGTATCTTTTTAGGGGTGCTCATCTTTTTGCAGTGACCTGATATGACTCATACCTATTTATGCATGGCTGCCCAATTTCTGCCCTCCTATATTAGGAATTTGGCTGGGGTAGGACATGGACTCTTTGCCTGACTCCCCCCCACTGTCTGGGTCATAATCATCAGACTGGGAGTCATATCTGGGTCTATGAATAATTACTTCATATTTAATGCAGGACTAATTAAGCATTACCCTTTTGCATGGACACCATGACCTTATGGAACTCTCCTATTTATTTACTAATGAGTTCCTGTCTTGGATTGAACTGTTACATTTTTTATTTTTTTTTTTTACCACTGCTGATTACTCGGCAACTTTTGCTAGAAAACATTTTTCCTTGCTCAAAACTTCCTAATTATTGCATTAATCATTTACATTTCTCTTTCACATGGTTGCTTTCATTACAGCTTTCTTGATAAAACTTGTGCCACAATTCTACTTTATTTTGCAGTTTCACGCTACATTCTCTTAACTGATGTGTCCCAATAGAGGTCACTTTCACCTGCTCAAGGAGGTTCCTTATCTCATTCTCTCATTTATTTGGAGTTGAGATTGGAACTTTACTAAATTCCTTTTTGCTGAGCCTTCTGGTGCAGTTCCTCACAGAAATACAGTAAGATTGGCCATGACTCTAAAAGTATGTGATTACACTTCCCGACGTCTTTTGGTGTTAGATAAGCTATTGGTGAGTTCATACAGCGGGTTTTCCTCTACCCAGTCAGATGCCCATATTTGGCCCGACGTTTGAGGATTTTGATATATGACTCTAACCAGCATTTACATATTCCACCATTTCAGACTCAGAGAAGTGTTTCCACACATTTATGATCTGTGCCAAATCTACTGGAGTTGTGGCATTACCACTGGGGACTCACACCTTGCCAGAGTTGGCAGCGTGAACATTACCTGCTGTAGACATTTTTAAGGCATTTCTATCACATTCACAATTAATAAAAAAAAATTCAAAAAATGTTTTTTTATTTTTTTTTTAAGTTATTGATTATGTCACCTGATCATAATTATGATTGGCATATGTAAGAAATCAATAATTATCTCAGCAGTGCCTCCATTATATGTAAGAATAATTAATAATAATATCTATTTCATTATGTCAGAATATTTATACTGCTCTGAATATAACAGTGTCTATTTATGTCAATAAGCAAAGATCTGTGAGAAATGAGAATCTTTTTTCCACAAATCAATATGTAGTGAATTCTTTTTAATTGATTAATTTCTTTTTAAAAGCATATACCAATCTTAGTGAGTACAGTCTACAGTATGGAATATATATAAAATATTTATTCTCAAGACATATACTAACTTCAAACAATCAATGCAATGTGATGTTTAGCTTAATAATGAAAGTGAAACTGAAAGCAAAATGAAAGCAAGATTACCATTTCTCCAGGTATAGCATAAACCATAGGAAAGTGTTCTATATAAACAGACCACAATTGTCTGCGAATCGCATAGCCGAAAGTCATTCCACTGCAGATGGAGTGAGAATAAGCCATGCAAAACGGAAGACTTAAAATTGCATATAATGCACAAAATCTGATATTAATAAAAATGTATAAAAACAAAAATCAGCTTTTTAGAGAAAAATCTACTATGGTTCATACGGCTGGGATTGTAATCTTATTACCCTTAAATATGCAATACAAAACATATAAGGAAGGAAATAAACAATATTGAATAAAATCAAATAACATAGCAGGGCATATTTATTACAATTAAGATGGCGGCTAGCTTCAAATGGTCGTTACCAGAGTCTTAAGATGGATGCTAGTGAGGGAGGAGTTTTGTTTGGCGTCCCTCAAAGTTTAAGATGAATGATGGAGCAAGATGGAGTATGTCTGGATGAGTCTATAAATGGATGTAGTATTGTGTGTGATGTATGTGTATTGTATGATGGGCAGTGTAATGTAATGTCCTATCTCTCATCTGGATTGTTCTTTTATAGGGTAAGAACAAAGAGCTATTAAAATTACCATAAGTTAAACCCAGAGGGATGAAACATTATCCCCATTGGTTGGGATATTCTTTACCTTAACTGGTGAGGTCATAGACACACCTCTCCTGATAATTCAATTATTTGTATAATAAAATTAAAGGATGATTTCTCTATATGTAAGAGTAATCATAAAAGCACAACATAAAACTTTGTCCATACTCCCAGTACATACATAAATGTCCATCTGTATCTCCATCATTCACCTTGGCAAGTAATGCCATTTCAATAATTATATTTTTAATACAATATAGTATTTCTATATGGGAAATATCTGAATTATCCCAAGACTGCATTTATTAGCATCTCCAAAAGGGGGCAGTATGGTACCGTTTATTAAATTCAGTGTTTAAAGTAATTAGAATATATTCTTATCTGATGATCTTTGACCTCTTGGCTAGTGAAGATCCATTAATTATTTGACCATGCCCCATGTTGTCAGACATTTTGTCTGGCCTGTAATATTTACGATTAGTGTTGAGCGAACACGGACTGTATTATTCGTGTTCGTACCGAATAATTGGATTTTTTTTACCCGAACACGGACACGGACACTTTACTGTATGTTCGGGTAAAAATCCGTGTTCGGTCGTTTTATTTCCGGGTTTTGCATGCTTTGGCGCTCTTTTCATGGCGGGCTTTCAACAGCCAATCAACAATCGTTTAACTGGTGTGCCTTAAGCCATCCCAGCCATGCCTGCAAATGTCTTAGTAGCTGTGATTGGCCGTCTGAAGCATGTGACCAAGTCTTTATAAGTTCGAGGCAGCCGCCGCAGCAGCGTCATTCTGCTGCTTAGCTAAGGGACAGAGCACACATCAATGTGCTGGCTGCTGATTAGGGAAAGATAGGCAGGAAAAAACCATTTGTGTCCGGATAGAATTGAGGGACAGGTCGGAGTGTTTAGGCAGGGCGAGTTGTAGGCATTTTAGGGATAGAGTCTGCTGAATTATAGGGTCAGTGTCTTCTACAAACTACAATCGATATTGCTGTGTGGGGGGTGGGGTGAATCTGCACTCAATCCTGATCTACGATCTCTTCTCAATCCTGTTAGGGACAGAGTCTGCTGAATTTTAGGGAAACTGTGTTCTACAAACTACAATCGATATTGCTGTGTGGTGTGGGATTGGAGATAGGCAGGTGTCAGTGATCCACATCCATTTTTCTGTGTGTGAGCTGCAGTGAACACAATCTTTTTGGGCTGCAGTGAACACAATCTTTTTGGGCTGCAGTGAACACAATCTTTTTGGGCTGCAGTGAACACAATCTTTTTGGGGTGCAGTGAACAAAATCTTTTTGGGGTGCAGTGAACACAATCCTTTTTGGTGTGCAGTGAACACAATCTTTGTGGGGTGCAGTGAACAAAATCCTTTGTGGGGTGCAGTGAACACAATCTTTTTGGGGTGCAGTGAACAAAATCCTTTTTGGGGTGCAGTGAACAACATCCTTTTTGGGGTGCAGTGAACACAATCTTTTTGGGGTGCAGTGAACAAAATCCTTTGTGGGGTGCAGTGAACACAATCTTTTTGGGGTGCAGTGAACACAATCTTTTTGGGGTGGAGTGAACAACATCCTTTTTGGGGTGCAGTGAACAAAATCCTTTTTGGGGTGCAGTGAACAAAATCATTTTTGGGGTGCAGTGAACACAATCTTTTTGGGGTGCAGTGAACACAATCTTTGTGGGGTGCAGTGAACACAATCTTTTTGGGGTGGAGTGAACAACATCCTTTTTGGGGTGCAGTGAACAACATCCTTTTTGGGGTGCAGTGAACACAATCTTTTTGGGGTGCAGTGAACACAATCTTTGTGGGGTACAGTGAACAGAATCTTTGTGGGGTGCAGTGAACACAATCTTTGGGGGGTACAGTGAACACAATCTTTTTGGGGTGCAGTGAACACAATCTTTGTGGGGTGCAGTGAACACAATCTTTTTGGGGTGGAGTGAACAAAATCATTTTTGGGGTGCAGTGAACAACATCCTTTTTGGGGTGCAGTGATCAAAATCCTTTTTGGGGTGCAGTGAACACAATCTTTTTGGGGTGCAGTGAACAAAATCCTTTGTGGGGTGCAGTGAACAGAATCTTTGTGGGGTGCAGTGAACACAATCTTTGGGGGGGTACAGTGAACACAATCTTTTTGGGGTGCAGTGAACACAATCTTTGTGGGGTACAGTGAACAGAATCTTTGTGGGGTGCAGTGAACACAATCTTTGGGGGGTACAGTGAACACAATCTTTTTGGGGTGCAGTGAACACAATCTTTGGGGGGTACAGTGAACACAATCTTTTTGGGGTGCAGTGAACACAATCTTTGTGGGGTGCAGTGAACACAATCTTTGGGGGGGTACAGTGAACATAATCTTTTTGGGGTGCAGTGAACAACATCCTTTTAGGGTGCAGTGAACACAATCTTTGTGGGGTGCAGTGAACAACATCCTTTTAGGGTGCAGTGAACACAATCTTTGTGGGGTACAGTGAACAGAATCTTTGTGGGGTGCAGTGAACACAATCTTTGGGGGGTACAGTGAACACAATCTTTGTGAGGTGCAGTGAACACAATCTTTGTGGGGTGCAGTGAACACAATCATTGTGGGGTGCAGTGAACTCAATCTTTGTGGGGTACAGTGAACATAATCTCATACTTCTGAAGATTTGAGGGTGCTGCCTGTTCCATACTCCCCCTACTCCTCATCTAGCCTTTTAGGGGTACAAACAATAGTAATTGGGGCCTAGTGTGGTTGTGTACGTGTGATATACATACACTTTTTTTGGATCATATTTTCTATTCCGCTATTTAATCAAAAACCTTTGGGGATCAGTTAAATTGGGGGATAGTCTGTGTTGGTACGTGTGAGAGAGATCCACCTTTCCAAGTTGTTGGGGTTCATCTCATACTTCTGAAGGTTTGAGGGTGCTGCCTGTTCCATACTCCCCCTACTCCTAGCCTTTTAGGGGTACAAACAATAGTAATTGGGGCCTAGTGTGGTTGTGTACGTGTGATATACATACACTTTTTTTGGATCATATTTTCTATTCCGCTATTTAATCAAAAACCTTTGGGGATCAGTTAAATTGGGGGATAGTCTGTGTTGGTACGTGTGAGAGAGATCCACCTTTCCAAGTTGTTGGGGTTCATCTCATACTTCTGAAGGTTTGAGGGTGCTGCCTGTTCCATACCCCCCCTACTCCTCATCTAGCCTTTTAGGGGTACAAACAATAGTAATTGGGGCCTAGTGTGGTTGTGTACGTGTGATATACATACACTTTTTTTGGATCATATTTTCTATTCCGCTATTTAATCAAAAACCTTTGGGGATCAGTTAAATTGGGGGATAGTCTGTGTTGGTACGTGTGAGAGAGATCCACCTTTCCAAGTTGTTGGGGTTCATCTCATACTTCTGAAGGTTTGAGGGTGCTGCCTGTTCCATACTCCCCCTACTCCTCATCTAGCCTTTTAGGGGTACAAACAATAGTAATTGGGGCCCAGTGTGGTTGTGTACGTGTGATATACATACACTTTTTTTGGATCATATTTTCTATTCCGCTATTTAATCAAAAACCTTTAGGGATCAGTTAAATTGGGGGATAGTCTGTGTTGGTACGTGTGAGAGAGATCCACCTTTCCAAGTTGTTGGGGTTCATCTCAAACTTCTGAAGGTTTGAGGGTGCTGCCTGTTCCATACTCCCCCTACTCCTCATCTAGCCTTTTAGGGGTACAAACAATAGTAATTGGGGCCTAGTGTGGTTGTGTACGTGTGATATACATACACTTTTTTTGGATCATATTTTCTATTCCGCTATTTAATCAAAAACCTTTGGGGATCAGTTAAATTGGGGGATAGTCTGTGTTGGTACGTGTGAGAGAGATCCACCTTTCCAAGTTGTTGGGGTTCATCTCATACTTCTGAAGGTTTGAGGGTGCTGCCTGTTCCATACTCCCCCTACTCCTAGCCTTTTAGGGGTACAAACAATAGTAATTGGGGCCTAGTGTGGTTGTGTACGTGTGATATACATACACTTTTTTTGGATCATATTTTCTATTCCGCTATTTAATCAAAAACCTTTGGGGATCAGTTAAATTGGGGGATAGTCTGTGTTGGTACGTGTGAGAGAGATCCACCTTTCCAAGTTGTTGGGGTTCATCTCATACTTCTGAAGGTTTGAGGGTGCTGCCTGTTCCATACCCCCCCTACTCCTCATCTAGCCTTTTAGGGGTACAAACAATAGTAATTGGGGCCTAGTGTGGTTGTGTACGTGTGATATACATACACTTTTTTTGGATCATATTTTCTATTCCGCTATTTAATCAAAAACCTTTGGGGATCAGTTAAATTGGGGGATAGTCTGTGTTGGTACGTGTGAGAGAGATCCACCTTTCCAAGTTGTTGGGGTTCATCTCATACTTCTGAAGGTTTGAGGGTGCTGCCTGTTCCATACCCCCCCTACTCCTCATCTAGCCTTTTAGGGGTACAAACAATAGTAATTGGGGCCTAGTGTGGTTGTGTACGTGTGATATACATACACTTTTTTTGGATCATATTTTCTATTCCGCTATTTAATCAAAAACCTTTGGGGATCAGTTAAATTGGGGGATAGTCTGTGTTGGTACGTGTGAGAGAGATCCACCTTTCCAAGTTGTTGGGGTTCATCTCATACTTCTGAAGGTTTGAGGGTGCTGCCTGTTCCATACTCCCCCTACTCCTCATCTAGCCTTTTAGGGGTACAAACAATAGTAATTGGGGCCTAGTGTGGTTGTGTACGTGTGATATACATACACTTTTTTTGGATCATATTTTCTATTCCGCTATTTAATCAAAAACCTTTGGGGATCAGTTAAATTGGGGGATAGTCTGTGTTGGTACGTGTGAGAGAGATCCACCTTTCCAAGTTGTTGGGGTTCATCTCATACTTCTGAAGGTTTGAGGGTGCTGCCTGTTCCATACTCCCCCTACTCCTCATCTAGCCTTTTAGGGGTACAAACAATAGTAATTGGGGCCCAGTGTGGTTGTGTACGTGTGATATACATACACTTTTTTTGGATCATATTTTCTATTCCGCTATTTAATCAAAAACCTTTGGGGATCAGTTAAATTGGGGGATAGTCTGTGTTGGTACGTGTGAGAGAGATCCACCTTTCCAAGTTGTTGGGGTTCATCTCATACTTCTGAAGGTTTGAGGGTGCTGCCTGTTCCATACTCCCCCTACTCCTCATCTAGCCTTTTAGGGGTACAAACAATAGTAATTGGGGCCTAGTGTGGTTGTGTACGTGTGATATACATACACTTTTTTTGGATCATATTTTCTATTCCGCTATTTAATCAAAAACCTTTGGGGATCAGTTAAATTGGGGGATAGTCTGTGTTGGTACGTGTGAGAGAGATCCACCTTTCCAAGTTGTTGGGGTTCATCTCATACTTCTGAAGGTTTGAGGGTGCTGCCTGTTCCATACCCCCCCTACTCCTCATCTAGCCTTTTAGGGGTACAAACAATAGTAATTGGGGCCTAGTGTGGTTGTGTACGTGTGATATACATACACTTTTTTTGGATCATATTTTCTATTCCGCTATTTAATCAAAAACCTTTGGGGATCAGTTAAATTGGGGGATAGTCTGTGTTGGTACGTGTGAGAGAGATCCACCTTTCCAAGTTGTTGGGGTTCATCTCATACTTCTGAAGGTTTGAGGGTGCTGCCTGTTCCATACCCCCCCTACTCCTCATCTAGCCTTTTAGGGGTACAAACAATAGTAATTGGGGCCTAGTGTGGTTGTGTACGTGTGATATACATACACTTTTTTTGGATCATATTTTCTATTCCGCTATTTAATCAAAAACCTTTGGGGATCAGTTAAATTGGGGGATAGTCTGTGTTGGTACGTGTGAGAGAGATCCACCTTTCCAAGTTGTTGGGGTTCATCTCATTCTTCTGAAGGTTTGAGGGTGCTGCCTGTTCCATACCCCCCCTACTCCTCATCTAGCCTTTTAGGGGTACAAACAATAGTAATTGGGGCCTAGTGTGGTTGTGTACGTGTGATATACATACACTTTTTTTGGATCATATTTTCTATTCCGCTATTTAATCAAAAACCTTTGGGGATCAGTTAAATTGGGGGATAGTCTGTGTTGGTACGTGTGAGAGAGATCCACCTTTCCAAGTTGTTGGGGTTCATCTCATACTTCTGAAGGTTTGAGGGTGCTGCCTGTTCCATACTCCCCCTACTCCTCATCTAGCCTTTTAGGGGTACAAACAATAGTAATTGGGGCCTAGTGTGGTTGTGTACGTGTGATATACATACACTTTTTTTGGATCATATTTTCTATTCCGCTATTTAATCAAAAACCTTTGGGGATCAGTTAAATTGGGGGATAGTCTGTGTTGGTACGTGTGAGAGAGATCCACCTTTCCAAGTTGTTGGGGTTCATCTCATACTTCTGAAGGTTTGAGGGTGCTGCCTGTTCCATACTCCCCCTACTCCTAGCCTTTTAGGGGTACAAACAATAGTAATTGGGGCCTAGTGTGGTTGTGTACGTGTGATATACATACACTTTTTTTGGATCATATTTTCTATTCCGCTATTTAATCAAAAACCTTTGGGGATCAGTTAAATTGGGGGATAGTCTGTGTTGGTACGTGTGAGAGAGATCCACCTTTCCAAGTTGTTGGGGTTCATCTCATACTTCTGAAGGTTTGAGGGTGCTGCCTGTTCCATACCCCCCCTACTCCTCATCTAGCCTTTTAGGGGTACAAACAATAGTAATTGGGGCCTAGTGTGGTTGTGTACGTGTGATATACATACACTTTTTTTGGATCATATTTTCTATTCCGCTATTTAATCAAAAACCTTTGGGGATCAGTTAAATTGGGGGATAGTCTGTGTTGGTACGTGTGAGAGAGATCCACCTTTCCAAGTTGTTGGGGTTCATCTCATACTTCTGAAGGTTTGAGGGTGCTGCCTGTTCCATACTCCCCCTACTCCTCATCTAGCCTTTTAGGGGTACAAACAATAGTAATTGGGGCCTAGTGTGGTTGTGTACGTGTGATATACATACACTTTTTTTGGATCATATTTTCTATTCCGCTATTTAATCAAAAACCTTTGGGGATCAGTTAAATTGGGGGATAGTCTGTGTTGGTACGTGTGAGAGAGATCCACCTTTCCAAGTTGTTGGGGTTCATCTCATACTTCTGAAGGTTTGAGGGTGCTGCCTGTTCCATACCCCCCCTACTCCTCATCTAGCCTTTTAGGGGTACAAACAATAGTAATTGGGGCCTAGTGTGGTTGTGTACGTGTGATATACATACACTTTTTTTGGATCATATTTTCTATTCCGCTATTTAATCAAAAACCTTTGGGGATCAGTTAAATTGGGGGATAGTCTGTGTTGGTACGTGTGAGAGAGATCCACCTTTCCAAGTTGTTGGGGTTCATCTCATACTTCTGAAGGTTTGAGGGTGCTGCCTGTTCCATACTCCCCCTACTCCTCATCTAGCCTTTTAGGGGTACAAACAATAGTAATTGGGGCCTAGTGTGGTTGTGTACGTGTGATATACATACACTTTTTTTGGATCATATTTTCTATTCCGCTATTTAATCAAAAACCTTTGGGGATCAGTTAAATTGGGGGATAGTCTGTGTTGGTACGTGTGAGAGAGATCCACCTTTCCAAGTTGTTGGGGTTCATCTCATACTTCTGAAGGTTTGAGGGTGCTGCCTGTTCCATACTCCCCCTACTCCTCATCTAGCCTTTTAGGGGTACAAACAATAGTAATTGGGGCCCAGTGTGGTTGTGTACGTGTGATATACATACACTTTTTTTGGATCATATTTTCTATTCCGCTATTTAATCAAAAACCTTTGGGGATCAGTTAAATTGGGGGATAGTCTGTGTTGGTACGTGTGAGAGAGATCCACCTTTCCAAGTTGTTGGGGTTCATCTCATACTTCTGAAGGTTTGAGGGTGCTGCCTGTTCCATACCCCCCTACTCCTCATCTAGCCTTTTAGGGGTACAAACAATAGTAATTGGGGCCTAGTGTGGTTGTGTACGTGTGATATACATACACTTTTTTTGGATCATATTTTCTATTCCGCTATTTAATCAAAAACCTTTGGGGATCAGTTAAATTGGGGGATAGTCTGTGTTGGTACGTGTGAGAGAGATCCACCTTTCCAAGTTGTTGGGGTTCATCTCATACTTCTGAAGGTTTGAGGGTGCTGCCTGTTCCATACCCCCCCTACTCCTCATCTAGCCTTTTAGGGGTACAAACAATAGTAATTGGGGCCTAGTGTGGTTGTGTACGTGTGATATACATACACTTTTTTTGGATCATCTTTTCTATTCCGCTATTTAATCAAAAACCTTTGGGGATCAGTTAAATTGGGGGATAGTCTGTGTTGGTACGTGTGAGAGAGATCCACCTTTCCAAGTTGTTGGGGTTCATCTCATACTTCTGAAGGTTTGAGGGTGCTGCCTGTTCCATACTCCCCCTACTCCTCATCTAGCCTTTTAGGGGTACAAACAATAGTAATTGGGGCCTAGTGTGGTTGTGTACGTGTGATATACATACACTTTTTTTGGATCATATTTTCTATTCCGCTATTTAATCAAAAACCTTTGGGGATCAGTTAAATTGGGGGATAGTCTGTGTTGGTACGTGTGAGAGAGATCCACCTTTCCAAGTTGTTGGGGTTCATCTCATACTTCTGAAGGTTTGAGGGTGCTGCCTGTTCCATACTCCCCCTACTCCTAGCCTTTTAGGGGTACAAACAATAGTAATTGGGGCCTAGTGTGGTTGTGTACGTGTGATATACATACACTTTTTTTGGATCATATTTTCTATTCCGCTATTTAATCAAAAACCTTTGGGGATCAGTTAAATTGGGGGATAGTCTGTGTTGGTACGTGTGAGAGAGATCCACCTTTCCAAGTTGTTGGGGTTCATCTCATACTTCTGAAGGTTTGAGGGTGCTGCCTGTTCCATACTCCCCCTACTCCTAGCCTTTTAGGGGTACAAACAATAGTAATTGGGGCCTAGTGTGGTTGTGTACGTGTGATATACATACACTTTTTTTGGATCATATTTTCTATTCCGCTATTTAATCAAAAACCTTTGGGGATCAGTTAAATTGGGGGATAGTCTGTGTTGGTACGTGTGAGAGAGATCCACCTTTCCAAGTTGTTGGGGTTCATCTCATACTTCTGAAGGTTTGAGGGTGCTGCCTGTTCCATACCCCCCCTACTCCTCATCTAGCCTTTTAGGGGTACAAACAATAGTAATTGGGGCCTAGTGTGGTTGTGTACGTGTGATATACATACACTTTTTTTGGATCATATTTTCTATTCCGCTATTTAATCAAAAACCTTTGGGGATCAGTTAAATTGGGGGATAGTCTGTGTTGGTACGTGTGAGAGAGATCCACCTTTCCAAGTTGTTGGGGTTCATCTCATACTTCTGAAGGTTTGAGGGTGCTGCCTGTTCCATACCCCCCCTACTCCTCATCTAGCCTTTTAGGGGTACAAACAATAGTCATTGGGGCCTAGTGTGGTTGTGTACGTGTGATATACATACACTTTTTTTGGATCATATTTTCTATTCCGCTATTTAATCAAAAACCTTTGGGGATCAGTTAAATTGGGGGATAGTCTGTGTTGGTACGTGTGAGAGAGATCCACCTTTCCAAGTTGTTGGGGTTCATCTCATACTTCTGAAGGTTTGAGGGTGCTGCCTGTTCCATACCCCCCCTACTCCTCATCTAGCCTTTTAGGGGTACAAACAATAGTAATTGGGGCCTAGTGTGGTTGTGTACGTGTGATATACATACACTTTTTTTGGATCATATTTTCTATTCCGCTATTTAATCAAAAACCTTTGGGGATCAGTTAAATTGGGGGATAGTCTGTGTTGGTACGTGTGAGAGAGATCCACCTTTCCAAGTTGTTGGGGTTCATCTCATACTTCTGAAGGTTTGAGGGTGCTGCCTGTTCCATACTCCCCCTACTCCTCATCTAGCCTTTTAGGGGTACAAACAATAGTAATTGGGGCCTAGTGTGGTTGTGTACGTGTGATATACATACACTTTTTTTGGATCATATTTTCTATTCCGCTATTTAATCAAAAACCTTTGGGGATCAGTTAAATTGGGGGATAGTCTGTGTTGGTACGTGTGAGAGAGATCCACCTTTCCAAGTTTTTGGGGTTCATCTCATACTACTGAAGATTTGAGGGTGCTGCCTGTTCCATACTCCTCCTCCTACTGCTCAACCATCCTTTTAGGGGTACAAACAATAGTAGTTGGGGCCTAGTGTGGTGGTGTACGTGCGAGATACATACACTTTCTTTTTGATCATATTTTCTATTCCGCTATTCAATTAAAACCTTTGGGGATCAATTCAATTGCGAGATAGTCTGTGTCGGTACGTGTGAGATCCACCTTTCCAAGTTGTTGGGGTTCATCTCATACTTCTGAAGATTTGAGGGTGCTGCCTGTTCCATACTCCTGCTCCTACTGCTCAACCATCCTTTTAGGGGTACAAACAATAGTAATTGGGGCCTAGTGTGGTTGTGTACGTGCGAGATACATACACTTTTTTTGATCATATTTCCTATTCCGCTATTCAATAAAAACCTTTGAGGATCAATTGAATTGCGGGATAGTCTGTGTCGGTACGTGTGAGATCCACCTTTCCAAGTTTTTGGGGTTCATCTCATACTTCTGAAGATTTGAGGGTGCTGCCTGTTCCATACTCCTCCTCCTACTCCTCATCCATCCTTTTAGGGGTACAAACAATAGTAATTGGGGCCTAGTGTGGTTGTGTACGTGCGAGATACATACACTTTTTTTGATCATATTTCCTATTCCGCTATTCAATAAAAACCTTTGAGGATCAATTGAATTGCGGGATAGTCTGTGTCGGTACGTGTGAGATCCACCTTTCCAAGTTTTTGGGGTTCATCTCATACTTCTGAAGATTTGAGGGTGCTGCCTGTTCCATACTCCTCCTCCTACTCCTCATCCATCCTTTTAGGGGTACAAACAATAGTAATTGGGGCCTAGTGTGGTTGTGTACGTGCGAGATACATACACTTTTTTTGATCATATTTCCTATTCCGCTATTCAATAAAAACCTTTGAGGATCAATTGAATTGCGGGATAGTCTGTGTCGGTACGTGTGAGATCCACCTTTCCAAGTTTTTGGGGTTCATCTCATACTTCTGAAGATTTTAGGGTGCTGTCTGTTCCATACTCCTCCTACTCCTCATCCATCCTTTTAGGGGTAGAAACAATAGTAATTGGGGCCTAGTGTGGTTTTGTACGTGCGAGATACATACACTTTTTTGGATCATATTTCCTATTCCGCTATTCAATAAAAACCTTTCTAGGGCAAGATCTTAAATTACAGAAATATGAGGAGACCGTCAAATAAGGGCCGTGGCCTGGGTCGTGGTGCTGCTGGTAGAGCTCCTGTTGCAAGGAGAGGACGTGGTCGATCTGTGCCAGCTACACGCACAAGTGAAACACCTTCCTCAAGTGTGAGTAGGCGACAGAACCTGCATCAGTATTTGGTAGGGCATCAAACGCCCCTAGAAGTGATGAGGCCAGAACAAGTTGAGGCGATAGTAGATTGGTTTGCTGCTGACAGTGCCTCCAGTTCCTTCACATTGTCTCCCACCCAGTCTACTGCAGAAAGGTCAGAGTTGGCACCTGCAGCCAATGTCCAACCGTCTTTCACCTCACCCCCTTGCAAATCAGGCCAGCAGTCTGAGCCCCAAGCCATACAGCAGTCTCTTATTCTTTTTGAGGACTCTGTCAGCAGGGTTTCCCAGGGCCATCCACCTAGCCCTGCCCCAGAAGTGGAAGAGATTGAGTGCAGCGATGCCCAACCACTTATTTCTCAAGATGAGTACATGCAAGGATCATCGCAGCACGTCTCCGATGATGACGAAACGCAGGTGCCAACTGCTGCGGCGTTCAGCATTGTGGAGACCGACAAGGAGGGCAGGGGTGAAGACTGGGTGGAAGATGATGTGGAGGACGATGAGGTCCTCGACCCCACATGGAATGAACGTCATGCAGGTGACCTGAGTAGTTTGGAGGAAGAGGCGGTGGTCGCACAGAGCCACCAGCACAGCAGAAGAGGGAGCAGGGTGCAGAAGCGGAGCGGCCGTGCTCTAGACACTACGCCCGCTACTGCCCAACGCAGCAAGGGAACGAGCGCACCAAAGTCAGCTCAAAGGAGTTCTCTAGCGTGGAAGTTCTTTAGAAAATGTGCTGATGACAGGACACGAGTGGTTTGCACCCTGTGCAATCAGAGCTTGAAGCGAGGCATAAACCTTCTCAACCTGAGCACAACCTGCATGATCAGGCATCTAAGTGCAAAGCACGAGCTGCAGTGGAGTACACACCTTCAAAACCAAGAAACGTCTCTGGCTCATCCTGCTTCCTCTTCTGCTGCAGTCTCGGCCGCTCCAGCCACATCTGTAGTGATACCGGCACCTGCCACCCCGCAAACAGACGATCTGTCAGCAACACCACCACCTGGGTCACCAACAACCATCTCCACAATGTCCCGTGGAAGCGTTCAGCTTTCCATCTCCCAAACACTTGAGAGGAAGAGGAAGTACCCCCCTACCCACCCGCGATCCCTGGCCCTGAATGCCAGCATTTCAAAATTATTGGCCTTTGAAATGCTGTCATTCCGTCTGGTGGAGACGCACAGTTTTAAAAACCTTATGTCGGTGGCTGTCCCACAGTACGTCGTGCCCAGCCGCCACTACTTTTCCAGGCAAGCCATCCCTTCCCTGCACAACCAAGTGGGGGAAAATATCAGGTGTGCACTGCGCAACGCCATCTGTGCCAAGGTCCACCTAACTACGGATACGTGGACCAGTAAGCACGGTCAGGGGCGTTATATCTCCCTAACGGCACACTGGGTAAATGCAGTGGCGGATGGGCCTGAGGCGGATAGCAATTTGGCGCATGTCCTTCCACCACCGAGGATTGCAGGGCGCTTCAGTTTGCCTCCTGTTCCTAACTCCTCCTACTCCGCTTCCTCATCCTCTACCGCCTCCTCATCCGGACAGCGTAACACCTTCACCACCAACTTCAGCACGGCCAGGGGTAAACGACAGCAGGCAGTTTTACAACTTGCCTGTTTGGGGGACAAACCACACACCGCGCAGGAGTTGTGGAGGAGCATGGAACAGCAGACAAATGAGTGGTTGCTGCCAGCGAGCCTCAAGCCCGGCCTGGTGGTGTGCGATAAAGGGCGAAATCTCATAGCAGCTCTGGGCCTAGCCAGTTTGACGCACATCCCTTGCCTGGCGCATGTGCTGAATTTGGTGGTGCAGAGGTTCCTTAAAAACTACCCCGATATGTCAGAGCTGCTGCAGAAAGTGCGGGCCGTTTGTGCGCACTTTCGGCGTTCTCACCCTGCTGCTGCTCGCCTGGCAGCGCTGCAGCGTAACTTCGGCCTTCCCGCTCACCGCCTCATATGTGACGTGCCCACAAGGTGGAACTCCACCTTGCACATGCTGGAAAGACTGTGCGAGCAGCAGCAGGCCATAGTGGAGTTTCAGCTGCAGCACGCACGCGTGAGTCGCTCTGCGGAACAGCACCACTTCACCACCAATAACTGGGCCTCCATGCGAGACCTGTGTGCCTTGTTGCGCTGTTTTGAGTACTCCACCAACATGGCCAGTGGCAATGACGCCGTTCTCAGCTTAACTATCCCACTTCTATGCCTCCTTGAAAAAACAATTCGGGCGATGATGGAAGAGGATGTGGCACAGGATGAGGAGGAGGAGGAGGATGAAGAGGTAACATTTCCAAGGCTTTCAGGGCAGTCATTCGCAAGGGGCTCCGAGGGTGGGTTCCTGCACACGCAAACGCCAGGGACGCAATTGTCCAGCAGGGGCACAGTTCTGGAGGATGAGGAGGATGAGGAGGAGGAGGAGCTGGAGGAGGAGATGGAACCATGTTCACAGCAGGGTGGCACCCAGGCCAGCTCATGGCCATCACTGGTGCGTGGCTGGGGGGATACAGAGGACACGGACGATACACCTCCCACAGAGGACAGCCTTTCGTTGCCTCTGGGCAGCCTGGCACACATGAGCGATTACATGCTGCAGTGTCTCCACAACGACCGCCGAGTTGCCCACATTCTAACTTGTGCTGATTACTGGGTGGCCACGCTGCTGGATCCCCGTTACAAGGACAACGTACCGTCCTTAATTCACTCACTGGAGCGCGATCGCAAGATGCGCGAGTACAAGCGCACGCTGGTAGACGCCATGCTGCTGGCATTCCCATCTGACAGCGGGGCCACAGTGGAAGCACAAGGCAGAGGAGGAGGAGGAGGTCGCCAACGCAACCAGGGCACCGCCAGCACCTCAGAAGGCAGGGTTAGCATGGCCGAAATGTGGAAAAGCTTTGTCAGCACGCCACAACAAACAGCAGCACCAGCAGCTCAGATGGAACGTCTTAGCAGGAGGCAGCATTTTACCAACATGGTGGAGCAGTATGTGTGCACACGCCTACATGTAGTGAATGACGGGTCTGCCCCCTTCAACTTCTGGGTCTCCAAATTGGGCACATGGCCTGAGCTTGCCCTTTACGCCTTGGAGGTGCTGGCGTGCCCTGCAGCCAGTGTATTATCTGAACGGGTATTTAGCACGGCTGGGGGCGTTATAACAGACAAGCGCAGCCGCCTGTCCAGAGACAATGTGGACAAGCTCACGTTCATTAAAATGAACCAGGCATGGATCCCACGGGACTTTTCCGTACCTTATGCAGAATAGCAATGGATACCGACCTTACCCACCCATTGTTCCATTTTTGCTCTTTCTCACTCTTTTGGGGTGTACCCTCATTTAAAATTTTTGAAAACAAGCAGTGTTGGCTACCTCGTCCTCCTCCTCAGGGCCAGATTAATGTAGGGGCTATTGGAGCTGCAGCTCCAGGCCCCTACCTTTTTATATAGGCCCCGGGTTGGCCATATTCACTGTTACCGCTCTTCTGTCACTTGTAAACACAGAAGTCTGGCTTCTATGCTCGCTTCCCCAGGCAGCACCCTCAGAACCTCCCCACACAGCGTGAAGGCCGGACAAGGAGGGACAGTTGGCGATGCATGGATGTGTTTATGGGCTTCAGAGACAGCATCCCATGTTGAATTAGGCATGCATGGCTGCACCCTTCCTCCTCTGGGTGCATGGCAAGGCACGGCCCTTAAGGCCCTTCAAAATCCTCAGCACCAAGCCCATGATGCTGTTAATCCGGCCCTGGTCCTCCTCCACCGCCGCTTCCACCTACACCGCCCATAGGTGTGCGCAGCCTATTGCATTAAGGTGTGCACCCCAAAGTTGAAATACACATGCATGTGTTTGCCAGCAGGGAGAGTAATGTATCGGGGCCATGTACCTGTAGGCAAGGAGAAATAGAGCAGAGCAGGTCCCAGGGAGATCTTTCCCATCTCCTCACTGGCAATGCTATGTGCCCTAGGTGATTAGGGTGTGCCCAGGCACACCCAGCACACCCTGTGCGCACGCCTATGTCACCGCCACATCCACCACCACCTCAACCTCCCTCCTACTCCATATGGGCCTCGTCCTTCAGAGATGAAGAAGAACATTGTTTTATTTTTCTGTTTTTTTTTGTTGTTTTAAGTTATTTCCCTATCCACATTTGTTTGCAGAGCACTTGCCATGCTCTTAATTACGTTTTGCTGCCATTTGCAGCACTCTAGCCCTTTCCTTTGGTGTTTTAGAGCCATTTTAGTGCCTTAAAGTTCGGGTCCCCATTGACTTCAATGGGGTTCGGTGTCCGGGAAAAGTTCGGTAAAAGTCCGGGACACGGACCCGGACTTTTTTTTAAAGTTCGGCCGAACCCGTCGAACACGGACATCTAGGTGTCCGCTCAACCCTATTTACGATACCTTGAACACTTAGCCTAGTCCAAAGCAATTCTTATATAAACACTCCTACCACATGCCTTAAAATGAAGTAATTAGTATTCACTCTAGTCTTAAGTCTAAGTAAGATTACTACTGTAAGAATATAAACCCAAAATGTGATATAACATTCCTAAATATATATGTATATGCCTTACATAATATAATGACATAATTATGGCTAATATCTTCTCACACATAATAATGTATCTTTAAAAACTTATATATAGTTCATTTTAAATGTCTGCTAGAGTATACTGGGGTATTGTCCATTTTTAAATAATTACAGACAGACTGGGATTACCATTATGTCTTATCTGAAAAGGTGTCTATGTAAATCTTATTTACGATCTTAAAAGAAATACAAAGACCGCTGTTGAAACTCTATTCCCTCTTGTAAGCTTGTAAGAGACATTTTGAAAATGAACATATATGAACCTTCATTCACCTTGAACAAAATGGACACTATACTGTTCAGAATCTTATATGCATAATATGGAAAATACATGGCTTTTTAAATCCATTTTTATTCTATTATTATTTTAATCACCCCAATAATCCCGACAAATAATTATTTACGAGCATGCGCAATGGATACAGACGTCACTGTTTGATCAATTCCTCCCATTATTAACCACTTTACCACGGGAGGATTTTCCTGCTTTACGTCCAGGCCACTTTTTGCAACTTGGCACTGTGCGACTTTAACCTGACAATTGCACGGTCATGCAACGCTGTACCCAAACAAAATTTACGTCTTTTTTTCCCACAAACAGAGCTTTCTTTTGGTGGTATTTGATCGCGCTTTTAATTTTTTGCGATATTAATGAAAAGAGCGACAATTTTGAAAAAATAACAATATTTTTCTACTTTGACAGTTTAAAAATATCCAATATATTCAATTTTTGTCATATATTTAGGCCAAAACGTATTTAGCTACACGTCTGTGACAAAAAAATTCTCAATGAGCGTATTTTTACCCACTTTAAGACAGTAAGATTTTACCCTATTCCTGACCAGGCCATATTTTGCGATTCTGCCCTGCGTTACTTTAACGGACAATTGCACGGTCGTGCGATGCTGTACCCAAATTAAATTTATGTCCTTTTTTTCCCACAAATAGAGCTTTCTTTTGGTGGTATTTGATCACCTGTGCAATTTTTACTTTTTGCGCTATAAACAAAAAAAGAGCGACAATTTTGAAAAAAATAACCATTTTTCACATTTTTTTATATGAAATTCCCCTAAAAATGTAAAAATCAAAAATTTTTAACATTTTAGGCCAATTTGTTTTCTGCTACATATTTTTGGTAAAAAAAATCGCAATAAGCGAATTTTGATTGGTTTGCGCAAAAGTTATCGCAGCTACTAACTACGGGAAAGATTTATGTCGTTTTTATTGTTTTTTTTTTTTTAACTAGTAATGGCGGCGATCTGCGATTTTTTTTGCGGGATTGTGGCAGACAGATCGGACCCTTGACTGACATTTTTGACACTTTTGGGGGGACCAGTGACATTACTACAGTAATCAGTGCTATAAATAGGCACTGTTACTGTAATAATGACACTGGCAGGGAAGTGGATAACTTTATTGGTGATGAAGGGTTTAAATGTATGCCTCATGCTTACTGACATATGTGGGGGGAGGGGATTGTGTGACACAGGCACAGATCGCAGGTTCAGCTATGCTTTGTTTACACAAGCGGGCGGATTTCCTCACTCGATCCCCGACGATCGGTGAGGATGATCACAGCCTCTCCTCCCCTGGCCTGACTCCCGCTGTGTCTGAATACAGCGGGAGCGAGCCTCCGGCGGCGCGCGCGTGCTGCCCAGAAGGGGAGGAGTCCAGCCACTTTGCCGCAGTACGCTCAATGTGAGTGGTCACCAAGTGGTTAACACAGGTTAATTTACTCTGTCAACCTCTTTCTTTATATTTTTTTTAAAGAAAGACATTTGATATTTCCACTTCAATGCAATGGATCCTCTCTCCCGTTCCATTTGGAATTTTTCTATTCAACGAGTTCCTGAGGGAACGGTTTGTGCTGATATGTGCTTTCAAGTGAGTTGTTTTATGGCCTCCATAAATTCTACATACCTAGACCTTCTAGTGAAAAAACATGCTTTTTTTCCCCCTTCTGTGTTTATACGGGGGCGTATATACACCCATATACTTTTACCCTTCTCTCTTATGTATATATTTAGATGAGAATCTCAGTGAAGCTTGTCCCCTAAGTGGTTTAGGAGTGGACATCAAAATCTCGCCTTTCCCCTCACATTGGTGGACATCTATTGGCTGGCAACAATTACAGTGCTCTCTTGTTTTTAGAATATGCAGTCTATTATACCATTGTACACATTTTTTGCGGTTAATATTTGTTTAGTAACATTGTATAACGCTTGTTGCTACTCTTATATACTATGTACTTAATGACATTTTCTTTTTGTTAGAGAAATATATATTTTACTTATCACATATATACCCTTGAAGATGTCTGCAGAACAAACGATTTTGAAATGCATTGCGTGTTTCCTCTCTCATTTCAGATCTACTAAGTGACAGAAATATGTGGTTTTCGCTTACAATGTGTTTGTATTAGGACTGCATTTTTTTTTTTTTTGTATGATATGTTCTACTCTTTCTACATTGGTTTGAATTTTGAGAAAATCAATAAATACAAAATTTTATCACTTATATTTCTATTGGTCTTGCCCCCTAAAACTCCCACTGAGAGGCTTTCTTCTTTTCTTCTTAGTTACTAGGGATGTGGGCACCCTTATAAGCCCATTATATACAACATTTTTTCTACATTATACATTTTTCTCTATGAAAAAAATGTTTTAATTCCTGTATAAAAAAATATCACTCATTACCATTTATGTAATATCTTCCCATGTAACAGTCTCAGAATCAGGTCCAAATGTGAAAATGGAAGGTGGAAGTTTGATCCTGCAAAGCTTGAAGACTACTGAAACAGCAGTTGTTCAGTGTGAAGCACGCAACAAACATGGTCGCATCCTTGAAAATGCCTATGTTTATGTTGTTGGTAAGTCCATCTATTCACCTTATATGATACTACTACTAGCAATGAATGCATTGGTCATTACATATCTATTGAGCACATCAATCTACCTATTTTTCCTGATCAATCTCATTTCCTGTTTGACTTATGCATCGTTCAAAACCTTGGTATTATGATCTAGATTTTGGCATAGCTTTGAATGATAGTATGCGAGGCCACTGGATTATGCTTCCCACAATCTTCCACCTATACCTTAACTATATCAGTCTATGGTGGTCTAACCTATACTTTCCCTCTAACAGTGTAATAAAAAAAATGTGGGTCTTATTTTGTTTTTGTTTTTTCCTTTCCAATAAAGAGCTGGCTCCAGAAATCCTGACACCAGACAGAATGACATACAGTGCAGTAGAGAATACGGAAGTCTTCTTGCATTGTAAATTTTTTGGATCTCCAGCTCCCATTACCCACTGGTAAGAAAGTCTCTTATAATCAGATGTAATACTTAATGGATAGCTGCACTTATATTTAAAAAATAAACTAATCCTAATAGCCCCTTCACTTTTTCCATACTGAGCATATTCCCTTTTACATAGCTCAGGTCCACAAGTGAGCCAGCAGGAGCCACAGCCTAACTTTTGTCTACTGTTGAGCCGGGGTGCTTGAGTGAAACTGTGTGCTTGGCCCTATTTCCATAGGCTTTAAAGGAAACGTCATCTATGAAGAAAAGTCACAGATGTTCCTCAGCACCATTCAGCTTTGGATTGGCCTTGGATCCTAAACTGGGTGGCCTGCTGATCTGAGATATGTACAAGGATATATGCTTAGTAGAGAGAATGAGGGATAGAAGTTAGGCTATGGCTATTACAAGTTTAGTTATCCTTTTGAATAGTTGGGATGAAAAAAACACCCATACAATTAAAGCAGAGATTTGTATGCAATTGTTTACAAAGTCACATTTGATCAGCTTGGGTTCCCTTTGGGGATCTGTTGCTGTGCAGGTGACTACTGTCTCTGAGACAGGAAGCGAGGGTAGTCTCCTTCATAGGGAAAGCAGCACAAAAGAAATCTGATAGTTATAACACTCTGACAAAAAGGTGTTTTTATTCATGTAAGTTTTAGAGATGTCACCTCACTTCCTGCCTATTTGACCAACACCTTGCACAAGAAGTGAAAGAAAATTCTTATAGGGACACAAACCGCAATAAAAACCGGACAGAAAGTTAAAGCTGAAGGTTAGGTATGCATATTTTTGCATGTACATTAGTCCAGCATATACCAATATAAATACACGTGTCTAACCTGTGGGATTTCCGTGGAAGCTGGAAATCACTGCAGTAGACACCGCTACTGCAGTGATTGCCTCTAGTTTAACGGTCCCATGCCAAGCAACTGCCCCGCTGCTTGCTCGGTGGTGCCAGAGAACACTTGGCTAAATGAATGCAAATCTCTGATTGGACAAGGTGGAGATAATACCCACAGGTATGGCATATGCATACTAATGTAACTACGTGTATGCTAAAATATGCATACCCAAACTTCAAAAACAAAAATGTTCTGGCTAGAGTTCTTTCAGGAATTTACAGTATCTCACAAAAGTGAGTACACCCCTCACATTTTTGTAAATATTTTATTATAACTTTTCATGTGACAATACTGAAGAAATTACACTTTGCTACAATGTAAAGTAGTGGGTGTACAGCTTGTATAACAGTGTAAATTTGTTGTTCCCTCAAATTAACTCAGCACACAGCCATTAATGTCTAAACCGCTGGCAACAAAAGTGAGCACACCCCTAAGTAAAAATGTCCAAATTGGGCCCAAAGTGTCAATATTTTGTGTGGCCACCATTATTTTCCAGCACTGCCTTAACCCTCTTGGGCATTAATTTCACCAGAGCTTCACAGGTTGCCACTGGAGTCCTCTTCCACTCCTCCATGACGACTTCACAGAGCTGGTGGATGTTAGAGACATGATTGGCCAGTCCATCACCTTTACCCTCAGCTTCTTCAGCAAGGCAGTGCTCATATTGGAGGTGTGTTTTTAGGTCGTTATGTTGGAATACTGCCCTGCGGCCCAGTCTCTGAAAGGAGGGGATCATGCTCTGCTTCAGTATGTCACAGTACATGTCAGCAGTGCTGGGACAAGGTCATTTGGTGCCCAAGGATGTCTAACTGTGCCCCCCCCCCCCAAGTGCACTGAAGCATATGTAACATTCTATCCTGTAGTAAATTATGGGGTAACAACGATGTAAAATGTAATGCCATGGCATCAGTGTTAGGAAGAAAATGCCCCTGTGCTGGTGGTGTCACTGTAAGGTAAAAATGCTTCTGCATTGTGGTGCCACCAAAAGGAAAAGATGCCCCCTGCATCTGTAGTGTCACAGAAGAAAGAAAATGTCCGTACATCAGTGATGTCACTGGGAGGAAAGAATGCTCCTGTGTTAATAGTGTCAGTCTGAGAAGGATTGATGATATGAACGGTAACGGGCTGGGAGGGTGAGGCTTTGCATGTTCATTTGTCTAAGAGGCCCTCATTCAGGACAGCTAAAAGGCTGTGCACCCCTTTCTCCACCACATGACATAGAAGATCTGTACATCAATAGTTACATAATATTTATCATTACCTATCCTGGCCCACACTACCTCCCTGGATAGGTACAATGCATGGTAGAGAATGTGATATTGCAACAGTCTTCTGGGTGGCAGACATTCCATCCAACAGGTTTAGTCGGATTTCCCTATAAACTGATGGAAATGCAGTAATAGGCTCCATTCTCACAGGTCTTTAGCCATGGTGTGAATCCCAGTGGCAAGAATCTACTGATTCCTTCTGCTGGGTTTGACAGCTGTGGATGAATAGCTGCTGCCCCCACAACCATACACTGCAATGGCGGGCCTTCAGTGGTTATTTGCACAGATAGGGATTACCAGTGGGGATTGTGACTGAAAGTACTTGACTGTGCTGATTGTGGCTGGAGCCCTATTCAGCTATTATTATCCATTTCTGAAATCCAAAGCATCGCATTACATTTCTATAATCAAACACCTGCCATCTCAGTGACAATAAATAGTGACATAAGGTTCATTGAAAGGAATCTAATCATTTTTTTCCCAGCAGGTGAAAGTTGATGGTTCTTAACCACTTAAAGAGGAGTTCCACTCAAAAGTAGAACTTTCCGCTTTAAGTGGTCCTGACCCCTTGACATGCCATATTTAGCATGTCCTTTTTTTTGGGGGGGGGGATACCTAGTTTTAACAGGTACCCGCTCCCACTTGGGCCGCCTAGGTGGCTCGGGGTGGAAGTACTCCTCTGCCCTTCCTCCCTTCAATCTTCTGGGACATGTCACAGGTCCCAGAAGAATGCCCGTCCATTCAGGACACACAGTGTGACCCGTGCATGCGCAGTGCGTACCGGCTGTGAAGCTGCAAGCTGTCACAGCCGGGTGCCCACATTAGAGATGCCAGTGTAACTGGGAGAAGACGAAGAGAACCAAGGCTTCCCTGACCACATTGCTGGATCCTGGGACAGGTGAGTGTGTTTATTAAAAGTCAGCAGATACACTTTTTGTAGCTGCTGACTTTTAATAAAAACAAAAACCAGTGGAACTCCACTTTGATGACCGGAAAGGTCCCCCCCCCCCCCAATGACCAGGCCATTTTTTGCAATACGGCACTGCGTTACTTAAACTGACAAGTGAGTGGTCGTGCGACGCTGTACCCAAATGAAATTGACGTCCTTTTTCCCCACAAACAGAGCTTTCTTTTGGTAGTATTTGATCAGCTGTGCGATTTTTATTTTTTGCACTATAAACAAAAAAAAGAGCGACAATTCTGGAAAAAAAAAAAACATTATTTGTATTCTGCTACATATTTTTTGTAAAAAAAAAAAAAAAAATCCCAATAATCGCATTTTGATTGATTTTCATAAAAGTTATTGCATCTACAAACTAGGGGAAAGATTTATATCATTTTTATTCATTTATTAATTTTACTAGTAATGGTGGTGATCTGCAATTTTTAGCGGGACTTTGACATTGCGGTGGACAGATCGAACCCCTAACTGACACTTTTGGGGGGGACCAGTGACATTACTACAGTAATTAGTGATAAAAATATGCACTGTCAATGTACTAATGACACTGGCAGGGCAGGGATTAACTCAGGGGCGATCAAAGGGTTAAATGTGTGCCTAGAGGTTGTTTTCTAACTGTGTGGGGTATTTACTCACTGGATGAACACAGAACAGCAGTGTGCTGACAGAACAGCAGTGTGCCATTTTCACTTTGGCAGACCGCCATTCTGTCTCCATGGGGAGAGATCGCGGGTTCCCGGTGGACATCTCGTCTGCTGGACCCGCTGATTGGGTCCCCCTCTAGCCAGTTGGCATGCTCTCCCTCTAACTGCTATATGAAACTACGTACAGGTATGTCGTTTTGTGTAACGGACCCGAACTGCTGCCGTATAACTATGGCAGCTGGTTGGTAAATGGTTAAAAACATTTCACCACGAAAATATATATGGTGATGTATAATTAATAAGACAACAGATGCATTACATCTCTAACAAAAGTAGGTACCTAGAAAAAAAAAATGCCCAAAGATGTGGGGGGGAGGGGTGAAGTTCTCCTTTAAATAACCTTACTCCCTAATAACTGCTATATTTTCAGTAATGAGTGAATCAGTGTCCACCTGTAAATATAAAGAAGTCAAAGGTCTCAATCCCTTTCCTTACCTAGATATTGCTCCTCCACTGTTTGTCCCTCCTTGCTTTTTGAGGGAGCCTTCATTCTCCCCCTGTCCTCCGAGGCAGAGCAGCACTCTCTCCTAAATCTCCCGCCTCCAGTCACACCAGCTGCAGCAGGCACCGTCCTGAGCTCATGCATGATGTCACCAGTATGTTAAGCCCACCCACACTTCCTGTTCCTCCCCTCTCCAGGAGTTAAGTGTGTTGTGAGTGCCTGTGTTCTGCCTGTCTGCTGTCTGATGCTATCTGTCTCTCACCTTCACTTGTGACACCGCCGCTGAAAGGAGGAGAGAGAGTAGAATCTTCTCTCCAACAGTTGGTGCATCTTCCACCCTGTGCTCCGTTCTCCAGCTGCCTAAGTCGGCAGCATGATTACTCCTCACATGCCGACGGAGAACGGAGCACTGACAAGCTCCCAGCGCCCCCTCCTCCACAAGACAACACAGCGCCCAGGGCAAGAGCCCCTCCGGCCCCTGCCTATTACCGGCCCTGCATGTCAGCATTCATGGTTCCCTCAATGAACTGTAGCTCCCCAGTGCCAACAGCACTTATGCAGCCCCAGACCATGACACTTCCACCACCCTGCTAGAGTGTAGGCAAGATGCACTTGTCTTTGTACTCCTCACCTGGTTGCCACCACACACGCTTGACACCATCTGAACCAAATAAGTTTATCTTGGTCTCCTCAGACCACAGGACATGGTTCCTGTAATCTATGTCCTTAGTCTGCTTTTCTTCAGCAAACTGTTTGCGGGCTTTCTTGTGCATCATATTTAGAAGAGTCTTCTTTCTGGGACAACAGCCATGCAGACCAATTTGATGTAGTGTGCACTGACAGGCTGACCCCCCACCCCTTCAACCTCTGCAGCAATGCTGGCAGCACTCATACGGCTGATTCCCAAAGACAACCTCTGGATATGACGCTGAGCACGTGCACTCAACTCCTTTAGTTCACTAGTGAGGCCTGTTCTGAGTGGAACCTGTCCTGTTAATCCGCTGTATAGAGCAACAGTTCTTTTTTCAGATCCTCAGAGAGTTCTTTACCATGTTGTGCCATATTGAACTTCCAGTGACCATTATGAGAGAGTGAGAGCAATAACACCAAAGTTAACACACCTGCTCCCCATTCACACCTTAGACCTTGTAACGAGTCACATGACAGTGGGGAGGGAAAATGGCTAATTGGGCCCAATTTGTACATTTCCACTTAGGGGTGTACTCACTTCTGTTACCAGTGATTTAGACATTTATGGCTGTGTGTTGAGTTATTTTGAGGGGACAGCAAAATTAATCTCACTGTACGGAGTTGTTCAGAAGAGTGAGAAAATTGCTGTTGGCATCTCTTATACATGCTGTTATGATTTATACCTGCTTGTCTCTCTCTCCAGCCTGTCCCTAAAATGCTCAAATATCTTTCCCTGCCTACACTCCAACCTGTCCCTGCATTCTTTTCGGGCACAATGTTTTTTTTCCCTGTCTGTCCCTAATCAGCAGCAGCCAGCACCGTTGTGTGTGCTCTCTCCCTACACTAGAGCAGACTGATGCACAGTGCGCTGTGTCTCTAGCTTATAAAGACCTGGGTCACATGCTTCAGCTGGCCAATCACAGCCATGCCATTAGTAGTAGAACACTGACCCTGCCTCTTCTCCAGCCTCGCCCTAAAATGATCGATAAAATCGGTCACTGGCACTGCAAACCCCCCACACAGCAAAATCAATGTAGAACACTGACCCTGCCTATTCTCCAGCCTCGCCCTAAAATGCCCTAATAACTCGCCCTGCCTGCACTCCGACCTGACCCTGAATTCTTTTCGGACACAATATAATTTTTCACTGTCTGTCCCTAATCAGCAGCCAGCACGTATGATGTGTGCTCTCTCCCTAAACTACAGCAGAACGAAGCAGCGCGCTGGGGCTCTCGAACTTATAAAGACATGGTCACATGCTTCAGATGGCCAATCACAGCTACTAATACATTAGTAGGCATGGCTGGGATGGCTTAAGGCACACCAGTTAAACGCTTGATGATTGGCTGTTGAAATCCCGCCATTAAAACCGCGCCATTACATACAGGAAATAAAATTACCGGACATACAGTAAAGTTTTCGGGTCCGTGTCCGGGTAACAAAAATCCAATTATCCGGTACGGTTCATGTCATATTGTAATATACAGTATGTTTATTGTACAGCTAAAACAGCCAGTTAACATAACGTCTGTGAAAATTCAAGAAAAATTATTATGGGGAAAAAATTGGTAATGTGGTCCTCATGTCTGACAGATAGGCTTGTGTGAAAGACTATCAAAATATTAGGAGCCATGTACCAACACTCCTCAGCATGGCACAACGGTCCATTATGGGGGGAGGAAAGCACAGTGTGGCCGAAAAGTCAAGTATATTAAATGTGAATTCTTCCCATAAATAATTTTCTTTATTATTCAGTACAGGACACTGGCAACTTATTTATACACCAGGAGTTGTAAGCTAGTACCTTCAGGTAATTGGAGACTGGCAAACTTTTAAAGACATGCCCCCCTGGGGCACCCCCCTATAACTCTACCCCACTCCATGAGTCCTCAGTTTTTGCTAGTGTCTGAAGGTGATGGGCCTCTTCTCCTAGCCATGAAACCTAGCCATCAGATAAAACAAGTTGCCTCTGTTGCCAGAACCAGGGGTCTTTGAGCTCTGACCTCAGATGCTCTAGTTATCCCCTGGTCTCAGTTCAGACCAATTTGTATCTCCCCTCCACTGCAGATTCTGCCTCACCTGCTCCACAAAATAGAGCAAGAGAGAGAACCAGTAAATTCACTTGCTTCATTGGCCATGAAAACCCTGGTACATAGGCATACTGAAGTATGCAGGAAAAAGGAACCCCCCCCCCCCTCAAAAAAAAAAAAATGGACTTTGAGGGCAGTCAATGAATAACATAGGGTATCAATATAAATACTATGTTTTTATTCATTGACTGCCCTCAAAGTCCCTTTTTTTTTGGGGGGGGGGGTTCCTTTTTTACCTAAGAGAATACTCTGTGAACAGCATTCTTGCCTTTCTACAAATAGGTCTTGACCAGAATTAGCCTTGTCCATCACTTTCCAAAAGCCTTTGGCTTCACACTCCCTTGTGAAAACCTTTATTTAAGGGGTTTCTCATATTAGACCCCCTTGCAGCACCCTGTGCTTCCTTAAGTTTGGTTTTCTCTGTCCTGCAGAAACCACCCTTTAAACCCATTAGGGATATATCCTTAGAGAATCTTGCCAGAAATGTAGCTTATTTGGTAGCCATTACATCAGTCAGACGTGTCTCTGAACTAGCATCCCTTTCCTGTAAAGAGCCTTTCCTTTTACTTCAAAACAATAAAGTTGCATTACGCCCTGGACAATCCTTTCTTCCAAAGTTGTTTCATCTCCATGAGTACATTGTCATC
This sequence comes from Pelophylax lessonae, assembly GCF_965119305.1. Taxonomy (NCBI): domain Eukaryota; kingdom Metazoa; phylum Chordata; class Amphibia; order Anura; family Ranidae; genus Pelophylax; species Pelophylax lessonae. Next base: position 249,937,058 of record NC_138774.1, read on the forward strand.
TTTGTTCCCTGCTCCTAAGGAACCAAAGGAGTTCTCTCTACATTGCCTGGATATAGTCAGAGCCAATAGAATGTACGTAAAAGTTAATGAAAATGTATTTCCTGTTTTGTTCTTTTTTCTAAACCTTTCAAAGGGCACCCTGTGCAAAGGCCTGAACCTAAACCCGGGAACCTTTTGCGTTGTCTGGCAGTAACTCTTCTCGCTGAGCCACCTGAGATGCTGGACAGTCCCTGCCTGATTTCTTAGACCAAGGGTCTCCAAACTTTCTTAAAGAGCCAGCTTACTGTGCTTCAAACTTTAGGGGGGCCCGACTGGCCAGTGGGAGTAGAAAATGTCCCATCTTTGGTATTAGGGGAATTGTTAGTGCCCTATTGTTCATGTCAGTGGGAGAAAATGTGCCATATAATTTGTGTCAGTGGGAGGAATAGTGCCCCATTGTTGGTATCAGTGGAAGGAATAGTGCACCATCCTTGGTGTCAGTAGAAAGAATTGTGCCCCATCAGTGGTGTCAGTGGGAAAAATAGTGCCCCATCCTTGGTGTGAGTGGGAGAAATAGGAGGTGTGTCTAAAAATTTTGGTGAATGCTCCAATATCTCAATGGCAACATGGACCAGGTACACGCGCATGCACATGGCTATCCAGTGACATGTCGAGAAGCACCTCCTAGCGTGGAGTACATGTAAACCTGTGGCAGGCAGTCGAATGTAGTCTGTGTCAGAGGTAGGGCTACAGTGTAATGGAGCAATAAGTGAACATCAAGTTCTGCTACAAATTGGGGAAAACTGTGATAGAGATGCATAAAATGTTGGTGCAAGTGTACAGGACAGAAGCTGTGAGCAGAAAATGTTTTTAAAAAATGTGAATGTGTTACCGACCTTTGGCTTGTTTATTAAATATGCTTCTGCTTGATCCCTACGAGTTATATCTGCTACTAAACACTGGCTTGCTCACCTCCTGGTGGGGCAATCCTGAGGACTACAACCTGGCACTAACACGTAGCAAAAGCCATCTCCACCATCCGGAGCTCTGGTGAACACCAGTTAGTACTTAGACCCCACACTGTAGTTTATTATCAGACAGCACAACTTTTTTTTTATATATATTTTTGGTGTTTTATCCTGTATTCAGGGTTCAGAAAAGTGCAGCAGTCTGAATGGATTTTAGGTAAGCAAGGTTTTACTATATAGATTTTTGGGTATCAAGGATGTTGTCTGATCCAGGAACGTAACTCTGAATATACAATCCTGCCTCAAAAGAACTTCCTAGGGGCCACAAGTTTCAAGACATGCCTGAATCTCCTCAAAGAGGGGTATGAGAATGACCCATCCTCCTAAGGATATTATCCTTGAGTACAAGAATGGCTTTTGGACTCAAGCCCATTGTCTATGTACCTAAGTCTGCTTGGGTTAAAGTCCAAACTTTCTTGGCATTTAGGGGTTTCTAAGACAGAAGAACTTTTATAATGTTCATTTGGGTGGCCTGATCATGCCTGGTCTGTGCACACAATAAGGCACCTCAAGCTTCTACTTTGGGGTTGCTCCAGCCATCACCTGTTCCATCAAGACCATGATTGCAAAAGAGATGACAACTATCTTGGTAGTCGTCGAGTGTCTCACTAAGATGGCTCATTTTATACCTGTAGGGTATTTTTAGGCTACGTAGAGTTCTTGATGATGTGGTGTCTGATAGAGGAGTACAGTTTACTTCAACATTTTGGAAAAGCTTTTGCTCAGCTTTAGGTGTAACAATTATTCTGTCCTCGGCTTTTCATTCTCAGTCTAATGGTCACACCAAGAGGACCAATCAAACTTTGGATCGGTACCTTTAATGTTTTGTCAGTTCTCTTTAGGATGGCTGGGTGTACTATATTTCTATGACAGAGTTTACCTATAACAATTCTAAACATAGTTCCACTTCTCAAAGCCCTTTTTTCTTAAACACCAGGTATCATCCAGTTTTTTTCCTGATCTCCCTATCACAATTCCAATTCTTCCTGTTACCAGCAGATTAACTACATTACAGGAGATTCAGGAGAAACTGATTGATGCTTTGAAGAATGCTAAAGGATGTGAAAAAGGACGCTGTTGACAGACATTGCAGGTCACTTCCTATGTTTCATGTGGTTGACAAAGTATGGTTGTCTATCACAATTTGAAGATTCATGTTCCATTTGCTAAATTGGGCCAAATGTTTGTGGGACCTTTTCAGGTTGCTGCCTAAAACAACCCAGTCACCTTTTGCTTAAAGCTGCCTGACAATATGAAGTTTCACCCTGTTTTTCACATATTGCTACTCAAACCGTTTCATGAAAATCCTTTTTTTGGAGGAAGTTTTTAACTTCCTCCACCTGTTGAGGTACAGGGTGAAGAAGAATGTGATGGAGAAAATTCTTGATTCCAGGATACTATGGAACAAATTCCAATATCTGATTTTTTAGGAAGGCTATGGGCCAGTTAATTTCCCTAGATTAACAAGAGAATTCCTCAGAAGCCTGGCCATAAGATGTCCACGGGACCTCCTCTGGGACAAGGGGAGAACTGTCAGGGCCTGGCCCTCAACCCAGGAGCTTTGTTGTGACGGTCAGTAACTCCTCCCGCTGAGCCAGCTGAGATGCTGGACAGTTTCCTGTCTGATTGCTTAGATGACCTTGCCTTATGTCTTCTCATGAGCCTTGAACACTTTGTTCCTCCCATGAATTTCCTGATTTAAGTCGTGTCACTATGGATGTCCAATCTTTTGCAAATGTAGGTTCTGGACGCAAGATTTTTGTAGTGGCACTCTGAACTTAGGTCTTATTTATTATATCGCTCTGTCAATTTAAGCAGCACTTTACATGTACAGTATATTGTACGTTCACATCAGTCCCTGCCCTCAAGGAGCTTACAATCTAGGGTCCCTACTAGTGATCAACCGATATCGGTTTATCGTTACCGATACCAATATTTTGGCCAATGCATATCGGTATCGGACTATATTTTGTACATTTAAAAACATTTTTTCTTGACAGGTACTGTTGTGGAGGGATCTGGGGGTCTAAAAGACCCCAAACCCCTCCTCTGCACTTAAAAGCATTCAAAAGGTCAAGTTTGGCTGTTTTGAATGCTGTCATTTTTTTTAATCTGGCGCCAGTACCCGGAAGTGATGTCACTCATGACATCACTTCCGGGTTTTTGCATGGAGACCCGATCAGAGCCAAATGCGGCTTTGATCGGGTTTTCGGGTTTTCTGCGGCCGTGCAGGCTGGTTGGCCGGGTCTCCCGGTGGGGCGGGAGACCCGGGCGAACAACGAAAGGCGGCGGGAGGGGGGGACGTCCCCTCCCGCTCCTTGTAATGACAGTCGAGCGACTTCTCAGCCGTATCAGTTGTCATTACAAGACAGCCGACCATCGGCTATGGACGCCGGTACCGGGGTGATGCCTCTAGCTGCAGGCATCACTCTGGTACAAGCACTTTCCCGAAATATCGGTAACCTCTGGGGCCGATTCCGATATAACAGGAAAAGTGCATATCGGCCCTCGATATATCGACTTTGCCGATAATCGGTCGATCTCTAGTCCCTACCTCACATTCATACATAGTTAATCTGGCTGAAAAAAGATACAAGTTCCATCTAGTTCCACCAATAAAATGAAAAAAAGTGTGTGTGTGTGTGTATATATATATATATATATATATATATATATATATATACTGCTTAAAAAAATTAAAGAAATACTTTCTAATCAGAGTGTAGCATCAAGTCAGTTAAACTCCTGGGATATTAAGTAGCAGAAGGTGTTGTTGATCAGTTTCAGCTGCTTTGATGTTAATTAAATTACCAAGAGGTTCACTAGATGGACAACAACTAGACGACTGCCAAAATAGGAGTGGTTTTACAGGTGAAGGCCACTGACTTTTACCTACTCATCTTTCCTGACTGTTTTAACTAGTTTTGCATTTGGCTAGGGTCAGTGTCACTACTGGTAGCATGAGGCAATACCTGGACACTATAGAATTTGCACAGAAAGTCCAACTCCTCCAGAATGGCACATCAATATGTGCCATTGCTTTGCCTCTCAGCACAGTCTCAAGAGCATGGAGGAGATTCCAGGAGACAGGCAGTTACTCTAGGAGAGCTGGACAGGGCCATAGAAGGTCCTTAACCCATCAGAAAGATGGGTATCTGCTCTTTTGTGTAGGGAGGAACAGGATAAGTACTGACCTCCAGCAGGCCACTGGTGTGAATGTATCTGACCAAACAATCAGAAACAGACTTCATGAGGGTGGACTGAGGGCCCAATGTCCTTTAGTGGGCCCTGTGCTCACTGCCCAGTACTGTGGAGCTCGATTGGCATTTGCCATTGAACACCAGATTAGGCAGGTCCGTCACTGGCGCCCTGAGCACATGTAACAGACGTGAAAGGGTCTGGGGAAGCCATTGAGAACGTTATGCTGCCTGTAACATCGTTCACATGACTGGTTTTGTGGTGGGTCAGTGATGGTCTGGGGAGGCATATCCATGGAGGGATGCACAGACCTCTACAGGCTAGACAATGGCACCCTGACTGCCATGAGATATTGGGATGAACTCCTTGGACCCATTGTCAGACCCTACGCTGGTACAGTGGTTTCTGGATTTCTCCTGGTGCACGACAATGCCCGGCCTCATGTGGCGACAGTATGTAGCCAGTTTCTCGAGGGTGAAGGAATTGATACCAATGAATGGCCCCCATGCTTGCCTGACCTAAATCCAATAGGACATTATGTTTCGGTCCATCCCTCGCCTCGAGGTTGCACCTCAGCCTGTTCAGGAGCTCAGTGATGCCCTGGTCCAGATCTGGGAGGAAATACCCCAGGACACCATCCATCATCTCATTAGGAGCATGCCCCGACATTGTCAGGCATGCATGCAAGCATGTGGGAGCCCTACTAACTACTACTGAGTACCATTTTGAGTTGCTGCAATGAGATTTCAGCAAAATGGAGTAGCCTGCTGCATCATTTTATCACTTTGATTTTCGGGATGTCTTTGAATTCAGCCCTCTGTAGGTTGATCATTTCATCTCCATCCATGTGGCATCCTTTCATTCCTAACACATTACCCAGTCCATATCGGTATAGATATCCAGCATGAGATATTTCTGTCTGTCTGTATGTACACACACACACACATATATATATATATATATATATATATATATATATATATATAGATGATATGCGAGGTGAGGTAGTAGATAATCACTATATTTCACCTCGCAGGCTAGGCTCCGGTCCGAAGATTGTGGGTCACCTGAGTCCATGCTCAGGTGGACTTTAAATGAACAGGAAGAGAGCACAGGAATGCTCTGGCCTGAGACTCAGAAGGGAATCTGAGAGAGGAGCTCTTTTTGGACATTAAAAAGAAAAGGTTTGCTTTGCCATATGTTTTGTGGGTGATGGGGACCAGCCCCACACTGTATAGTGAGGAAAATTCCTGTATAGTTTAGCGCCGGACGGCAAGGATTTATTTTACTGTTTTGTTGTTTTTTTCATATTTGCAAACCTCTGCTGAATAAAGCTGGCAACCCACCAGACTTTAAAGAAATTCCCTGCATGCTGGCCTTATTTTCATGGAAACGGTGATCCCTGTGAGCTAATCTCCCACATATGGTGGACTCAGCAGGCATATTCTAAAGATGGAGGAAATGTTAAAGGCCCTGCTACAGGCCAATGCAGCTCAACGGGAAACCAACCACCAAATCGCAGAGGCCGCTACAGCACAACAGGAGGCCGCTGCAGCACAACAGGCGGCCCAGCAGGAGATGAACCGGCAGTCTGCAGAGGCTCTGCTGGAATTGAAAAAAGGGTTTGCATCTCTTGTGCCAGCTGAACCAAAATTGGTACGTGCCTCGTACCACCTGCAAAAGATGACACCGGCCGATGTGGAAGCATACCTGGCGACTTTTGAGAAGGACACTATCACTGAAGTTTGGCCAAACGAACAGTGGGTGGGTCTGTTGGCCCCATTTCTGACAGGAGAACCGCAAAAAGCATATTTTGACCTGGACCCAGATAAGGCCCAGGACTATAAGACTCTGAAAAGGGAGATACTCGCACGCTTGGGTGTTACCATGGCAGTCCGGGCCCAGCGCGTGCATCAGTGGACCTACTCCAGCAACAAGCCACCCCATTCTCAAATGTTTGACCTGGTCCACCTCACCAAAAACTGGTTGCAACCAGAGACCTTGACAGGCCCCCAGATTGTGGAGTGTGTGGTAATGGACCGAAACCTTTGTGCGCTCCCTGCTGTTCTGAGGAAGTGGGTCGGACAGGGGCACCCCAAAACTGCAGCCCAATTGGTGGACCTAGTGGAGAGGTACAGTGCTACTGAGGACTTGTTGAACCCATCTACGCCCCACTACAGTGTGTCTAGGGGTGCAAGATCGCCCAGCGGTTCTGCTAAGACTGTTCCAGGGTTCAAGTACATGGGGGAACTAGATAAGACTGTTGTTACAGCTAATGAGACTGTGGGTCCTAGGCCTGGAGACTGGCCAAAGAAGCCAGGAACGTCTTTGGGACCGCTAAGTGGACTGGGGGTAGAGCACATACAGTGTTTCCGCTGCCATGCATTTGGGCATATTGCTGCAAACTGTCCTATAAATGATGAACCTATGCAATGCAATTTTGCTTATAGCAAAATACGCATATCTCTGTTTGCACAGGTCGCATATAGTGCATCATGTCAGAGTCTAATTGAAAACAAATGTGTGTTATTGCAGTGGATGGAAAGCCACTCACAGCCCTGCTAGACTCTTGAAGTGTGGTGACCCTAGTCAGAAGTGATTGTGTAAATCCCACAAAACTACTCCCCAGTACTATCGTGGTCATTTGCATCCATGGGGACGCTCGGGACTACCAGACAGTGGTGGTTGAGGTTGATACCCCTTGGGGCAGTGTGACCCATTCGGTTGGGGTGGAAGCTTTAGTTGGGAGGGATTTCCCCCGTTTTTGAGGTTGTGGGAGAGCAAGGGGAGGCTGGTGGATAGAGCTCCCCCTGCTCCGGAAGCACAGGAACTCTCCCCAGACCCTTTTTGCCAAAGGGAAGGAAAGACTGTTGGGGAAATCGAGGGAGCTGGTGATCCTCTTCCTTTCCCTGTCATGGCTGGGGAGCCGGAGGACCTGGAAGCTAGCTCCCAGCCGGAGGGTAACGAAAAGGACAACATTTCTGGCCCTGACAATGAGAGTAGCCAGAATGTGGTACCCGACTTAGAGGTCAGGAGAGAGGATTTCTGTACCGAGCAACTGCGAGATGTCACCCTCCTTAGAGCCAGAGAAAACGTTAAGTTGGTGGATGGGGAACCAGTAGATCCTAACTGGGGGATGTGTTTCCCCTACATGGACATTAAAAACAATTTATTGTATCAGGTGGTAAAACGTGGAGAGGATGAGGTTGAACAGCTACTGGTCCCCAAACCCTTCCACAGGGGGGTCCTAGACCTGGCCCATGGTCATGTAATGGGGGGACATCTCGGTATCGAAAAGACCAGGGAAAGAATCACCCAGAGATTTTTCTGGCCCGTGTTGCATGCAGATGTCAGGGGGTACTGTGAATCATGCCCTGAGTGCCAAATGTCGGCACCGTCGCCCCATTTTCGCAGTCCCCTGGTCCCTCTACCAATCATCGAGGTTCCTTTTGAGAGGATTGGCATGGACCTGGTGGGGCCGGTAGGGAAGTCTGCCCGGGGTCACCAGCATATTCTGGTAATCCTAGACTATGCAACACGATATCCTGAGGCCATACCCTTGCGTAACACTTCCGCTAAGGCTATCGCCAAGGAGTTAGTCCAGGTGTTTAGTTGAGTGGGAATCCCAAAAGAGATCTTAATAGATCAGGGCACCCCATTTATGTCCAGGGTTACCAAGGAACTGTGTAGATTATATAAAATCTCCCATCTCCGTACCTCTGTCCACCACCCCCAAACAGATGGTTTGGTCGAAAGATTTAATAAAACCTTGAAAAGTATGCTAAAAACGGTGGTTGACAAAGATGGGAGAAATTGGAATTTTTTGCTCCCATATCTTATGTTTGCCATACGAGAGGTTCCGCAAGCATCCACAGACTATTCTCCCTTTGAGCTATTGTATGATAGACATCCTAGGGGGCTGCTGGATGTCGCCAAAGAAACATGGGAAGGTGAGGCCACCCCATATAGAAGCGTCATAGAGCATGTCTCCCTGATGCAAGATAGAATCGCTGCTGTCCTGCCACTGGTGCGAGAACATATGGAGCGAGCTCAGGAGGCCCAGAGGAGGGTCTATGATTGGGGTGCCAGAGTCCGTACTTTCAGCCCCGGGGACAGAGTTTTGGTACTGGTTCCCACGGTTGAAAGTAAGTTCCTAGCCAAGTGGCAGGGTCCCTTTGAAGTTATCGAAAGGGTAGGAGAGGTCAACTATAAAGTCTAACAACCAGAGAAAAGGAAACCACAACAAATTTATCATGTGAATCTCTTAAAGCCCTGGAAGGACAGAGAGACTTTATTGGCCGCATCTCCGGCCCCAGCAGACCGGGTACCGGGGACACCTGACGTCCCCATAACAGATTCCCTGTCGGTGGCACAACAAAATGATGTTAGAGGGTTTGTGTTCAAAAGTAGAGACTTTTTCTCCCCCTTACCTGGACTGACCAGTGTGGTCCAGCATGATATAGTGACGGAACCAGGGGTTCACATAAATTTAAAGCCATATAGAATCCCAGAGGCCAGGCGAGAGGCAGTCGCAAAGGAAATCAAAAATATGTTAGAGTTGGACGTGATAGAAGAGTCCCACAGTGAGTGGTCGAGCCCCATAGTACTGGTCCCAAAACCTGATGGCACTATCAGGTTTTGTAACGATTTTAGGAAACTGAACAGTGTATCCAAGTTCGATGCATACCCGATGCCTCAGGTCGACGAACTTGTGGACAGGTTGGGACAGGCCTGCTACATAACAACCCTAGATCTAACGAAAGGCTATTGGCAAATACCCCTAACTGAATCTGCCAAGGAGAAGACTGCCTTTTCCACTCCTTAGGGCTTGTTTCAATACAAGCGGATGCCTTTCGGTCTGCATGGGGCCCCTGCTTCCTTCCAGCGAATGATGGACAAAACTTTGAGACCACATCGCTCGTACGCAACAGCTTATTTGGACGATGTGGTGATCCACAGCCCAGATTGGGACTCGCACCTGAGTACAAGTAGTGGTAGATTCCCTTAGAGAAGCAGGTCTCACAGCCAACCCAAAAAAGTGTGCCATAGGCCTGGAGGAGGCCAAAATACCTTGGGTACGTTATTGGTCAGGGACTGGTCAAGCCTCAGACCAATAAGATTGAGGCAATTCAAAAGTGGCCCCAACTGGTAAACAAAAAACAAGTTTCCTAGGCATTACGGGGTATTTCACCTCGCATACGTTCTGTAGTGAGAGATTCAACCGAATCCATCCGGGTTTTCCAGCCTCGGTGACAGGCTAGGTTCCGATCCGGAGATTGTGGGTCACCTGAGTCCATGCTCAGGTGGACTTTAAATGAACAGGAAGAGAGCACAGGAATGCTCTGGCCTGAGACTCAGAAGGGAATCTGAGAGAGGAGCTCTTTTTGGACATTAAAAAGAAAAGGTTTGCTTTGCCATATGTTTTGTGGGTGATGGGGACCAGCCCCACACTGTATAGTGAGGAAAATTCCTGTATAGTTTAGCGCCGGACGGCAAGGATTTATTTTACTGTTTTGTTGTTTTTTTCATATTTGCAAACCTCTGCTGAATAAAGCTGGCAACCCACCAGTCTTTAAAGAAATTCCCTGCATGCTGGCTTTATTTTATTGGAAACGGTTATCCCTGCGAGCTAATCTCCCACAATATACTGTATACACACACACACACATACATACATACATACATACACACATATATATATATATATATACACATACATACATACATATACACACACATACATACTTGTACGTGAGGACACGCCTAACATTTTTGCAAATATTTTATTATATCTTTTCATGTGACAACACTGAAGAAATTACACTTTGCTACAATGTAAAGTAAAGTAGTGAGTGAACAGCTTGTATAACAGTATAAATTTGTTGTCCCCTCAAAATAACTCAGCACACAGCCATTAATATCTAAACCGCTGGCAACAAAAGTGGGTACACCTTTAAATGGAAATGTACAAATTGGGCCCAAAGTGTCAATACTTTGTGTGGCCACCATTATTTTCCAGCACTGCCTTAACCTTCTTGGGCTTGGAGTTAACCAGAGCTTCACAGGTTGCCACTGGATTCCTCTTTGACTCCTTCATAAGGACTTTACGGAGCTGGTGGATGTTAGAGACCTTTCGTTTGAGGATGCCCCTTAGATGCTCAATAGGATTTGGGTCTGGAGACATGCTTGGCCAGTCCATCACCTTTACCCTCAGCTTCTTTAGCAAGGCAGTGGTCATCTTGGAGGTGTGTTTGGGGTCGTTATGTTGGAATACTGCCCTGTGGCCCAGTCTCCGTAGGGAGGACATCATGCTCTGCTTCAGTATGTCACAGTACATGTTGGCATTCATGGTTCCCTCAATGAACTGTAACTCCCCAGTGCCGGCAGCACTCATGCAGCCCCAGACCACCACCATGCTTGACTGTAAGCAAGACACACTTGTCTTTGTACTCCTCACCTGGTTGCCAGCAAACACGCTTGACACCATCTGAACCAAATAAGTTTATCTTGGTCTCATCAGACCACAGGACATGGTTCCAGTAATCCGTGTCCTTAGTCTGCTTGTCTTCAGCAAACTGTTTGCGGGCTTTCTTGTGCATCATCTTTAGAAGCGGCTTCATTCTGGGATGACAGCCATGCAGACCAATTTGATACTGTGTGCGGCGTATAGTCTGAGCTAGGGATCAACCGCTTATCAAGGCCGATATGCACTGTCCCCGATATATCGAAATCGGCCCCGGAGGTTACCGATAATGCCGATATTGTCGTGATGTCATTGCTTATGTTGGGCCATGCTCCTCTGCACATTGGGACAGCTTCTGCCTTCTTTGGCTGCCTCCCTCAGCCTCGTCTGGAGGCAGGGAGTCCAGGGACAGTGAGTGTACAGTGCACACAGTGTGTGTTTAACACAGCCGCCACATACATACACCCACCCACAGCTGCCCGGTGCCAGCCACCCACACACCCACAGGCATGTACCAGCGCTGTCTTTTTTCTAAAGGTCATTTATGTATAAATGTTTGAGACACTGCTGGCAGTTTTGTAGAATTGAGCATGTCATTATAGATGGCAATGAACCATGCTTGAAAATAGTGAATTAAATATAATCTGTGAGGATCGGCAATAGGTGTTTCTAGATTTAAAGAATTTACAAGCAAAGATTTTTTTTTTTTTTTGTATACCAAATAGTGCATTGACTAGACTTGTAATGCACTCACATGCTGTAGTTGTTTTTTTTTTTCTTTCATTAAAATAAGGCTTTCATATTCAAATATAATAGCTAGAACAATACAGTAGCACTACTGCAGCAGTTTATGCATCATTTACAATCAGATGATGTGAAACTGATGTCCCTGCAAGTGCGGTTTTCCTATCAGTTTTCATGCAGTTAAGGTGTGAAGAACGAGCCCTTAATGCTAAAAATGTTAATAAACAAACATTAACATGTTCAGTAACAGATGTGTCGAAAATTGTGTTTATTTTGCAAAACTTTAAAATATCAGCCGATACCAATATGCAATGGTCAAAATATCGGTATCGGCAACGACAAACCGATATCGGCCGTCCCTAGTCTGAGCACTGACAGACTGACCCCCCACCCCTTCCCCTTCATCCTCTGCAGCAATGCTGGCAGCACTCATACATCTATTTCCCAAAGACAACCTCTGGATATGACGCTGAGCACGTGCACTCAACTTCTTTGGTCGACCATGGCGAGGCCTGTTCCAGGCCCGGACTGGGACAAAAAAATGGGCCCGGGCATTTTAGGCTGAGCAGCCCATTTTTTTTTTAATAAAATGACCAATGATGAACAACTACCGGTTTTTCTATGTTTTTTAGATATATTTAGCCTGCACACCCATGCGATCCGATTCTGCAAACCGCACTGTGTTTTGAAAACCGATTGCGGGGTGTCGTTAACCTAACATACACTCCGCAATCTGTTTGCATGGACGGGTTGCTATTTAGACGCAGTCCGCATTTGGTGTGAACCCAGGCTAAGAGATAACAGGTAATTTTAGGGTACAATAAAAATATATTACCCAGTTTTTGGGTAAAATATAAAAGATGAGTTTGTGTCAAGTAAATAAATACCCAACATGTCAAACCTTAAGACTATGCATGCCCGAAAATAGCAACACATTTCAGTACCCTATATTTTCCATAGGCAAAGCTATTAAAGATCATAGAGGTCATCAGTTCAGAGTTAACCATAAATAATGATCCTATAATTATTGCTCTCATTCCAGTGTGCAGGGTGATATATTACACGTGTAGTAAAATCAAGGTTTTTGTTCACAGGCGCCCCCAAAATGTGTATGTAGTTTCTTATGGTATTGGTGGGATAGGGATGACATCAGTAGCAGTGGTGGTAGTGGGGATAGGGATGACATCAGTAGTGGTGGTATGATAGGGATGACATCAGTGGCAGTGGTGGTGGAGATAGGGATGACATCATTAGCAGCGGGAATAGGAATGACATCAGTGGTAGTGGTAGTGGGAATTGGGATGACATCAGTGGCAGTGGTAGTGGGGATTGGGATGACATCAGTGGCAGTGGTGGTGAGGATAGGGGTGACATCAGTGGTGGTGGGGGATAGGGGTGACATCAGTGGCAGTGGTGGTGGAGATAGCGGTTACATCAGTGGTAGTGGGGATTGGGATGACATCAGTGGCAGTGGTGGTGGGGATAGGGGTCACAGTGGTGGTGGGGGATAGGGGTGACATCAGTGGCAGTGGTGGTGGGGATAGGGGTGACATCAGTGGCAGTGGGGATAGGGGTGACATCAGTGGTGGTGGGGATAGGGATGACAGCAGTGGCAGCAGTGGTGGGGATAGGGGTTACATCAGTGGCAGTGGGAATAGAAATGACATCAGTGGTAGTGGGGATTGGGATGACATCAGTGGCAGTGGTGGGGATAGGGATGACATTGGTGGTGGTGGTGGGGATAGCGATAACATCAGTGGTGGTTGGGATAGGGATAACATCAGTGGCGGTGTTGAGGATAGGGATGACATCAGTTGGAATGATGAGGATAGGGGTGACATCAGTGGGAGTGGTGGTAAGGATAGGAATAACATCAGTGGCAGTGGTGGTGGGGATAAGGATGACATCAGTGGCAGTGGTGGTGGGGATAGGAATGACAATGTCCACTGCCACTGATTTCATCCCTAGCCTCATCACCACTGCCACTAATGTCATCCCTATCCCCACCACCACCGCTACTGATGTCATCCCTATCCCCCCCATCACCACTGCCTCATGGGAGGGGGAGAGATCAGACAGAGGGATGGCGGTGGAAGGGATGGGATCAGGCAGAAGGATGGCAGTGGGAGGGATGGGATCCGGAAGAGGTATGGCAGTGGAAGAGATGGGATCAGGCAGAGGGATGGCGGTGGGAGAGATGAGATCAGGCAGAGGGATGGTGGTGGACTGGGAGAGATGGGACCAGGCAGAGGGATGGAGGTAGGAGAGATGGGATCATGCAGAGGGATGGCCGTGGGAGGGATGGGATCAGGTGGTGGGAGGGATGAGATCAGGCAGAGGGATGGAGGTGAGGGAGATGGGATCAGGCAGAGGGATGGCGGTGGGAGAGATGGGATCAGGCAGAGGTATGGCAGTGGGAGAGATGGGATCAGGCAGAGGGATGGAGGTGGGAGAGATGGGATCAGACAGATGTAATGTTCTGGTACCCTTATTTCCACATTTCTCTCTTAATATTGCGTCCCATCTTGCTATCCAAATGGGACGCATACACCTTTAAGGGCAATCACATCATCGCCGAGCGCCGCTATGAGCGGCTATTTCAATCGCCGGCTTTCTCTCACTCATTGCTCGTTCAAACCGCATGTTCACCGCACCTTCTCTTGCGAAGCTGGAGCTGCTGGCTATTCCCTTTGCCTGAACTGAACCGGAACCTCGCTGCCGATCCGTATCTCGCTACTGGATCACCTCTCACTACTGAACTTTGTTACTACTACCTATCTAGTGATAAGTACCCCACAGGGGATTCCTTACTAACCTGCACTTCTACTGTCATCTACTGCATATACCAGGACTATCTCTATCTAAGCTATTTCCTATCATCTGCATAGACTGTTAGCTCTTGGGACTACCATCAACTATCCTTGCACTAGGTTACTCTAGAATGTAAAGGGCTTGCGCTTAGGATACCTCGATTCGGTGGATATAAGTGATACCAAAATAAATAAATAAATATGTCTAAACTCAATAATTAATCAATAAATTAAATAAATAAGCTGCTGCTGGTATAAAAGGTGATACCTTTCAGACAATTCTAAAAACTAAGTACCTGCGCTGCTTAAACCGAAACCATTAACATCAATTATACTAATTAATAAATATCATCATAAAGTGCTCGTGCAGATAAATAACTGTGCAACTGTGCATACAAATATGGTGTCACACTAAATATAAATAACAACATAAATATAAATATATTCCATAAATAATCTCATATGTGTAACATATCATATATCAAAATAAATCTAAAATTAAAAGTTCATAGCAATTATAATATTCCAAACTGAATAAAGTGCAAGTCTCTTGTGCTCATATAAGTGCTTCATGCTCAATAAATATATGAATAAAGTGTTATGATATTGGGGAGCATTACCTGGATAATTACCTGGATATAGAGGCACAGGAGATCTACAGCTTGTATCTGTTGGCGAACCATAGAGGTGTTCACCTCATAAAACCAGTTTTAAGGCGATATTTCTCTCAGCTTCTGGTGAGTGGGGAACCGAGAGGGGAGCACCAACTCACTAGGACTGAGCACCGGCACTTTATTCATATATTTATTGAGCACGAAGCACTTATATGAGCACAAGAGACTTGCACTTTATTCAGTTTGGAATATTATAATTGCTATGAACTTTTAATTTTATATGAGCACAAGAGACTTGCACTTTATTCAGTTTGGAAGATTATAATTGCTATGAATTTTTATTTTTACATTTATTTTGATATGATATGTTACACATATGAGATTATTTATGGAATATATTTATATTTATGTTGTTATTTATATTTAGTGTGACACCATATTTGTATGCACAGTTGCACAGTTGCACAGTTATTTATCTGCACGAGCACTTTATGATGATATTTATTAATTAGTATAATTGATGTTAATGGTTTCGGTTTAAGCAGCGCAGGTACTTAGTTTTTAGACTAGGTTACTCTGTCTTGTATACTCCATCTGCTGTCCCCTACCATCTGCACTATACTTGACATTAGAACCTATCTGCTTACTACCATCACCTAAACACTCTCCTAATACTACTCCTAGGTGCTCACCATACTATAGCCTGTCTCTCACCTATATACTCTCACATATACTATCCCTCCATTAACATCAGATTGAGTGTATGTATATTGCATAAACAGGCTGTGCACAGTGATGAAGTCCTGAGAGTTGGATATGTTTGTTCAACAGAATCTCTACACGACTACTGAGTGTGACAATTCTGCAGCTGCAAATCCATCCACTAACAAAAACGCATGAGCGTTACAGATTGAACGAGCCTTAAAAAAATTATGGATTCAGCAGAATTACCCACTCAGGTACTACAATTAAAACAGCAAGTAGATGCATTGATCCTTGCTCTTACAGAGGTAAAAAACGAAAATCAGGCTTTAAGACAGCAGGTTGGCCGTCTCACGCAGCTTTCTGTTGCTCAGCCCCGTGAGCCTAAGATAAACCCTCCTCTAGTGTTTACTGGTGATCGGAGTAAATTTAGTGAATTTAGAAACGCATGTCGATTGCTTTTCTTGTTAAAACCTCTGACCTACACCACTGACCAAATTAAAGTCTGTACCATTATCTCCTATCTGACGGGTGAACCCCGGGCCTGGGCAGACGCTCTCTTTGAAAAAGATGACCCACTCCTTAACTCTTATCCTTCATTCCTAGCGCAACTCGCTAGTTTATTTGAAGACCCCAATAGGCAGAGTACTGCTGTTACCCAATTGAGGGCTTTAAAACAAGGAAGGAGACCTGTTGAAGATTTCGTGGCAAATTTCAAAAGATGGTCCCCTGATTCAGGGTGGAACGACACATCTTTGCGAACGCAGTTCAGACTCGGCCTATCAGAGGCCGTTAAAGACGAGCTCGCCCGAGCGGATTTACCTGGCACTTTGGATGGCCTGATGCAGACCAGTATCAATATTGACAGACGACTGCGAGAAAGAAAGGCTGAGAAGATGGGCTTACCATTTTCCAGTCCTTCTCGGATGTCGCCTGCTGACCCTACTCCTATGGAGGTAGGAATGATACGCCCACCTTTGACCCTTTCCGAACGTGCCAGGAGGAAAACCGAACATCTCTGCATGTACTGCGCATCCTCGGATCATTTGATAAGCGGCTGTCCCCTTGTCCGCAAAAAAGAGGGTGAGTGTTCAAATGTCTTGCTAGGGGGACTAACAACTTCCTTTTCTAATCCTTATCTTTTTGTTCAATTGACATTGCAGTGGGACCAAACTAGGATCACCACCAAGGCTATGATCGACACTGGATCTTGTGGAAACTACATTGATACTTGTTTTGTCTCCTTAAGTAAAATACCTATTGTTCCAAAACCCAAACCTGTCTCTGTTAGTTTTATTAACGGTACCCCTTTATCCTCCGGTCCCATCACCAATCAGACACAGGCACTCCTTGTAACTGCTGACAAGTCTCATGTGGAGACCACCACCTTTGATGTATTAACCTCACCACATTTTCCCATTATTTTGGGACTTACTTGGTTACACATACATCAACCAATCATCGATTGGAAAACAAGAACGCTAGCCTTCTCTTCTCACTATTGCGAAACTACGTGTAATCTCCCCCCATATGGTAGGATCCTATCTGTGGTGTCGGATGACATTATACCAAAATGTTATCAGGATTTATCGGAGGTTTTCCTTGAGAAAAACGCTCAAGTGTTGCCTCCCCATAGGGACTATGATTGTTGTATCGATCTACTCCCTAATAGTAAGTTGCCTTTCGGTCACGTCTATCCTCTTTCACAAGATGAACTCTCTCATCTCAAGGAATATCTGGATGAAAACTTGGCAAAAGGATTCATCCGACCTTCTACTTCCTCCACTGCTGCTGGACTCTTCTTTGTCCGCAATAAGGATTCTAGTCTTAGGCCTATCATTGATTTCAGACAATACGAAACCATCGGGTCTACTTTGTAGTTTACCAATACCCCAGGTTCCGTGGGAAGTGGTATCCTTAGACTTCATAGTGGAACTACCACCTTCCAAAGGATTCAACACCATCTTAGTGTCAGTGGACCATCTGACCAAGATGGCACATTTCACTCCTATCCGAAGACTACCTTCATCCAAACAAACAGCGGAATTACTTGTGAAACATGTCTTTAAGTTACATGGTATTCCAAAAACACTGCTGTCTGACCGTGGTTCACAATTCATCTCAAAGTTTTGGCTAGCTCTATGTCAGATACTACGAATAGAGCGTAAACTTACTTCTCCTTACCACCCTCAGACCAACGGACAGACAGAGAGAGTTAACCAGTGCATTGAGCAATACATATCTACAGGACGATTGGGTGAATCTCCTCCCGCTGGCGGAATTCGCCTATAACAACGCGACCCACAGCACTACTAAACAAAGTCCATTCTACTTAAATTATGGGTTTCATCCCACACTCCTTCCACCACGTATTTTGCCATCAAGTAATCCAGTGGCATCTGATTATCTTGCCCAGATAAAGGATTCCCTGGGATTACTCAACAATACCATCTCACATGCTCATAGCCAACAAAAGAGGTACTACGACCTCCGTAGGAAACCCTCTCCCCA
Organism: Pelophylax lessonae; assembly: GCF_965119305.1. NCBI lineage: Eukaryota > Metazoa > Chordata > Amphibia > Anura > Ranidae > Pelophylax > Pelophylax lessonae. The sequence goes on from NC_138774.1 coordinate 249,955,107, forward strand.
ATATGCCATTGGGGATCTTGTCTGGCTTTCTACAAAAAATCTGAGATTAAAGATCCCTAGTAAAAAACTTGGACCTCTATTCTTGGGACCTTTCCCAATAAAGAAGCTTATTGGAAAAGCTGCAGTACAACTCACATTACCAACAGACCTCAAGATACATCCCATCTTCCATGTGTCGCTACTAAAGCCCCATGTTCCTAACCAAGGAATAAGGCCTACCATATCACCTCCACCTCCTGTACAAGTTGAAGGTGGAGAAGAATTTGAGATAAAGGAGATTCTGGATTCCCGTATACATAGAAGAAGACTCCAATATCTAGTACGATGGAAGAACTATGGGCCCCAAGATGACACCTGGCTGGATACCTCCGATATACATGCCCCTAGACTGATTCGCAATTTCCACTCGAAATACCCGGAAAAACCAGTTCTAGAGGCCTTCCGGAGCCGGCCTTAAGGGGGGGTACTGTAATGTTCTGGTACCTCTGGTACCCTTATTTCCACATTTCTCTCTTAATATTGCGTCCCATCTTGCTATCCAAATGGGACGCATACACCTTTAAGGGCAATCACATCATCGCTGAGCGCCGCTATGAGCGGCTATTTCAATCGCCGGCTTTCTCTCACTCATTGCTCGTTCAAACCGCATGTTCACCGCACCTTCTCTTGCGAAGCTGGAGCTGCTGGCTATTCCCTTTGCCTGAACTGAACCGGAACCTCGCTGCCGATCTGTATCTCGCTACTGGATCACCTCTCACTACTGAACTTTGTTACTACTACCTATCTAGTGATAAGTACCCCACAGGGGATTCCTTACTAACCTGCACTTCTACTGTCATCTACTGCATATACCAGGACTATCTCTATCTAAGCTATTTCCTATCATCTGCATAGACTGTTAGCTCTTGGGACTACCATCAACTATCCTTGCACTAGGTTACTCTGTCTTGTATACTCCATCTGCTGTCCCCTACCATCTGCACTATACTTGACATTAGAACCTATCTGCTTACTACCATCACCTAAACACTCTCCTAATACTACTCCTAGGTGCTCACCATACTATAGCCTGTCTCTCACCTATATACTCTCACATATACTATCCCTCCATTAACATCAGATTGAGTGTATGTATATTGCATAAACAGGCTGTGCACAGTGATGAAGTCCTGAGAGTTGGATATGTTTGTTCAACAGAATCTCTACATGACTACTGAGTGTGACAATTCTGCAGCTGCAAATCCATCCACTAACAAAAACGCATGAGCGTTACAACAGAGGGATGTTGGTAAAGAGATGGGATCAGGCAGAGGGATGTTGGTGATGAGATGGGATCAGGCAGAGGGAATGGAGGTGAGAGAGATGGGATCAGGCAGAGGGATGGAGGTAGGAGAGATGGGATCAGGCAGATGGATGGCCATGGGAGGGATGGGATCAGGCGGTGGGAGGGATGAGATCAGGCAGAGGGATGGAAGTGAGAGAGATGGGACCAGGCAGAGGGATGGCGGTGGGAGAGATGGGATCAGGCAGAGGTATGGCAGTGGGAGAGATGGGATCAGGCAGAGGGATGGAGGTTGGAGAGATGGGATCAGACAGAGGGATGTTGGTAAAGAGATGGGATCAGGCAGAGGGATGTTGGTGAAGAGATGGGATCGGGCAGAGGGATTGAGGTGAGAGAGATGGGATCAGGCAGAGGGATGGAGGTAGGAGAGATGGGATCAGGCAGAGGGATGGCCATGGGAGGAATGGAATCAGGCGGTGGGAGGGATGAGATCAGGCAGAGGGATGGAGGTGAGAGAGATGGGACCAGGCAGAGGGATGGCGGTGAGAGAGATGGGATCAGGCAGAGGTATGGCAGTGGGAGAGATGGGATCAGGCAGAGGGATGGAGGTGGGAGAGATGGGATCAGGCAGAGGTATGTTGGTGAAGAGATGGGATCAGGCAGAGGGATAGAGGTGAGAGAGATGGGATCAGGCAGAGGGATGGCCGTGGGAGAGATGGGATCAGGCAGAGGGATGGCGGTGGGAAAGATGGGATCAGGCAGAGGAATGGAGGTGGGAGAGGTGGGATGAGGCAGAGGGATGGCGGTGGGAGAGATGAGATCAGGCAGAGGGATGGCGGTGGGAGAGATGGGATCAGGCAGAGGTATGGCAGTGGGAGAGATGGGCTCAGGCAGAAGGATGGAGGTGGGAGAGATGGGATCAGGCAGAGGGATGTTGGTGAAGGGATGGGATCAGGCAGAGGGATGGAGGTGAGAGAGATGGGATCAGGCAGAGGGATGGCGGTGGGAGAGATGGGATGAGGCAGAGGGACGTTGGTGAAGAGATGGGATGAGGCAGAGGGATGGCGGTGGGAGGGATGGGATCAGGCAGAGGGATGGCGGGTGGAGGGATGGGATGAGGCAGAGGAATGGAGGTGGGAGAAATGGGATGAGGCAGAGGGATGGCGGTGGGAGAGAAGGGATGAGGCAGAGGGATGGCGGTGGGAGAGATGGGATCAGGAAGAGGGATGGTGGTGGGAGGGATGGGATCAGGCAGAGGAATGGAGGTGGGAGAGATGGGATCAGGAAGAGGGATGGTGGTGGGAGGGATGGGATGAGGCAGAGGTATGGCAGTGGGAGAGATGGGATGAGGCAGAGGGATGGCGGTGGGAGAGATGGGATCAGGCAGAGGGACGTTGGTGAAGAGATGGGATGAGGCAGAGGGATGGCGGTGGGAGAGATGGGATCAGGCAGAGGGATGGCGGTGGGAGGGATGGGATTAGGCAGAGGGATGGCGGGTGGAGGGATGGGATGAGGCAGAGGAATGGAGGTGGGAGAGATGGGATGAGGCAGAGGGATGGCGGTGGGAGAGAAGGGATGAGGCAGAGGGATGGCGGTGGGAGAGATGGGATCAGGAAGAGGGATGGTGGTGGGAGGGATGGGATGAGGCAAAGGGATGGAGGTTGGAGAGATGGGATCAGACAGAGGGATGTTGGTTAAGAGATGGGATCAGGCAGAGGGATGGAGGTGGGAGAGATGGGATCATGCAGAGGGATGGCCGTGGGAGGGATGGGATCAGGTGGTGGGAGGGATGAGATCAGGCAGAGGGATAAAGGTGAGAGAGATGGGATCGGGCAGAGGGATGGCGGTGGGAGAGATGGGATCAGGCAGATGTATGGCAGTGGGAGAGATGGGATCAGGCAGAGGGATGGAGGTTGGAGAGATGTGATCAGACAGAGGGATGTTGGTAAAGAGATGGGATCAGGCAGAGGGATGTTGGTGAAGAGATGGGATCAGGCAGAGGGATGGAGGTGAGAGAGATGGGATCAGGCAGAGGGATGGAGGTAGGAGAGATGGGATCAGGCAAAGGGATGGCCATGGGAGGGATGGAATCAGGCGGTGGGAGGGATGAGATCAGGCAGAGGGATGGAGGTGAGAGAGATGGGACCAGGCAGAGGGATGGCGGTGGGAGAGATGGGATCAGGCAGAGGTATGGCAGTGGGAGAGATGGGATCAGGCAGAGGGATGGAGGTGGGAGAGATGGGATCAGGCAGAGGTATGTGGGTGAAGAGATGGGATCAGGCAGAGGGTTGTTGGTGAAGAGATGGGATCAGGCAGAGGGATAGAGGTGAGAGAGATGGGATCAGGCAGATTGATGGCCGTGGGAGAGATGGGATCAGGCAGAGGGATGGCGGTGGGAAAGATGGGATCAGGCAGAGGAATGGAGGTGGGAGAGGTGGGATGAGGCAGAGGGATGGCGGTGGGAGAGATGAGATCAGGCAGAGGGATGGTGGTGGGAGAGATGGGATCAGGCAGAGGTATGGCAGTGGAAGAGATGGGATCAGGCAGAGGGATGGAGGTGGGAGAGATGGGATCAGGCAGAGGGATGTTGGTGAAGGGATGGGATCAGGCAGAGGGATGGAGGTGAGAGAGATGGGATCAGGCAGAGGGATGGCGGCGGGAGAGATGGGATGAGGCAGAGGGACGTTGGTGAAGAGATGGGATGAGGCAGAGGGATGGCGGTGGGAGGGATGGGATCAGGCAGAGGGATGGCGGGTGGAGGGATGGGATGAGGCAGAGGAATGGAGGTGGGAGAGATGGGATGAGGCAGAGGGATGGCGGTGGGAGAGAAGGGATGAGGCAGAGGGATGGCGGTGGGAGAGATGGGATCAGGAAGAGGGATGGTGGTGGGAGGGATGGGATGAGGCAGAGGTATGTCAGTGGGAGAGATGGGATGAGGCAGAGGGATGGCGGTGGGAGAGATGGGATCAGGCAGAGGAATGGAGGTGGGAGAGATGGGATCAGGCATAGGGATGGCGGTGGAGAGATGGGATGAGGTAGAGCAGAGGGATGGCGGTGGGAGGGATGGGATGAGGCAGAGGGATGATGGTGGGAGAGATGGGATGAGGCAGAGCAGAGGGATGGTGGTTGGAGGGATGGGATGAGGCAGAGCAGAGGGATGGCGATGGGAGGGATGAGGCAAAGCAGAGGGATGGCGGTGGGAGGGATGGGATGAGGCAGAGGAATGGAGGTGGGAGAGATGGGATGAGGCAGAGCAAAGGGATGGCGGTGGGAGGGATGGGATAAGGCAGAGCAGAGAGATGGCGGTGGGAGGGATGGGATGAAGCAGAGCAGAGGGATGGTGGTGGGAGAGATGGGATGAGGCAGAGCAGAGGGATGGCATTGGGAGGGATGGGATGAGGCAGAGCAGAGGGATGGCGGTGGGAGGAATGGGACGAGGCAGAGCAGAGGGATGGCATTGGTAAGGATGGGATGAGGCAGAGCAGAGGGATGGCGGTGGGAGAGATGGGATGAGGCAGAGGGATGGCAGTGGGAGGGATGGGATCAGGCAGAGGAATAGAGGTGGGAGAGATGGGATCAGGCAGAGGGATGGCGGTGGGAGAGATGGGATGAGGCAGAGCAGAGGGATGGCGGTGGGAGGGATGGGATGAGGCAGAGCAGAGGGATGGCGGTGGGAGGGATGGGATGAGGCAGAGCAGAGGGATGGCGGTGTAAGAGATGGGATGAGGCAGAGCAGAGGGATGGCGGTGGGAGGGATGGGATGAGGCAGAGCAGAGGGATGGCGGTCCCCCAGTATTCTTCTGCACCCCCTCTCCCCCAAGTACATCTATGTACTCCCCCGGCACATCTTTGCAACCCCCTCCTGCTCCCCCCAATACACCTTCTTACCCTCCAGGATCTCTTATGCAACCTCCCCCATTGTTGTAAGCTGTTGAATACCCCATGGCCACATACCATTCTATTCCATTTCTCAGGCTGTGGTTTCTCTGGCGGTGGAGGGAGTACACAGAGGGCGGAGTCTACACAGAATCTCATGTAGCTGGGTCACTAGTACTAAGCTGCCCCAACCTCTTTCTTCACCTCTGGCAGCTTTCTGTATACAGTGGATATTCAGGAGGGGCATCTGATTCTATGCACGGGCTTGTGTGTTGGTGGCTGCCAGGTGTTGTGCCGATATTGGTTTCCCCAAAGAAACCATTTTCCCCTTGCTTTCGGCTGTGATGATGTAAGATCCTGGCACTCTCAGTGCCTTTCTATCACCTCACTTCCGGGTTGCGTTCCACCACTCAGGTAGGTGGAACGCATATAGGTGTGTATTCCTTTAATAGTGCTGACATCATCATCAGGCGCCCCACTGAGCGGCTATTTCAGCTGACGGTCTGCACTCACACATTGTTCGTGCAACCGCTCGTGATACCTGCCTAACCTGACGCTGCCGAATCTTCCAGCTACATACCCTATACCTGGATTGACCGGAGCCTCGCTACCTTGTCCTACACTCCCTCACTACTGGCGATTGATAAGTACCCCACAGGGGACCCCCTCTTATCAACAACGCTTGCTATCTAATACCTGCAGTATTGAACTGTTACTAGCTCTAGTATATCTTGCTCCCTAGTATCTATCACCTGCATTACTAAACTAGATTGCTAGCTCTTGTGCTTACTGCTTACAACCTGTATTACTGAACTAGATTGCTAGCTCTTGTACATACTGCTCACCATTACCTAAAACCTGCATTGCTGAACTTGCTTGTACATCTTGCCTGCTATTACCTACCACCTGTTGAGTGTACTAGATTGCTAGCTCTTGTCATTACTACCTATCATCATCTACTATCACTCCTCAAAAGCCTATCCCATTCTCACATCGGTTACCAGCCTATCCGATTCTCACATCGGTTACCAGCCTATCCGATTCTCACATCGGTTACCAGCCTAGCTGATTCTCACATCAGTTACCAGCCCTATCCGATTCTCACATCGGTTACCAGCTATATCTGATTCTCGCATCAGTTATCAAACTACCTCCACACACCTACAAAGAGACTAACATACCTGTGTAATTATTACTTCTACCTATCATCATCTACTATCACTCCTCAAAGCCTATACCTTCAGTGTATCATTCCACTGCTACTTGCAACTACTTATCACTCTTATAACATCACTAACTGAGTGTGTGTATATGTGCATACTGAATCAGGCTGAACCACTGTGATGAGTCAAGAGAGTTGGATCAGGTGATTTAACATATCTCTACAAGACTACTGAGTGGAATTCTGCAGCTGTAGATCCAGCCCCATTGAACAAACAACCCAGAGCGTTACAGATGATCGGCTGGAGAGGCAGAGCTGGGAGGGCTGGATTGCATCGGGCTGGAGGGACGGATTTCCGATCACAGCCGAAAGCAAGGGGAAACTGGTTTCTTTGGGGAAACCGATATCGGCACACTCTCTAATCCACGCAAGCTGTCGGAGGTGCAGAGAGAGAGGTTCGGGGCAGCTCAGCTGCCTATAAATATCATCAATGCTAGTGACTAATGTAGACCATACTCCCACCGGCACCAGAGGAACCGCAGAGCTGCCAGCCGAAGGCACAGAGGTGAATCAGGGACAGAACAGGACAGTTGCTATGTATGCAATGTGTAGCTGCCTCTTTTGCCGGCCCTCTTTAAGACATGCAGCCCGGCAGCCTCGGCCCACTGGGCAAATGCCCGCTGGCCTAATCGCCAGTCCGGGCCTGGTGGAACCTGTCCTGTTAAACCACTGTATGGTTTTAGGTACAATGCTGCAGCTTAGTTTCAGGGTCTTGGCAATATTCTTATAGCCTAGGCCATCTTTATGTAGACAACAATTCTTTTTTCAGATCCTCAGAGAGTTCTTTGCCATGAGGTGCCATTTTGAACTTCCAGTGAACAGTATGAGAGAGTGAGAGCTATAACACAAAATTAAACAAACCGAGACCTTGTAACACTAACGAGTCACAAGACATCGGGGAGGGAATATGGCTAATTTAGCCCAGTTTGGACAAGTTCACTTAGGGGTGTACTCACTTTTGTTGCCAGCAGTTTAGACAATAATGGCTGTGTGTTGAGTTATTTTGAGGGGACAGCAAATTTACACTGTTATATAAGCTGAAAGCTCTCCACTTTACATTGTAGCAAAGTGTCATTTCTTCATTGTTGTCACATGAAAAGATAGAATAAAATATTTACAAAAATGTGAGGGGTGTACTCCCTTTTGTGAGATACTGTATATATATATATATATATATATATACACACACGCACACAATATATATTTATGTATACAGTATCTCACAAAAGGGAGTACACCCCTCACATTTTTGTAAATATTTTAATCTATCTTTTCATGTGACAACAGTGAAGAAATTACACTTTGCTACAATGTAAAGTATTGAGTGTACAGCTTGTATAACAGTGTAAATTTGCTGTCCCCTCAAAGTAACTCGACACACAACCATTAATGTCTAAACCACTGGCAACAAAAGTGAGTACACCCATAAGTGAAAATGTCCAAATCAGGCCCAATTAGCAATTTTTCCTCCCCAGTGTCATGTGACTTGTTAGTGTTACAAGGTCTCAGGTGTAAATGGGGAGCAGGTTTGTTAAATTTTGTGTTATCGCTCTCACTTTCTGGTCACTGGAAGTTCAACATGGCACCTGATGGCAAAGAACTCTGAGGATCTGAAAAAAAAATTGTTGCTCTACATAAAGATGGCCCAGGCTGTAAGAAGATCTTGAAACTGAGCTGCAGCACGGTGGCCAAGACCATACAGTGGTTTAACAGGACAGTTTCCACTCAAACCAGGCCTCGCCATGGTTGACCAATGAAGTTAAGTGCACGTGCACAGCATCATATCCAGAGGTTGTCTTTGGGAATTAGACGTATGAGTGCTGCCAGCATTGCTGCAGAGGTTGAAGCCTGTCAGTGCTCAGACCTCACACCGCACACTGCATCAAATTGGTTTGCATGGCTGTCATCCCAGAAGGAAGCCTCTTCTAAAGATGATGCACAAGAAAACCTGCAAACAGTTTGCTGAGGACAAGCAGACTAAGGACATGGATTACTGGAACCATGTCCTGTGGTATGATAAGACCAAGATAAACTTATTTGGTTCCGATAGTGTCAAGCGTGTGTGGCGGCTACCAGGTGAGGAGTACAAAGACAAGTGTGTCTTGCCTACAGTCAAGCATGGTGGTGGAAGTGTCATGGTCTGGGGATGCATGAGTTTTGCCGGCACTGGGGAGCTACAGTTCATTGAGGGAACCATGAAAGCCAACATGTACTGTGACATACTGAAGCAGAGCATGATCCCCTCCCTTTTGGAGACTGGGCCGCAGGGCAGTATTCCAACATAACTACCCCAAACACACCTCCAAGATGACCACTGCCTTGCTAAAGAAGCTGCGGGTAAAGTGGATGGACTGGCAAAGCATGTCTCCAGACCTAAACCCTATTGAGCATCTGCGGGGCATCCTCAAATGGAAGGTGGAGGAGCGCAAGGTCTCGAACATCCACCAGCTCTGTGATGTCATCATGGAGGAGTGGATGAGGACTCCAGTGGCAAACTGTGAAGCTCTGGTGAACTCCATGCCCAAGAAGGTTAAGGCAGTGCTGGAAAATAATGGTGGCCACACACATTGACGCTTTGGGCTCAATTTGGACATTTTAACTTAGGGGTGTACTCACTTTTGTTGCCAGCAGTTTAGACAATAATGGCTGTGTTTTGAGTTATTTTCAGAGGACAGTAAATTTACACTGTTATGCAAGCTGCAGACTCGCTACTTTACATTGTAGCAAAGTGTAATTTCTTCAGTGTTGTCACATGAAAAGATGTAATAAAATATTTACAAAAATGTGAGGGGTGTACTCACTTTTGTGAGATACTGTATATTTTTTGTACATGTATAGTCCTACATATACAATTCCATACCCACTATTGATCCATAAGAAGGCAAAAAAAACAATAAAGCATGATTCAATTTGCTAAAGTAGGGGGAAAAAATTTCCTGATCCCCCAAGAGGCAATTGGATATACCCTGGATCAAATTTACCTATAAATGTTAGTATTCAGTTAGGTTATGAACATTTAGGAAAGAATCCAGGCCTTTCTTAAAACAATCTACTGAGCTGGCCAGAACCAGCTTTTGAGGGAGTCTATTCCACATTTTCAAAGCGCTTACTGTGAGGAAGCCTTTCTGTATTTGGAGATTAAATCTTTTTTCCCCCAGAAGTAAAGTAAAAATGAACTGGATATTTAACCACTTAAGCCCCGGAAGATTTTACCCCCATTCCGACCAGGGGGTATTTTGCGATTCGGCACTGCGTGACTTTAACGGACAATTGCGCGGTCGTGCGACGCTGTACCTAAACGAATTTGGCGTCCTTTTTTTCCCACAAACAGAGCTTTCTTTTGGTGGTATTTGATCACCTGTGCGATTTTTTGATCACGCGCTATAAACAAAAAAAGTGCGTCAATTTTGCAAAAATAACAATATTTTTCACATTTTTTTATATGAAATTCCCCCCAAAAAAATGTAAAAATAATTTTTTTTTAACATTTTCGGCCAATTTGTTTTATGCTACCTATGTTTGGTAAAAAAAATCGCAAAAAGCGTATTTTGATTGGTTTGCGCAAAAGTTATCGCGTTTACTAACAAAGGGAAAGATTTTTGTCATTTTTGTTGTTTTTTTTTTAACGCGTAATGGCGGCGATCTGCGATTTTTTTTTTGCGGTACTGCGACATTGCGGCGGACAGATCGGACCCTTGACTAACATTTTTGACACTTTTGGGGTTACCAGTGACATTTCTACAGTAATCAGTGCTATATATATGCACTGTTACTGTAAAAATACACTGGTAGTGAAGGGGTTAACTTTATTTGGGAGGGAGGGGCTGTGTGTGTCCCTAGGGGCGTGCTTTCTACTGTGATTGGCTGTGGCTTCAGCTGTAAGGACACTGATCAACGGATCTACATAGTAGATCCATGTGATCAGTGTCTTTGCAGCGAGGAGAATGACAGGCAGCTTGTTTACACAAGCTGCCTGACATTCTCCCTCTCCCCCGCCGATCGCCGAGTGGCCGGCGGACATCGGGTCCGCTGGTCACACGCGCGGGGGGGTCCGTGACCACGTGGGAGCGGGAGCGCGCCTCCGGGGGCGCGCGCTCGCTCCCTAGACCCTCACAAGCAAGCAACGTAGCCCTACGTTAGTTTGCCTGTGAGGGGCTGACCGCCGACGTAGATAGTCGTGCGGCGGTCGGCAAGTGGTTAAGATGAGGTCTTACTAATGATTTGTACAGGGGCAAAATGATCTCTCTCTCTAGATAGTCCATGCCTCCCTTAATACAAAAAAGGATTTTGCTCGCTTTGGAAACTGCAGCTTGGCTTTGCATGCCATTATTAAGCTTATGATCTACCAAAACCCCCAGATCCTTCTCCACCATTGACTCCCCCAGCTGTTCATCCCCTAGTATGTACAAATCCAATTCCAAAAATGTTGGGACATTGTACAAATTGTGAGTAAAAAAGGAATGGACTAATTTATAAATCTCATAAACTTATATTTTATTCACAATATAATATAGATAACATATCAAATGTTGAAAGTAAGACATTTTGAAATGTCATGCCAAATATTGGCTCATTTTGGATTTCATGAGAGCTACACATTCCAAAAAAGTTGGGACAGGTAGCAATAAGAGGCCGGAAAAGTTAAATGTACATAAAAGGAACAGCTGGAGGACCAAGTTGTAACTTAATAGGTCAATTGGCAGCATGATTGGGTATAAAAAGAGCCTCTCAGAGAGGCAGTGTCTCTCAGAAGTCAAGATGGGCAGAGGATCACCAATTCCCCCAATGCTGCAGCGGAAAATAGTGGAGCAATATCAGAAAGGATTTTCTCAGAGCAAAATTGCAAAGAGTTTGAAGTTATCATCATCATCATCATCATTCCTAAACTTGAGCAACTCCTCTCCTCAGTCCCCAGACATTTTCAGACTGTTATAAAAAGAAGAGGGGATGCCACACAGTGGTAAACATGGCCTTGTCCCAACTTTTTTGAGATGTGTTGATGCCATGAAATTTAAAATCAACTGATTTTTCCCTTAAAATGAAACATTTTCTCAGTTTAAACATTTGATATGTCATTTATGTTGTATTCTGAATAAAATATTGACATTTGAAACTTCCACATCATTTCATTCTGTTTTTATTCACAATTTGTACAGTGTCCCAACTTTTTTGGAATCGGGTTTGTATGATGCATGCATGTTTTAAGCCCCCAAATGCATAACTTTACATTTATCAACATTAAACCTAATTTGCCACACAGCTGCCCAATAAAACAGTGCATTGAGGTTGGCTTGTATGTTGGAGACCTCCTGTGAGGCTGTTATTCCACTGCATAACTTGGTGTCATCAGAAAACACTGAAGTTGTACTTTTAATGCCAGACCCTATATCATTTATAAATGTATTAAAAAGTAAGATTCCCAATACTGAACCTTGGGGTACACCACTGATAACCTTAGACCATTCAGAGTAAGAACCATTAGCCGTTACTCTCTAAATTCAGTCTTTCAGCCAGTTTTCTATCCATTTACAAACTAATTTTTCCAAGCCTGTAGACTTTACCTTACACATTAGTCATGTGTGGGGAACTGTGTCAAATACTTTGGCAAAATCTAAATATACTATGTCCACAGCCACCCCTCTGCCCAAGGTTTTACTCACCTCCTCATAAAAAAATCCATGCGGTCCGTTACTTAGAATTCATCTATGTGGTCTTTTATTAAACTCTCCAGTATCTTCAGTACTCTCCAGTATATGTTAAACTAACAGGTCTATAGTTACTTGTTAAAGACTTTAAACCCTTTTTTACACATACACACACTAGAGCCAGTTAACTTACCAGCATGTCATTGGAGTATGGGAGGAAACTGGAGTACCCACATATACACAGTGAGAACATGAAAACTCTGTTCAGGTAGTGCCATGGTTGGGATTCGAACCAATGACCTTAGTGCTGTTAGGTGGAAGTGCTAACCACTTAACCATTGTGCTGCCTCTGTTGTTCTTGAGCCTGTTGGCACAGTTCCTGTTTGCCTAGTTGTTACCCACCCTATGTATTCATTGCTTGGGGATGTTTTATGGTTTATGAATAAGTTACATAGTAGTTGAGGTTGAATAAAGACAATAGTCCATCCAGTTCAACCTGTTTAGGTGTGTGTGGCCGTCATCATCTCTCATACCCCTTAATGTTATGATCCTTGAGCTGTACGTCCAAGAGTCTTTTGAAAGTAGCCATACTCCCCCCCCGCAGTAACTACCTTTTGTGATAGGGAATTACACAATCTGGTAGCCCTAACAGTAAAGAACCCCCTGCGTAGCCTGAGGTTAAAACGCTTCTCCTCTAATCGCATTGTATGGCCTTGTGTCCTCATGTGATCCTTGTGACTGAATAGCTTTTTTTCTATGCTGAGATCACCATTAAGGTATTTGTAAATTGCTATCAAGTCCCCTCTCAGGCGTCTCTTCTCCAGGGAGAATAAATCAAGCGCTTGTAAATGCTCTTCATAATTAAGGTCCTCCAATCCCCTAATTAGTTAAGTTGCCCTTCTCTGGACAGAATACTCCAGATGTGGTTGGACCAGAGTTTTATAAAGTGGTAGGATTATAGTTTTATCTCTGGAATACATCCCCTTCCTTCTGCATGCCAATATACTGCCTGCCTTGGCAGCTGCAGCTTGACATTGCATACTATTGCCAAGTCTAGATCTTTCTCCATTTTTGATTCCCTCAAAGGTTCCTGTCTGTGTCCTGCACTGTACATGAGGAAGTTTGACTTTGCTGTAAATCTTGGAATGCAGTACAGGACACAGGCCTCCCTCCCTAAATTCTCCTTGTTTCTCTTCATTGTTTGCTACAAATCTGAGGACTCACCAAGTGGGATAGAGTTATAGGGAAGGTGCCCCAAAGGGCATACCCTAAAAAGCTTGCCAGTATCCAATCACCTGAAGGTATGGGCTTATACCATGGTGTAAATCTGTTGCCCATGCCCTGGACAGTACTCCAAGATATGGAATTCAAAAGTCCTTTACTCCCTTTGCAATGTGACTTTGACCTTGCTAGGAAAATTGAGTAGCACAATCCCTCCCTTTTTGCATTTTAATTGCCCTCTCCTCTTCGGGGAGTATCTCTGCGCTAGCCTAGGTCCTGCACCCTCTCTTCTCTTTCTTACATAACCGGAATAACCCCTAATATATCTTCTTGGGAGAATCTTAGAGGAATTTTGGTTGCCTAAACCAGAGAGTCTTTTGCAGGTAAATAACACATAAAATATGTTAAATGCACAAATAATCTATAACCACAGAGGCTTAGTGGTAGGGCAAGAACAGATCTAAGTGATTCTGGGTGTCTGGTTTTGGTCAACATTTAATTTGTACATAAACAGCCTCCCAGAATTATTTAGTTTTTACATTAAGCATAAGCTGCATAAAGGCGTTACAAAGCTGTTGTCCATGCATGCACAATCTAATCACCAAATGATCTTTCTAGCAGAAGAGTGACAAATATTACTACTAGTGAACTTTTAGATCTGCCTACATTTCTACTTTTAATGTCTGTTTACAGGTATGATAAGGATATGAATTCTGTAGTAAGTAGAGACGGCTTTGAAATCCTTACAAACGGGAGTATGAAAATCTCAGATGTGCATATTGAAGATGAAGGAATGTACTATTGTACTGCAGCAAACAGCAAAGGCAACATGACCATCTCTGCATACATAGATGTCAGAAGTGAGTTTTTACCAAAAATAGTCTGTGATGCTTCCAGATTACATGAAGTTAGAGAGATAATCTTTTAAGCACTGTTTTTTTATTTTCTTAAAGCTGAACTCCAGGCAAACACTTACATATAAAAGATCCAATACTGTATTTGAGATCTGGTTAACATGACAAGGGATTTGTCCATTCAGTCCTGAGATGGGTCTGATCTTTCTCTGCTGCAGTTTTAGTTTTACTCTGTATCCATCCATTCCTGAGATTTTTGCAGTTACGCCAAAGAAAATGTACATGTGTAGTGGATCTGTAAGAACTCCCAGAGATTGTAGATTTAAAATAGAGGAAACTACATTTTTGGAGTTTGCTGTCTCCTGTGAGTGAAAAATGAAAAAAAGTAAAAAGAGATAATAAATTCTTGATTAAAGTGTCCAATTAGTCCGTAAAGATAAATGTATCCAAACTGAAGTATCACTCTTCAATACAGGGGTATCAATAGTATGCACAAACTACTTACCAGAATGAACTGATTCAAACGCCTGTTATGTGATGTATATTCTCCAGACCCACAATATAGCCGGGGATAAGAGGAAGGCACTTGGATGGATTCCAGCCTCAGATGATATGATGTATTCAGTAGGTGTCAAACATGTGCATATAAATATAAAAAACTCATAGCGTGATACTGTATTACGAAGGTGCACGTGTTACCACCTAAATGTGTGGTCCACCTTCCACATAGAAAGCAAGTGCTATAGTGTAGAACAGTCACCTCCACCAATATCACAAGCTGTTTACTAGAGACACATATATGTATAGCAAGAAAAAGACAGATCCATATAGGTGCCAAACGTAATAAACGTGACCTCCACCGCATGTACAAACTCCTTACCAGAAGTATAGAAATATGGTGCCAAATGATAGATGTCAATATAGCCAAAGGAAGACCAGACCCATAAGAGTACCAAAACTTCAGTCAGAAACTGTGACCAACACCGACATATGCAACTGCTTACCAGAAATACATTTAAGTAATGCAGACAGCAAGTGCTGATCCCATCAGGAGCACAGACATGCAGGTCCCGGCAGATGTGAGCTCAATGAAGTACCGACAGCTGATAATCCCCTCGGGGACATAAACCACAGGTCCCGGCTAAAGGAAGATACTAGGTCCACGAATTCCCCAGAAGCGTCAGATCATATATTCACATATAAGAAATAAAGTTCCCCATAGCGTAAAACCATAAACGTTTAATAGGCATAAAAAAGAGTAACACTTACAAACAACGATGTGTAAAAATGCTGAAATAAAGCCGCCGGCCGGTCGGCTCTTACCACCCGTCCTTCCGTCTCGTGTTGGTGACATCAGCACGCCGCGACCGACATACGTTTCCTCAAAACTGACGTTTTCAAGGTATGGGCGGCGTACTGACGACACCAGTTAAATACATTGCAAACAAGGATCCACCCAGCGTGACCTCCGGGGTAAGAAATCCATCCACCATCTTTATTCAGGGATGCAACAACAGCGTGCCCTCAGATGATGTAAATTTAATTCAAATTAATTAATGTTCTACAAAAAAACATTTAAAAGGCAATATGAAAGCCTTAAATAGATCTGTAGAAAAGTAGATCAGCTGAACGGCTTCTACAAGTGCAATAGGTGTCAAGTCTGCCGCTTGAATTACATAAAGCAAAAAAACACAAAGTTTTGTGTCCACTAGTACTGGAAAATTACACAAAATTAACCCCTTTTTCTCTATCGCTCATTGACAGACGTAGTCCTCGGTGATTCAACACCCTCGGGTTATGCTGCCCTCTACAGGAGTAGGACTAGACAGGAAAGAAAACGTTCTGGCCACACCCTAGGGGCAGTCCCAGAGGGTATATGCTCTCACTTCCTGCTCTAGCAAATCAGTTTTTTTCTGTCTAGTTAGGAGTAAGGACCTAGATACCTTGCTGGGATCTTCGGTCCTGGCTGGATTTTTTTCTTAGAAAAGATTTTTTAGACAGCTTTTTTTCTCCAGTGTTCCTGTGAGATCTTCAAGCAAGAAAGCTGAACTGGGCGACGGGCTGGATGTTGAGATCCAGTGGTCACCCCAGTTCAGCCTACGAGCGCGTGCAGGCCATAGCTCCGCGCTGGGTCGGCCGAGACATAGTCCCACTGGACGGGGACTGACCCTGCGAGTTAAATGTCTCGCTGAAACGCCAAAGACCATGAGTCACGGCGTCCGTATTGGTCGACAGCCCTCCTACCTCGGTGGAGAGGGGTACTGTCAGGAGTTGGCGCCCGCCTGGTTCCGGTATGGTGAGTAGTATGTTCCCCCTTTTCCCCCTGACGGGTCTTGTGGTGAACGCGGGCCCCTCTCTGTAATGGTAAGGATGGGTTCCCCTCTATCCTATAACATGTCACAGATCCCCCTAATTGAGTGTGATTTTTGTGTACAAGAAGCCAGGAGGCTTGGTTTGGGAGCTGACAATCTAATTGTAAAAATGTGAAAATGATTGTAGTCAGTGGCAGTACTAGAACTTTACTGTGATAGTATAAGGTATCCTACCTGTCAGAAGCCACAGGGCGATGTCTATACATGTATACTGCATTCCAGATCATTCCTCCAGCTAAGCAGATGCCTCCCGACAGCCACGGACCACGTACGGCCCGCCAGGGTCCGGTACCGCCGACCACACTGACCACCATGAGGGTGAAGGGTTGTGAGGCCGAGATCCTTCTGCAGACATGCCGCTATTCTGTGCAGGCCGCCGCCATTGTCTGGTAGATCGCACGAGGCCACCATTTTGGTGTAGCCTCGTGTCTCCAGCATGGGGGCGGCCATGTTTGAGGTGACTCAAACACCTCATGGAGCCAGGGGGAGGCGCCGGCAGGCGTGTTAAGGGGCGGAGCCGCCTCCTTTACCCAGGAAATAGGGCCAAAGACTTCCTGTCTGTAACAAGACAAGCACTGAGCAAGCTGATGAAAACTTCTGTGCATCAGGGATGAGCCTTGGGGTCTCTCTCTCTCTCGGGTCCAAAAAGGCAGGTAACACTGAGGGGCGCTGTTGCGACTGGGGGACACAAAAAAAAAAGTTTTTTACTTTGTCATTTTTTGTCGCTGGCAAGTGTCTTGTATAATCATTGACCCTGCCGCATAGGTATCCCCACCTGATCCCCTCAAGGTGGCCGCAGGACCCTCCAGTACCCCACTTGTTTTAATGCATTATCGGCAGTTTTGGAGTCTTTGGTATCCCGGGTGGAGGTGGCCTGTCAGGGACGGGGGTCAAGAAGCGACCCCCGCCTACCCCTATTGTTTATCAGATACTTCAGGGGCTGTTGTCTCAGGTAATATCTCCTCAGCAGTGAGGAGCACGTTTCTGCCTCCGCCATAGCACAAGAGTGGTGGATGCACTAGTTGTGTCCGTCCGGGAAACCTTTAGTCTTGAGGTTACACCGGCAGAGGTAGCTGAGACTGAGATTCCTTTTTGGTACTTGTTAGCCTACCAAAAGGGCGAAGGATTTTCCTTTACCCAAATGGGGTCGTTTTGAAACGAACCCCTGTTATTTCCAAACGCATGGCTAGGTGCTATCCGTTTGAGGAATTCCTCTTTATAGGATAGACGGTACCACCTACTGTCTTGCCACAGACTGTTAGGATAAAAGGACCTCGTAACTAACGAGGACCTTCCTTTTCTGCTCATAAAGAGTTGTTCGTTCCGCGAGGGCGGGCGATAAGGCGAAACCCTCCAAAGCCCCTTTAGAGGGGTTTCAAAGGGCGCTGGTCGGCTAAACAAAAAGTCCGGCTCAGCCAAACCTGAAGATACAGCCTGATGCGCCCCTACCCATCTCTGGGGTGGGGGGGATGTCTTCACCGGTTTCTGGAAGACACAGGATCGAGTTTCGATCACTTCCACCGGTGCGATTCTTCCCTTCTAACATTGATCGGTTTCAGGGGTTCTATTCGAACCTATTCACAATGCCCAGGAAAGAGGGCAAGGTGCATCCAAATCTGGACTTGGGAAGAAATAGAGTCCATCCGTACAGTGGTGGCCTCCCTGCATCAGGGGGATTTCCTGGCGTCCATAGACATTTAGGAGGCCTATCTTTATATCCCCATCATCGCAGGACATCAGCGTTTATTCGCTTTCCCAAAGATCATCCCTGGTTCCCACCAGGAAACTGAACTATCTGGGCCTAAGGTTGGATACATCCTGGGCAAGAGAGTTTCTCCTTGCGGAGAAACTCCAGAAGGTTCAGTCAACGATTCGGATGTTGCTGTCCGTCAATTGGCTGGGACTGATGGTGGCCTTCTTAGAGGCAGTACCGTATACCCAGTCTCATACCCGAATTCTCCTGAAGGAGATTCTTTTTTAATGGAATCAGAATTCCGATTCCCTGGACAATCGGATCCGGTTGAGCGAGCGGACCAGGAAGTCTCCGATGCTCAACCAGGGGAAGTCATTTCTTCCGATAGTATCCAGATTACCAATAAGGGTATCGGAACTGAGAGCGATCAGATTTTGTCTGATTTACTGGATCGAGCAGCTCTAGAGCAGCCCGATTCGGATCCAATCGCATATGGCCTCTTCATCCAGAGGTTTTTCACTAGCTGTCCCTTCATTGGGACATCCCGGATGTGGATCTGTTGGCACCTTGGCTTAACAGGAAGGTGCGGAGGTTTGTAGCTCGCGCCATGATCCTCTAGCGGACGCAGCAGAAACGCTGATCGCCCCGTGGGGGCAGTATCAGCTACGGCATGCCTTCCATCCTCTCAAGTTGCTGCGGGAACTTCTTCGCAGGATAGAGGTGGAGGGAATTCCAGTTATTCTGGAATTTCCGGACTGACCTCGTCAAGCCTGGTACGCCGACTTGGTGAGGCTAGTCGCGGACGCTCCTTGGAGACTTCCTCTCAGGGAGGATTTGCGGTCTCAGGGACCGATCTTCCATCTTGCTTTACAGTCGCTGGCTTAATGGCCTGGCCATTGAGACCCAGGTACTGAAAGACAAGGGAGTGTCAGCTTCAGTTATTCCTACCTCCAGTTAAAGCAAGGAAAGCAACTTCCAGCACATGGAAGTCTTATATTGCATGGTGTGAATCTATTGGATTTCCCCCACATACCTATTCGGTGACCCGAATTTTGGTCTGTCTGCAACAAGGGGTTGAGCAGAAACTATCCTTGAGCACGATCAAGGGTCAGGTTTTCGGCGTTAGCAATCTTCTTTCAAGAAACCTTTGGCTAATCATTCCTTGGTGCAGAATTTCATCCAGGGGGTGCGACATCTGGCTCCGCTAGTACGCGCACCCTTACCGCCTGGGATCTTAATTTAGTGTGGTCGGTTCTTCAGAAACTTCTCTTTGAAGATATTAGGGAGATTCCCTTGCTTACATTATCCCAGAAGGTGGCCTTCTTGGTGGCCATTACTTCTGCACGCAGGGTGTCAGAACTGGCCGCATTATCTTGTCGTTCCCCATATCTGGTGGTTCATAGGGATAAGGTGGTTCTTCTTCCGAATCCATCCTTCCTTCCTAAAGTGGTTTTCAGAGTTTTTCATCTGAATAAAAGTATTGTGTTACCTTCCCCGTGTCCTAAGACTAGCCATCCTTGGGAGTTTGCATTACACTCCTTGGATGGGGTTCAGAAGGATACACTTGACTACTACGAACTTGTTTTCGTAAGACGGACTCACTTTTTGTGATCACGGATAGCCCTTGAAGGGGGTTGCCTGTGTCTGCCGTGACCATATCTACATGGATCAGTCAGACGGTGGTACAGGCTTATTCTATTAAGGGTCGGAATCCTACGTTCCCTGTTAGGGCGCACTTCACTCGAGCGCTCAGTACTTCCTGGGCCTATCGCCATCAGGCGTCAGTGGTCCAGGTATGTAAGGCGGCCACCTGGTCGTCGGTACATACCTTTACAAAATTTTATAAGATTGATGTGATGGCATCGGCGGATGCCTCATTTGGCCGCAAGGTTTTGCAGGCCGCAATTTGAGGAGACCGGTGGTCTACCTCGGGGGTTTTTTTCTGTTGAAAAATTTCTGTTGAGTCTCATCATTGAGGATGAGCATTGTAAACTTCTAGTTGGCACTGGTTGGGCCTTCTAGATTGGATTTGATTTCCATTTTCCCACCCCTCATTTGTGGTACTGCTTTGGGACGTCCCGAGGGTGTTGAATCACCGAGGACTACGTCTGTCAATAAGCGATAGAGAAAAATGGATTTTTGTAAAATCTTACCGTAAAATCCTTTTCTCTTAGCTCATTGACAGACGTAGTACCCGCCCCTCTGTTTTTGAGTTGGGTTGGGTTAAATTCTCTAAACACTGCTTTGTGACATAACTGATTTGCTAGAGCAGGAAGTGAGAGGATATACCCTCTGGGACTGCCCCTAGGGTGTGGCCAGAACGTTTTCTTTCCTGTCTAGTCCTACTCCTGTAGAGGGCAGCATAACCCGAGGGTGTTGAATCACCGAGGACTACGTCTGTCAATGAGCTAAGAGAAAAGGATTTTACGGTAAGATTTTACAAAAATCCATTTATTTCCTGCACCAGCACTGGAGTGGTATATCTTCTCCAGTGCTCGTGCGGGTTTCAGTATATTGGGAGGACTAAGCGTCCTTTATTTGTACGCCTTGATGAGCATATCACTAATATTTGCAAGGGATTCATAAAACATTCGGTTTCTAAGCACTTTTTGACCTCTGACAATAAGGACCCTTCGAATGTTAGATTTTTAGGTATTGACAAGTTCACTCCAAAGTGGCGTGGTGAGCCGCTAGTGAGGGGCCTGTCTAGGATGGAAATGGCCTGGATCTACAGAGCCAAGACTTATATGCCTTTTGGACTTAACGTGGATATTGATGTCAACGCATTTTTAGACAATACATAAGTCCCCTTTTTTTATATATTTTTTATATTTGTAATCTTTTTTATTGTGAATTGAAATTTACGCAGGGTATTGGTCTCTATATTAGGGATGAGTGATGACTCTTTATCCTGTCCCTCTTTTGACCTGATCTGAATGATGTATGTTACATTTTTCTGAATGAATAAGATTATAGTCATTTAGGATGTATGATGACATGTTCCGTGCCCCTCTTCTGTAATTTAAGAGGAATTATATTTTTTATATTTTATTTTTTATTTTAATATAATTTGTTCAATTGAAATGCAATTTCTTGATGATTGTATTTATATATGGAACAATCCCAGCGTGACTTGCGGGAGTTTTTAGGTTCAGTCAACTAATAATGCAAATATTGGTCTGGTCATTGTGCATCTGAGTGGATTGGTGATGCTATTTTGACATCATAATTTAATATAATTATTGCAAGTTGGTGTAGTAAGTTCGGCTTACTTTGTAATATCTGGCTTGGTTTAGTACCTGATTGATACAAACAATTTTTTGATCAATCAGGTATATGGTTCTGAGCAGGTGATTTGATTGCCATTGCCACTAGATGTATTAGGTTATGTTTGGCCCCATTTTTATAGATCTACCTTTCTACAGATCTATTTAAGGCTTTCATATCGCCTTTTAAATGTTTTTTGTAGAACATTAATTAATTTGAATTAAATTTACATCATCTGAGGGCACGCTGTTGTGAATAAAGATGATGGATGGATTTTTTACCCCGGAGGTCACGCTGGGTGGATCCTTGTTTGCAATGTATTTAACTGGTGTACGCCGCCCATACCTTGAAAATGTCAGTTTTGACTAAACGTACGTCGGTCGCGTCACCAACAGGAGACGGAAGGACGGGTAGTAAGAGCCGACCGGCCGGCGGCTTTATTTCAGCGCTTTTATGCATCATTGTTTGTAAGTGTTACTCTCTTTTATGCCTATTAAACGTTTATGGTTTTACGCTATGGGGAACTTTTTTTATATGTAAACATGTGATCTGACGCTTCTGGGGAATTTGTGGACCTAGTATCTTCCTTTAGCCGGGACCTGTGGTTTATGTCCCCGAGGGGAATATCAGCTGTCGGTACTTCATTGAGCTCACATCTGCCGGGACCTGCATGTCTGTGCTCCTGATGGGATCAGCACTTGCTGTCTGCATTACTTAAATGTATTTCTGGTAAGCAGTTGCATATGTCGGTGTTGGTCACGGATTCTGACTGAAGTTTTGGTACTCTTATGGGTCTGGTCTTCCTTTGGCTATATTGACATCTATCATTTGGTACCATATTTCTATACTTCTGGTAAGGAGTTTGTACATGCAGTGGAGGTCACGTTTATTACGTTTGGCACCTATCTGGATCTGTCTTTTTCTTGCTATACATATATGTGTCTCTGGTAAGCAGCTTGTGATATTGGTGGAGGTGACTGTTCTACACTATAGCATTTGTTTTCTATGTGGAAGGTGGACCACACATTTAGGTGGTAACACGTGCACCTTCGTAATACAGTATCACGCTATGAGTTTTTTATATGTATATGCACATGTTTGACGCCTACTGAATACATCATATCATCTGAGGCTGGAATCCATCCAAGTGCCTTCCCCTAATCCCCGGCTATATTGTGGGTCTGGAGAATATACATCACATAACAGGCGTTTGAATCAGTTCATTCTGATGACTATTAGATTGATCTCACATAATGTACAGGGATTTAACTCCCCCAATAAACGTAGGAAAGCTTTTCACCAGTACAAACGCCTTAATGCCAAAATTCTGTTACTCCAAGAAAGCCATTTTTTCATAAAGCCTACAATCAAGCTTTCTATACCACACATTCATCTAAAAATAGAGGCGTGGCAATATTTATTCACAATTCATTTCCATTTGAAGTCCAGGAGGTGTGCAAGGACACAGAGAGTCGTTTTATAATTAAGGGCCGCATCATGGGAAAGGAGCTAACCATAGCTAATATTTATGCTCCTAGCGGAGCCTCTGTACAATTCTTCTTGGATTTTTTTAATGAATTAGAAAAATACCACTCCTCCCACATAATTCTAGGAGGGGACTTTAACATGGTCTCCCATCCTACCATGGATAGAAGCAACCCTAATTCTACATCCAAGACGTTCCCTAGAACCCTTGAACGCAAACTCAACAGCCTACAGCTAGTAGACACTTGGAGATGCTTAAATATGGGCTCCAAGGAGTTCACGTTCTACTCCCACCCACACAATTCTTCGGCTAGGATAGATTACATTTTTTGTTCTCAGGTAATATTAGCTAATTCTGTTTCTGCTGATATATTTCCTTGTGTGTGGTCAGACCATCACATGGTGATATACGACACATTATATATTGGCCTCTCTTCTACATCATTCTCTTGGAGGCTAAACGACTCCCTGTTAACGGGCCCCGCAGAATCTCAAGAGATCTCTGACTCACTTACGGAATTTTTCAGACTAAACCCCACAGAAGATACCTCAATTCCAAATACATGGGTTACCCATAAGGACTTTATTAGGGGCAAACTTATTTCCTTAGCAGCTAAAAAAAAAACGTGAACGCACAAGTAAGATACAAGAAATCACAAAGGAATTGCGGCTATTATATAAAAATCACAATACTTTACATGATCAATCAATAAGACTCTTAATAGACCAAAAAATAACAGAGCTGAAGAAAATGCTGAAAAGTCCCTCAGATATTCAAGGTCAAAGTTCCTCCTATATGGCAATGCCGCCTCCACAATGCTTACAAGAAAACTTAACCAAACAATCAGGCCACCACATGTCTATAAATTAAACACACCATCTGGAATGAACACTTCTCACCCTAGAGAGGTATTGAAGATTTTCGAAAAATTTTACTCTTGTTATCCTCCCCACCATCAGCCACCAATGCACTCTCGAACCTGGTTTGAAGAAATTCCAATCCCATTTATTTTTCCCGCAGATAAAGAGCAATTAAATGCCCCTATCACCGAAACGGAGGTGACACACAATATCAAAGCCCTTCGCAATTCATCCGCACCAGGCCCTGATGGTTACACAGCATTATACAACAAGACATTTTCACCCACTCTTTCTCCTAAACTTTCACAGCTCTTTAATAACATTCTGAAAGGCAACATATTCCCAGAAGAAATTACCCTGGCAAACATGACCCTTCTCCCTAAACCTAACAAGGACCTTTTGAACCCTCAAAACTTCAGACCTATATCAATTATCAATAATGACCTGAAACTATTCAGTAAAATCCTAGCAGCAAGATTATCTCAAATTATCCCCAAACTCATATCCACATCGCAATCAGGTTGTTACGCTGAGCGCTCCGGGCCCCCTGCTGGCCTCGGAGCGCTCACAGCGTATGCCTCCAGGCAGCACTCCAGCGTCTCGGCGTGTGCATCCCCGCTCTCTAGGGCGCGCGCGCGCCGGGACTCTTAGATTCAAAGGGCCAGTGCACCAGTGATTGGTGCCTGGCCTAAAGTGGTTATTAAGGGTTAAGGTTTGTGTGAGGTAGTGCTGACTTAATTAGGCTTCACCTGTGCACTACCCATAAATACCTTCTCCTCCCACAGCTTCCTGCCGGATCTTTGTGCCTTGTGCCTTTGAGAAAGCGTTCCCTGCTGTGTTTGTTTGCTTTGCCTGTTGCCGAACCCGTTGCTACCGACTACTCGCCTTTGAACCTTTGCCGCCTGCCCTGACCTCTGCTACGTCCGACTACGCTCTTGCCTACTCCCTGTGTACCACGCCATATCAGCTGCCAGAGGGGTCAAGTTGTTACTAGGGGACACAACCTGGTAGTTACCGCCGCAGCAAATCCATCCCGCCTTGCGGCGGGCTCTGGTGAAGACCAGTAACTGCTTAGAACCGGTCCTCTAGTACAACCCGTGCCATCGCCTCTCTGGTCCAGAGGATCCACTACCAGTCCTGCCGGTTCGTGACAGTAAGATCCGGCCATGGATCCCGCTGATGTTCCCCTGCCAAGCCTAGCGGACCTCACCACCATTGTGGCCCAGCAGGGTCAACAGCTGGCCCGGTTGACCGCTATGTTGCAGCAGCTCCTGCCTTCTCAGCAACAGCCAGCACCTCCGCCTGCAGTTGCCACCGGTTCCAGAATCCGTTTGTCCCTACCAGACAAATATGACGGAGATCCAAAGCAGTGCCGTGGGTTCCTGTCGCAGTGCTCTCTCCACCTCGAGTTACTGTCCGACCAGTTTCCTTCTGAGCGAGCCAAGGTAGCTTTTATTCTCAGTTTACTGTCCGGGAAGGCCCTGGCCTGGGCTACACCACTATGGGACCGCGCAGATCCTGCCACTGCTTCCGTCCAGAGCTTCTGCCTAGAGTTCCGGAATGTTTTTGAGGAGCCTGCCCGGGTTACCTCCGCAGAGACTACCTTACTAAACTTGACCCAAGGAGATTCTTCCGTGGGTGACTATGCCATTCAGTTTCGCACCCTGGCCTCTGAGCTGAACTGGAACAATGAAGCCTTTTGCGCCACCTTCAAGAAGGGACTTAACAGCGAGATAAAGGATGTCCTGGCTGCACGTGAGCTTCCTTCCACTCTTAGTGACCTCATCTTGCTGGCCACTAGGATAGACAAGCGTTTCGCCGAAAGACAAGAGGAACTCCTCCTTGAAAAGGAAAAAGCTCGTCCTAGACGCTACCCTCATCTGGCTCCCGTTTTTCTGCGTCCACCTCAACCCGCTACAGGGCCTCCCGCCATGGAGGCCATGCAGGTGGATCGGTCACGCCTGACTCCCCAAGAACGAAGCCGCCGCAGAGACGAGAACCTGTGTCTGTACTGTGCCAGTACCGAGCACTTCCTTAGAGATTGTCCTCTCCGTCCACCGCGTTCGGGAAACGCTCGCACCTAGTAAACGTGGGAGAGGCGTTGCTAGGTGTGGATTCTTCCTCTCCACGTCTCATCATACCCGTGCAGTTGATCATCTCTTCCAAGTCCTCTTTCTCCGCAACCGCCTTCTTGGATTCCGGTTCAGCTGGCAACTTCATTCACACCTCCTTGGTTGAAAAGTACCGTATTCCAGTAATCTGTCTACCCAAGCCGTTTTTTATCTCTACTGTTAACGGTGAGAGACTCTCTGCCACCGTGCAGTTCCGTACCCAGCCTCTGCAGATGGACATCGAAATATTTCATACCGAGACTTTAGAGTTCTTTGTCCTTCCCTTCTGTTCCTCCGAACTCCTCCTGGGTCTGCCGTGGCTCCAACGTCATAGTCCTGTCCTGAATTGGTCCACCGGTGAGATCCTGCGTTGGGGTTCCTCCTGTTCTGACCGCTGTCTCAAGCCTGCTCTGGTCAAACAGGACCTGCAAGTTTCTCCGCCTCCTGGGCTGCCCAAGCCATACCATTCCTTTGCGGATGTCTTCTGCAAGAAACAAGCTGAGGTTCTTCCTCCTCACCGAACCTATGATTGCCCGATCGACCTGATACCCGGTTCTACTCCACCTCGGGGCAGAATGTATCCTCTCTCACCTCCTGAGACTCTTGCCATGTCTGACTATATACGTGAGAACATACAGAGAGGATTCATAAGAAAATCTTCTTCTCCTGCTGGGGCCGGTTTTTTCTTCGTGACAAAAAAAGACGGCTCCCTCCGCCCCTGCATTGATTACAGAGGTCTTAATAAAATTACCATCAAGAACCGTTACCCTCTGCCTTTAATCTCTGAGCTATTTGATCGTCTCCGAGGGGCAAAGATCTTCACTAAATTGGACCTTCGAGGGGCCTATAATCTGATCCGTATCCGTGAGGGAGACGAATGGAAGACCGCCTTTAACACAAGGGACGGCCATTTTGAGTATTTGGTGATGCCCTTCGGCCTCTGCAACGCACCTGCTGTCTTCCAGGAATTTGTCAATGATATTTTCAAAGACTTACTTTACACCTGCGTGGTCGTATACCTGGATGATATCCTCATCTTCTCCTCCAATTTGGACCAACACGGGGTCCATGTGCGACAAGTCCTTACTCGTCTTAGGAGGAATCACCTGTACGCTAAACTTGAAAAATTTATTTTTGAATGGACCTCACTGCCTTTCCTGGGATACATTATCTCAGCCCAAGGACTTCAAATGGACCCAGCCAAGCTCTCTGCGGTTCTGGATTGGCCACGCCCCTCTGGTCTCCGAGCCATACAAAGATTTCTGGGCTTTGCGAACTACTACAGGCAATTCATTCCTCACTATTCCACTCTGGTAGCTCCTATCGTGGCTCTCACAAGAAAAGGAGCTAACCCCAAATCCTGGCCTTCCCAAGCCGAGGAAGCCTTCCAGTCCCTGAAATCCGCCTTTGCCTCTGCACCCGTTCTCTCTAGACCAGATTCCACCAAGCCTTTCTCTCTTGAAGTGGATGCCTCCTCGGTGGGAGCCGGAGCTGTCCTCACCCAGAAGTCCTCCAGGGGCAAGACTTCAACTTGTGGCTTCTTTTCAAAAACATTCTCTCCCGCAGAGAGAAATGACTCCATTGGGGACAGAGAACTGCTGGCTATTAAATTGGCACTGGAGGAATGGAGACATTTACTCGAGGGCGCCACACATCCTGCGTACATCTTCACGGACCACAAGAACCTGGCTTATCTCCAGTCTGCTCAGAGATTAAATCCCCGTCAGGCCCGTTGGTCTCTGTTCTTCGCCTGCTTTAATTTTGAGATCCATTTCCGTCCGGCTTGTAAGAACATTAGGGCAGATGCTCTGTCTCGCTCCTCTGTCTCGCTCCTCTGATGTGGTGGGCGACGAGTTAACACCTCAATATATTATCCTTTCAGAACGCCTTATTACAGTCGCTCCTGTGGACCTGCGCCTTCTTCCCCCTGGCAAATCCTACGTACCTCCACGTCAGCGGTTGCAAATTCTCAAGTGGGGCCACGCCTCCCATTTTGCCGGTCATCCAGGGGTGCTAAAATCTCTCCAACTAATCTCCCAAAGGTACTGGTGGCCTTCTTTGGAGAAAGATTTCTCGGACTTCGTCCAGGCCTGTATGATTTGCGCCCGGGATAAATCGCCTCGCCAGAAACCAACGGGTCTCCTCTTGCCGTTACCTGTTCCTGAAGTTCCCTGGTCTCACATCGCTATGGACTTTATTACAGATCTTCCCTCCTCCCATGGGTCGTGGTGGATTGCTTCTCCAAGATGGCTCACTTTGTACCCCTGCCCGGTCTACCCTCTGCACCCATGTTGGCCAAACAATTTTTCCAACACATCTTCTGTCTCCATGGCCTTCCCAAACATATTGTCTCGGATCGTGGGGTACAATTCGTCTCCAAATTCTGGAGGGCTCTATGTGCCTAGCTGGGGATCAAATTGGACTTCTCTTCTTCGTACCATCCTCAGTCTAACGGCCAAGTAGAACGGGTGAACCAAATTTTTGGTGACTATCTGCGTCACTTTGTGTCCTCACGCCATGACGACTGGGCTGATCTACTTCCCTGGGCGGAGTTCTCCTACAACTACAAACAATTCTCTGCTTCTAACAAGTCTCCTTTCTTTGTAGTTTTTGGCCGTCATCCTCTTCCACCTCTGCCACAGTCTCCCCCTCCTTCTTCTGTACCTGCCGTTGACAGTCTTGTACAGGACTTTTCCTCCATCTGGCGAGAAACCCACGCTGCTCTCCTCAAGGCTTCCGCCCGTATGAAGGTTCAAGCTGACAAGAGACGCAGATCTCCTCCGGAATTTCGCCCAGGTGACAAGGTGTGGCTCTCCTCTAGGTACATCCGATTTAGGGTCCCAAGTTACAAGTTGGGCCCTCGTTTCTTGGGACCCTATAAAATCAAGAGTCGTATCAATCAAGTTTCTTATCAGCTCCATCTTCCTCCCTCCCTCCGAATCCATAACTCCTTCCATGTCTCCCTTCTTAAACCTGCTGTCTTTAACCGTTTTTCTCCCAAGCTTGTTTCTCCCACCCCTGTCGCCGGTACCTCCGATATATTCTCTGTCAAGGAGATCTTGGCGACCAAGATCTCCCGGGGGAAAAGATTTTTTTGGTCGACTGGGAGGGCTGCGGTCCTGAGGAGAGGTCATGGGAGCCGGAGGAGAACATCCTGGACCGCAGTCTCGTCCTCAAGTTCCTCGGTACCAAAAGGAGAGGGAGACCAAAGGGGGGGGGTACTGTTGCGCTGAGCGCTCCGGGCCCCCTGCTGGCCTCGGAGCGCTCACAGCGTATGCCTCCAGGCAGCACTCCAGCGTCTCGGCGTGTGCGTCCCCGCTCTCTAGGGCGCGCGCGCGCCGGGACTCTTAGATTCAAAGGGCCAGTGCACCAGTGATTGGTGCCTGGCCTAAAGTGGTTATTAAGGGTTAAGGTTTGTGAGAGGTAGTGCTGACTTAATTAGGTTTCACCTGTGCACTACCCATAAATACCTTCTCCTCCCACAGCTTCCTGCCAGATCTTTGTGCCTTGTGCCTTTAAGAAAGCGTTCCCTGCTGTGTTTGTTTGCTTTGCCTGTTGCCGAACCCGTTGCTATCGACTACTCGCCTTTGAACCTTTGCCGCCTACCCTGACCTCTGCTACGTCCGACTACGCTCTTGCCTACTCCCTGTGTACCACGCCATATCAGCTGCCAGAGGGGTCGAGTTGTTACTAGGGGACACGACCTGGTAGTTACCGCCGCAGCAAATCCATCCCGCCTTGCGGCGGGCTCTGGTGAAGACCAGTAACTGCTTAGAACCGGTCCTCTAGTACAACCCGTGCCATCGCCTCTCTGGTCCAGAGGATCCACTACCAGTCCTGCCGGTTCGTGACACAGGTTTTATTCCTAACAGACAAATTACCGATAACATCCGGCTAGCATGCAATATCATACAAGATGCAAATTTATTTAAAAAACAACTATTAGTTTTAGGCCTAGACATAAATAAGGCTTTTGACAGTGTCACTTGGGATTATCTTAGAAGACTATTACCCAGATTCGGTTTTTCAGATGAGTTCTTAAACGGCTTTACAGCCCTATATGAAAACCCTAAAACAAGAATAAAGATTTCAGGTTGCAATTCATCTTTCTTCCCACTAGTTAGAAGAACCCGACAAGGATGCCCCTTGTCACCTCTTCTATTCGCCCTAGCTATCAAACCACTTTCTATAGCTATCAAAAGACACTCTGGAATTACAGGTTACAGTAAGGGCTCTGAAACATATAAACTGAGTCTATATGCCGATGACGCTTTAATGTATATACCAGACCCCTTCAATTCAATACCCAATTTATTGACTATATTAAACAATTTCGTGGCAATCTCTGGTCTAGGCATTAATATGTCAAAATCTGTAGCATTACCAATCAACTTCTCTGAGTTAGACATATTAAATTTGAAGTGCCTTTTCCCGTTTGTCTGGGCTTCGGAAAAAATCACATATCTTGGAATTCAATTAAGTAAAGATTACAATTCCCTTTTCCAGTCTAACTTCCCCCTCTATTTACCAAAATATGTAACATGCTTCAAATATGGTCTTACATAGTTACATAGTTACATAGTTACATAGTAGGTGAGGTTGAATAAAGACAATAGTCCATCCAGTTCAACCTGTGTAGGTGTGTGTGGCTGTAATCATCTCACATACCCCTGAATGTTCTGATCCTTGAGATGTAAGTCTAAGAGTCTTTTGAAAGCCACCATACTACCCGCAGAAACCACCTCTTGTGGTAGAGAATTCCACAATCTTGTTGCCCTAACAGTAAAGAACCCCCCGCATTGCCTGAGGTTAAAACGCTTCTCCTCCAATCGCATTGTATGCCCTCGAGTCGCAGTCTTCCTATCAACTATCTTTTCTAGGCAAGATTATGGCTGTAAAAATGACCATACTCCCTAAATTAATATATCTATTCCGTGCCCTACCCATTTATCTCACCAAAGCTTATATTACCAAAATTCAGGGCGCTATAAATAAATTTATCTGGGGCAACAAGAAACCCAGATACGCTGCCAACATTATATACCACCATCAACACTCTGGAGGTCTAGGTCTCCCCCATATTTGGATTTACTATATTAGCAGTAGACTGGCTCAAACTGCACATTGGCATAATTGCCCCTCAAACCTGCCCTGGATAACCTTCGAGCAGATCTCAGTGACCCCTTATCACTTAGCAGGTCTATTATGGGACTCTTCGATCCCTCTGCGCAAAATCTCCTCCAGAAACTCAATAGTTACTGACACCCTTAAAATTTGGAGATTTATTATCAAAAAATGGCCTCTCAAATCTTGTCCCCCTCCAGGCACTTCATTTCTAGGGGACCCCAGATTTCACGAAGCATTTAACACCCCCGAAAGATTCACATGGTGGTCAGCCAATAAATTAACCTCAATATATGACCTATATGATGGCAGGGTTTTCCTCTCCTTTGATAAACTATTAGACATAAAAAGCATCCCTCTTTCTGGGGAGGGATGACAAACTACGAACTGATTAAAAGTTACTTTGAATCGTGTCACTCTAAGCCATCAGGATCTCCCCTTAGCACTTTTGAACACTTATGTTTAAAGGATATCACAGGCAGGAGACATGTCTCCACACTCTACACTTCTCTTAATGCAAGCGACACAAGTGCGAAATTGAGTTATATGATCAGATGGGAATTGGAACTGCAAATCTCCCTGTCAACAGGGGACTGGCTGGCTATGTGGCTAAACCTACGTAAGGCCACCAAATCGCTAGGAGTTAGGGAAACTGCCATTAAAATATTTACGAGATGGTACTATACCCCCGAAAAATTAAATAAGTTCTACCCTGAGGTCTCCCCCAATTGTTTTAGGGGATGTGACACTATAGGCTCTCTGAAACACATTTTTTGGGACTGCCCCAAAATCCAAAACACCTGGTCCGAGGTATTCCTTCTAATAGAGAAGGTAACAGGGGAAATATTTCCCTTAAACCATACTCAATGCTTACTTTTTAAAAATATCCCAGAAATCTCAACACAACTCACACGTCTTACACATACCATCTGTATTGCGATGTTATGGGCGATCACTAAACATTGGAAAGAAGCAGTAGTTACTTTTCCTCAGGTTTTGGGTAGAATAGAGGATATCACATTGATGGAGCAGTATCATCATTCTATCACAAACTCAAAGAAAATATTCAACCAAAAATGGTCCCCCTGGCACTTAATAAATGCTCCTTGATCACATGAACAAAATACTCTGTAATTTCTGTCCAGTCAATAAGTAAGAGGTCACGACCTCAAACTCACTAAATCCATCACCACTATTATCTCATGAGATGCTATGTACGGACACCTCCTCTTAAGGCAGAGGATCTGCCCATAACATTAATGGATTCACGAATATTCCTATATATTCTTCCCTTAATTTTGAAAATGATCTATTTTCTGAAATAATATATGTTGAGCAACAATTAAATATATGCTTATTGTTACTGATTGTTTTATGTATGTTTATTGTCTGTAAGATCTATTAAGATTGTATTTTTCAAAATGATGTTACAACCTTTTCTTTTTTGTACTTGAATATACTTTTAATAAACGTTTATAATCAAAAAAAAAAAAAAAAAAAAAGAATCAGTTCATTCTGGTAAGCAGTTCATGCATACTATTGATATCCCTGTATTGAAGAGTGATACTTCAGTTTGGATACATTTATCTTTACGGACTAATTGGACACTTTGATCAAGAATTTATTATCTCTTTTTACTTTTTTTCATTTTTCACTTTTTCATATTATTTGTGAATTTATGGACTATTGCACTTTATATCTAGTTTCAATAACGTTCAATTTATAGCGCAGCTTCGTTTATATTATTTCTTTTGGGTGTCTGTCACACTTTAAGTTGCTGCTTTGATTTATATTATTATTTAGCGCGGTTACACCCCCCTTTACACATTGTCTCCTGTGAGGCCTCAGCAACGATTGTAATGCATGGAAAATGTATGTCCATTTCCATGTAGTTTAGGCTTAGAAACTTTTGAGTAAAACAACATGTCATACAATGCAAAAGCACATACAAAAAAATGATTATAAATATATGTGAATGTGTATAAAATCAAAAGGTTGTATAAAATACGCAGAAGTATCACTGGTCTTTTGGTGCATGGGAAAGCACACCCTCGTCTGGTTCTACAGATAAAAATTTAACATTTGACTTGTCTGGACAAGATCTTCCTTCGTCCAAAACACTACTCTGTTCTCTGTACCTTTTCGGAGGAACCCCATTGAGAACTGGACCACAGCATCGGCGATGGATATACTGTATCCCAAGTTTTATAGAAGAGGCTGCATCTCTTTTCCCAGATGCCCCAAAGATGAGACTGGACTCGCTCTTTACTGTTTTGCTGCTGCATCGAGAGAGACATTGACAAAAAATCCCACTCTCTCCTGTCTGCTAATAGTCGCAGAAACACTCCTGGCAACACCCCCTCCACCTCCCATGCTACAGACGCCCTGGGCAGCCGACCCTCCTGCCCACCCCTTGTATCCTCCCTGGCTATAACTTTCACACAAACCAATCAATATACACCAATTTGAATATTTTTTTTTCACCAAACACTTGTAGCAGAATACATTTTGGCCCACATTTATAACAAAATTCATTTTTTTTCTTTTGTTTTTTTAATTGGATACAGAAAGTAAAAAATTTAGTTTTTTCAAAAAAGTTCAGTCTTTTATTAGCTTATATAATAAAAAACCTCTATTTGTGCGAAAATAAATTATACAAATTATATTCTGGTAGAGCGTTGCATGATTTATCAGTTAAAGTAGCGCAGTGCTAAATGGCAAAAAAAATGGCCTGGTCATAAAGGGGGTAAAACCTTCTGGTGGTCAAGTAAAATGTTTATGCCCAAGCATAAGGGCCTTGGGTGGTCAGTGGGCAGATCGCTCCTATGTTTCTGCATATGATTTTTTTCTGGTAGAGATTTCTTCATCCACATTGATCGATGTGAATAAAGCCCATGGGTCGAATGAAAAAAAGGAATGCCAACATTAGAAGAGTGGGTGGATGTGTGGCAGATGATTCTAATGGTGGGAATACAATACATTTTTTCGATCCATGTGAATGGAGCAAGCTGCACAGAAACAAAAGAATACTACATGTATGCTTGGGCATACACGTTTTACTTGACCACCGGAAAGGTTTTACCCTCTTTATGACCAGGCTATTTTTTGCCTTTTAATTGGTAATTTCACATTTGGGGGTGTTTGAACTTCCCTGTCATTTTATGTTTAATCTAGGTTTATTGAGAAGTTGACAAAAAATACAAAGTGACCATAACCGCACATAGCCAATGAAACATGCATTGACTAAAGCAAGCAGTGTGTACACACCAAGACAAATTAACTTGAGAAATTTGTGCCAAACAAATTGAATGTCAATGTACATCTGAAGATTCTTATTGTTAACGAAACATATAACCAAATAAATAACAAAAGTGAAGGTAAATGTACGCTCTGATGTAAATATAGAAAAACAAAAAAAGAACGTATATGCACACCCAATTGAGTTACCTCTAAAAAGTTTTATTATGCATATATTAATGCAAAAAATATATTATACAGCATACACAGGCCCTAAGTGATATTTATAGGGGCCTCTTCCCTTAGAAATAAACTGGTGCCTAATGTTTTAGATCCCTCTACTAGTAGACCAAATTTTTTTCACAATCTCTCCGGTTATTATCGGTGTAATAAATGTCAGGTTTGTTCGCTTAATGGTTGTACAATAAGGAGAACTATGGAGTTTACCTCCACTACTACTGGTTTTAAATATCAAATTAAACCCTTTATCACATGTTCAAGCACAGGGGTTGTGTATTTGTTACAGAGCCCCTGTGGGTTGCAATATGTGGGTCGGACCAAGCGCCCACTGCAGGTTCGTTTAAATGAGCATATTAGCAATATTAGGAGGGGTTTTAGACAGCATTCTGTCCCTAAACACTATTTATTGGCACATAAGATCCTAGAATCACTATTTTTATGGGGATTGATAAGTTTCAGCCTCATTGGAGAAGTGGTTCTCTCATTAGGGGTATTTCTAAGCTTAAAATGGCTTGAATCCATAGGATTAATTCATACGCACCTCATGGTTTAAATGTTGATGTGGATGTCAATGCTTTTATAGATAATTCATAAAGTAATTGTAGACATATATTTTGGGTTGGTGTGATTATTATATCCATTTAATATGTTTATTAAGTTATTATATGGTTATTATATTAATTTAACATTTTAACTGAGTATTTTTAAATGTTATAAATGTTATAATTTAACTATTATGACTTTACCAGATTGTGAACTTGGTTTGAACTTCAGCTAGACTGTAAGCTCTTAGGAGGTTGTTAAATGGCCATTTTTCATATATTTTGAAGTGTCAAACTTATGTATTAATCTTGATCTGGGATTGAATATTGGGGATTGCGAGATTCCTTGAGGATTCATCTTGAATATTATCAAGACTCGATTGTTGTGTATGCTTTATATCGCGGTGATTCAGCACGCTGCCCGTACCCCAGGACGACTTGTGAGGAAACGTATCAGGTCGTGATGTGCTGACGTCACCATGTGATATCCCAGAAGGGCGGGCAATGCTGTAATAGCCGGCCGACTATATCTAATTTTATGCGTGGATTCTCTGGATTTTTTACACTATGGAGGTTCATTATCTCTTTCATGGGGAGTGATCTTGACCATAACAAGTAAAGGTGGACATGGAGGTTTATGCGGTGTTTACCAACTCTCTGGACCCATACATTGTAATACCTTCCCCATCCTAGAGGCCCCGGTTGGGTGATACTGTAAGTGTTGATGACCTTGCAGGTCATTTTTTTCTGGTAAGAGGTTATTTAGCTCGGTGGAGGAATCACTTATTGTGATGAAGGTTCACAGAAGAATTCTATAGCTGCACAGCTGCTTTGCGGCTTTTTCACCTGTTTGCTCCACAATATCCTTCTTATCAAGGTAAATTCCTCTTGCCATTTGGCAAAGAAGTGTGGGTTCATCGGGAAGGTTTCCCTAGGGATGAGTTTGTACACAATAGATAACACATTAACTGGTCTGTCGGGCTGTAGAAGCAAGGATTCAAATGCTGCGTGTTGTCTAAACAGTGTATCTCGTGTCTGTAGAGTACAAAGGTGGTAAAGTAGTTGGGAGTCTTCCATCCAAGCTGTCAATGGATTGTGACATTGTGGCAAGAGTTGGGGTAGAGGCGTCAAAGAGCCTTGTGACAATATGAGTGAAAAGAAATAGTCCAAGAAAGAAAGCAAGAAGCACAAAAGGCTGGTGGAAATGCCAGATCTAAAAGGGATGTCAATGGACTTGGTCTGGTAGAAAGCTGACCTTTGTTCACATAAGCATCCCAGACTGGTAATGTACTGGAGACCAGAGTCCACAGGAGGCTGAAGTTTGGGAGGGGTCCATGGCACCGAGGTAAGTTCTGGGACAATAAGGTCATTTCCCAGGACAGTCCACAACTTCGAGCTACCATGAAACCAATCCAAGACACAGATCAGAGAAGCTTAAAAGTATAGCAACATATGAGGAATACCAGCCCTTCCCTATTTTTAGGGAGTGAGAGAGTAGTGGATTTAATCCGAAGTTTTTTGTGTTGCCAAAAAAAGCCACGAATGAGGTCAGAAAGGCCGCGTATAAAACCCAAGGGGGGTGCCCTAGCATTTTTGCAAATCTAGAAATGTGATAAGCAGTCAGAAAGTAAAAGCTGCATAAACCAAGAGTATAAAGCATATTATAAAAAATAAAACTTCCAGTATACTGTAAATTCCTTAGTCTGTACACACTATAACTTTAACATGCCAATAATACCAATTAATATAAGTTTATTGGGATTATTCTTTACCAAAGACATGTAGTAGAATACATTTTGGTCTAAATTTATGAAATTTGATTTTATTACATTGCCACGTGGGTATCTAGGGGAATATTGCACATAGACAATCTCTTGGTTGGACTTGCTGTAAAAACCTTCCGTTCCCTCCAACTGGAATTTAACATCCCCGTTCAGGACCAATACAAGTATATTCAAAGCCAACATTTCTTGCGGAATGCTGACCATACCCCGTTGGCCCTCCCTTGGTATGTTACCCAATTTTACATGGCGAAGATGCCCAAAGCTAAGGGAATATCTATGTTTTACCACTCCTTAAATAAAAAAAAACACCTTTATTTAAAACCACCCCCTTCACCCAATGGAAAAGTGACTTTGGTAGGACGTTTCACATCTCAGAATGGCATTAAGCCTTGACCACCACGTACGCAGCAACAAGATGCTCCGACCTATGGGAACTGACTCATAAGTTAAATTTAAGATGGTACCTTATCCCTTCCCGCATAGCAAAATTTTCTCCGCACCTGTCTCCAAGATGTTGGAGGAAATGTGGAGAATTGGGCACTTTATTCCACATGTTGTGGGAGTGCCCAAAACTTTCAAGTGAGTGCATCCATTATCAATGAAGGATATTTCACGGTAAGAAATGGGCATATTAGCATCCGAATAAGACATCAAAAAGGAGAGGCAAGCGAGCAAGAGTAGAAAAAAAGAGAAGAAAGTGGATAAAAGAAGAGAGAGTGTAAGGGATGGGTCATAGGTGGGGGGGGGGGGAGGGAATAGGACGGAGGCGTCCGGCTCCATGGCTGAAGCAGGTGTACATTGAAAAAAGGTTAAAAACCATCTAACAAACCGACAATAATGCAACATAAGAGGTAGAATGAGTAAAGGAGATCCAACAGGCCCATGTCTTAAACGCTTTATCAGATTGGTTCCGGTATTCCAGGGTCATGTCTTTCATATGATAGAGATGGTCCACTGTTTGGAGCAATAGAGGTATCGGGAGAATAATTTGGCTTTTCCAATATCTGGGGATTAATGATTTAGCTGCGTTTAAGAGATGGAGAGTGGTGGAGCGTCTATGTAGGCCTGTTGGTTTCTCCGTACAGTGAAATAAGAACTACCCAGGGGTCATCCACGACAGGATAACCCTGAATTTCCTCAATAAGTTTCAAGACCCTAGACCAGTATAGGTTGATAAGTGGAACACCCCTGAATCCTCTCCAGCAGAGTTTGGAGCAATTGGGAAAGATTTTGCGCAGCTTAGCTGGGGTGTAGTGCCATCTTGTAAGAAATTTATAGTTTGTTTCCGCTACTTTGGAGGAGGTGGACGAGGTATGGGCGAGTTGCATTATCTTACAGATTTGAGGTTCTGAAAGTGTTATTTCCAAGTCCTCTTCCCACCACCTGATAAATGAGGGAACAGGGGTTGCATCAAAACGTTGGAGGCATTTATAAAGCAGAGAAATGAGCTTCTGGGGAGGTTGGTCCATGTGAAGGATTTCCTCTACGGGGGTAAGCGCTGACAGGGAGCAAATAGGATGGGGGAGGTTTTTCACAAACTGTTTTAATTGAGCATATCGCCATCAGTCCATAAAGGTGGGACTACGATCAGGGAAGAGTT
This sequence comes from Pelophylax lessonae, assembly GCF_965119305.1. Classification (NCBI taxonomy): domain Eukaryota; kingdom Metazoa; phylum Chordata; class Amphibia; order Anura; family Ranidae; genus Pelophylax; species Pelophylax lessonae. The sequence continues at coordinate 249,993,523 of NC_138774.1, forward strand.
TATGCAGTGGTAAGATGCCATCCGAGGAGGAGATGTGATGAAGCAGTGGATATGTGAAAGGTAGCCAGTTGTGAAAGGAGGAGTCCTGTTCACCAGGTGGGAAATATGAGTGGCCAAGCAGATGCATGAGAGGTGAGTTATATTTCCAACCCCATTTGCGATGTAAATAGTCCCAGGCATGAAAAGTCGATCTAGTTAAAGGTGAAATAGTGCATGATAGGGGACAGTGTTTCGGGGGTATCCAGATCTGTGCAAATAAGTCAAATCCACTCACATGAGATTCTCCCCAGAACCACTGCATCGTTTGAAATCCGGGAATGCAAGACCGTCTAGTGAGGGTCGTGAGGGCGATCCTAGGGTGTTTATGAGACCAGAAATATTTCAGAGTTAAAGATTTAAGTGGGGAGAAAAAAACGGGGGGGGGGGGGACATTGAACGGAATCATCTGGAAGAGGAAGAGCACCCTGGGCAGAACGTTAATTTTGAGAACATTAATTCTACCCAGCCAAGAGTTAGCAAGGTGAGACCATTTGTGTAGATCCTGTCTGATAGAGTTAAGCAAAGCAAGGTAGTTGTGTCGAAAGAGTTTGGACGGACCTGCAGTCAACTGTATACCTAAATACTGCAGAGTCTTCGGTGGCCACGAGAAAGGGAACAGGGGACGTAGGGAGTTAGCTGTGCGCGGGGGTACAGTTAAATTCAAAATCTCCAATTTTTAAAGATTGATTTTAAAGTTAGAAATCTTACCATAGGTCTCGAAGGCAGATAACAGATTAGGCAGGGTAACCAGGGGTTGTTCCACATAAAAGAGGATATCATCTGCATAGACAGCGTATTTGTGTTCTGTATCGCCAACGCGGATCCCATGAATGTTAGGGTTGGAGCGGACATGGGCCAGGAAGGGTTCAAGGGAGAGGGCATAAAGGAGTGGGGAGAGAGGGCATTCCTGACGGGTACCCTTGAACAGAGTGAACGGGTCACTTAAGGTGCCATTGATGCACAGTTGGGCAGTGGGGATGTCAAAGGGCAGCTATCATGCTCAACAGGGTTGACATTAGGAACCCTTAGTCCACTCTGTCAAACTCTTTTTCAGCATCAGTAGACAGTAAAAGAGTGGACTGGGCTACCTTCGGGCATGAGAGATAAGTGAAATTGTGCAGTTAGCGCTTTCCTTAGCTTCCCTCCGCGGTATAAATCCCATTTGCTCACCCGAGATCCATCGCGGTAGCAGGGGAAGCAACCGGGTAGCTAATACTTTAGCATAGAGCTTCGCGTCAATGTTGAGAAGGGTTATCGGTCTATAGCTCCCACATTCGGTCAGGTCTTTGCCTGGTTTGGGGAGGACCATAATGTGAGCATGGATAGACTCCGGTCTAAGTTTTCCTTCAGTAGAAAGGGTGTTAGCTAAGTAAGGGAGGAGTCTGTCCTGGAAAGCACGGTAATACATGACTGTCAGGCCGTCCGGGCCCGGGGGCTTGCCAGAGGCCATAGAGTGTAATGCTTTGCGCAGTTCACCTGTTGTAATCTGCTGTTCAAGGGGTTGCAGGAGGGAGGTGGGAAGCTTGGGGAGATTAGCGTTGTCAAGATATTATTTAATCAGTAAGTCTCTTTCAGTCGGGTCTTCCACAGAGTGCTGGACATGGTATAACCTCTGATAGAAGTCACGGAAAGTGACAGCGATGGCGTTAGTCTCATAGACCAGAGTGTCCCGTGTGTTTTTTATTTTGGGTATGAAGGAGGCCGTTTTTAACTGATGCAGATATCTAGCTAAGAGTCTACCAGTCTTATCCCCCCATTCATAAAATTTCTGAGAGACCTTTCGGAACATAGATTTCTGCTCTATGTGATAGAGGGATTTTAAATACTCTAGCTTCTGTGTCAGTAAATGAAAAGTCTCAGTAGATATTGATGCTTTATGTCTACGTTCAAGGTCTGTTATGTCCGAAATGAGGGTCTGCTGCTGGTAGAGACATCACCATAAGTGAAAGATTTTGATCTGGTGCCAGAGTAAACTAAGGCTATGCTAGTAGTATGCTTTGAAGGTATAATGCTGCTGATAGACTGCAAAAAATGGCAATGGGTGAAAATAGAAAAAATCAGCGCAATAAAACCTCTAATAGTGCATGCTTTAGAAATATTAAATTACTCAAATATTAGTGAATATATTAAAGTGCAATGTGCTAAATATATTGCTAATGAATCCTCATACTATCTCTAATATATGTCAACTAAAAATAAATATTAATATTTAAAATATTTGTGCAATCTGTGCAAAAAAGCTGTGTAAACCATCAAACATTCATATATGTGGCGAATTGTCAACAACTCATACATGTAAAAAATAAAATCAAGGCGTGGCTAGGTCATGGCGGCGTGAGGACGCATTCTTCTGGTGCTCCCGCTTCCCGACCTCTCTGACCGGCATTAAAAGACACTTACAGGCTGAAATGAGCACCTACAAAAAGAGGAAGACAAAAACTGCTTCCCGGGCGTCTACCTCAGCTCCCATCCGCAGCTTTTTTCAGGACTCTCCGACCCCGGTGTCGCGTTCTCAAGCTGTGGGCCTAGGCGGCGGTCCTGCCCAGGCCGCCCTTTCCCCATCTCTGGCAGCTGCTTCTCCCCCGCCCTCTCTTTCTGCCAGGATGTCCCAGGGCCCTTTACCGCCTTCGCTGTCCTCCCTAGCGGCAGGTCCCGAGGAAGAACGAGACATCTGGGCACTGCTCCGGTCCCTCCCCACCAAGCAGGACATGGAGGCCATGGTCGCTCAGGTCGCAGAGCAGCACCGCCGCGACTTTCAGGTGATGACTGCGGAGGTCTCCCTGGTTAAGGGAAGAGTGACGGCTGGGGAATCGGCTATTGGGGACCTGCAGGCACGAGTTGCCCAACTGGAGCAAGTACAGGCTTCTCACACCGACGCTCTGGCTGAACAGCAGCTCCGGCTGGAAGATGTGGAGAACCGGAGCCGCCGAAACAACTTGCGGCTCCGAGGAATACCAGAGGCTACGGGTCAGGAAGATCTCGTGGCGACGGTCCAAGCCATACTGTCCCGGATCTTGCCGCAAGACCCCCCTGCGGACTTTACGTTTGACCGGATCCATAGAGCTCTGGGCCCCAGATCCCAAGACGCTGCCAGACCGCGGGATGTAATCTGCCGCTTGCACAGATATTCAGTTAAGGAGCAAGTCCTGCGGGCGGCGTGGTCGAGGGGCCCGGTGGACTTCGATGGGGCCCAGATTTCCATCTTCCCGGATGTATCCCGTGGTACACTGACCCGCAGGGCGATGTTGAAGCCCCTCCTGGAACGGCTCAGATCCCAGGAGGCCACCTACCGCTGGGGTTTCCCCCTTCAGCTTACCATCCGCAGAAATGGCGCCTCGTTTACCCTCCGTAAACATGCAGATCTCCCAGCTCTATTTCGGTTCATGGACATTGCACCGCTGACCTTACCGGACTGGATGGCGAGACTCCCGGAGAGAGACGGTCGTCCACCTGGCGGCGGCCCCTCGAGGCCTCGCTCCTCTGGGCCAAGACATCAGCTTAGAGCCTCGGGGTCGAGTTCCACTGGCCCCATGGTGACCTCCCCGGAGGCTTGAGGGCGCCATAAACTACAACCGTGAGTCTGACTATGGCCCCGTTCTGTTCTATCCATTTCTCCCCCCTCCCTCTCGGCTAGCCGTTGGGATGTCTCCCCTCCCTGCCTTGCTGCCCGCTTGTCCCTGTGCTTGCATGTCCCTGCGGATCGATTGACTCGCCCTGTGACATCTGGAACCGCTGATTTTTTTTTTTTTTTAGGCCCTCCTTGCCCGGCGGGAGACAGGGCTGCTGTGCCGCTGGAGCCCCCCCCCTGTGCCCGGGACTCTGCCGCATGATCAGCTGGAGTATTTGACTTATCTGGGGTCCCCCTGCGTCCCGGCGGGTACTCGTCCTCTTCTCTATGGATGCGTGAGTGATGTCCGCGGGACGCGGGGTTCCTTCGGGGGTGGGGGCTCCCTATGGGTCTCTGTGGGTCTGGGTATGTTGATGTCCACTGTTGATGAAGGCTGCTGAACTTGCTTGGACCTGCTGGGTCGCATGGGCTTCTTTCTCTATAAATTGCTGTTTACGCTCTGCTATATGTCAGGGTCGATGAGTCAGTAACTGAGGGCTGTGACCCTCGCACCTGGGTGGCTGGTTGGGAGGGAGAGAGACCTCCCGTACCTGTCAAGCTCCATTTAACTATCCCCCCCTCTTTCTTTTCCCCCTTTTTCCTTCCCCCTCCCCTTCCTTCCCTCCCCCTCCTCCTCCTTCCTTCCCCCCCTCCCCCTCCCCCTCCCCCTCCTCCTCCTTCCTTCCCCCCCCCCTCCTCCTCCTCCTTCCTTCCCCCCCTCCTCCTCCTCCTTCCTTCCCCCCCCTCCTTCCTTCCCCCTCCCTCCTTTCCCCTCTCCCTCCATCCTTCCCCCCCTCCATCCTTTTTCCCCCTCCACCCTCCTCCCTCCCCCCCTTTTTTTTTTTTTTTCCTTCCCTCCCCCCCCTCTCCTTCCTTCCGTCCCTCCTCCCTTTCCCCCTTCTTCCCCTCCTTTCTCTCCCCCTTCTCCCCCCTTCCCTTACTCCCCCCTCCTTCCCTTCCCCCCCTCCTTCCTTTCCCACCTCTCCCTTCTCTCCCCCTCCCCCCCCAATGGTTGATCTTCAGCAGATTTCCCGCGTCAGCGGATGAGTTTGGGTTTTCTCACTGTTCAATACAGGCTGCTGGAACGGGGGGGAGGGGGCGCCATCCCCCCCCCCCGGGGGCTGAATGTTTTTTTTGCTACTAATGTTGCCGCTGCTGTACTATATTATGTTCGTGTCCATGCCTCCAAACCATTCTCTCATCTCCCCTCTTTTACCCCCCCCCCTCTCTGCTCTGTCCCCCCTCCTACTCTCCTTCCCACATTCCCCCTTACCCCCCCCTTTTTCCTACATCAGTCCTCTGGCGCTTCTTTTCCCCCCCTCATGTCTCCCCCCCCCTTCTTTTGCTCCTCACCCCCCTTTTCCCTGTCTTGTTCCTGGGCCTCTTTGCTTTCCTCCCATGGTATATGCCTCTCTTTGACCACGGTTGGGGGGGCGGTTTCGCCCTCGCTAGATTATTTGCTGCTGCTCAACAAAAAGAAGTTTTTTGCACTATGCCTGTTAAGTGTTACATGTTACATTGTTTGAAAATGTTTTATTTTCTCTTTCTTTGCATTGCCGGTTTTGAGGGGTTCCGGGAGCGGTCACCTCCCTCTCTCTGTAGTGACCCTCCTTGTTCCCCAAGTAGGGTGTTCCTTGCGGTCCCGCCTACCCTACCCGCGTTTGGGTGCTGTGGGTTGAACCTCTTGGTTCAGTGAGACTCGGTCTCTCCAGTGCGTTTAGCACTGTAGTTATAGCCCTCGGTGCACCTGCTGTGCACCCTCTCTTTTTCTTCTTCTCTCTGCACCTTCCTCCTATCCCCCCCTCTTTCTTACCTCTCTCCCCTACCCCCCCCCCCCTTTTTTTTTTTTTTTCTTCTCCCTGGGACTCTCCTCTCTGTTTGTGTATTCGTGAACCTTGTGGGGAGATGGCCGTCCCCCGAGTCGATCCCGTCCGCTTGGTCACGCTGAATGTCAAGGGACTCAACACCCCCGAAAAACGCTCCATCGTATTGACTGAACTCTCTCGCCTTCGAGCCCACGTCGGCTTCCTGCAGGAAACCCATTTCAAATCTGCAAAAATTCCTAAGTTGGGCAATAGACGATTCCCCACGGTCTACCATGGTTGCTTCTCTGAATCTAAATCCAGAGGCGTCAGTATCTTGATTGGTAGCCGGACTCCGTGGTCGTTTTTAGATTCATGGAGCGATGACACGGGTCGAGCTCTATTTGTCAAGGGCCGTCTAGGCTCCGTGCTCGTCACTTTGGCGAACTTATACTTGCCTAACTCTGACCAGGTGTCGTTCCTTGAACTGATGTCCTCTAAATTACATGACTTTATGGAGGGGCAGGTCCTGTTGGGCGGCGACTTTAATCTAGCCTTAGATCCAGAACTGGATGCCTCCCGAGGTGCCTCCCACATCTCCTATGCAGCGTTGCGGCGCATTAAGAAGACCTTCCATGCTTTTCGGCTGGTGGATGTGTGGCGGGCCCTACATCCAACAGATAGAGATTACACTTTCTATTCTCCTCCGCATGACTCCTACTCGCGCATCGACTATTTCATGTTACCTCAGGCCCTGCTGAGCAGGACGGTGTCGGCCTCTTTGGGCAACATCACGGTATCGGACCACGCTCCGGTGGTCCTTGAGCTGGACTTGAGGACCCCAGAGCAACACCAATGGCAATGGCGGCTCAATGACAGTCTCTTGCAAGACCCGTCCACCCTGTCTGAATTACGCTTAGAACTGGGTCGGTTCTTTGCCTCTAATGCCCTCCCGGATAGTCCCCCCTTGATGGTGTGGGAGGCCCACAAAAGCTACATGCGGGGAATTCTGATTAACATCGGCTCGCGCCGCAAAAGAGAAAGGATCCGCCAAATGCAGGATCTTCTTTCGCGTATCGGTAAGCTGGAAGCTGCTCATAAGAGATCTCTGGCTCAGGCCGCCCTGCAGGAGCTAACGGTCCTCCGTGAGCAACTGCGATCTCTGACCCTCTTTACAGCAAAGGCCTCCCTCACTAAATGCAAACGTATCTTCTACGAGCATGGGGACAAATGTGGTAAGATCTTGGCACATGCGCTTCGTCAGCAGAGAGCGCAGGCGTTTATCCCTGCGGTACTTTCCCCCTCCCAACAAAAGGTCCAGGCTACGGAGCGTATAGCGGAGGTGTTTCGCCACTACTATGCCTCCCTGTACAACCTTTCCGCGGACTCTTCGGCCTCCACTCAGGATGCTCTTCGGACACGCATTCAGGAGTATATTCGAGCATCGGGCCTTCCGAGTCTCCCATCGGATGCCTTGGAGCAGCTGGATGAACCGCTTCGGCCGACCGAGCTTTCTTGTGCGTTGGCAGGGACTCAGAGGGGCAAAGCCCCGGGACCTGATGGCTATTCGCTTTCCTACTATAAGTGCTTTGAAGATGTCCTCTCCCCTCACTTCTTGGCGGCTTATAATGCGGCGGGTTTGGGTGCAGACTTTCCGCTGGACTCTCTTCGGGCACATATCACGGTGATAGCGAAGGAAGGCAAGGACCCTCTTCTGTGCCAGAACTATCGTCCTATCTCGCTCCTCAATATTGATCTGAAGCTTTTTACAAAAATATTGGCATCACGTCTGGCCCCCTATCTCCCGCAGTTAGTACACGACGATCAGGTGGGTTTTATACCCTCTCGGGAGGCTCGCGATAACACCACAAAGGCGATCGATCTCCTTCACCTGGCTTGTTCACGGGGGACCCCTATGCTGCTTCTTTCGACGGACGCCGAAAAGGCGTTCGATCGAGTGAATTGGCACTTCCTCCTGGAAACCATGGAGCATGTAGGCTTAGGACAGCGTATGATGGCTTGGATCCGGGCGATTTATTCGCGACCGTCTGCTTGTGTAAAGGTTAATGGTCTCCTCTCTGACCCGTTGGAGATCAGGAACGGAACGAGACAGGGTTGCCCTCTCTCTCTCCTGATTTTTGTGCTGACTCTCGAGCCCTTTCTGCGTTCCGTCAGGGCCAGTCCCGATGTCACGGGCCTACCACTTTCAACGTCGCTCGCCCCTAAGGTGGCGGCCTATGCGGATGATCTCCTCTTCTTCCTTACTAAGCCGCTGATCTCCTTACCGAATCTTATGCGGGAGTTTCACATATTTGAAGCCTTGTCCTCGTACAAAATTAACTTTCAAAAATCGGAGGCCCTCCCGGTAGCGATGCCACCCGCTTTGTCTCAGCTTCTCAAAAGCGATTTTCCATTCAAGTGGAGCTCCTCCCATATCACATACTTGGGCATCTCCCTCCCCAACTGCCCCAAACGCATCTTTGACTGCAATTTTCCTCCTCTTCTTGCACGCATCCGGAGGGACCTGGACGGCTGGCAGAAGGGCATGTTTTCCTGGTTTGGGCGTTGTAATATTATTAAAATGACTGTCATGCCCCGTTTGCTTTATGTGCTCCAGGCCCTTCCGATAGTTATTCCGTTGACCTTCCTCCGTACGGTGAACGGCGCATTTCGTAAATTCCTGTGGACCCGAGGCCCTCCCCGATTGGCATTGAAACTTCTTCGCATGCCCAAGCTCAGTGGCGGAATGGCCTTCCCGGATGCCACCATGTACTCTGCTGCATGCCACCTGGCCAGGATTCTGGATTGGCATCTACATGGCCCATTGAAACAATGGGTGCGGATCGAACAGCTTGGCGGGGGCTCTCCCCCGGAATGTCTACTGTGGGGGTCATCTCCCCTGCCGGGGGAGGTCTTGGATCACCCGACTGTTGGGGCCACGTTGCAGCTGGGCCGCAGGCTCTGTAAAGAGGGCCTTCTCACGTCTTTACCTTCACCTCTGCTCCCGATTGTGGGAAACCCAGACTTTTCCCCTGGCCTACAGGATCCGGCCTTCTGTGTGTTGAGGGCCAACGGTGTCTACCAAGCCAGACATTTTCTCAGCGGGGACTGTTGGATGTCTCGCCAGACCCTATTGTCGAGCACCATGTTTGCCACCCTGTCGTTCTGGCAGAGGGTGCAACTTGCCCATTTTCTCCAATCGCTACCGCCGGCGACCTCTTTTTCCAGACGCCTCACGCCGTTTGAGGAGTTGTGCGCATCGGTTGCTCCGGTGCGCCATGCTATTTCCCTGCTTTATCGTATCGTGACGTCACCCGGACAGCCTTCCAGACCCCCATACATGTCTCTATGGGAACGTGATTTGGGTGTTTCCCTTTCGGATTATCACGTCGAACGTATCCTCTTCTTCACCTACAAAACCTCCACATGCTCTAAATACCAGGAGATGGGTTATAAGCTCTTGACCAGGTGGTACTATACCCCGGTTAAACTTCGAAGGATGTTCCCCTCCTGTTCTGATCTTTGCTGGCGATGTGGCGTGGAGGTGGGATCCCTCCTCCACATTTTTTGGTCTTGCAAAAAATTACAGTATTTTTGGTCGGAGGTCCTCCGTATTATCCAAAAATTCACAGATCACACCCTTACCCTGGAACCAGCCCTCTTCCTCCTTCACCATCACAGCTTCCCAAGGGCGTCTTATCGGAAGTCAATTTTGCCGATACTGCTAACAGCAGCCAAGAGCTGTATTCCTCTCCTATGGAAGCAATCCCGTCCTCCTACTGTGGCGATGTGGTTGCGCAAAGTAGCGTTTATTAATGAGATGGAGGACTTGCTGGCGGCCGAGCGGGGCACTAGAGATGGGTTCCTCAAGCGTTGGTTTTATTGGCATGAGTTCAGCTCGACCACAGAATACCGAGACCTTGTCGCATAGCTGATTTGCTCGCACTCGATGGCCTTCTCCCCTACTTACTCACCCCCTTGTCCCTTTTTATGTGTGTTATGTCGTCCCTCCCCCCCTCCTCCCTGTGTCGTCCCCTTCCGATATGGTGCTTCCTGATCTTTGCTCTTTCCTTCTTCTACCTGTTTTTCTTTTTCTTATTTGAAAATTTCCCCAGTTCCTATAAGGTATACGTGACACTACTACCTTCTTGTGGTTCCTCGGATTGGCGACCCCGTGAGGTACCCTCCACGCTCCGGTATGCCGGCCATGTGACAGAAGCCGGTAGGGGTGTGGTTCTCTCTGGGACCGGCCATCCTGAAACGTACACTGCTGCGATATATATTATCATTTTTCGCATACGGCTATGTTTATCTGATTTACGCCTCATGTAATGCTGTTTTCTTGATGCTCGGCTGTATTTCAATTAACTGCCTTTGTTGACTTGTATACCTTTATCCTTTCTATACCTTCAATAAACATTGAATTTACAAAAAAAAAATAAAATCAAATACAAATTCATGGACAAATAAAAATAAAAACAGATGTAATTAAGAAAGTTCAATAAAGTGCAAATTCGTGCAGAAAAATAAATATCTGTATCAGCCAATTTTCCGAAAACAAGAAACACCCTGTGTGCTACTTCCACCAATCACCCCAAACTGACTCACCAGATGGAGTGACTGGTTAGATTATAAACCAGCTACTAAGCCTTTTCTTATAGAGTATATCCAGCATGTAGTCTCATAATCTACTTTGAACGGTCATCCACAGACAGGCAATCTCATATGTCAGGCAGGGATGTATCATATTAGGAGGAAAATGAATCCACATAGCGTGATTCCATAAAACATGTAAAATTTTATTCAAAAAAGTTGCACTTACATTTCACAGTGTCATCCTGACACTAAGGGTTCCAATGTTATTAAAATTTATAGACAACGATCCATATATATATCTCTCTCCTGTATGTGGGTATCGTTGGTCTCTGGCTGTGAAACTCCAAGCCACGAGATGAATCCGACATGCGCAGTGCATTCAACGTCCTGACTCCACCCTACTGTATTGGTGTTGTGCGCTGGGACACCATTTTGTCATCGGGCATCCATGTTGTCCAGTGACACAGGTGACCATTTCGTTTAAAACTGAGGCAGATGTGTACTCAGAGAGATTTTCCTTCCCCCTCTCTCTCCCTCGAGCTAAATTAGCCCCCCACCCTATCCTACATAGTATGCAAGCCTCAAAGAAGCCTTATCGACCCTGGCAGATGCTGGGTCATAAACGAGCAGATCTTATCTCAAATGCAGACAGAGGACTGAGCAGATGGCCAGGGAGGTTGCCTTGTAAATTCCACAAGCCCAGTTGTTAATTAAAATGTAACACCTACATCTCACAAATCCATACCCAATTCATAACTTTTTACCTGAACATGACATGTCTCTAGAAAATATATATTTGAATGCCAAATAAAATACCGATCGAATTAAGATCACACATGATCACGTTCGATCCTATGGAAGACAAGCTAGCTGTCAGATGCCTTACGGGTCAGAGGTTATTAGGAGATAACCTGTGTTTGGTGTCTATGGAAATATTATTCAATACTGCACAAGAATATATCAGTTTCAAGAATGTAACCATTACATCTTTCGAGATATGAATTCTGTTAGTAATCTGTCTAAGCGGGAGGTGTCTTGGCATTTTGCTAAGTTTTCGGGGGCCGCCCATGGCCTCAGTGTCTGTTGGTCAAGTACTTCTGGTGACACCCCCCTTCAGAGAAAAGGAGAGAAGCTGATAGAGCTGGCAGTCTCATGCAACATCAAGGAAAGGAACATCTATCCATTGGAGACCGACCACACATGTTCAGCTTCTGGAACTCTGATACAATACAAGGACTTTTGAATGCAAGTATTTCCATTTCTAATTCTTTATCTATTCTTCTAAATTGCTGAATTGTGTCTCTATTTCTTTGTAACCCATTTTTCTGTAAATATTTTTATTTGCACCAATTTTAACCTTTTTATAATTAAACCTTATTTTGAAAAGTGTTAATTTTGTCTCTAAGCTCATAACGCAAGTTAACCAAAGAACCTGCCTCTTGAAAGAGCGCTACTGTATAGAATAACCCTCTGAACATTCCTGTCTGAGGTGACAGTGTGTGTTACAGATGATTATTCTAAAGTCATAATTGGTATTTCTAAAATTACGAGCGTCCACTGGGCTCATCCTAACGTAGCGGTGGTGGCAGAGAAAGGGTTAATTGCTTAATTAGCCCGGTGACAATCGTTCTCAGCCTGCTGGCATCTAGATTGTGGTCCCGCAAGCTGGACAATCTGTGTGCCGGGTGCAGCTGAGAGTGGCATTGTTACGCAAGTGACGGCAGGGTGTGAGATTGCCTCACGAGTTGGATGAGAAGGCCAGGGGTCTGATACCCGCCTCCGTCACACCTACTAGTTTCGTCTATTGACGTCCTCACGGAGCGGCGAGACGCTTAAGCCTCTGCGCCATCTTTTATTTGGGCGAACGCCCATACACAACGTGAGCAATGTAATTAATACTTAGGGCCTCTTTAAAATGTCTAAATGCATGACAATCTCACAACCTGACTGTCACGGAACCATGAACCAGACGTACAACAACAGATAAGTGAAAATAAGAAAGCTTTATTGAAAAACAAGCTATAAAGCAAAAGTCCAAACGGATGGCGAAACCGAAGCAGAGTCTTTGCGAAGCCAGGGGTCAGGAACCAGGAGGGTAGTCAGACGAAGCCAGGAACAGGAACCAGGAACCAGCAGCAGTCTTAGAAGCATGTGAACACAGGAGGACCAAGCAGGGAACTGAAGCCACAGACCTCCTATATATATGAGCTAGGCATCCAGCTCCTCCCAGTGGGAAGGAGGAGCCGCAGGGTGGGAGGCTACAAGAAACCCAGAAACCAAGATGGCCGCCAGCACATGTCAAACGAAGGAGAACAGCAAGAAGGTAAGACCATGACAGTACCTCCCCCTCAAGGGCCCCTCCTCCGCGGAGTAAAGAACGGTTTCTGAGGGAAGCGTGCGTGGAAGGCTCGGAGCAAGGCAGGAGCATGGACATCTGCGGAGGGAACCCAGGAACGCTCCTCTGGACCATAACCACGCCAATGAACCAAAAACTGCACCCGACCGCGGACCAGGCGTGAGTCCAGGATATTGCTCACCTCATACTCCTCACGATTGCCCACTTGGACCGGACGAGGCCGAGGAACCGAGGAAGTGAAACGATTACACACCAGTGGCTTCAACAGGGAGACATGAAACACGTTGGAGATCCGCATGCCAGGAGGAAGCGCAAGGGCATAGGCTACCGGGTTTACCCTGCGAAGCACTCGGAAGGGACCAACAAAGCGAGGCGCCAGCTTGGGAGTGGGCACTCGAAGGTTGAGGTTGCGGGTGGACAACCATACACGGTCTCCGGCCTGGTAGGAAGGAGCAGGCGCTCGTCTGCGATCAGCCTGGAGTCTCTGGCGCTGCGCAGAGACCTCAAGAGACCTCTGGATCTGTACCCAAGTAGCACGTAGGACGGAAAGGTGATCCTCCACAGCCGGAATATCCTGGGGAGAGAATACCTCCGGTAACACGGCAGGTTGGAACCCATAGTTGGCCATGAAGGGAGACGTCCCAGAGGAAGAGTTCACCGCCGTGTTCCTGGCAAACTCAGCCCAAGGCAGAAGGTCAACCCAATTGTCTTGGTGATCGGAGACATAGCAACGAAGGAATTGCTCCAAGGCCTGATTGGATCGTTCTGCGGCCCCATTGGACTGAGGGTGGTAGGCCGAGGAGAAGGAGAGATGAATCCCCAACTGGGAGCAAAAGGCGCGCCAGAACCTGGACACAAACAGACTCCCCCGATCCGACACAATCTCCTTGGGCAAACCGTACAACCGGAAGACCTCCCTGGCAAAAATCGTGGCCAACTCCTGTGCAGAGGGTAACTTCTTGAGAGGAACACAGTGGCACATTTTGGAAAACCGATCCACAATCATGAGAATGACCGTATGGCCTCGGGATGCAGGGAGGTCCACAATGAAATCCATCCCCAGGTGTGACCATGGGCGCTCCCCGGTGGCTAAGGGTTGCAAAAGGCCCAACGGAAGGTGCCGAGGGGACTTACTCTGGGCACAAACGGAGCATGCCGCTACATATGCGGCGATGTCGGAACGTAGGGAAGGCCACCAGAACAGACGTGAAACAGCCCAGGACAGCTGATTCTTTCCAGGATGCCCCGCGGTCTTGGAGTTATGGTAGGTTCGCAACAACCGAGTGCGCAACTCCTCAGGCACAAAACATCTGCCGTTGGGTCTCCCAGAGGGAGCACCAGATTGAGCCGCCAAAATCTGCTCACCCAGGGGAGAGGTCAGGCTGGTGCGAATGGCGGCCAGGATCTGATTCGGAGGTATGACCGAAGTCGGAATCGACTCCTCCCTGGACAGGTCGGAGTACTGCCGTGATAAGGCATCCGCCCTGATGTTCTTGGAACCGGGTAGGTAGGAGACCACGTAATTAAAACGTGACAAGAACAGAGCCCATCTGGCCTGACGTGGTGTCAATCTGTTGGCCTCAGAAAGGTAGGTCAGATTCTTGTGGTCCGTCAGGATGAGGACCGGAACCACCGAACCCTCGAGCAAGTGCCTCCATTCTTTAAGAGCCTGCACGATGGCCAATAACTCCCTGTCACCAATCTGGTAGTTGCACTCCGCGGAAGACAGTTTCCGGGAGTAAAACCCACAAGGAAGCAGAGGACACTCTGATGTTCTACGCTGAGACAGAAGGGCGCCTACTCCAGTCTCAGACGCGTCCACCTCGAGGACAAAGGGCAACCCAGGGTTGGGATGCGACAGAATCGGAGCCGACACAAAGGCGGACTTTAGAGCCTCAAAAGCTCGGATGGCCTCGGGCGGCCAGACCTGGGAATTACTGCCCTTCCTGGTCAGATCCGTGAGAGGCTTGGCTAGCATGGAAAAGTCCCTGATGAACTTCCGATAATAATTGGCGAAGCCCAAAAAGCGCTGCAGGGAGCGAAGACCACTGGGCTGGGGCCACTGTAAGACAGCCGAAACCTTCTCAGGATCCATGGAGAACCCCTCAGCGGAAATGATGTAACCTAAGAAGGTTACCTGGGATCGGTGAAATTCGCATTTCTCAAGCTTACCGAACAGCTTGTTCTCTCGTAACCGTTGCAACACTCGTCTGACATCCAGAATGTGGGTCTCCATGGACTCAGAATATACCAAGATGTCATCCAAATAGACCACCACACACTGCTGCAACAGGTCACGGAAAACATGGTTGATGAATTCCTGAAAGACTGCGGGCGCATTGCACAGCCCAAAGGGCATAACCAAGGATTCATAATGACCGGTCCTGGTGTTAAACGCGGTCTTCCACTCATCGCCCGCCTTGATCCTTACGAGGTTATATGCCGCCCTCAGGTCGAGTTTGGTAAAGACCGTGGCCCCTTTAAGGCGATCGAACAGCTCGGAAATCAAGGGTATCGGGTAAGCGTTCTTGATCGTGATGCGATTGAGACCCCTGTAATCGATGCAAGGCCTCAACTCACCGCCCTTCTTTTTCACAAAGAAAAATCCAGCCCCTGCCGGGGACGAGGATTTGCGAATGTGTCCGCGTGAAAGCGCCTCCCTCACGTACTCCTCAATGGCCTCATTCTCCGCTACCGACAGTGGATAGACTTTGCCACGAGGAGGAACGGCACCAGATTGTAACTCAATGGCACAATCGTATGGGCGGTGCGGAGGTAGGGCAACCGCGCGCACCTTATCGAATACATCCCGGTACTCCTCGTATTCAGGAGGCAACAGAGAGTCCGAGGAAGTACACAGCAACTTGACAGGCCCATGGATGCAACTAGCCCCACACTGCGGTGACCACGAGAGGATCTCGGCCGATCTCCAATCGAAAATCGGATTATGCTTCTGGAGCCAGTGGTACCCCAAGACCACCGAGTAGTGTGGAGACGAAATAACCTGGAAGCAGACCGACTCTCTGTGAACGGCACCAATGGCTAACCCCACTGGAAGGGTCTCATGAGTCACGTGTGGCGGCAGAAGGGGTCTGCCGTCTATCGCCTCAAGAGCCAGAGGAGAACCTCGAGCCTGCAGAGGAATGGAATTGGCGGCAGCGAACACACTATCAATGAACAAACCACCAGCACCAGAGTCCACCAACGCCTGGGTCGTCACCGAGCCCCCGACCCAGGAGAGGACAACAGTGATCAGTGGTTTGTCAACACGGGAAACCGGGGACGAGGAGACTCCACCCAAGATCTGCCCCCGACAGGATCTCAGGTGCGAGCGTTTCCCGGACGGTTCGGACATGCCAACCGAAAATGCCCACCGAGACCACAGTACATGCATCGGCCCTCGCGTCTCCGGAGTACCCTCTCCCCCTCGGACAGGCGAGCAAACCCCAGCTGCATGGGTTCACCCCCAGACAAGTCATCCCCAGGAGGCGTGGGAGGAGAGGGAGGCACGGGTGGGACAGCAAAGGTAGGCGCCAATCTGTTAGGAGGCCTCCGCAGACTCTCCTTAAAGGAAGGTCTCTCCCTGAGTCTGGTGTCAATCAAAATCAGGAAAGAAATAAGAGACTCGAGCTCCACTGGTAGGTCCTTAGCTGCAACCTCATCCTTCAAGGCATCCGAGAGACCATGAGAGAAAGCAGCGACCAGAGCCTCATTATTCCAGGCCACCTCTGCTGCCAGGGTACGAAACTCAATGGCGTATTCAGCTACGGATCGTGAACCCTGTCTGATGGACATAAGGAGCTTCGCAGCAGAGGCAGCACGAGCCGGCACATCGAATACCTTCCGAAGAGAAGCAACAAAACCGGAAAACTCGGCAACCACCGGATTGTTGTTCTCCCATAAAGGGCTGGCCCAGGCCAAGGCCTTGTCCGAGAGCAGCGAGATTAAGAAGCCCACCTTTGATCTCTCAGTAGGAAAGGCATGTGGCAGCAACTCGAAATAAATGCCCACCTGGTTAAGGAAATCTCGGCACTGAGTTGGCTCTCCCCCAAAGCGCTGTGGAAGGGGGGCAGAACCGGACATACCCCGAAACACCGCAGGCGCAACAACAGGTGTCGGGGTAGACTCTGGCGCAACAACCGGAGCGGCAGTAGGAGCGACAACCGACCCATCGGCAACGGGAGCGAAATGAGCCGTGCGTTCAAGCAGGGTTTGCAACGCCACGGCGAACTGACCCAACAGGTGATCCTGCTGATCAAGTCTGGCAACCAGCGTGGGTAGTGAGGATGGCCCTGTACCGTCAGAATTCATGGCCTGTGGTACCGTGTGTTCAAGCAGGGTTTGCAACGCCACGGCGAACCGACCCAACAGGTGATCCTGCTGATCAAGTCTGGCAACCAGCGTGGGTAGCGAGGATGGCCCTGTACCGTCAGAATTCATGGCTTGGTCCTAATGTCACGGAACCATGAACCAGACGTACAACAACAGATAAGTGAAAATAAGAAAGCTTTATTGAAAAACAAGCTATAAAGCAAAAGTCCAAACGGATGGCGAAACCGAAGCAGAGTCTTTGCGAAGCCAGGGGTCAGGAACCAGGAGGGTAGTCAGACGAAGCCAGGAACAGGAACCAGCAGCAGTCTTAGAAGCATGTGAACACAGGAGGACCAAGCAGGGAACTGAAGCCACAGACCTCCTATATATATGAGCTAGGCATCCAGCTCCTCCCAGTGGGAAGGAGGAGCCGCAGGGTGGGAGGCTACAAGAAACCCAGAAACCAAGATGGCCGCCAGCACATGTCAAACGAAGGAGAACAGCAAGAAGGTAAGACCATGACACTGACAAATACCGAATAAATTTATCTTTTAACTTGAGAGACATTTATAAACTAAAAATAGATTATTCTCAATTATTCTCAATACATATTATATATTTCTTGTTTATTATTCATCTACAATTATCTGTTCCTTCCACTAGATGGCAGTCTTCTAGATGGTGAATCCATTGTTAGTTTACTCATGTAGTCATATGTTTAGTAATTTATTCTACTCAATATAAAAACATAGGGTCATAAAATCCTAAAACCTAAAACATGATCAAGAAGTATTAGAAGAACCTTTTTTTAATATCTGCTGTCACACTTTGTCACTCCAACTTTTGACTATCTTTATAGTTACATAGTTACATAGTAGGTGAGGTTGAATAAAGACAATAGTCCATCCAGTTCAACCTGTGTAGGTGTGTGTGGCTGTACTCATCTCACATACCCCTGAATGTTCTGATCCTTGAGATGTAAGTCTAAGAGTCTTTTGAAAGCCACCATACTACCCGCAGAAACCACCTCTTGTGGTAGAGAATTCCACAATCTTGTAGCCCTAACAGTAAAGAACCCCCCACGTTGCCTGTGGTTAAAACGCTTCTCCTCTAATCGCATTGTATGCCCTCGAGTCCTCATGCAATCCCTTCGAATGAACAGCTTTTTTTCTAAGCTGGGATCCCCATTAAGATATTTATAAATTGCTATCATGTCCCCCCTCAGACGTCTCTTCTCCAGGGAGAATAAATCGAGCGATTGTAGACACTCTTCATAGTCAAGGTCCTCCAATCCCCTAATTAGTTTAGTTGCCCTTCTCTGGACTCTCTCCAGCTCCAACACATCCCTCCTGAGGACTGGCGACCAGAACTGGACAGAATACTCCAGATGCGGTCGGACCAGAGTTATATAAAGTGGAAGGATTATAGTCTTATCTCTGGAATACATCCCTTTCTTTATGCATGCTAATATTCTGCTGGCTTTGGCAGCTGCCGCTTGACATTGCATGCTGTTGCCTAATCTATCATCAACCAAGACTCCCAGATCCTTCTCCATTTTTGATTCCCCCAAGGGTTCCCCTCCTAACGTGTATTGTGCTTTAATGTTTTTAGTCCCCAAGTGCAAAACCTTACACTTCTCCACGTTAAACCTCATTTGCCATGTCGTTGCCTGTAATTTTGTCCAGGTCATTCTGTAGGATATCTGCTTCATGCTGTGCAGTTATTGCCCTGGCCAATTTTGTGTCATCTGCAAAAACTGATAACGCACTACTGATCCCGTCCTCAATGCTGTTTATGAATAAATTGAACAAGGTTGGTCCCAGGACTGAGCCCTGGGGCACCCCGCTTACAACCTCAGACCAGTCTGAGTATGCGCTGTTTATTACCACCCTTTGGACACGCCCTTTAAGCCAATTCCGTATCCAAGAGCAAACTCTGCTGTCGATACCTGCAGACCTTATTTTATAAATTAAGCGCTTGTGGGGAACTGTATCAAACGCCTTAGCGAAATCCAAGTACACCACATCCACTGGTCTCCCCCTATCTAGCTCACAGCTTACCTCCTCGTAGAATGCTAAGAGATTGGTTTGACAAGAACGCCCATTTGTAAACCCGTGCTGATTACTGCTGATGATGTTGTTGTCTTTAGCAAACTCTACGATATAGTCCCTTATCATCCCCTCCAGAAGTTTACATACTATTGATGTCAAACTGACAGGCCTATAATTTCCCGGGATATGCCTCTGGCCCTTTTTGAATATCGGAATCACGTTAGCTTTCTTCCAATCCCCTGGTACATCTCCTGTCCTAATACTGTTAGCAAAGATCAGGAACAGAATTATCATAAATTATATTATCCAATATCTATTTTGTTTTATTTAACCACTTGCCAACCGCTGCACGACTATTTACTGCGGCAGTCAGCCCCTCACAGGCAAAGCGACGTAGTACTACGTCGCTAGCCTGTGAGGCTCTAGGGAGCGAGCGCGCGCCGCCGGAGGCGTGCTCCCGCACGCAAACGGACCCCCCCGCGCGTGTGCCCAGTGGACCCGATGTCCGCCGGGCACTCGCGATCGTCCGTTACAGCGGGAGAAAGGCAGGCGGCTAATGTAAACAAAGCCGCCTGTCATTCTCCCCTGTGTAAGAATTGAGATCATACGGTTCTGCTATGTAGGACCGTTGATCTCTGTTCTTACACGTCAAGCCACATCCAATCACAGTTAGAAGCACGCCCCTAGGGACACACTTAACCCCTCCCTCTCAAAAAAAGTTAACCCCTTCACTGCCAGTGTCATGTTTATAGTAATAGTGCATATGTATAGCACTGATTACTGTAGTAATGTCACTGGTAACCCCAAAAATGTCAGTCAAGGGTCCGATCTGTCTTTCCCTTAGTTAGTAAACGCAATAACTTTAGGGCAAACCAATCAAAATACGCTTTTTGCGATTTTTTTTTTACCAAACATATGTAGCATAAAACAAATTGGCCTAAAATGTTAAAAAATTTAGATTTTTACATTTTTGTGGGTAATTTCATATAAAAAACTGTGAAAAATATTGTTATTTTTGCAAAATTGACGCTCTTTTTTTGTTTATAGTGCATGATCCAAAAATCGCACAGGTGATCAAATACCACCAAAAGAAAGCTCTGTTAGTGGGAAAAAAAGGACGTCACATTCGTTTAGGAACAGCGTCGCACAACCGCACAATTGTCCGTTTAAGTCACGTAGTGCCGAATTGCAAAATAGGCCCTGGTCAGGAAGGGGGTAAAATCTTCCGGGGCTTAAGTGGTTAAAGAACAGCAATATATCATAATCAATTTTTTTCATTTGAGAGAAGACCATATTTTCTTCATATATTGAATAATATAATCAAATAGATTATAATAGCTGCATGATATTCTAACTGACACTTCTAAAAAGATATCTGTATCTCCTTCATAAGGCCTCAGTTTAGAAAGGGCGATGCCACATTTTATTCCATTATTCTTAATATTTTTTTAAATTAAAAATGGGTGAGGAAACAGTTCAGATCTATATCAATATTTATCCCATGCGGTTATAATAGATATGATCTTAAGTTCACAGGCGAATACAATAGAGACGAGATACACTTTTTAGATAGTGTTATGCAAAATGAATGGAAAAATTGGAACAACTTTTTTCAAAGGAGACGGATTGGAATAGTTTTGTTCCTACTAAGAGTTGTCATCAAAAAAGATGGATCTACAATACACCCAGCAGTCAATTTAAACGGATTAGGAGAAATTGCAAATTAGATTCGGATTACTTTATACAAACGGACCTACTGATGGAAAGATTTGTAGAGAAGGGCTATACCAAAGTGTCTCTTGAAAAAGAAAGAGATCGTATTTTTACCAGGGAAAGACAGGAATTATTAATCAATAAAAAAAAGAAAAAGAAAATTGTGGCTGTAAGGTGTAATTTTATTACAGATTTTAATCTACAATCTAAGAACATTGAACAAGTTTTTAAAAAACATATGTCTATATTACTTCAGGATGAAGTCTTGAAGAGTATATTGCCTAAACATCGTAAGTTTGTATACAGAAAAAAAGATCAATATGCAGTAGTAGTTAATAATGTTCTAGACCCCCCCCCCCCCCCCCACAACAAATACAATTATTTCCTGACATGAAAGGATTATTTAGATGCAAACATTGTAAAGCTTGCCGCACAACCAACAAAGATGAAAAGAAAATGACGGCGTTTGAAGCAATTGCTATTAAAAGAAAATATAAAATTAAATCATTGATCACATGTGAGTCTACGCATGTGGTATATGTTCTAGAGTGCCCTTTCTGTTTACAATATATAGGGTGAACAACAAGAAAATTGAAAGTTCATATAGGGGAAGACTGCAAGAATATAAGAAAAGGTTTTGAAAAACACAGTGTGTCCAAACATTTTAAATTAAAACATAACAGAGATCCAAGCTTACTCACTTTTTATGGAATAGATAGGGCTAAAGGAAATCGGAGAGGATCAGATATGATGAAGGTGGTATCAAAAAAAGAAACCCATTGGGTTTAAGAAATGGGTACCTTGCAACTGCATGGATTAAATATTGATATAGATCTGAACTGTTTCCTCACCAATTTTTATTGGGAATAATTGAGAATAATCTATTTTTAGTATATAAATGTCTCTAACTCAAGTTAAAAGAGAAATGTATTTGGTATTTGTCAGGTTGTCAGATTGTCCTGCATTTAGACATTTTAAAGAGGTCCTAGGTATTAATTACATTGCTCACATTATGTATGGGCGTTCGCCCAGATATAAGATGGCGCAGTGGCTTCAGCGTCTCGCCGCTCTGTGAGGACATCAATAGACAAAACTAGTAGGGCGGGGCCAGGACGTTTAATGCACTGAGCATGTCGGATTCATCTCGTGGCTTGGAGTTTCACAGCCGGAGACGAACGATCCCCACATACAGGAGATAGCTACACGGGTCGTTGTCCATAGATTTTAATCACATTGGAACCCTTAGTGTCAGGATGACACTTGTGAAATGTAAGTGCAACTTAATTGACATGTTTTATGGAATCACACTATGTGGATTTATTTTCCTCCTAACATATGATACATCCCTGCCTGACATATGAGATTGCCTGTCTGTGGATGACTGTTCAAAGTGGATTATGAGACTACATGCTGGATATACTCTATAAGAAAAGGCTTAGTAGCTAACCAGCCACTCCATCTGGTGAGTCAGTTTGGGGTGATTGGTGGAAGTAGCACACAGAGTGTTTCTTGGCACATATCGTTTTCAAAAGATTGGCTGATACAGATATTTATTTTTCTGCACGAATTTTCACTTTATTGAACTTTCTTTGGGACTTTCTTAATCACATCTGTTTTTTATTTTTATGTGTTCATGAATTTGTATTTGATTTTATTTTTTACATGTAAGAGTTGTTGACAATCCGCCACATATATACATTTTTGATGGTTTACACAGCTTTTTTTCACAAATTGCACAAATATTTTGAATATTAATATTT
Source organism: Pelophylax lessonae (assembly GCF_965119305.1). Lineage (NCBI taxonomy): Eukaryota > Metazoa > Chordata > Amphibia > Anura > Ranidae > Pelophylax > Pelophylax lessonae. Next base: position 250,015,758 of record NC_138774.1, read on the forward strand.
ATTTTTTATTTGACAAGAAAAATAGTGCAGCGCTAAAATGTGTGAGCAAATGTGTACAAAGTAAAACGTGAACAATCAAACCAAAATGCAAAAGAAAATGCAAAAAAATCAAAGTCCAGAATGTCCATAAACGTGGTCTGCAGTTGTGAGGCTGGTTGGATGTACTGCCAAATTCTCTGAAACGCCTTTGGAGATGGCTTATGGTAGAGAAATTAACATTCAATTCACGGGCAACGGCTCTGGTGGACATTCCTGCAGTCAGCATGCTAATTGCATGCTTCCTCAAAACTTGTGACACTTGTGACATCTGTGGCATTTTGCTGTGTGATAAAACTGCACATTTTTTAAGTGGCCTTTTATTGTGGCCAGCCTAAGGCACACCTGTGCAATAATCATGCTGTCTAATCAGCATCTTGACATGCCACACCTGTGAGGTGGATGGATTATCTCGGCAAAGGGGAAGTTCTCACTAATAGGGAAGATCGAACTTTTCAAAAGTTTGGTTCAACCAGAACACCCAAACTTCCCGAAAGTTCGGCCCGGATTTCAGAACCCCATTGAAATCAATGGGACCCGAACTTCGGTAATCAAAAAACACCATTTTGAAGCCCTAAAACCCAATAAATGCCCCTAAAAAGTGCCTAGGGTTCTGGGTGATGCCCCAGGGACTATTAATCACACAAAAAAAAGTTCTTAAAAATTGACATTTTTGATAGAGAGCAAATTATTGAAAAAAAATGAGATTTCTTTGGATTTAGTGTCTGGGGGGTCTAAAAAGTGTACCTGTGAAGTTTAGCATGTCCAGAACCAGAAAAAAAAAGTTTGTTTGTATTAGAATTAATATAGAACAGGGATATGGCTCCGCTATTTTCACACCTTGCCGGTTTTGTAGCAAGCGTTTTTTTGGGCATTTTTTGGGGGACTTTGGAGGCAGGCATAACATCAGAACTTCTGTGTAGAGGTATATGTACACACACACATGTATGTATATATACACATACACATATATAGGTGTGAAAGTAGCAGAAACCTATGCTTGCGCTAATGAAATAATTAACACCCATATGGCTTCTCTCCTATCACACCTATATGTGTGTATGTGTATAAATACATATAAGTGTGTGTGTATATATACCCCTATACAGAAGTTCAGATGTTTTGCCTGCCTCCAAAGACCTACCAAAAATGCCCATAAAAAACGCCTGCAACAACACACCTGGGCATTTTTTTTTGGCGCAGGCATTTTTTTGGGCATTTTTTGTGGGTCTTTGGAGGCAGGCAAAACATCTGAAATTCTGTATAGGGGTATATATACACACACACTTATATGTATTTATACACATACACATATATAGGTGTGAAAGTAGCAGAAACCTATGCTTGCGCTAATTAAATAATTAACAGGCATATGTCTCCGCTCCTATCACATCTATATATGTGTATGTGAAGAAATAAATATAAGTGTGTGTGTGTATATACCCCTATACAGAATTTCAGATGTTTTGCCTGCCTCCAAAGACCCACAAAAAATGCCCAAAAAATGCCTGCGCCAAAAAAAAATGCCCAGGTGTGTTGTTGCAGGCGTTTCTTTTTGGGCATTTTTTGTGGGTCTTTGGAGGCAGGCAAAACATCTGAACTTCTGTATAGGGGTATATATACACATATACATATATAGGTGTTATAGCAGAGAAGCCATCTGGGTGTTAATTATTTCATTAGCGCAAGCATAGGTTTCTGCTACTTTCACACCTATATATGTGTATGTGTATATATACACACATGGGTGTGTGTGTATATACCCCTACATAGAAGTTCAGATATTATGCCTGCCTCCAAAGACACCCAAAAAATGCCCAAAAAAACGCCAGCTACAAAAACGCCCAGGTGTGTTTTTGCAGCAGGCGTTTTTTTGGGCATTTTTTTGGGGTCTTTGGAGGCAGGCAAAACATCTGAACTTCTGTATAGGGGTATATATACACACACAATTATATGTATTTATACACATGCACACATATAGGTGTGATAGCAGAGAAGCCATATGGGTGTTAATTATTTCATTAGCGCAACCATAGGTTTCTGCTACTTTCACACCTATATATGTGTATGTGTATATATACATACATGGGTGTATATATATATATATAATGTCATGCCTGACTCCAAACATGTCCTCAAAAAAGCCCTATAAACGCCTGCAGCAAAAAGCAGGGTGACAGGCGAGAAGCCATATCGCTGTTCTATCAGTGCCCTAAGAGAAACGATCTTTTCTCTATAGTGGTCACCCTGACATGGAAGGGTTTGGTCACCCTGCCATAGCAGTCAGAGTCAGTTAACCCTACACTACACTACGGTCACCTTACACTTAACTTTCCCTACAGAAACTAGATTATTAAATCTAACTATAGTGGGAAATAGTACCCTAACTACACTAGATATCCCTTTCCTCACACTAAAAATTGCTAAATGACACTTTGAAGCAGAAGTAACAGAACTGCTTCCACTCTCTTCCACGTCCCTGTATTACAATGCTAGGAATTTTGCGGGGGCTATCTTATATACTGGGGGGCGTATTAACTAATGATTGGCCTCTGGACCCCATAGTCACTCCAATCACATTCCTAGCATTCTTCTGCCCCCTCAATTGGCTTTTACTGATGGTTCTGGTCCAATCACGGGCTTTTAAAGCCCATTTCCTGTCCCATTACATTTTGGTCGGTTCCGGTTGCCGAATTCCGAACTTTTTGCTGAAAAATTCGGCCGAACCTCGAACAGCCAATGTTCGGGTCGAACCCATGGTCAACCCGAACCGTTCGATTAACCCTACTCACTAACACAGATTTAGCCAGATTTGCAAACACTAATAGAGAGAAATAGGCCTTTTGTGCACATATAAAAAGTCTTAGATCTTTGAGTTCAGCTCATAAAAAATAGGGACAAAAACAAAAGTGTTGAGTTTATGATTTTGTTCAGTGTATTTACACATGAATGAAATCTACTTCCAATAATGTGACTACCAATCCTATTGGGAGGTAAAACCACACTCTCAGTGCTATACACAAATGCAATCCAGTAAAAAACAAAACAAAAGTGCTGCTGAAAAAAGTATACACACTTCCAATGCTGTGCCAGCTAAGTAGCCCACACAGTGTGATCCCTTAATGAAAGTGAATTCGACCAATGATGTTATTCTTTACCCAAAAGGACAAAACAAAATGTTTTGTTGGTGATTGTTGTTGTGAGATTGAGCACACAATCCCAGTACTACAAGTCCAATTTCCTCTCTACTGCGCCAACAGTAAGTATAATGCCCCATACACACGTGCAGATTATCTGCAGACTTTTGTCTGCAGACTTACCAAAACCATATAATATGAGGTCAAACCTAAACACTTTCAATTTGTATGCAATCCGGCAGGCCCTTGGACTACATAGAAAAGGTAAGTCTGCAGACAAAAGTCTGCAGATAATCTGCAGGTGTGTATGGGGCATAAGATGGACCCATACCTGTTTCATAGACCCTTATATTAGGTCTAAGAATGCTTGATCCCCAACTTCGGGGTGCTCAGGTGTATGAGCCATTAAAGGATGATCAACAATCTTCGCACTTGGTATAAACCTCAACTGTGTCTTCTCCCTCTTCTCCACTGTAACATAGGCAGAAACATTCTGAGGGTTCTGTAGACAAAGCTCAACACCACAGACTGACTACAGTAGTGTAGCAAGTAAAATTCAAACCGCTTTATTAATATTTAAAATGACACTCACAAAACAATCGCTTGTTGCAAGTTAAATGAAACATCCAGCATGTGTCAAACAGTACTTGCCGCTACTCTTTGTCCTAATCCGTGTTGTCACCTGGCTCCTCCTCACGCGTTTCATCACCGATCACGTGACTTCATCAGGGCTGTCCAATGTCTCAGTCTCATTCACAGTAAAACATAGGTGCTGTGAATATGATTATGTCAATAGAAGCTGATGACATAGAGATTTAATGTGCTATGATTTGGAGGTTTGCTGAAATAAGGTTTTGAGTGTTGTAGGGACCTACTTTATGTAACTAGAGTCTATTTTAAAAGCATCTGTAGAAATCTGCAATTGTCTGTATTGTAGCCATTGGCTTTGCCCTAAAGGACAGGAAGGTCTCATGTCCGATTAAGGTTTCAGGTACTGGCCAGATGGGACACTATTCAAATCAGAATACTAGGGACAAGGTGCCAGAGTGGAAAAGCCATTCTGAATGAAAAGATTAGTGGCCTGTGTGTGAAACACAATAACACTAAGCATAGAGAACAGAGGAACGCTTTGGGTGCTTGTTTAGGGACTGTTTAGAATATATACAGATACCTAGGTAAAATGTCCATCTTTCATACTGTTATTTCCCAAACTGGTAGTGTTTAAGGAATGCTTGGTGTTCTATGCACTCTCTGGTGGTTTTTAATAGTGGTAGATAATTTAGCTCACAGAGGTGAGATAGATATGAAATTATATAGGTGCCCAAATATTTAATGGCAATCAGTTTCCACGAGAAAGAGAAATGTTTCTGAATCTTTTTTGGTCCTTTAGGATCATAATATTTAAAGCTTCAGACCTATGACAATTGATTTTAATGTTGCTCAGTGCACTAAAGGTGTCAAATTCAGTGTTTTGTTTAGTCTCTATGAAGGAGATTGCCTAACAATATCCAGCATTGTAAACAAAACCTAATATATTAGGTAATAGTCTGATAATATTTGTATTACTATGATTGCTAAGGGAGCCCAGCTAAGGCAGCCCATACATTAGTTATTTAAAAAAATAAATATTAATAATAAAAAAAATGATTTCCCCCTTTAACACATTCAAGGTGAATGGGGGGACTAATTCCTGCTGCGCTTTTGTGTTCTGATGGTGGGGGGCTATTAGGGATAGACCGATATGGTTTTTTCAGGGCCGATACCGATACCGATATTTTGGTCACTACATATTGGTATCGACCGATATGGGCCGATGTTAAAGTTTTGAAAAATAAAGACAATTTTTTACACAAATCTGCTACTGGACATGTGGGGTAGGTCTTTTAGCTGTAATGTGCGGTCTTCCCTTTCCTCCCTGCCTGCCAGGAATCCCGTGTGAACCTAGTTAAGTGTCATTAAAATCCTAGAATTCACTTTATTAGTGTTTTATATAATGTCCAGTATGTGTTTTTGTAATAGAATAGTGGGAAATACCTTCATTACATCGCTGCTTCGGGCCCTTCGGGTACTTTCATAGCCATCAGAGGAGGATCTCAGCCCCTCCCCTTTGCAGTATACACAGAAGCGCCGGTTATTAGATTAGAAAAGTGTCAAATACCTTCCGTTACATCGCTGCTCCGGGCTCAGCTAATCTCCCGCTCTGCTGTCCTTCTCTCCTCCCCCACTGACAGCTGGGGGTCACGGAAGGGCCGTGGGCGATGTAATGAAGGTATTTCACACTATTAGATTACAAAAACACACACTGGACATTATATAAAACACTAATAAAGTGGATGCTAGGATTTTACATACACTAACATTACATATACTAATATCGGTAATATCGGCCAGTTCCAGGGCCGATACCAATATATCGGTAAAAGTGAATATTGTTTTTGCAGATAATTGGTCGATCCCTAGGGGCTATAGCTGGTGGTAGAAATTTATGAACAGGCTGGTTGTACAGTGTTGTGCGTTATATGTATGAGAATGATTTACCGAATGATAAATATAACAAGTTATTTTTGTCAGTCATTGCCTACACCAATCAATATGAATACAGACTAACTAGGGAATATATATTTATTTACAAGACATGTATTCACAATAAAAAGTTAGATATGGATGACATAAAAACAAAATCTTACATAAAATACAAACTTTAATTTAACACTAGTTAACCACTTAAGGACAGAGCCTATTTCTGACACTTGTTGTTTACAAGTTAAAATCATTTTTTTTTTTTTTGCTAGAAAATTACTTAAAACTCCCCAAACATTATATATTTTTTTTTAGCAGAGACCCTAGAGAATAAAATTGAAATTGTTGCAATATTTTTTTATCACACCGTATTTGCGCAGCGGTCTTCCAAACGCATTGTGTTTTTGGAAAAAATTCACTTTTTTGAATAAAAAAATGAGAAAACAGTAAAGTTAGCCCAATTTTTTTCTATAATGTGAAAGATAATGTTACGCCGAGTAAATAGATACCCAATATGTCATGCTTCAAAATTGCGCACGCTAGTGGAATGGCGACAGACATTTGTACAGTACTTAAAAATCCCCATAGGCGACATTTTAAAAATTTCTACAGGTTACCAGCTTAGAGTTGTAGAGGGGGTCTAGGCCTCAAATTATTGTTCTCGCTCTAACGATCGCGGCAATACCTCACATGTGTGGTTTGAACACTGTTTACATATGTGGGCAGAACTTGCATATGCGTTCGCTTCTGCACGGGAGCTAACGGGGACAGGGCGCTTTAATTTTTTTTTTCCTATTTATTTTATCTATTATTTTTTATTTTTACACAGTTTATTTAAAAAAAAAAATGTTTGACCATTTTTATTCCTATTACAAGGAATGTAAACATCCCTTGTAATAGAAATAAGCATGACAGGACCTCTTTATTGTGAGATTTGGGGGTCAAAAAGACCTCAGACCTCATATCTACACTAAAAAAGAAAAAAAAATTGGCTCTTTAAATGCATTGCTAGGAGACGACGTTTGACGTTACTCTGGTCTTCCAAGACCATAGAGTGGAGTGGAGGCAATCTTGCCCTCACTCGACTTCCTGCCTTTGAGGAGCACGGAGCGGATCGTTTTCCCCACTGCCGGTGGGTCTGGTAAGCGGGGAAAATTACCGGGAAGCGGCGGGAGGGGGGCACCTCTCCCGCCGCACCGTAAGGGTTTACCTGCAGCGAATCCCCTGCTGGGACCACCCTTATGTGAAAGAGGGCTATCTGCTGCCATAACCCCGGTATTTAACGTCAAAGTACCGACGTAAATCTGCGGTGGGCGGTCCTGAAGTGGTTAATAGGTTCTGCTCAGCAATATAAAGGAAATGAAAGGATTAATTTCTCCAAGAATAAGTAAAAACCATATAATAAAAAATGTATTATCAAACAAAAGCGTCTGTAATTTGCATAGCCAACAGTTACTCCTCTGCAGTTGGAGTGAGAGTTTAACTAAGTAAAACGTGAAACTGGTTCGCTAATATAGTGCCAAACAAAGAATGGTAAAATTTAGAAAAACAATAATAGAGTTAAAGAAAAATCTATGATGGTTGTTACATCTGGGGAATATACTCTAAATATTCTGAACACTCAATATTTAGTATACCAATAAAACCAATAAAACATATTTAGCCTTTCAAAATGGCTGCTGGCTCCCTAAGATGGCTGCCTTTCCCAAAATGGGGGCTGGTTAAGGAGGAGCTTGTGTCCTTAAAGTTTCAGAGTATATGAGGCGTGATGATGAGGGTGTGAAGTATGTATGAAGTATGATGGATGAAGTGTATCTGGTGAAAATGTCTGTGGGTTTGTGTGTGTCTGGGTTCTCCTATATACCAATAAGGGACAAAAGGGCCATAAAAATTATAATAAGCCTAATCCCAGAAGGTGGAACTTCTTTCCATTGGTTGGGGCAGATAACAATTAACTTTTTGTGTGATCAGGCATTTACAATCTCTTTTAACCACCAAGTGTATCCTAGAGCAAAAATATGTGGTCTGAATTGTTATAACTAATATGTGGTAAAAATGTCAATTTTCTCATGGTAGAGGCGTGGCCATCTGATATTTCTATTATACATCTCTGTAAGGTTCAGATCTGGTAACGCCGTCTAATGAGTACACATTAATAATACAGTATTTATATAGTTTTACCTATATATATATTCTGATTAATTACACATTTAGTAGAAGCAGAAAATGATATGGATACATATATAGTTATAGTATATATCGCTACACAACAACTTGTATATGTAAACCATTTCTACATATGAGATATTTCCAATCAGAATATTATCTACTTTATTATGCCAGCAAACAATACAATCATGTCTTGGGATTGGATGTAAAATATGGGATATAGTCTGATCATCATATGCTTTTAGATAATAAATATATATATATATATATATATATATATATATATATATATATATATATATATATATATATATATATATATATAGTGTAGCACCACCCCCGCAGGAGCTGCTGATTATGTTATTGGGTCTACACCCTGCCTAACAACCCTATAGAACTGGCTCGATCCCTCCTCAGGCACAACTGACCAGAATAGGACTGGACCTTCAAATGGATACACAGATTGGACTACAATACTTCAATATGCAACAGTGACTTATTACCTTCTTCAATGGTAGTCTTTCTGGGTGACACAATGGAACAGCACACAGGATTGTAATTAACCAAAGCTTAATTTACTGTATATCAAATTAAGCAAGTGAGATACAATGAAATACGGTTATTTTAAAGGGTTACTTAAATCGGCTTTAAAAAGATAAAAGAAATATCCCACACTACTCCCTCATTGATGCTAGACACAGTACAAGATAGATAGGCCTATCTGAGTCCCTTCCCCAAAGTCCTCTTCTTTCTTCTTCTTGAATCTTCGCTAGCAAGATAACTGCGCAGATATATTTGTAATCCGCATTAGGAATGAAGATCAAGAGAGAGAAAAAGAGCAGTGAGCTGTTGGTTGTCACCACAGGGTATCTGTGTAGCTGAGCAATAACTTCTGTGAGAGAGATGGGCCTCTGGCGACTCCTTTACAGATATTATTGTTTGTCTATGAATCTCCTGAGAGAGTATGCTGATCTACCCCGGGGTTTATCACCTTCTGTTACACTATAGCTATCTGTGGATAACGTTACTTCTTTTGGTAGATAAAGTCAGGTTTGGGCAAGTGCCCTCTCACCAACAGGATTTTCCCTTAGAACTCTCCACGGCTGTCTTAGTCTCTGTTCTCTGTCCCCAGCCGCGCGAGGTGTTTGGGGTGGATGGCTCCGGTCTCTGCAAACAGCGATGGGACCTCTGGGAAGGGTCTCTTGCTTTGCATGGAACGTTTCAGCGTCGTCACTTCAGGCCCAGAGGCTTCGGCCTAGCATGCAGCATCAGCCCACAGCGCTGGCTTCCTGCTTGTCTCACTGTGTCTCTCCCAAGAGACTGAGCCTGGCTCCTCCCTTCCTTTATAAAGCTTCCCCCAGAAGGCTGTGCGGTGAAGCAGTGCATCCTGGTAGTCCAAGAGCACTATGGATGATGAAGTCTCTCAACTTCCTGAAAGGAAAATCACATCACAAGAAATTCCATAGTAGCTGCAGTGTGTCGTTTTGGCCACTAGATGGAGCCGAGTTCCTCTCAAATGTCAAACAATCATCTTTCAGGCATATTAAACACCGCTACACACTCCCCCCACTTAAGAAACTTTGGTCCCCAAAGAGGACAACAGCATGTACTCCAGTGCATATGTTGGCAGTACACAACAAAAACATTAACATATGCATAACAGGGAATTATCTTCCTTTTCATAAGCAGAATTCAAACTCAACAACTGCATATTACAACACAGGTTCGACATAGGAACCTCCCACCAATTGTCAGGGGAGGGAAGGTAATTCCGTTCACAGACCCCCGACACTTGGGTGGCTTGTACAGATGTGCCTGGGGGTGAGCTAGGGTTGTCCTCCACCAAATCTGCGGTGGAAGAACTAGGCTGATCAAGAGATCGTTTGGAAGTAAAGATAGCTTCTTCCGAGCATTCACCCAATTGGTCATAGGTCAGTCTTTTGGGTGGGTGAATGACTCTCCTGTCCCTCTGTTCTTTGGGAGGCACGATCTCAGAGGTACTAGGACCAGCCACTTCTGGGGATTCTTCAATGTCCTCCTCCTCATGTTCCAACACACAGGAATCTGATGTTTCAAGAGCGGTCAGTTCTTCTTCAGAGAAAGGTGCAACCTCCTCCTCAGGATCTTCATCATCAACTACTTCTTCTGGAAGCATGTGAAAAGGTATGAATTCGGGGGCTTCTGCCCGAAGGGTTCCTCTTTCAGCCAATTCGGATGAAGACAGGGAGGCAGGTGTGGGTTCTGGTAACTGAGATGACCACATCCAGTCAGGTACCTCCTCTTCATCTTCCAGATCTTCAGATGAAGAATTTCCCTCCCTCACATCTGGGAGTGTCGACTGAGATCTGGTGACTGGTCTGGATAGGCGGGAGGTCGAAGGGGTATCTGGCGAATCTACGACAGGAGGCATGCGAACTGCTTCAGAGAGAGGCAGTAGATGGTTCCTATGCCAAGTCTTCAATGGGCCCACACTTCCTTCAGGCCGAATTTGATACACAGGGAGGTTTGGTAGTTGCTTGCAGATAACATAAGGTTGGGATTTCCAGCGGTCTGCCAACTTGTGTTTTCCCGGGACACCCAAGTTCCTCAACAATACCCTGTCCCCGGGTTGCAAGTCTTGGATCCGAACTTTTAAGTCGAAATTCCTTTTATTCCTCAGTCCACGTTGATCAGATGTGGCCTGAGCTTTATCATAGGCCGATTTCAGACTCTTCCGCAGTCGGTCCACATATCCCTTGTGCGATGCTGAAGAGGTGTGATCGGGCGAGATGCCAAAGGCCAAATCCACTGGCAACCGAGCCTCTCGTCCAAACATTAGACGATAAGGGGAATATCCAGTAGCATCACTGACAGTACTGTTGTAGGCATGCACAATGGCAGCTACATGTTTGCCCCAATGCTGTTTCTTCTCTGAGCTCAAAGTCCCCAACATGTCCAAAAGAGTCCTGTTAAATCTTTCCGGCTGGGCATCCCCTTGTGGATGGTAGGGAGTAGTTCTAGTCTTTTGGATGCCTAACAGATCTAACAGTCTCTTGATCAGTCTGCTTTCAAAGTCTCTTCCCTGATCTGAATGGAGGCGTTGTGGTAACCCATAGTGTACAAAGAACTTTTCTACAAGAACTTTGGCTACCGTTGAGGCCTTCTGATCCTTTGTTGGGAATGCTTGGGCGTATCTGGTAAAATGGTCTGTTATCACAAGGACATTCCCTTGGCCACTCAGATCAGGCTCTAGGCAAAGGAAATCAATGCACACCAGTTCCATGGGTCCCTGGCTTTGCAGATGGCCCATTGGGGCTGCTTGACGTGGCAGAGTCTTCCTTTGTATACATCGGACACAAGAATGACAGTATCCTTCAACTTCGGCCCTCATACAGGGCCAGTAGAACCTGTCTCTGACAAGCTGAAAAGTTCTTTCAGGTCCCAGATGGCCATGATTATCATGAAGAGCAGCCAGAACTCTCTCCCTGTATTTAGCTGGTAAGAACAGTTGCCACTTCTCCTCCAGATCTTCAGATGGGCCTCTTCGGTAGGCCACCCCTTCTCGGATCTGTAACCGGGTCCACTCTCTATGCAACAGGCGGGCCCCCTGAGGAGAATCGGTTAGAAGCAACTCAGGGCGCTGGATCTCCAAGGCTTCCAAAAGAAGTTTTCCCAGAGGGTCTTCCAGCTGCTCCTTCCTCAAGTCCCTTTTGGATAGCCGGGGTAAATCTTCCCCTTCAACCTGGGTCCCCCTGCAATAGTATTTGGGTACCCCGACAGCCGAAACCCCAATCTCTTCGGCTCTTGATCCTCCTCTGGATCGAAGTTCAGTTCCCTGATATAGGGCACGCACCCCTTCTGGAGCCAAATGGGTCCATTCTTCATCAGGTTCGTGTGGTGCATGCAACCTTCTGGATAGGGCATCTGCATCCCTGTTCCCGATTCCTGGCCGATACTTCAGGCTGAAGTTGAAGCTAGAGAGGGCAGCCAACCATCTGTGTCCTGTGGCATCCAGCTTGGCTGTAGTCAACAGATAGGTAAGGGGATTATTATCCGTCTTGACAATGAATTCAGCTCCGTACAGGTAATCTTTCAATTTGTCAACCACTGCCCACTTCAAGGCCAAGAATTCAAGTTTGTGGGTAGGATAATTCCTTTCAGCAGGTAGTAGACTCCTGCTCACGTAGGCGACAGGTCGCAAGTGACCCTCATGTTCCTGGTAGAGTACCCCACCCAGCCCATCTCGGCTGGCATCGACATGCAGTTCATATGGTTTCATGGGGTCTGCATAGGCCAACACAGGGGCAGTGGTTAGATTCTTTTTCAGCTGAATGAAAGCCCCTTCACATTCTGGGGTCCACTGATCCTGGATGGATTCCTTAGCCTTCCGGGGTCCCATGGTGGACTTCGTCGGCTTGACCAGTTCAGGAACGTCATCTTCCTCGTTCTTTAGTAGCTCATTGAGGGGTCGGGCAATCTTGGCGAACCCCTCCACAAACCTCCTGTAATAGGAGCAAAAGCCCAGGAACGACCGAAGTTCGGTCACATTTGTAGGTCTCGGCCAGGAGGAGACAGCATCCAGCTTGTCCGGGTCGGTGGCTACCCCTTCTGCAGACACGATGTGGCCCAGGTAATGGACCGAGGATTGATAGAACTGACACTTCTCAGGAGAAAGTTTCAGGCCTTCTTCGTGTAGCCTCTTCAGGACCTTTTCCAACCTCTCCTCGTGTTCTTCCAAAGTCCTGCCAAACACGATAACATCATCCAAGTATACCAGTACCTCTATCAAATTCATATCCCCAACAGTCCTTTCCATCAGCCTCTGGAAAGTAGCAGGGGCTCCTGACAACCCCTGCGGCATGCGATTGAACTCAAAGAACCCCACGGGGGTTATGAAGGCTGTCTTCTCCCGGTCTTCAGGGTGCATGGGGATCTGATAGTACCCACTCTTTAAGTCCATCACACTGAACCACTTCGCCCCTGACAGGCTCTGTAGGGCGTCTTCAATTCGAGGAGTGGTATACTGGTCTGGGATGGTTCTTCTGTTCAGTGTTCGGTAGTCGATACAAAGCCTCAAAGATCCGTTTTTCTTCCGGACTACCACTATCGGAGAAGCATATGGGCTCCTGGATTCTCGAATAACCCCAGTCTTCTTGAGTTCCGTCAGCTGCTGACGTAGATCTTCTAAGTCACCCAAGGGAACTCGCCGGACTCTTTCTCGGAAAGGTTTGTCCTCACTCAGGCGGATCTTATGAGTGGCACTCCTGGCGCAGCCCACGTCAAACTCATCCTTAGAAAATATTCCTCGCCATCGAGCAAGTTGTGCCTTGGCCCTCTTCACCCATTCCGGTGGGAGGGCAGCGCTTCCAGAGCAGAGCTCTTCTATGACAACTTCACCACTTCCCTCCTCTTTAAGATCAGATGGGACAACTGGGGTAGCCGGGTTAACTTGGCCCAACAGCAATCTGGCCGGTACCTTCACCGGTGTAGTAGAGGTGTTTCTGACACTCACTAAAACCCTTCCACGGTTTTTCTGTAACACCTTCAAAGGGATCACTTCAGGGATTACTTCTATCCCTCTCTCCTCTTCCTGTGGACCTGATTCAAAGATGATAAAAGGGCCAGGCTGTTTCCATGTGAGTTTAACTGAAGCTTTCAGACAAGCCACCTCTCCTGGCTGCAAGACCTTTTCTGTTCTGTCCAACTTCCAGAGTCTTCCAACTCCTTCTGCAGGAGTCTCTTGCTCCAATACTAGTCGTTGATAGGCCTGCCGTAGCATGGGGTGAATCCTTGGCGCTGGAGAATCCTGTCCCTGGACCAGTTGTGTCAGGAGGCGCCTTACTAGGTCAGTGTTGGTCCCTACAATGAGAGAGCTTTTGTTGGCCCCTGGCGGACGAGGACAGACCACCGCTAGGGTGTCAAAGGTTTCAGCTTCACCAGCCACTGATGGGTCAAAGGTCAACTTGATTGGCAGATACCCGTCATAGGGAAAACTTTGAGTCCCGATACCCCATATCTCCAGATCTTCCAACTTCTGCAGAGGTAGATGGGTAAGGTGTTTATCATAGAAGTCTCTATACAGAAGAGTCACTTGGGCCCCAGTGTCGAGGAGGGCTCTTGTGTAAATTCCTTCTACCTGGACGGAGACTACAGGGGAAGGCCCGACCAAGTTAGTTGGGAATTCTCTTGAAGTGGCCTTGTTGTCTGATTCAGTTCTCTGCACCCAAGCTCTTTTCTTCTTTCTTTTTTTTCTTGGATTCAGTCCCCGCTGGGCACGGTGTGCATTGATTTTCCTCCCCCCAGTAGCCTGGAGTATAGAATGAGGGGCGTTGTACCTAGATCTTACTCCCTGACTCAGTTTCCCTGAACCAGTGAGCCTCCTGGAGTCCCTTGAAACTGGCGGGCACCCGGTTGACTCCTTCACCGGGGGCCCTCTGAAGTTTTCCGCTGGCTTGCGAGGTTTTGAGACAACCTTTCCTGGGCTGGGACATACTCCTCTAACATGACCTACTCCCCCACAGTTGAAACAAGTTAACAATCTTGTAGGTCTCGGTTCCGGATCTGCTCTAAGGTTAGCAGGTTCATCTGGCTTCTCTGATATGTTCCCATTAGGTAGAGTGGATGCCTGACTAGTCAGGATAGACACCATTTCTATCAACTGGGACACCTGGGTCTTTAGGAGTTCAACTTGCGAATCACCTTCTTCTACACTTATCACTCTGACTCGAGCAGCTGAGTCAAACTGCCGACTCTTCTTTTTGTTGTCCAACATGACCTCTTCCTCTCTGACCATTCGAATCAGGTCAGGGTATTCTAGAATGCCACCGTCTTGACGAGTTCGCAACAGTATGGCAATGGGATCTAAAGGTTGAGCCCCTCTCAGCACCTGCCGTGCACGAGTCTCATCTACCTTCCGGGGGTCTATCCCTTTCTTTAACAGGATCTGGTGGATGATCTTATCCAGGCGTCTAATAAATTCGGACAACTTCTCTTCCTCTTCTTGGTAACAGTGGTCTAACTGGTAAAGAAGTTCAGCCACGTTCTCCGTCCGACCAAATACATCTTGTAGAATGTCTAGATAATCCTGTGCAGTACAGTTCTTTTTGCTTAGCTTGAGATTACGTACGGCCTCTAGTGCAGGTCCCCTTAAACTTTCTGTGATTCTCTGTTTCTTATGCTGTTCTGGTACCTCCCACTCTTCCAAAGCCTGAGTGGCGGTATCTAACCACTCTTCAAACCCATCTTCTGTTGAAGGCACAGGCTGTTTCCCAGAGAATGTCCTGAGCTTCCTATATCCAGTCATCAGATAGTTTGGGGAGTCCTTACTACATTTTGCTACGATTTCCCCGAGAACAGCACACAGTTCTGAGCTAAAGGTAGACAAAGGTGGTGACTCTGGACTTCCTTCTTGGACACCTTTTTCTTTGCTGGATCCCCCAGGAGTGGTGGATGAGGGACCTTCAGTAAGGACTTCTGGATGTATTAAAAAAAGTTCTGTTTGGTCAGTAGTCTTTACACTGGTTCCCTTAAAGTAATCGGGGACCCCCTTCCTCCACTCACACAATGCATACGTGTGTGGAACGGTGGTGTCTGTCTTTATGTCAGTCACCCAGAATTTCCTGTCTGTGGACAGTGCCCTTAAAACTGGGAGGAGTTTTTCCTCAGTCCAGACCTCTCCCTTGATTTCAACCACCAGGCCATTTTCCACTACGACATTCTCTTCCCTGCACCACTCGGCTGCAGCGGTAGGATCCATTTCTGCGTTGAGGGGGATTCTGTGGCTGAGAGGGTTGTGTTGCAGGACTGTAGAGATCCCGGACGAGCCCCCACGTGTAGCACCACCCCCGCAGGAGCTGCTGATTATGTTATTGGGTCTACACCCTGCCTAACAACCCTATAGAACTGGCTCGATCCCTCCTCAGGCACAACTGACCAGAATAGGACTGGACCTTCAAATGGATACACAGATTGGACTACAATACTTCAATATGCAACAGTGACTTATTACCTTCTTCAATGGTAGTCTTTCTGGGTGACACAATGGAACAGCACACAGGATTGTAATTAACCAAAGCTTAATTTACTGTATATCAAATTAAGCAAGTGAGATACAATGAAATACGGTTATTTTAAAGGGTTACTTAAATCGGCTTTAAAAAGATAAAAGAAATATCCCACACTACTCCCTCATTGATGCTAGACACAGTACAAGATAGATAGGCCTATCTGAGTCCCTTCCCCAAAGTCCTCTTCTTTCTTCTTCTTGAATCTTCGCTAGCAAGATAACTGCGCAGATATATTTGTAATCCGCATTAGGAATGAAGATCAAGAGAGAGAAAAAGAGCAGTGAGCTGTTGGTTGTCACCACAGGGTATCTGTGTAGCTGAGCAATAACTTCTGTGAGAGAGATGGGCCTCTGGCGACTCCTTTACAGATATTATTGTTTGTCTATGAATCTCCTGAGAGAGTATGCTGATCTACCCCGGGGTTTATCACCTTCTGTTACACTATAGCTATCTGTGGATAACGTTACTTCTTTTGGTAGATAAAGTCAGGTTTGGGCAAGTGCCCTCTCACCAACAGGATTTTCCCTTAGAACTCTCCACGGCTGTCTTAGTCTCTGTTCTCTGTCCCCAGCCGCGCGAGGTGTTTGGGGTGGATGGCTCCGGTCTCTGCAAACAGCGATGGGACCTCTGGGAAGGGTCTCTTGCTTTGCATGGAACGTTTCAGCGTCGTCACTTCAGGCCCAGAGGCTTCGGCCTAGCATGCAGCATCAGCCCACAGCGCTGGCTTCCTGCTTGTCTCACTGTGTCTCTCCCAAGAGACTGAGCCTGGCTCCTCCCTTCCTTTATAAAGCTTCCCCCAGAAGGCTGTGCGGTGAAGCAGTGCATCCTGGTAGTCCAAGAGCACTATGGATGATGAAGTCTCTCAACTTCCTGAAAGGAAAATCACATCACAAGAAATTCCATAGTAGCTGCAGTGTGTCGTTTTGGCCACTAGATGGAGCCGAGTTCCTCTCAAATGTCAAACAATCATCTTTCAGGCATATTAAACACCGCTACAATAGTATAATGTAATTCTCAAAAGAATATTGCCTTGAAAATATAAACATAATTTCCATATCCCCTCTTGGTACATGACAGACCATGGAAGTTGTACATATTTGTGGTCATATTCTCAAATATTTTAAAATGTCTTATGAGTGTGAATTTATGACAAGAAAAGGAGACAAAAAATTAGTTCTTTCTATTGAGGGCTCTTTTGCTCTGTGTTTAACTTTCCCAAAGCTAAGTCAGTGGTCTGGTAATTGGATAACCAATATTGCTGCCTTTTCTGTGAAGTCTGTTATAAGATGTCCTTGTAGGTAAACCTTCCCCCAAGGTTGTCTCACCTGGGATAAGCAATTGAGTTGGCTGTGTTTCCAAAGTATTATCATTCAAGGCTCTTCAAATACAATCTATTTGTGAACATAGAATATAGCTGTCCTTGGCTTTTATCTTTCGTTTCAACACAGTCATTTTACAACTCTTCAATATGGTGACAAAAACACAGGATGTTCTGTCTGAAGACCTTTGTGAATGACCTGGGTTTAAACCTTTTTTGGGGCTTATTTAGTCTTAAATCTCCATGTGCAATAACAATATGTCTATTTCTTCATAATAGTTCTGACAACAGAAATCGATTGGTAGGTTCTGTACAACCAGCCTGCCCATCCATGAATTGAAATGTAGCCCTACTGAACTGGTCACATTTTGATCAATGTACTATATGGCCGGCTTTAGTAGAAAGCGGGAAGTAGAAAAGAAAACTCATTCCTTTTGATATCTGGAAATCTTTCATTCAAACCTTGCCTAAAGATACCCAACAATAGTACAATGTTTTCAATACACCCAATGGTTTCAAACCAGACTGTTAATCAGTGACTCTCCAATTGATATCCTACCCTGCACTTAAAATTAAAATATATGTTATGCTTTAACAGCTAAGGTTTCCCCTCTTTCCATCATCTGCTAGTAGTTAGACTGACCACCATCCATCTTTTTGTTTTTTAATGTCCTTCCTTTGACCACTGATACTTGTTTTTTAAACTATACTGACAACCTGTGTGCTGTCACAATCTTATTGTTCTACTGGCCAAATGTTGTGGGCATTTTCATTGTTAACTGCATTATTACATCAAAACAATTATATAATAAAAGGAAAACCTATTCTGCAATGGAAGCAGTGCATGGGGAAAAATATACAGTATACTGTATAAAGTCTTTGGCAGAGGCATGGGCATAGCATCAGGGGTCGCAATGGCGACCCCCACCAATGCTTAAGGGGGCCAGTACGGCCTCCCTGTCACTTGGGTTTCCATCTACTCAGCTGGAGTCGCCAACTCCATCAACAAAGCTGTCTGGAGGTGTGGCTGGCTACACAGGAGTGTCCTGCCTGCCTCCATTCCCACCCTCCTTCCTTGACAAGCAGTGTTGAGGATGGCTTGTTCTGGGGGGATGGTACACCTTTCCTCCTCCCATTTATGCTGTGCCTGGGTCAGTAAGTTCATCACCTCTCCTCACTCAACCTCCCACAGGCCATGCAGCAAGGCTTCTTCTACCCATGCTGCACACAGCTGAGATGTTTGTACAGACATTCTGCAGAGTGTGTAGCTGGCTGTTATCAGTTCTGACCTGTGAAATCCTCAGATCAGAAAGGCAGCAGAGCTTCCATAGCCAGCTACACACTGTGCAGATTGAGACTGTGTCTGTAAAAGAATCCAACCTCAGCTGTGTGAAGTTGAGGAGGAGCAGTACTGCTGAGAGCCTTGCCAGCAATGACCCCACCCTCTGCCCTGATGACCCCATCCTCTGCTCTACTGACCCCTGTCCTTTTTGCTGTTGACCTTATCCTTTGCCCTGCTGACCCCATCCTATGCCCTGCTGACCCCTATCCTATGCCCTGCTGACCCCATCCTTTGCCCTGCTAACCCCTTTCCTATACCCTGCTGGTGCCATCCTATGTCTTGCTGACCCCTGTTCTGTTCCTTGCTGACCCCATCCTATGCCCTTCTGACCCCTGTCCTCTGCCCTGCTGACCCTGTCCCATGCCCCGCTGACCCCTGTACTATGCCCTGCTGACCCCATCCTATGCCTTGCTGACCCCTGTCATATGCCTGAATGACCTCTGTCCTATGCTTGGCTGAACCCTGTCCTATGCCCCGCTGACCTCTGTCCTCTTTCCTACTGGCCCCACCCAATGCTGCATTGTACTTCCTCTCTGAATACCTGATTACGAATTCTCTAAAGATTAATTAAAGTTCTCTAATGTATCAATTAAGTCATAAGTTTAAACTGGGCATATTGGTTGTCCTATGAAGTCATTTTGACATCAGGGGGTGGGGCTTGGTCACAATTGTCTGCACTGATCGGTGGATTGCCTGTAAATTTGTGTTAGTTTGCAGTGCACATTGTCACATGCTTGAAGAAGGGGCCCTGTGTGGCTCCGAAAAGTTGCTGTATTTATCATGTGACCACATAAAGCTTTGGCCCCTTTTGAGAAATCCTTGGTGTGCTTATGACATTTCTTCACTTAAAAACCAGGGCCCATAGTTTGAACACAAGAGGCCACCCTGCAGTCCCCTCCAAAAGCCCCTGTTCTAGCTGGGGCTGTCACACAGCCCCT
Organism: Pelophylax lessonae; assembly: GCF_965119305.1. Taxonomy (NCBI): domain Eukaryota; kingdom Metazoa; phylum Chordata; class Amphibia; order Anura; family Ranidae; genus Pelophylax; species Pelophylax lessonae. The sequence continues at coordinate 250,035,263 of NC_138774.1, forward strand.
CCCTGCCCTCCTTAGAAATGCACATGCACAAAAGGTGGGGGCAGGCCACACTCTGAGCTGCCAGGTGAAAATTGTGGTCTTGTGTGTGAATCTGGAAGTCAGAGGGTCCGCTGAGTCTCCTCTTTTACAGCAACTTGGAGGATCTTGGTGCACGGTGGGGGGGGGGGCAGATCAACTTTTTCATCAATGCCCACAAGCTTCAAGTTACGCCCCTGGGCAGAGGGATGGCTAATATTCCAAAGTCTAGTTTCTCTTTCGTTCATTGACGGACACAGCTTCATATCTTCATTGACAGTTGGGTTATGCTGCTCTTCCTAGAAGTAGGATATTAAGCGTAAAAGAGTTAACAAAGCTCAGCTACGCCCCTAGAGAGTCCCAGGGGGAATACTCCCACTTCCTGCTAAAGGATCTCAGTTTATTTCTGCCAAGTCAGGAGTAAGGACCTTGGTCCTTGCTGGGATCTTTGGTCCTAGTATTCTTTCCTTTTTAAACTGAACTTTTTTCCTTTGTGTTTTTTTTTCCTTCTACAATCAAGTCTGTTCCTGTGAGAACTACAATCAACTGCTGGACTGGGTGACGCACTGGATATCCTAGATCCTTACGGTCCCCCAAGTCTGGCCAGTGAGAGCGTGCAGACAGTAGCACCACACACGGTGTGCCGCGACATAGCCCCACAGGACGGGGGCTGGCCAGCGAGTGATACACCTGGCGAGGACGCACATGACCGGGTCTCTGGCCCACAGCACCCCCCATTCCAAGATGGGGAGGTGATCTGCCTGGAGTGGTGCCCACCCGGTTCCAAAGGTTTGGGGAGCAGTGCCCCCCCTTCTCCTTTGGGAAATTTCGGGTGGACGCGGGCCTATTTCCCAGGTTGGTCGGTCCCTCATGTGCCCTTCTGACTCTACTGGCACCCCATCCTCATAGAGGGTCACCTGTGCTGAATCCCCCCCCATTCCACTGGTCCCCATGGCTGAGGTGGTTGTGCTGGTAGTGGGGGTGTGTCGGGAGCTGTGGCTGGAAGGGGGGTGGTAGCGCGCTGCGGTGGCTCATTTAGTGGTACATTGTAATATGTCCTGGTGAGGGTCCCTAGCTAGGCCCCCCTTGCTGCCTGAAATATTACAGTGGTCCTGGGGTCCAGTGAGCCACGCTCCCGCCGCGTGGCACCACCATTTTCCCATAGCTGACTGTTTGGGAGCTTGGCGGCCATGTTTATGTAGCCCAGTGGCCATTTTTTCGTAGCTTCCCATTGAAGTCTATAGGCGGCCATTTTCTTGTAGCTACAGGAGCGGTGCTCGGCAGTGGGTCTCTAACGGTGACACGCCATTTCCTCTTCCTTTCTTAATGGCGTGGAACAAGCAGCTTGACGCCCCTCTCTCTCCCAGTAAGCAGTCGTGGTGAGTCCCTGGGGTTGTATGTGATTCCCCCTCCTGCTATAGCAGTGTGCTGGGACCTGTAGTACCATCAGTACAGCGGTGGTGCAATTTTACAGCGTTTTTCTCAAAAAATTTTGCGCAAACACTAGCAGCCCCTGGGTTTTTTTCTATGGAGCCCCCAGAGCAAGTGTCACCACCTGACCCACTCTGAGGCTGTAGAACCCTCTGTAACTCCGTCCGCCCTGGCGGCCATGATAGCAGTCCTGCAGTCACTGGTGTCAAAAGTGGATATGGCCCTTCAGAAAAGACATGGTAAAAAGCACCCTCCGCCTTCAACTGCTTCCTATGCATCCTCAGATTCTGAGGCTGACATGGCCGGCGTGGATATAAGTAACCCCAGGGGGTCTGTGTCCACACACTTCAAGTGCTCAGACAGTGAGGATGAGTCCTCTTCCACTACATCTGCGCAAGAAAAGGCGCTTATGGAGGCACTGATTGTGTCAGTGCAGAAAAGTTTAAAAATGGAGGGCACAGCTAATGCTGTGTCGTCCGTGGCGGTGCAGTTTGGTACCCACAGACCTTTCAAGGGACTAAGATGTTCCCCTTTCCCACCAATTTTGACGAGATTATCACTAGTCAGTGGGGTTCCCCGAAATGCATGGTTGGGATACCTAAGCGTTTCTCTAGGAGGTATCCTTTTGAGGAGTCCTTCTTAAAGAAACTAACAGGACAGTGCCACCGGTGGTGGATTCTCAGATTTCCAGGCTAAATAAGGCTACCTTGCTACCAGTGGAGGACGCTCCGTCTTTTAAAGACCCTGTAGACAGGAAGGCTGAGTCTCTGGTCTGCCATCTTTTCACTGTGACAGGTTATATTTTGAGAACGGTGTTCGCCATTACCTTGGTCTCTCAGACTTTAACGGAATGGGCAAGAATTCTGCGCCAGGATTTGGCAAGGGGTCAACATCCCCCTGAGCTGGCGGAATTGGCGGACCAGCTCATACAGGGGTTGCAGTATATCTATGATGCCTCCCTGGACGCGACCCCGTTAGCCTGCAGGGCGTCTGTGACTGCGGTGACCTTTCGCCGCATGATTTGGCTGAAATGCTGGTCTGCGGACCAAGCTTACAAAAAGGTGCTGACAGATCTTCCCACAAGCGGCCTTTTCGCCCTGCGGGGGCGCAAGATAAGGATACAAAACCTTCTCGTGCCTTCTCGGCTGGTTCCAGGAGACTCTGGGTTGGTAAGTCAAAAGCGGGTTCTGCTGGCCCCACAGACAAGTCCTCCTCTGCCTGAAAGGACGCCCTCACCAATACATGGGGTGGGGAGACGTCTTTGTTTGTTTCTGGACACGTGGACCTCTTTAATTCAAGACAAATGGGTTCATGAATTTATCCGGTCAGGTTACAAGATCAAGTTTCAGTCCTTGCCCCTGGCAAGGTTTTTTCCTTCCAACCTGCACCTGTCCCCGGATCAGTTGCAGGGCCTTATGGGGGCGGTACAAGATTTGCTCTCACAAGGGGTCATTGTACCAGTTCCAGAGTTGGAACGTTTTCAGGGGTTTTATTCAAACCTTTTCACTGTTCCCAGAAAGGAGGGCAAGGTCCATCCACTCTTGAACCTCAAGGCCCTGAACCGCTTTGTGCGGGTTCAGAATTTCAGAATGGAGTCCGTTCGCACCGTAGTGGCTTCCCTTCATCAAGGGGATTTTTTAGCCTCTATCGATATCAAGTATGCTTACCTTCATATCCCAGTTTATGTCGGGCAGCAGCGTTTTCTTTGCTTCGCCGTGCGCAAGGAGCACTATCAATTCGTTGCGTTACCCTTTGGTCTCACCTCAGCTCCTCGGGTGTTCACAAAAGCGTTGGCCCTGGTTCTTGCCTTGCTCAGACAGAGGGGGATTGCGGTACTGGGGTACCTGGATGATCTCCTTCTGCGAGCAGAGTCTCGTTCTGTCTTACAGGATGACTTGGACATCACTGTGCAAACCCTACAAGAGTTCGGCTAGATGCTGAGTTTTCAGAAATCAGCTCTGATCCCATCCAACAGGCTGGAGTACCTGGGTCAGACATTGGATTCAGCCTCGGCTCAAGTGTTTCTTCCGGAGAAACTAGAAACTGCAGAAGTTGCAGCATGCGATTCAGCTCCTGTTGTCCAGTCACGGGTCATCTCTCAGGACTTGTATGCAAGTGCTGGGGTTGATGGTCTCCACCTTAAAAGCGGTTCCGTTTGCTCAGTTTCACACCAGACCTCTGCAAAGGGATATTCTGGCCAAATGTGACAAGAATCCTTGGTCCCCGGACAATCTGATCTGGTTGAACCAGAGTAGGAGGAGCGCCTTGCTGTGGTGGCTCAGCTCCCCGGAGCTTGGACAGGGAAAATCCTTTCTTCCCCTGTACTGGACGGTGATCTCCACAGAAGCCAGCTTGTCCGGGTGGGGAAGGACCTTGGGCACGCACTTGGCCCAGGGTGTTTGGACTCGGGAGGAGTCCAATCTGCCGATCAACATCCTGGAAATTCGGGCGATCAGGCTTTGTCTATCCAAGTGGATGGATTGTCTACAGGGGTGTCCGGTAAGGATTCAATCGGACAATACCACGGCTGTGGCATATGTCGATCATCAAGGAAGCACAAAGTGTGCCCCTGTGGCCAAAGAAGTGGCTGGCATTCTCAGGTGGGCAGATTGATATGTTCCAGCCCTCTCTGCTGTGCACATTCCAGGGGTGGAAAATTGGCAGGCAGACTACATCTGTCAACAAGCCCTGAGTCCGGGCGAATAGTCTCTTCACCCGGAGGTGTTTTAACAACTGTGTTTCCGGTGGGGGACTCCCGATGTGCACCTACTTGCTTCTCACCTCAACCAGAAGGTTCAGAGGTTTGTGGCAAGACCTCCAGATGCTTTGGCAGACACTGCAGATGCTCTGGTGGCCCCAAGTGGCCAGTATCATCTAATATATGTCTTTCCTCCATTACAGCTTCTGCCAAGACTTCTGCGCGGAATTGAGGCAGAAGGGATTCCAGTCATTCTGGTGGCCCCGGACTGGCCTAGTCGGTCCTGCTATGTGGGGTTGGTAAGAGTGGTCCCTGATGGTGGCTGCCTCTAATGCCCTGTACACACGTGCAGATCGTCGGCCGAACGATCGGCCGTCTTTTGTCCCCGGGCTGTCGTGTCTGTTGAAAAGTGCAAAAGACTGCACAATAATTTTGTCCGCCGACTACAACCGACTGCAGAAGTGATGTCATGTGATGGTCAACTTTCCCTGTGTTTTTTCTTTTCTGAGCATGCCCAGTCTTGCAAATCTGCTGTCTGTCGGCCGAATTCTGTATTGACTGGTGAACAATCGGCCGCTCTGGTGTCGGCATACAAAAATTTTAATGCTTGCACGACAGATTCTTTTCGGCCGAAAGTGCGCTGTCGGATGTCGGAAGCATCATACTAACAAGCCGAAAATCGGCCGATCGGTCGTCGGCCGAATCTTTTCGGCCGACAATCTGCACGTGTGTACGAGGCATTAGAGAAGGCCTTTTGTCTCAAGGACCGATCTTCCATCCTACTTTACAGTCGCTGGGTTTAACGGCCTGGCTATTGAAAGCCAGGTACTGAAGGATAGAGGGTTGTTGGATTCGGTGATTACTACTATGTTAAGAGCTAGAAAATCTACTTCCCAGAAGATTTATCATCAGGTTTGGAAGGCGTACATGCATTAGTGACCGACCAGTGGCAGTTAATTAACCCCTTTGTGCTGCATTAGTGCAACCAGTATCAGTGCAACCAGTGGTAATTAACACTGATACTGGTTGCACTAATGCAGCACAAAGGGGTTAATTAACTGCCACTGGTTGGTCACTAATTCATCAGTGACCAGCAGTGACAATACATTAACCCCTCATGCTGCATAATACAAATACCATTGGTAATTAAATAACCTCTTGCCAACCCATCACAGTGCATATACTGTGACAGGGTGGCAGCGACAGGTGTACGTCGCTGCCTGTTTTTGGTGTATGCCCCTCTTCTATCTGTTAAAATTATTTGGGGGAAAAAGTCATTTTCAGTTTCGGTTTTCGGCCAAAGGCATCCTGCATTTTCGGTTTCGGCCCAAAATTTTCATTTCGGTGCATCCCTAATTAAACCTCATCTGCCATGTAGTGGCCCACCCCATTATTTTGTTCAGGTCTGCTTCTAAGGTTTCCACATCCTGTATAGAAGCTATTGGAATGCTTAGTTTAGTATCATCCGCAAATACCAAGATTGTGCTAGATATCTCGTTTATGAATAAATTAAACAGGATTGGTCCTAGGACAGAACCTTGGGGGACCCTACTTTCCACACCCGCCCAATCCAAGTACTCCCCATATGTCACCACCCTCTGGACTCGCCCCTGGAGCCAGTTCTCTATCCAGGTACTCACCCTATGGTCCATACCTATGTACCTTAGTTTGTACAGTAAGCGTTTGTGTCAAATGCCTTTGCAAAGTCCAGATACACCACATCCACAGGCTTTCCTTTGTCTAGGTGGCAGCTCACTTCATCGTAGAAGGTTATAGACTGTCCGGTCTATAGTTACCTGGGATATATCTCGGGTACAAGCCATCCAGTCCCGTTGATTTATTTATGTTAAGTTTCTCTAGTTCATCTGGAGTATTCTGTCCAGTTCTGGTCGCCAGTCCTCAGGAGGGATGTGTTGGAGCTGGAGAGAGTCCAGAGAAGGGCAACTAAACTGATTAGGGGATTGGAGGACCTTAATTATGAAGAGCGTCTGCAATCGCTCGATTTATTCTCCCTGGAGAAGAGACGCCTGAGGGGGGACATGATAGCAATTTATAAATTTCTCAATGGGGATCTCAGCTTAGAAAAAAAGCTGTTCATTCGAAGGGATTGCATAAGGGAGGACAAGAGGGCATACCATGCCATTAGAGGAGAAGCGTTTTAACCTCGGGCAACGAGGGGGGTTCTTTACTGTTAGGGCTACAAGATTGTGGAATTCTCTACCACAAGAGGTGGTTTCTGCGGGTAGTATGGGGGCTTTCAAAAGACTCTTAGACTTACATCTCAAGGATCAGGACATTAAGGGCTATGTGAGATGATTACAGCCACACACACCCACACAGGTTCAACTGGATGGACTATTGTCTTTATTCAATCTCACCTACTATGTAACTATGTAGTTTAGTTCTAAGTCTATCTTCTGTTAGCCATGGCGGTACTTCCTGAGATGTATTATTTAGTTTAGCATTGCAAGCTGGGTTAGTGTATCCCCTCAATTCTTTTGTGAAGACTGAAGAGAAGAAATTATTTAACACTTCTGCCTTCTCTCTGTCCTCTGTGGCCAACTTCCGTTTGTCATCTTTTATGGGGCCAATGTGTTCTGGCCTCGCTTTCTTACTATTTATATACTTAACGAATTTCTTGGTTTTTTTTACTCTCTTCCGCTATATGTCTCTCGTGTTCTATTTTAGCCGCCTTGATTTCGCCTTTACATTTCTTATTGCACTCTTTGTAATGCTTGCATGCTGCCAATGACCCCTCAGCCTTGTACTTTTTGATAGCCTTTTCTTTAGTATTAATATGCATTTTTATGTTGGAATTTAGCCACCCACAGTTTAGTTTTGCTCTTTTAACCACTTGCCGACTGCCTAATGACTATTTACGTCGGCAGTCACTGGTAACCCCAAAAGTGTCAAAAATGTCAGTCAAGGGTCCGATCTGTCCGTCGCAATGTCGCGGTCCCGCAAAAAAAATCTCAAATCGCCGCCATTACTCGTTAAAAAAAAAAACAATAAAAATGACAAAAATCTTTCCCTTAGTTATTAAACGCAATAACTTTTGCGCAAACCAATCAAAATACGCTTTTTGCAATTTTTTTTACCAAACATATGTAGCAGAAAACAAATTGGCCAAAAATGTTAAAAAAGTTTGATTTTTACATTTTTTGGGGGAATTTCATATAAAAAATGTGAAAAATAGTTATTTTTGCAAAATTGACGCTCTTTTTTTGTTTATAGCGCATGATCAAAAAATCGCACAGGTGATCAAATACCACCAAAAGAAAGCTCTGTTTGTGGGAAAAAAGGACGTCAAATTAGTTTAAGTACAGCGTTACACGACCGCGCAATTGTCCGTTAAATTCACGTAGTGCCGAATCGCAAAATAGGCCCTGGTCAGGAAGGGGGTAAAATCTTCCGGGGCTTAAGTGGTTAAATGTATTTCCCAGGAGGGTGTGGCTGGGAGTGAACATGTGAGGACGTGCAGTGGAGAGCTCCCGCTATACTGACTCCCTGACCGACAGAAAGCAGAGAGTTGTAAGCCGTCTCATGTAATCAAATGTAACCAAAGAACAGCTGATGCCCTCGGCGGAGATATTGTGTGCAGCCAGCGTCTGAGGAGAGAGAGAGAGAGACAGAGACACTAGCAGCAAGCAGCTGTAAAGAAACACAAGACCCGCTCATCCATAAAAAAGAATCAAGGAGATAAACAGACGGGGGATATTCAACAGTTTTTACAACATATACAACCTGTAACATTGAAAGCAAAGATGGCGACAACATGTGAGTTAAATGAATCGGTACACTCAATATCTATTTCTGAAAAGTTAAATACTTCTGTACCAGTAAAGTTAAGTGGAGGGGGAGATCAATGTAAGAATGGGTCAGAGACTGTGTCAAATATGGATATTAAAGCCCTTCTGTGTGCTCTCCCCACAAAGTCAGAAATAGAATCCCTGATTTTAAGGCTTGAAGAATCACATCAAAGAGATATTCAGGAATTGCGAGAGGGGATGAAAGCAATCAATAGTAAGGTGTGTGCTTGGGGATGCAGCCTTATCAGTGATACAACAGAAAGTAACAAGCCTGGAGGGAGTTAAAGATATACATCTGGATAAAATAATTGCCTTACAGCTCCATATAGAGGAATTGGAAGATAGGAGCCGCCGAAAAAATTTGAGGATAAGAGGGATCCCGGAGGATAGAGATGGAGAGAATCTACAAGATAAGGCAAGAGACATTTTTACCAAAATATTGAAAGGAACCTCTCAGATACCAGTGGAGATGGATAGGATTCATAGAACATTCGGCCCTAGACAAACAGAAAGAAATAGAGTTTGAGATGTAGTATGCCATCTTTGTCGGTATACCCAGAAAGAGGAGATACTACATAAAGCGTGGGACTTGGGAACTGTGGAATATGGAGGTGCAAAAATTAAAATCTTACCCGATATCTCAAAAGCCACCCTACACAGAAGAGCTCTGCTACGCCCAATCCTAGAGAAGGCTAAAGAGCTAGGCTTTACTTATAGATGGGGTTACCCATTATCAGTTACTATACGTAAGGACATGAGAACATACACCTTACGTAGTCCCACAGATCTGACAGATCTTTTCAAGTTTTTGGGAATTGAGCCAATACGGATACCAAATTGGCTAATAGATATACCCCATATACCAAAACATGGAGAAACCGGATGGAAAAGAGACACTAGACTGGAAAGAAGTAGAAGACAGACAAATGAAAATACTGTTGACGATGCTGAAAATATGAATATAGGAAATATAAAGGAATGAGAGGAGGGGTGAAATCATTGTAGAGATGAGGTTCTTTCCTCACTCCCATAAGCTCCATCCCCACTCTCCTATCTCTAGGCCCCCCAGGCCTTGAAATTGTATTTCTTTTTTTTTTCTTTTCCCCTCTTTTTTTTATGTCCTAAGAATGCCCAGACATTGAGAATGTTTAAAGATGGTGAAGACTCTTTTTTTTTTCTTTGTCACAGGACAATAACACAAAAGTGTGCACCTATGGTATATTTTGTATTTAAAAGTTTAAATATGGACACTTTCACAGGTGGAACTGGTAATTAGGGTTTTTATTTTTTGGGGGGGGGGCCCTACCCTCCCCCCTTTTGGGAAGGAGGTGGTGAAGGCTTTCCCCTCTTCCCTTTTGTTTTTTTTTCTTTTTTTCACGGCTGATTTTTGGAAACACTGTGGTTATAAATGTTATCACTTATATCACTAAAATGGCACTAATTCACAAATGTCTTCAAAATTGTAGTCTGAGGCAACATTTTGAGGAAAAGACATATGTATTATGATTGCGGGGGACGGTAATGGTATAGTTATATATATGCCTCTCTTTTCTTCCTTTTTTTTTCTCTTCTCCCTCCCCCTTTTCCTTTTCCTTTTTTTTTTTTTCTTAACGTACTGCTTGAACCCCCCTCCTTCATTTTTTACTCCCCTATACCTTCTAATGTGGTCTCCCATACATTTTATACCCCTTTATTTACCACTCTACCCTTTTTTTTTTCCCTCCCCCCCTTTTTTTTGGGGGGGATCTTATTATTGTTATCTTGAATTTGGGAGGTAGGGGGAGGTGGGGGGTGGGGAAAATAGATAAATTCCAATTGAGATGAAAGTGAATGGGAGAGACACTGCGGGGACACGGGAGGAGGCATTAGGCAAGGAGGAGGGTGCGAGAGGGGAATTTCCCCTCCCCCTCTTTTCTTTTTTTTTTTTTCCCTCGCCCCTGCTGAGCCCGTGTCTCCCTCTTTCCCCTCCTTATCTTTAGGAAATGCAAGGACTCTAAAAAATTTAAAATGAAATGGTCTGTCAGGACAGGGAGGGCAGGAGCAACGTCCTCCAATCACTCTTGGATCACTACCCTAGATAGGAATACGCTCTGAGATCCAGATAGCCTGGAGAGCGAGATAACACTAGTTAAAAAAAAAGGGGGAGGGATTCTCCCTCTTTTTAGTAGGTTTGTGGTAGCTTGAGTTTTTTTTTTTTTTTTCCCTCTTTACCTTCCTTGTGTCCTTTCCTTCCCTTTTTTCCCCTTCTTTGTATAATAAATGAGATCATGGAAACACTGCGAATTTATACAGTAAACGCAAAAGGACTTAATATTCCTGAAAAAAGAAGAATTCTTCTACATGATTTAAAACGCCTCAAAGTTGATATAGCTTTCTTACAGGAGACACACTTCCGAGACAGTAAAATACCAATCGTGAAAAATAGGTTTTTCCCTCTATCATATCATGCCACAAACATAGACACAAAATCTAAAGGAGTCTCTATTATAATTTCAAAAAACGTACCTTGGAAAATGAACAAATAATTAGAGACCCTAATGGACGCTTCTTATTTGTGAAGGGTTACATAGGAAACGTCAAGATCACTCTAGCCACATTTTATGTACCAAATAGCCAACAAGATAATTTTATAAAGAGAAACATTGACAAACTGTTAGAATTTAAAGAAGGGCACTTAATACTAGGAGGAGATTTTAACATTCCATTAATACAGACAGAAGATACATCTCAGGGAACCTCTTGTTGAGTGAGGACTCGAAAAAATATTTCAAAATGCCCTTATAAAGCCCAACTATGGGACGCATGGCGCTTACTACACCCCGGGGAAAGAGATTACTCTTTTTATTCACCCGTCTACCAGTCGTACTCCCGAATAGATTATTTTTTTATTCCCCATAATCAATTACAAGCAATTGGAAGCATAACAATAAATGTGATTACTTGGTCTGACCATGCCCCTATAGTTTTGACTTATGAAATATCAGATAGACAAGACAGGGGACAAAAGACATGGAGATTAAATGAAAGCTTGTTGCAGGATGAACTTGTTACGACCGAAATTAAAACAGAACTGAAATTTTTTTTTCAAACTGATGTTACGATAGACTCTGACCCAGGGATAGTATGGGAGACGCAGAAAGCGGTAATTAGAGGTATTCTAATAAAACATGGAGCCAGAATAAAAAAACAACGAACAGAAAAATTAGAATCCCTATTACGGAAACTACAAAAATTGGAAGCTCTACATAAACATAATGTTTCCCCAACTATAGGGAAAGATCTTATGATAACAAGGAGGGAAATTAACGATCTACTTTCTTACAAAGCAAAAGCAGCAATACAAGTAGGCCGTAAAATTACGTATGAAGCAGGAGATAAATGTGGTAAAATATTAGCCAGGTCCCTGAGAGAACAAAAGCTAGCATCATATATACCACAAATAGTAACAAGTACAGGACAGAAAGCCATACTCCCTAAACAAATAGCTCAAGAATTTAAATCCTACTATATGTCGCTATACAACTTGCAATCTCCAACTCTGGGACAACCCAAAATGAAGGAATATTTGACTGCATCTCGGATGCCATGTCTGACTGAAAGTGATAGGGAGGCCCTGGAGTCGGAGATAACAGAAAAAGAACTGGCGGAAGCAATAGCCAACACTAAGGCAGGAAAAGCCCCAGGCCCAGATGGGTATACCATCCAATACTATAAAATGTTTCTTCCGCAGTAGAAACATTTAATAGGTGGGGAACAGGAAATAAAATCCCAAAGGAGACACTACAGGCACATATAACGGTCATTCCAAAAGAAGATAAAGATCCCACATCATGCTCAAGTTATAGGCCGATCTCTCTGTTGAATACAGACCTTAAACTTTTCACAAAGATATTGGCTACTAGAATTCAAACATATCTACCGCAATTGATCGATCTAGACCAGGTGGGTTTTGTCCCCTCCAGGGAGGCACGAGACAACACAATAAAGGTACTAAACTTGATACAAATAGCGAGACAGAAACATATGGAGAGTATATTAATTAGTATTGATGCGGAGAAAGCATTCAATGGGACTTTATGTTTGCTGTTCTCCGCTATATTGGTATAGGAGATGTCATGTTCAATTGGATTACTCAAATTTACTCAAATCCAACAGCAAGAGTAAAGGCAAATGGTGTCCTATCTGAAGACTTTCAGATTCAGAATAGGACTAGGCAAGGTTGCCCCCTTTCGCCCTTACTCTTTATATTATCACTGGAACCTTTCTTGTGTAAAATAAGGCTAAACCAGGATATCACAGGGATTATATATATATCCTGAGATGGAGTAAATGGAATAACTTTGTCTGTTCAAAGGAGTGTGATTTGTCAGAATAGAACTTGAGGAGATAAAGAGCCTAAGTAATAACAGATAAAAATAGAAAAATATTATGGAAGTTATTTTTTTTCCAAAAATTTTTCTTTTTTTTTTTCCCTAATAGATCCCTTATCGCCTTCCCCTCTTGTCCCTACCCTCCCCTCTCCCCCCCCCCCCCTTATCCCCCATTTTTAATTTTTTTCTGCTTTTTTCTACTGAGAGATTCCATTTTTTGGAAGACTATAGAGCAGCCATCATTAAATGGCGGCCTGCGGTCCGAGAACGGTCCGCCCAGACCGTCAACCCGCTACCTATGAGCAGTCATTGGTTTGCTGGGACCGCGGGTGTCCCAGCAACCAGTGATGTCCAGTGTGTGCGCCCCGCCCCCCTGCTTCTGACTGCGGCTCCCAGGTCTCACTCCCAGCCACGCCGCTAGTTTGACGTGACGTCACGTGCGCACCCCTCCCCCTGCTCCTGACTGCAGCTCCTGACTCTCACCCTCAGCTGGGTCGCGAGTTGGGGCATGACATCACATGCGCGCCCCCGCTACTCGCGGCTCCTGGCTCTTACACCTTGCGAGGTATATCTTGCATTTCCGGCCCCCTGCATCTTGCTGACTCCTGCCCCAAAGGTATGTGGGGCACATTTTAATGGGGATTGCTGAGGGGCACGCTGATGGGCACATTTTATGTTAAGGGGCTCTCTAATGGTCATATTTTATGTTAAGAGCAACGCTGATTGACACGTTTTGTTTTGCCCATCAGCGTGCCCCTTAAGATAAAATGTGCCCATCAGAGGTGCCCCCTAACATAAAATGTGCCCATCAGCATGCCCCCTAACATAAAATGTGCCCATAAGCATGCCCCTTATTTTATGTTAAGGGTCACGCTGATGGGCAAATTTTATGCTAAGGGGCATGTTGATGGGCATATTTTATGTTAAGGGTCATGCTGATGGGCACATTTTGTTCTGCCTGACAGAACGCCCCTAACATAAAATGTGCCCATCAGCGTACCCCTTATTTTATGTTAAGGGTCATGCTGATGGGCAAATTTTATGTTAAGGGTCATGCTGATGGGAACATTTTATGTTAAGGGGCACTCTAATGGGCATATTTTATGTTAAGAGCAATGCTGATGGACACGTTTTGTTTTGCCCATCAGCGTGCCCCGTAACATAAAATGTGCCCATGATAGCACAGACTTGAGATTCGGACCTTGGCCCAAAGAAGATTTTAGCGACCGGACCTCCATGAATTTTAATTCAATACCCCTGCTATAGAGGATAGAGGTTGGAGTGTATTGACCATAGAAATGCAGCCTTCTGGCATTGGTATGCTTTGTTTTTAAAAGAAGAAATAAAGACTTTTTTTTTTTTTTTTGTTATTTATTTTATTTATTTACATAAAATTCATGTTTCTGTGCTTTGCTTTTAGTTGTATTATACCATACCTTAGGAAAGGGCCTGGTGTGCCATGAAAACATTGAAGGTGTAATGTTTTGTCCTAAATTAACATTTCACGTTCTACCATTACGTGCTTTTATCTATAGGCATTTTATTCCACTGGCAGGTGCTTCTACCTTTTTTGGGGTATCAAGATACTATACCGTGTATTTCAGGTGTCCTAACATTCCACTAGCTACATTCTTTATCCAGGTCAAAAAGTCAGCATTTCCAGTTGCCATTTTTATATCCTGATACATTTCCTTAAATTAAAACACACCATTTAAGAAGAGTTTAAAGTAGTAGTAAACTCTGTTTTACCACTTATACCTACAGGTAAAACCTATAATAAGGCTTACCTGTAGGTACTGTGAATACCTCCTAAACTTACACTGTTTAAGAGATATTCAGAATGCATGTGGCTGGTGATGTCACCAACATGAATGCGCTTTGAGGGTTCGGCATACTGTGCCCAGGAGTGATACTAATGCGCCACCAGCTACTCCTGTAGCCGGAGGCAGAGTACCCGGAAGGAAGACCGGGTGAAGATGGAAGCCCTCTCAGCGTTGACAGCACGCTGCTGGGGGGCTTAGTTTTAAGGCAAGTCTCTCATAATTTGCTAGTATGTGATGCATACGACATTGCCTTGCAGGGGGAATTTGTTTTTTTTCTTCAACTGCGGTTTACTACCGCTTTAATTACTTCCTCAGGAGCAGCCACTGTCATTTTTGTTTTTATAGTGACAGTTTTACTCTATGGGAGCCTTTTTATTACCTCTTAAAACCTGGGAGATGCTATCTGAAGTCAGAAAGATCATAGATAAGAATGAAGGGTGGATGAATTCTGATTACTAGTAAAATTATTTTTGACCATACTTATTCTAACTGAGTCAATTATATTTAGTTTTTGAAGGGAACACTATTTTGGTGGCACATGATACTGAGTGAAGTGTGAACACTTCCTTTCACTGGTGTTATTTCATTACATCCCTTTTGTTGGATATGAGGAATTCTTTGCCTATTTGTGGAACTATTTCATGGCTGTTTGTTTTGATTTTATACAGCACTTAATTTTTATATTTACCTTGAGATGTTTTATTGCATTTTTATATAATATTTGGATTATTTATGCTTTATATTGCTATAGATCACTGTATTGATGTTTTCTACATATGATATTTAGTATTTTATATTTTTGAGTGGAGTATTATACATTAGTGTTGGGTGTACATTTACAGTATAATGCATGCATTTTTTTTTTATTTCACTTTGTTACAATTTCAATTGTTACCAGTATCAGTATCCAGTCTTTTGACAAAGTACATCTTTATAATAACATTTTAACTATTATATAGAAATAATTATTTTCTGTGCATTTTCTTACAGATGCTACCCACATTGTCACTCCCCCAAAAACACAGCGCGTGAGAAAGGGTGGAAAGGCTACATTTGAGTGCATTCCTTTATTTGACCCCAAAATGGAGATGAACAGTATTGAATGGAGAAAAGATAACACAAAGATAATAGAAGATGATGACGATGACAAGTATGAACAATATTTATGGAAGACGTGTTACAGGATTGCGATTTGGTAGTTTAGAGCTCTAGAGAACCTTTTTGAAAGATTGTTAGTGTAGGTAGATGATTCCTAAAAGTAGTTGCGCCAACATCCCTGGTATGTATACAAAAAAGTATTTGGTTCCTCAGGCCAGTAAGTGGGACTTTAAGGCAATAAAGAAAACGTATCAGCATACGAGCGTTTTTTGGATTTTATCGTAAAAGATACATGAATTACAACATGTTTGCTTCATAAATTATATAGTGCAGGGTGGGTGAGAGACCCATCCGTGATAGTGCAAGAAGGTAAAGAAGTGACACTTGTGAGTATTTGGTGACTTTAGAAACACAAAAATCCTGCCATCCGTCGGTATTGGATATTGCAGGTAGCGTCTCAATTTCCCACGCGTTTCGGCTTGCCTAAAGCGGCTATGCCTTTTTCAAGGTATCACCATATCTAAAATGATATTTAGACATTTAGACATTACAAGTGTCATTATGCACTGAATACTTAGTTTATGTAATATAGGTTGAATAAATAGCTTACATTTTGTTTTTTGTATATACAGTTTCTCGGTCGTTGTTATTGGAACATCCCCCTCTTTTTCCCAAGGTAGTCACAAGATCCCCATAAAGGAAAGGAGTAATAGTGATGCAGGCACTAGAAAGACCAAATTGCTGTTCCATAAATATCCATGACATATATAGAATATATAGATTCTTAACCACTTAGAGTTCTCAGGGGTACTCACATGGTCCAGAGTAACTGGTTCCCTCATTCGCAGTCCCTGATGGAAGTGGTAACTGTCCCTGGAATTATATATTTATATAATATATCCAAGGATTATGTGTTGGACAAAGCATAATGGGCTTTAACAGCTGTTACAGGATAGGGCACACAAAGAGACTTGATAATTAAAACTAGATATAGTTTTTTTTTTTAAACTATTAATGCAGCAGCTGTGAAAGCACTACTTTCACCGTTGCCTCAGCCTAAACTAAACCAGCCATGTATGCTTACCCCTCACCCACTACCCTCTCCTCTTCAGTTTGTTTTCTTTTATAATGTCCATCAAATATCATGCCATTAGGACAGGTATGCTGCCTTGTATGGACTTTTTTCACGCAAATCCAATTGGTGTTAGACTACATAAAACAGTTATTTCCACAGCAATGTTATTGGCAGGTGGGTGAAGCTGAGAAGTGTAGAGACCTGATCACCAGAGTCCTTGTCAGATGTAGGAAATTAGTGGGTAATTCTTGCATCTACCTAAATATTATTATTATTTGTGAAGAACCCAAAAGCTGCCTATGTAGCTCTGTTTCCAAGGAGATAACATGTTTCCCTTTTCTTGAGCAGAAAATCCATTTCATTCACTTACTAGTTAGTATTGACAGGACCAACGCCCTGCTAAAAGACCACTTGTCTGCTCAAAAGTGCTCATGCTTTTGAAAGCAAAGTAACTGTGTGCTAATAAGACATATGTAGCCAATTTGAATTGGGATCTCATGAGACCTAGGGGCTTAAGATGCAATTGAACGTACCAAGAATGCCTAGGGAAGGGACAAGTTGGCAACATTTGTAACATTTTACAATTTAGACCTTTGTCTTAAATCTGGTTAGCATGGAGCAGGACCACCACATATAGAATATGTCCCCTTGGAGGAAGCAGCCTCGAAAACAGTTTTTTCAGACATTTGGGTAACAGTGTGCTAGGCGAGTTGGAACCATATACCATCTGAAAACTGATTTAAAGGCCAATACCAGTGTGGATGTATTGATAGAGCATGAGGCAATTGTGGCTCAAATTTGTATCCATTATTCCTTGTCTCTAGGGCCTTTAAAGTCATGTTTGTTCCTAGAAAAGTAAGCATAGCCGCCAGTGTTTTTACGATCATTCAGCTGCAAATAGATGATAGAGATAAGTTTGGGATAAAGAAGTGTGCAGTGGCAGATCAGATGAGTTCAATCAAGGAGAGTCAGGTCGAAAGTTCTGTGTTGGTAGTTATAGTAGTCAACCAGTGCTTAATTTGCAGGAACCTAAAAAGCTTGGTAGATGGGGCATGGTATTTTTTTTCCTTAATTTCTGCTCAGGTGTATACAGAGCAACTGGTAATGAAAGAGTGGATGCAATGGAGATTGTGGGAAAGCCATCAGTGAAACGCGGTAAGGTATTGTAATTCTGGGGGAATGATTGGTTGCCTAAAAGAGAAAAAAGGAGCTTGTGAGGTAAAATTTAATTGCTGGAATATTTAATAGAGTCCCAGGCTCAGAGTGTGTGTCTCATCAAAGGGCTTACAGATGTAGGTCTGGATTTCAAAGGGAGCCATTGGAGTAAGCAAAGAAAAATTGGGGAACAGAGAGATGCTTCCAAGTCAACCAATAGGGGGGCATATTCTGTGGTGTAGATGGAGATGGAGTTTTTTCACTGTCAGGGCAGGAAGAATGTGGAACTCTCTTTCACAATTGGTGGTGTCAGTGGGGAGTATTGATATTTTTAAAAGACTCTCGGACATACATCCTAAAGAACACAATATACAGGCATATGGGAAATGATTGTCATCACTGGCACACACATACCTACATGGGTTGCACTGGATAGACTATTGTCTTTATTCAACCTTAACTACTGTGTTACTATGTTATGAGATTAGTGGGGTTATTTGTGCAGCCAAATAATATTTAGTGTTTTGGGTTCCTTTTCAGTTTATTTTTATTTAAATGTATTGATTATATTAGATTTAGGGTCCATTCACACTAGCGCGACTTGTCAGGCGACTTGGTCGCCTGACAAGGCACGGTCGGTCGCTCGCCATTGAATAGTACAGGACCCGTTCTAATAGGAGCGACACAAGTCGCTCCGACTTAGAAAAAGGGTCCTGTACTACTTTGGGGCGACTTGCATTGACTTCAATTATATGAAGTCCGTGCAAGTCGCGCCAAGGTCGCAGGTCGCCCCACCAAGTCGTGTCGCCGCAGTCTGAATGGGGTCCAAGGGTGTTGAAAATTTTCAGCAAATTTAGTGGTGAAAAAATGTCAAATATATTTATGGAATCCGTTTACCAATAAGTTATTATAGCATTATCTTTGTTCCTAAAATATGGTGAAAATTGAGAGAGAGGATTTCAAAGACTGTATTATACTACATCTACTGAAGGATTGGACACTAAAATGCAAAAAACTGTAGGCAGACCCTAGGGGATATAACCCCTCCTATATTCATTATGCTTAGTTTTTGTTTGTGTTCTTAGAATTACTGATTTTTTACTCAGCTATGTTGATTTCTCTTTCATGGATTTCTTCATTCAAGAGCTGCTGGTTAAGTCAGACTAGGCCTTCTTAGGCTGAGAGTCTCACCAGTGCAACCATCAAGTACAGCTTTATCCCACTGGGCGTACTTGTGAATCTTCGTAAGAAAGCCTTCTCAAGCTGTGTCTCTGCAGGGCAAGCCTCAAAGCAGCCCTGGGTTCTGGATTTAGTGTGCTTTCTTCTCTGGGAAGCCACAAGGAGGCATCTCTTTTTGCTGCTGCTTCACTTAAAAGCCATGTGGAACAAAGGCCTGCAGTGATGCCTGGTTTACATACAGCCACAGCCTGAGGTTGCAACATATCTAACTCTAAGGCAGCTACAAGTAATCCTAGAGTAGTCTTTTTATGGGTCCTGCTCTGCAAGCAGTTAACTATTTGACTATAAAAGCTGATACCCCCTGTTGGAAGGCCATGGCTTTTTCTTCCTAGCCCACTCCTAACCCATCTGTTTTAACTGCAGGAACTTCTCCTCTGGTGGACATGGTGCTAAAATTGGAGGACCAACTTGTTGCTATTACTAGCTCAGTCTCAGGCCTCAGCTCCTTAAAAGCTATGCCTGTCTTCTAGGGTGTTCCCTGATCTCCTGTTATTTCACAGCTTAATTTAGAAGAATTGGAAACACTATTAAAATAGTTTCCTCCTCCAAAGTGTTTCCTTTCTCTTTATACTCTGGTGGAGGATTTTGTTAGAAACATTAGTGAACATTGCCTCCCACAGAATCTTGCCTGAACAAAGCATCTACCAGAAGAAGGCTTCTACTTTAAAGGACTTCATGGATAAAAGTTTGCAAGCTTTAATCTTGGTCTGTGTTTGTGTTAGTCGGTTCTATTTTGCTCTTTGGTTAATCTTAGCCCAGACCTTCTCTGACTCGTTCAACCCCCTAAGGCATTCGTCAGGAAAAAAATTTTGGCAAGTGGCGCGGTACCGCTCCCGGATCAATTAGTCTGCAAAGACTGCTTCAGGTACTATGCGGTGAATCGAGAGCTTTAAAGTTGGCAAGTAGTGGACCTACTAAAGCAGACCATGAAGGACTCCTTTTTGGAGTTAGCGGCTATGATTCCCGCCCAACCAGTTCATCAGGCATCTCAAGCTCAGGACGCTGAGCCAAATATCCCAGGGCCCTGGGTGGTCATTACTCCTCTGCCTCCTTCAGGGCGAACAGCCAGGGGTTCATGTCTGGAAGATCCTTCAGCAGAGGATTCAGATCTGTCAGGTTTCGGTTTCGCTCTTGTACAACCTTTTATTCAAGCAGTAAAGAATGCCATTGCTTGAGAGGAACCAGCTGAAGTACCACAGAGGGCTAAGACCTACTTTCCGCTTCTCAAAAAAAAAAAAAAAAATTGTCTTCCCTTTGATGGGGGAGATTAAAGAAATTATTGAAGATGAATGGAGCAAAACGGACAAAAAGTTTTCCCTGGGGCGACTAGCCAAGCTGTATCCATTGGCAGAGACCTATTCACAGTGCTTGAATTCAATGCCGGTGGTGAATGCAGCAGTGGTATGATTGACAAAGAATGTAACCCTGCCTACGGAGGATTTAACCTCTTTCAAAGACCCCCTGGATAGGCGTATTGACTTGGACCTGAAAAGAAGTTACCTGGCCGCAGGAGCAGCCTGTAACCAGCTATTGCTCTAACCTTGGTCTCTAATGCCATTAGATCCTGGACGGAAAATGTTGAGAAGGCCCTGTGCCAAGATGTTCCACGTGACGATTTTGTAGGAGAGGCGGCCATAGACACAATTCTTTGCTCGGCCCGCTCAATGCTTAATTCGGTTATGGCGAAATGGGCCTTATGGTTGAAACCTTAAATGGCTGATCTAGCTTCAAAGCAGAACTGGTGCAAGATTCCATGCAGAGATTCTGTCAGCTCTGCAGGGCAGGCTCAGAGATGGTTGATGCCACTACAGCTTGAGCCAGGAATGGTTGTATGCGTCAATGGCATCAACCTTCTCTCCGCCCTCCGACGGGGACACTTGACACATGTTCCATGCTTGGCACATGTCCTGAATCTGGTGGCGTGGCATTTCTTGAGCTGATACCCAGGCTTTCAAGATCTCCTGAGGCAGGCCAGAAAAGTCTGTGGCCATTTCCATCATTCATACAATGCCAGTGCTCGCTTATCTGACATTCAACGGGAATTCAACCTGCCCACCAACCGCCTCGTTTGTGACATGCCCACCAGGTGGAACTCAACATTGGCAATGCTGCAGCGGCTGCACACACAGCAGAGGGCCATCAATGAGTACCTGTCTGAGTATTGCACAAGGACAGGGTCGAGGGAGCTTGGCTTTTTTTCGCTATGCCAGTGACTTTTAATAAAGGATGCATGCACCGTCCCATCACCATTTGAGGAGGCCACAAGGATGGTGAGCCGGGACAATGCATGCATCAGTGATACTATCCCTCTAGTCTACCTGCTGGAGCACACGCTGCGTGGAATCATGGACAGGGCACTTGAGGCAGAACAGCGGGAGGAAGAGGAGGACTTCCTTTCCTCACAAGGCCCCCTCTATGCAGATATCATTCCTGCAGGGCCACAAAACACACAGGAGGAAGAAGAAGAGGAGGAGGAGGAATGTGGCAGCATGGATATAAAGGATAGCATACAGCAGTCTTCAAGGGATGGTTTTGATTCCCCAGAAACCCCAGGAGTTGTATGTGATTGGGGAGAGGTTGCTCCTGACAATGTCATCCTTAGTGACCCAGAGGACTCAGAAGCTCATGCCTTCTCCAACTTAGGTTGCATGGGCTCTCTGATTCTACAAAGCCTGCAAAAGGACCCGAGGATTCGTGCTATCAAGGAGAGGGATAATTACTGGTTGCCAACCCTTCTTGATTCATGTTCTAAGGGTAAAATTTCAGAGCACATCCTGCCTTCATAGAGGGAGCAGAGGATGAAACATCTTGAGAAAACAAATTTTGTGTACAACCTTTCAAGACACTGGTAGGTTAACCTTCTCTGGATGTGTTTCTGAGCCATTGTTCAGCCAAAGGAGGAGCGGTGGAGAAGGCGGCCGGCTGAATGAGGCCTTTAAACAGTTCTTTAGATCTCAGAAGCACCCAGGGCTGTTAGGTTTAAGTAACCATCGGCAGCGTCTCCATCATATGGTGCATGATTTTCTAGGCGCAAAAGCAGACTTGGAGACCTTTCCCGCTGACCATCCACTGGTTTACTGGTTCTTGAGGATGGACCACTGGCCAGAACTTGCTCAATATGCAATGGAGCTACTGTCCTGCTTCCAGCGTGCTTTCCGAATGAACGTTCAGTGCTGCTGGAGGTTTTGTGATGGACAAAAGAGTGCGTCTGTCCACAGACTCTGTTGACCAGCTGACTTTTATCAAAATTAATCAGTCCTGGATCAACAACAGCTATCAAACCCCTGATTCTGATGTAACTGATTGAATTTGCTAGGGGTCTGCCATCCCTTGAGGACTGTGTATGCTGCCTATCCTATTCCTCAACCTTGATTCTGCTTCTGTTCTTGGTTTAGGTCACTACCAACCTCCAAGACCTAATTTTTCTGCACTTGTATGACAGATGAATACAATTTAAATTTTGTATGTAATTTTTAACAGCAGGCCCTGTCCCTGTGCCCAGCAAGAGTAACTGTGAGGGGTTACGGTGTTCAGGCATAACCAAAGGCCCAATTTTCTTCACCTCTATGACAAGTACATGAGATTTCAAATTTGTATGGAATTCTTACCAGCAGGTCCCGTTCCTGCTCTCAGCAAGAGTAACTGTGAGGGGTTACTGTGTTCAGGCACCACCATTAACCAAGGCACAATTTTTCTGCACCTCCATGGCAAGTACATGTGATTTCCAATTTGTACGGAATTCTTACCAGCAGGTCCCGTTCCTGCGCCCAGCAAGAGTAACTGTGAGGGGTTACTTTGTTCAAGCACCACCAACACTAAAGGCCCAATTTTTCTGCACCTCTTTTACAAGTATATGCATTTTCAAATTTGTATGGAATTCTTACCAACAGGTCCCATTCCTGCGCCCAGCAAGAGTAACTGTGAGGGGTTATGGTGTTCAGGCACAACCAACACCAAAGGCCCAATTTCAGTTTCAGTTCCTGTCGATACTAACCTTCCAGGTCCCCATCACTCCAGCCGGCTTGCATAGCCGCCACCCAACCTTGGCCAGGTCAGAAGACAGCACAGCACCCCTACTAGATCACTGATAAGAACACATACAACACTTTATCTTTGCCAATTTCAAATTGATATGGAATTTTTACCAGCAGGGCCCGTTCTGCGCCCAGCAAGAGTAACTGCCAGGGGTTGCAGTGTTCAGGCACCACCAACACCCAAGGTCCAATTTTTCTGCACCTCTATGACAACTGACAAGTACATGCGGTTTCAAATTTGTATGGAATTCTTACCAGCAGGTCCCTTTCCTGCATCCAGCAAGAGTAACTGTGAGGGGTTACGGTGTTCAGGCACCACCAACACCAAAGGCCCAATTTTTCTGCACCTCTATGACAAGTATATGCGATTTCAAATTTGTATGGAATGCTTACCAGCAGGTCCCGTTCCTGTGCCTAGCAAGAGTAACTTTGAGGGGTTACGGTGTTCAGGCACCACCAACAACCAAGGCCCAATTTTTCTGCAGCTGTATGACAAATACATGCCATTTGAAATTTGTATATGACATTTTTTCCTTTAGAAATGTCAGTATTGCTGCAGCAGGCTACATACTGTACATCGTACAGATGCATTACTTTACAGGCACATTCAGGGGACCCCCCAGGCATGATATTTCAAGGAATTTTTAATTTTTATAGTTTCACTTACAGCCTCATTAAAATCAGTAAATCACCGCTCCTTTAAAAATGATCGCTTTTAAAAACTTTTTTTTGCATTACTAAATGTTCCCTAGGTCAGTATCCGGACCCCCATACACTATTTTTGGGCAATAACTTGCATTTAAGCCATCAAAATGAGACCGTTTGATTTTTGATGTTTGAGTCCCATAGACTTTATTGAGTTTGTTTGAACAAACTTTTCCTCTGTTCGCGGTATTCTGGTGCGAACCGAACCGGGGTGTGTTCAGCACATCACTAATTACTAAACCCACAATAGTAAAATCAGTCTGTAAATGCAGGAAAGTATGCTTGTTATACTCGCTGTGAAACCTAAGAGTTTAGTCCTCTGCATTGTGTAAAAAGGCTGTTTGATATTGTCCTTTGTTATCCCCCCTTCCTCCAAAGTCCCCAATTTGCTGACCAGTAAGTGCTCCTGACTGAGGAGTTCCAATATGCTGTTGTTGCCACTCTCTGGGGCATGGAGGAATGGGATCTGCTGGCCACTGTTTTTCCTTTCATAGGAGGAGAGCAGTGTGGTGGGCCATTTAACTAGGTCCCTTGTCCTTTTGTGCGCGGGTCCTGGGGTGTGAGTACACAGGCATATCCAGCAGACAATTTTGCACATGTGTGTGCCTTCTTGGAAGCAGGCTTGCTCTCTCTGGTGCTTTTTACAAAACATATGTAGCAGAAAACAAATTGGCCTAAAATGTTAAAAAACTTAGATTTTTACATTTTTTTGGGGGATTTCATATAAAAAAATTTTAATATTGTTTTTTTTTTTTTTTCAAAATTGTCGCTCTTTTTTTGTTTATAACGCAAAAAGTAAAAATCACACAGGTGATCAAATACTACCAAAAGAAAGCTCTGTTTGTAAGAAAAAAAGGACGTCAATTTTATTTGGGTACAGCGCCGCACGACTGCGCAATTGTCTGTTAAAGTCACGCAGTGCCGAATCACAAAATAGGCCCTGGTCTTTGAGCAGCCAAATCCTCCGGGGCTTAAGTGGTTAAGATCAACACAGACACATACAGATTAACTCCAGTGTACAGCACAGGCATGCAGTGCTGCTGGGCAACATTATGTCAGAATGTTTATACTGCTCTGATAAACAGCGTCTATTTATGCAAATAAGCAAAGATCTGTAAGTAAGGAGATTCTCAACTTATTTCCATAAATCAACAGAAATTTGAGATCGTTTTAGTGGCACTAACCTGAAGATAAGAGGAATACAATTTTGTGTAAAAATATATATATTTATTAAATAAGATCAGTGCTAATATTATTACAGGATATCAAGGTAACCAAAGCCCATAACTTCAGGAATGTGATTAACAGCTTTCCTTGAGCTCACAAAAGATGGAAACAAAATCTAACAGATTTGACACGTGACTTCTCTCAGCCAACAGATGTTCACAACTCAATGTTTCAAAGAATATGCATGGACAAAAATTGTTACACCATGCACCAAGACTTGCTAGAAGTCCAAATAGTTTTTGGTAAAATAAACTTCTATAAAATTAATCTATTTTTAAGAATACATCATAACTGCCCCATTTACTATGGGCTAAATCAGCCTAAAATTCCCAAGATAAAAAAATTAGACCAGTCATACTGCAGCTAGAATGATCCATATCCAAATCTTGATGCTATAAGGATAATAATGGTTCAGTCAGATGTATATGGCAAATTAATTGCCTGTAGGAAAAATAGAAATGTATACTTTACCAAACAAACTGTAAGATTCTGGTACCTTCGGTACCCTTATAGGTCATTTCCTTCTTCATATTGCATCCCACCTTTTCAGCTAGGTGGAACGCATATACCTTTAAGCCGCATGACGTCATCACTAAGCGCTGCTCTGAGCGGCTATTTCAATCGCCGGCTTCTCTCTCACAAATTGTTCGTTCAAACCGCATGGTATACAGCCTTGTCTTACGCTGCCGGAGCCTCCATCTATTGCCATACCTGGATAGACCGGAACCTCGCTATTGATACCGTATCTCGCTACCCGATCATTCACTCATTACCGGACCCTTCAGCTTACTAATCTAACTAGTGATAAGTACCCCACAGGGGATTCCTTCCTATCAAACTTACACTATCTACTTCTGCATACTAAGGACTGTTACTATCTATGCATTACTATTTCTATCATCTGCACTGTTGCATAGATTGCTAGCTCTTGAGTCTACTACCATCTATATCCTTGCACTAAGTTAGCCTCTCTTGTACACTCCATCTGCTGTCCCCTACCACCTGTTATTGCACATGATTGCTAACCTATCTACCATCATCTACTACTCTCCTGAACATTACTATTGAGTACTCATCATTGCTATCACAACTCACGCCTGTCCTTTCAGCACATCACCTCTATACTATCATATACAACCTATCACTCCAGGAACATCTTATTGAGTGTTTGTATATTGTATGCTGAAGCAGGCTGGCCACAATGATGAGTCTGGAGAGTTGGACATGGTGATTCAACACATCTCTACACGACTACTGAGTGGAGATTCTGCAGCTGCAAATCCAACTCTCTAAACAAACGCTAGAGCGTTACAGATTGAGCGAACCTTTAAAAAATGGATTCAGCAGAATTAGCCACTCAAGTGATACAATTAACACAAAAGGTAGATGCATTAATCCTTGCTCTTACTGAAGTAAAAAATGAAAATCAGACTTTAAGACAGCAGATAGCCCGTGTTTCACAACTCACTGCTGCTCAACCTCGTGAGCCTAAAATAAACCCTCCTCTAGTGTTTACAGGTGATCGGAAAAAATTTAGT
The DNA here is from genome assembly GCF_965119305.1 of Pelophylax lessonae. NCBI lineage: Eukaryota > Metazoa > Chordata > Amphibia > Anura > Ranidae > Pelophylax > Pelophylax lessonae. The sequence goes on from NC_138774.1 coordinate 250,061,480, forward strand.
GGATTTAAAAACGCATGTCAATTGCTTTTTAATTTAAAACCTCGTACTTATACTACAGACCAAATTAAAGTCTGTACTACTATTTCATATTTATCGGGTGATCCAGGGGCTTGGGCAGACTCTCTCTTTGAGAAAGAGGACCCTCTTCTCAACTCCTGTACTTTGTTCATAGCGGAACTCGCTAGCTTATATGAAGACCCTTGATTCTGGGTGGAATGATGCATCTCTGCGAACTCAGTTCAGACTCGGGTTATCAGAAGCCGTTAAAGACGAGCTCGCCCGAGCGGATTTACCTGGCACTTTGGATGCCTTAATACAGCTCAGCATCAATATTGACAGGCGACTGCGAGAAAGAAAGGCTGAGAAGATGGGAATGCCATTGTCCAGTCCTTCTCGGGTTTCGCCCGTTGACCCTACTCCTATGGAGGTAGGAACGATACGCCCACCTTTATCGACTACTGAACGAGCCAGGAGAAGATCCGAAAACCTCTGCATGTACTGCGCCTCCTCGGATCATTTGATAAGCGTCTGTCCCCTTGTCCGCAAAAAAGACGGTGAGTGTTCACATGTCTTGCTGGGGGGTTTAACGACTTCCTTTTCTAATCCCTATCTCTTTATTCATTTGACACTACAGTGGGACCAAATTAGGATCACCACCAAGGTTATGATCGACACAGGATCTTGTGGGAACTACATCGATACTCGTTTTGTTACCTTAAATAAAATACCTATTATTTCAAAACCTAAACCTGTCTCTGTTAGTTTCATTAACGGTATCCCATTATCTTCTGGTCCAATCACCAATCAGACACAAGCACTCCTTGTTACTGCTAACGAGTCTCATGCGGAGACAACCACTTTTGATGTATTACCTTCACCACATTTTCCCATTATTTTGGGACTTCCCTGGTTACACATACATCAACCAACCATTGATTGGAAGACACGGACTCTAACCTTCCCTCACTATTGCGAGATCACGTGTAACCTCCAATCATATAAAAAAATCCTGTCTATGGTGTCAGATGAAATTACACCACCACCATGCTATCAGGATCTGTCAGAAGTCTTCCTTGAGAAAAACGCTCAAGTGTTGCCTCCCCATAGGGACTATGATTGTTCTATTGATCTACTCCCTAATAGCAAATTACCTTTCGGTCATGTTTATCCTCTTTCTCAGGATGAACTTTCTCATCTCAAGGAATACTTGGATGAGAATTTAGCGAAAGGGTTCATCAGACCCTCTACTTCTTCCACAGCTGCAGGACTTTTTTTGTCCGCAATAAGGATTCAAGCCTTAGGCCTATTATTGACTATAGGCAATTAAATACCATTACGATAAAGGATCGCTATCCTTTACCTCTCATTCCTGAACTCATTGAACAAGTGCGCGGAGCTACCTACTTCTCTAAATTGGACCTAAAAGGGGCATACAACCTAATCCGAATCCGTGACGGGGATGAGTGGAAAACAGCATTCAGAACCAGATACGGATTATTCGAATATCTTGTGATGCCTTTCGGGTTGTGTAATGCTCCCGCAGCTTTTCAGCGATTCATAAATGACATCTTCAGAGACTTACTTCATGTTTGTGTTGTGGTATATCTGGATGATATACTCATTTATTCTCAATCTTTGTCTGAACATATAAAACATGTAAGACTTGTGTTGTCCAGATTACTCGCACACAATTTATACGTAAAATTAAAAAAATGCCTATTTCATAAAGAAGAAGTACTATTCCTAGGATACATCATATCTAAGAACGGAATCAAAATGGATATGAGCAAGATATCGTGTATTCTGGATTGGCCTGTACCAACAACTCGTAAAGCATTACAACGATTCCTTGGATTCTCAAACTTCTATAGGAAGTTCATCAAGAACTTCTCTGCTATTGTGAGACCCCTCACACAACTTACAAGTGTAAAGAAACCATTTAAATGGTCTGAAGAAGCCAATGGAGCTTTCCGCTTGTTAAAATCAAGCTTCACTTCCGCTCCCATACTACGCCATCCAGACCCATCCCTCCAATATATACTGGAGGTAGATGCGTCAAATATGGCAGTAGGAGCAGTTCTCTCCCAACGACCAACAAATACTTCACCACTTCACCCAGTTGCTTTCTTCTCTAAATCATTAAGCAACCCAGAGGTGAATTACCCAGTGGGTGAAAAAGAGTTGCTTGCCATAAAACTGGCACTAGAGAATTGGCGACATCTACTTGAAGGTACTCGATTGCCAATACTCATATATACAGATCATAAAAATCTCCAATACCTTCAGACTAACAAGACCCTTTCCCACCGGCAGGTACATTGGTCACTATTCTTCCTAAGATTCAACTTCCTAGTGACCTACACGCCTGCAGACAAAAACAAAAAAGCGGATGCACTATCACGATTAACCGAAGATAACTGCGCCGAAATCCCTTCATTTCCTATAATACCCTATGATCGTATTGTTGGTGTTGTTCGCTCCCTGAAGGAAGAGATTCTGCACAGTATAGGACTGGATTCACTTCCACCACAACTAAGTGCTGATGCAGAAGGCTTCCTCTACTTTAACGACAAACTCTACATACCTCCTAGTATGCGTACCAAGATCTTGGAATTATCACATGACGTACCTATGGCAGGACATATGGGTATGACTAAGACATTTAATTTGCTCACCAGGCAGTTTTGGTGGCCTGATATGAAAACGTCTGTACAAAAGTTTGTTTCCTCATGTGACATCTGTGCAAGGTCCAAAATTGACACTACAAAACCATCTGGTCTACTTTGCAGTCTACCAATACCCCAGGTTCCATGGGAAGTTGTATCCTTGGACTTTATAGTAGAATTACCACCTTCCAGGGGATTTAATACCATTCTAGTGTCAGTGGACCATCTGACAAAGATGGCACATTTCATTTCTATTCGCAGACTACCTTCATCTAAACAAACAGCGGAATTACTAGTGAAACATGTGTTCAAGCTACATGGAATTCCAAAGACTCTTCTATCTGACCCAGGTTCACAGTTCATCTCCAAGTTCTGGCAAGCTCTATGTCATATACTACGTATTGAGCGAAAACTCACTTCTCCTTACCATCTTCAGACCAACGGACAAACTGAAAGAGTCAACCAGTGCATTGAACAATACCTACGTTGCTACACCTCATACCTACAGGATGATTGGGTGGACCTCCTCCCTCTGGCAGAATTTGCTTATAACAATGCAACCCACAGTACTACTAAGCAGAGTCCGTTCTACTTAGACTATGGGTTTCATCCAACACTTCTTCCACCACGCATCCTTCCATCAAGTAACCCAGTAGCCTCAGATTATCTTACCCAAATAAAAGACTCTCTGGGTTTACTTAACACCACCATCTCACATGCTCATAGCCAACAAAAAAGGTATTACGACCTTCATAGAAAACCTTCTCCTCAGTACGCTATTGGGGATCTCGTTTGGCTATCTACAAAAAATTTGAGGTTAAAGATACCCAGTAAAAAGCTTGGACCTCTATTTCTCGGACCTTTTCCAATTAAAAAGCTCATTGGAAGAGCTGCAGTGCAACTCACTTTACCGGCAGATCTTAGAATACATCCCATCTTTCACGTGTCGTTACTGAAACCACATGTTCCCAACCAAGGAATAAGGCCTACCATCTCGCCTCCACCTCCAGTACAAGTTGAAGGCGGAGAGGAATTTGAGATTAGGGAGATTTTGGATTCTCGTATCCACAGAGGAAAACTCCAATATCTCATAAGATGGAAGAACTATGGACCCCAAGACGACACCTGGTTGGATACTTCTGACGTTCACGCACCCAGGCTTATACGAAGGTTTCACTCCAAATACCCGGAGAGACCAGTGCTATAGGCCTTCCGGAGCCGGCCTTAAGGGGGGGGGTACTGTAAGATTCTGGTACCTTCGGTACCCTTATAGGTCATTTCCTTCTTCATATTGCATCCCACCTTTTCAGCTAGGTGGAACGCATATACCTTTAAGCCGCATGACGTCATCACTAAGCGCCGCTCTGAGCGGCTATTTCAATCGCCGGCTTCTCTCTCACAAATTGTTAGTTCAAACCGCATGGTATACAGCCTTGTCTTACGCTGCCGGAGCCTCCAGCTATTGCCATACCTGGATAGACCGGAACCTCGCTATTGATCCCGTATCTCGCTACCCGATCATTCCCTCATTACCGGACCCTTCAGCTTACTAATCTAACTAGTGATAAGTACCCCACAGGGGATTCCTTCCTATCAAACTTACACTATCTACTTCTGCATACTAAGGACTGTTACTATCTATGCATTACTATTTCTATCATCTGCACTGTTACATAGATTGCTAGCTCTTGAGTCTACTACCATCTATATCCTTGCACTAAGTTAGCCTCTCTTGTACACTTCATCTGCTGTCCCCTACCACCTGTTATTGCACATGATTGCTAACCTATCTACCATCATCTACTACTCTCCTGAACATTACTATTGAGTACTCATCATTGCTATCACAACTCACGCCTGTCCTTTCAGCACATCACCTCTATACTATCATATACAACCTATCACTCCAGGAACATCTTATTGAGTGTTTGTATATTGTATGCTGAAGCAGGCTGGCCACAATGATGAGTCTGGAGAGTTGGACATGGTGATTCAACACATCTCTACACGACTACTGAGTGGAGATTCTGCAGCTGCAAATCCAACTCTCTAAACAAACGCTAGAGCGTTACACAAACTTATTTTGTTGCCTGGGAGGTCCCGTTTGACTAGCCTCAGCTTCAAATGTTTCCCTTCAGTGTGTCAAAACATCATCCCACATCCTGCTTCCTTCCAGATCCTTTCAGTTCTCCCCCATCTCTCATTTACACTACACATTTATCCTATGGGAATGTGGGCGTGGATTTTGTTATCCATATGAAAATACCTCAAATAGGGCTCATTCACTAAATGGCTATAACTCTGCCATTTCAATAGGGGGCACTGTTGGCCTGTATAAAAGTTTGGGAGATTGAATTTAATTCAACTATTTTCTCAAAGATAACCTTCTGACCTTAGCCTTGGAGAAAAACTTAAATCTTATGGATGTTTACCTCCCATGTCATTTTCTGTCAAGAATAGTGTCTAACTTGTAGGATGTATATTGCCAGTTCAATCAACCTTCCTTATGAGTGAAGCAATTAAAGTGGAATTAGTACTTAGCTCTTTACACACACAAAAAAAAACAATGGTATACATATAACCCTTATATATTTAAAGTTCACGCCTACTATATCAATGATAATACACATATAATTCAAGGAGTACCTCCCCTCAATATATAATGAATATCGGTGGAATATTATAAAAGTAAATATATAAAAAAAAACTTTCCTAGAACTTATTTAATTAAGTAGGCCTATGTATATGCTTCATATAATACAATGACATAATAATATTGTTGCTAATACAATTATTACAAATAATAATAAACAGGAGCAATTTTGTGGAAATTCATACGTCTGGAAAACCAGATCGCATTGAATTGTCACAGAAACAAATGACTGGACTTTCTAAGGCACATCATAGAATGAATCAGAATGACTCATGTATAGTAAAATATATCCTTTTTTATTTGTTGCAAAAAATTAAAAATTGAGAGCAGAAAATACACATAGAGCTTGTCCTCTTCAAGAGGTAACCATTAACGTGGATTATTAAAATCGCATAGCCCAAGACAATTTTTATCCAGATAGGCCCAGGGGTAACTGGAAAAATTGTGTGGGCTATGATGCATTCATAATGCGTTCACAACAATAGTTAAACAACTATAAATTCGTATCTGATCTTTGGGTCTACGCGTTTCACAGCATGCTTCTTCAGGACCACATTTTAGCATCAGATAAATCTTAAGACAAAGAGAATGTTTCATTAGTACACTTATAATGCAGATAATATGTAATACAGTTTGTGTGCACATGATCTAAATAAATACACCTTGTGGGTATAGCCAGTGTCTCCCGGGCGGACATAGAGGATGCGATACAGGACGATCAAGGCAGAGTTAATGATCTTAGTGGTATCTATTATAAGATCTAGAAGTATATATAAGGTGTAGTTTAGAACATTTATACTTAATAGATTAGCCTTAGCCCTCTCATTGACTATGCCTACCTGTATTTTATTGCTGTATATATATATATATATATATATATATATATATATATATATATATATAGGATGAATTTAGGGCAGTAATGGAATGCAGCAGAGGGTATATCCCAGGATCGATAAATCCTGGTCTTGGACAGAACCTAATATATAGAAAAAAGAAAGGAAAAATAGTTTCTCATTTATATTTTACACATATGGAAGCCCAAAACTATTCTTAGCTTGTTACCTTAAAAGAATATCTGTGGTAACAGATATATTAGTGTATGGAGCCTCCTAGATGTTGCTCCTATAATCACATGGTCCAAGGGAGGGATGTAAAACCCGAGTCTATGGAACATAGGGTAATTTAGCCAATATTAAGATACAAATTATAAGCCATACCAAAGAGTATGTATAGTATATTACCTTATTGGTCCGGTGGTCAAAAATATGACCCCTGGAGAAGTTTGTTGATCGAGATGACCGATTCAGAGATATTATTATAGACCAATTCAGAGATATTGTTATAGAGCCTCCAATCCTAGTGGGCCATGTGCCTAGATTGCTTTCCTATATTCAACATATATATAGACATATATATATATATATATTATATTAAGACCGCTCATAATAAGAGGCTCTAATGATCTAACATTCCAAATAAACAGAGATATATAGTATAGGTAACATACCGATATTATAAATGGGTGTAGGTATACCCATGAAATTCAATCTGGCTGACTGGTAGGTCAGGGTCCCTGGATATGGAGCCGGAGGTTCTGGCCTGTAATGTATCGAAGGTCCGTTTAGAATTTATCCCCAAAGGGGTAAATAGTAAAGTAGATGGATCCTCTGTCTGTTACCTGTGCTGCCGCTCTGCCACGAGTCCGCCGCCATGTTGGATGGTTGGCGGACTAAGTCCTTAAGTATCGCGCCCTCCACACCGCCATTGGCGGACCGAGCGCCTGGGGGCGGAACTCCCCCAATGACGCTACATCCGGCATAACAACGCCTACATCCGCCAACGGCGGTTCGTGCGCCTCAACACACTCACCTCCGAAACCGGAAGTCTTGAGTGCAGGGAGGTGATCGGGCGCCGGCACATACGGAGTATGCCTATCACATCCGGTCCCTCCCGAAATCGAGGAGACATCCAAAGGTGTCTCCCCGCAGAGGCGCATATGCCCGCCCGGAAAGAGAAAAGCGCACACCCTGTGGAGGCCCATTAGAGCACTGCACACACGTACCATTAGGTTAAAGTATACAGAAACATATAACAACATCTTTTACAGCATTTAGATTCAGTTACAACATATAAGGTACAAAGCCATTGTCAATCATAAATTTAAATAAAGATTCTTATGTATGTTGTAATACAATATACCATTGGATAGTATGGCGTCTTTACTTTTATAAGACCCCATGTTGGAGTAATAAGAATATTCTTATGACCGACTGCACAGAAGGTATTCTGTGTTAATTCTTTATGGTGCGTGTATGGGTGGAGCCCAAAAGGAGGGAAGGGGGGAAAAAAGAGATATATAGAGGATTAGGTATGAAATCGTTCTATATGTAGATGTCATAAAAAGGGCTTGTAGCTCAAAGCATCATTCAAGCCTGGATGCTTAGTGGCCTGTAAGCTAAATATCCATCTACTCTATCTTTGTAGAATTATTTTATCAAATTCCCCTCCACGAGGATTTTCCAAGATCCTTTCTAATGCTGCAAACTTGATAATAATAATAATAATGTTTCCTCAAGAATATTTTTAAATGAGCCTTAAAAAAATGAAACATTCTGATCTCTTGTTCATTGTTAGAACTAGACAAAAATGACATCACTCTCATTAGAACCCAGCTTGGCATTATGACTAGCCCTTATCTTGGCATGTATTCTGGGGCCCCTTTAATTTATTGCTTGAGAAGTCTTTGCTGAGACTTTAAGATTGTCTGTAAGAATCTTCACCTCAAGTACAATGAACTTACATTCACCTCATGACAAACATGGCTGCTAGGCTGTCCAATATAACAATATGTATAAAATAATATGTATGGGCCTTATATGATTCCTTTTAGCCCCCAGTAGTCTTGACATACCCCCCCCCTTCTTCCCAGTATTCAGATGAGCAACCTTAGACATACCTGGGAAAAAGGTCAGAAGAAATATCTTGTCCTCTTTCAAATGATAAGAGTTCATATTGGAACTGTTCATGACTTTTAAGTAGTTCGCTAGAACGCAAGATCAGTTTGAATGTAAGTTTGTAGTAGCTATAGTATTGTTAACTATGTAAACCAATTGTACCATATTAGTCTTTTGAATTTCAATTTCCTGGTAAGATACTCAACATTTTCCTTTAAATCTCCAACTTCAGCCTGTAAAGTCTTTATGGAGACAGAATTGACTGCTGAGGTGGTGTTGGCAACCACCATTCAAAGTGTAGTGAAAACAATGCTAGCAATCAGGTATCCGAGAAATCTCTTTGGAAATTCATTCTTGGACGTTGGATGGATAATGAATGGTTTCCTTGCACGTTCTAGAATGTCTCGCACCCTAGACGGAACTCTGCTCAAATGTGCAAAATACCATTCTCGCATCTCCTCCAACTGAAAATAGGATGTATTGTAATTCTTCTCAATGGATATCTTTGGATCCAAACTCACAAAGATCTTTTGAAACAAAATCTTCCTTTCCATTAAGAAGAATCCTGGGGCGTCTTGCAACACGATTCCTGATAAAGAACCCGACTCAATAATAGGTTCTGTCCTGAACTGGGCACCAAGGCTTAAGACAACCCATCCGATCGCTGCGTTTTTTTGTATTCATCATTAGAGTTGAGCAGACACCTGAATGTCCGTGTTCGGTGGGTCCGGCCGAACTTGAAAAAAAAGTCCGGGTCCGTGACCCGGACTTTTTCCGAACTTGACCCGGACACCGAACCCCATTGAAGTCAATGGGGACCCGAACTTTCAGGCACTAAAATGGCTCTAAAAAACCAATGGAAAGGGCTAGAATACTGCAAGTGGCAGCAAAATGTAGTTAAGAGCATGGCAAGTGCACTGCAAACAAATGTGGATAGGGAAATAACTTAAAACAACAAAAAAAACTGAAAAATAAAACAATTTTCTTCATCTGTGAAGGACGAGGCTCATATGGAGTAGGAGGGAGGTTGAGGTGGCGGTGGATGTGGGAAGTAGGTGGAAGCGGCGGTGGAGGGGGACAAGATAGCCAACACTGCTTTTTTTTAGTCATTTTAAATTAGGGTACACCCCAAAAGAGTGAGAAAGATCAAAAATATAACAATGGCTGGGTAAGGTCGGTATCCATCTCTATTCTGCACAAGGTACGGACAAGTCCTGTGGGATCCATGCCTGGTTCATTTTAATGAATGTGAGCTTGTCCACATTGTCTCTGGACAGGCGGCTGCGCTTGTCTGTGATAACACCCCCAGCCGTGCTAAATACACGTTCAGATAATACACTGGCTGCAGGGCACGCCAGCACCTCCAAGGCGTAAAGGGCAAGCTTAGGCCATGTACCCAATTTGGAGACCCAGAAGTTGAAGGGGGCAGACCCGTCATTCACTACATGTAGGCGTGTGCACACATACTGCTCCACCATGTTGGTGAAATGCTGCCTCCTGCTAAGACATTCCATATGAGCTGCTGGTGCTGCTGTTTGTTGTGGCGTGCTGACAAAGCTTTTCCACATTTCGGCCATGCTAACCCTGCCTTCTGAGGTGCTGGCGGTGCCCTGGTTGTGTTGGCGACCTCTTCCTCCTCCTCCTCTGCCTTGGCCTTGTGCTTCCACTGTGGCCCCACTGTCAGGTGGGAATGCCAGCAGCATCGCGTCTACCAGCGTGCGCTTGTACTCGTGCATCTTGCGATCACCCTCCAGTGAGTGAGTTAAGGACGGTACGCTGTCCTTGTAACGGGGATCCAGCAGCGTGGCCACCCAGTAATCAGCACAAGTTAGAATGTGGGCAACTCAGCGGTCGTTGTGGAGACACTGCAGCATGTAATCGCTCATGTGTGCCAGGCTGCCCAGAGGCAATGAAAGGCTGTCCTCTGTGGGAGGTGTATCGTCTGTGTCCTCTGTATCCCCCCAGCCACGCACCAGTGATGGCCATGAGCTGGCCTGGGTTCCACCCTGCTGTGAACATGGTTCCATCTCCTCCTCCATCTCCTCCTCCTCATCTTTCAGAACTGTGCCCCTGCTGGACAATTGTGTACCTGGCGTTTGTGGGTGCAGGAACCCACCCTCGGAGCCACTTGTGAATGACTGCCCTGAAAGCCTTGGAAATTATCCCTCTTCCTCCTCCTCCTCCCCCTCCTCCTGTGCCACATCCTCTTCCATCATCGCCCGAATCGTTTTTTGAAGGAGGCATAGAAGTGGGATAGTTAAGCTGACAACGGCGTCATCGGCACTGGCCATGTTGGTGGAGTACTCAAAATAGCGCAACAAGGCACACAGGTCTCGCATGGAGGCCCAGTTATTGGTGGTGAAGTGGTGCTGTTCCGCAGAGCGACTCACACGTGCGTGCTGCAGCTGAAACTCCACTATGGCCTGCTGCTGCTCGCACAGTCTTTCCAGCATGTGCAAGGTGGAGTTCCACCTTGTGGGCATGTCACATATGAGGCGGTGAGCGGGAAGGCCGAAGTTACGCTGCAGCGCTGAAAGGCTAGCAGCAGCAGGGTGAGAACGCCGAAAGTGCGCACAGACGGCCCGCACTTTCTGCAGCAGCTGACATATCGGGGTAATTTTTAAGGAATTCAGCACATGCGCCAGGCAAGGGATGTGCGTCAAACCGGCTAGGCCCAGAGCTGCTATGAGATTTCGCCCGTTATCGCACACCGCCAGGCTTGAGGCTCGCTGGCAGCAACCACTCATCGGTCTGCTGTTTCATGCTCCTCCACAACTCCTGCGCGGTGTGTGGTTTTTCCCCCAAACGGGCAAGTTTTAAAACTGCCTGCTGTCGTTTACCCCTGGCTGTGCTGAAGTTGGTGGTGAAGGTGTTACGCTGACCGGATGAGGAGGCGGTAGAGGATGAGGAAGCGGAGTAGGAGGAGTTAGGAACAGGAGGCAAACTGAAGCGCCCTGCAATCCTCGGTGGTGGAAGGACATGCGCCAAATTGCTATCCGCCTCAGGCCCATCCGCCACTGCATTTACCCAGTGTGCCGTTAGGGAGATATTACGCCCCTGACCGTGCTTACTGGTCCACGTATCGGTAGTTAGGTGGACCTTGCCACAGATGGCGTTGCGCAGTGCACACCTGATTTTTTTCCCCACTTGGTTGTGCAGGGAAGGGATGGCTTGCCTGGAAAAGTAGTGGCGGCTGGGCACGACGTACTGTGAGACAGCCACCGACATAAGGCTTTTAAAACTGTGCGTCTCCACCAGACGGAATGACAGCATTTCAAAGGCCAAGAATTTTGAAATACTGGCATTCAGGGCCAGGGATCGCGGGTGGGTAGGGGGGTACTTCCCCTTCCTCTGAAGTGTTTGGGAGATGGAAAGCTGAACGCTTCCACAGGACATTGTGGAGATGGTTGGTGACCCGGGTGGTGGTGTTGCTGACAGATCCTCTGTTTGCGGGGTGGCAGGTGCCGGTATCACTACAGAGGTGGATGAAGAGGCAGAGACTGCAGCAGAAGAGGAAGCAGGAGGAGCCAGAGACCTTTCTTGGTTTTGAAGGTGTCTACTCCACTGCAGCTCGTGCTTTGCACTTAGATGCCTGATCATGCAGGTTGTGCTCAGGTTGAGAAGGTTTATGCCTCGCTTCAGGCTCTGACTGCACAGGGTGCAAACCACTCGTGTCCTGTCATCAGCACATTGTCTGAAGAACTTCCACGCTAGAGAACTCCTTTGAGCTGGCTTTGGTGCGCTCGGTCCCTTGCTGCATTGGGCAGTAGCAGGCGTAGTGTCTAGGGCACAGCCGCTCCGCTTCTGCACCCTGCTCCCTCTTCTGCTGTGCTGGTGGCTCTGTCCGACCACCGCCTCTTCCTCCAAACTACTCAGGTCACCTGCATGACCTTCATTCCATGTGGGGTCGAGGACCTCATCGTCCTCCACATCATCTTCCACCCAGTCTTCACCCCTGCCCTCCTTGTTGGTCTCCACAATTCTGAGTACCGCAGCAGTTGGCACCTGCGTTTCGTCATCATCGGAGATGTGCTGCGATGGTCCTTCCATGTACTCATCTTGAGAAATAAGTGGTTGGGCATCGCTGCACTCAATCTCTTCCACTTCTGGTGTAGGGCTAGGTGGATGGCCCTGGGAAACCCTGCTGAGTCATCAAAAAGAAGAAGAGACTGCTGCATGACTTGGGGCTCAGACTGCTTGCCTGATTTGCAAGGGGGTGAGGTGAAAGGCGGTTGGACATCGGCTGCAGGTGCCAACTCTGACCTTTCTGCAGTAGACTGGATTGGAGACAATGTGAAGGAACTGGAGGCACTGTCAGCAACCCAATCTACTATCGCCTGTACTTGTTCTTGCCTCAACACTTGTAGAGGCGCATGATGCCCTACCAAATACTGCTGCAGGTTCTGTCGCCTACTCACACTTGAGGAAGGTGTTTCACTTGTGCGTGTAGCTGGCACAGATCGACCACGTCCTCTCCTTGCAACAGGAGCTCTACCAGCAGCACCACGACCCAGGCCACGGCCCCTATTTGACGTTCTCCTCATATTTCTGTAATTTATGATCTTGCCCTAGAAAGGTGTTTATTGAATAGCGGAACAAAACAACAACAGTATCCCACGGTTGTATCTCACAGTGAAGTATGCAAACTATGCAGCAATTTAAATTTTTTTACCCCAAAAGGGTGTTTATTAAATAGCGGAATAGAAAAACAGTATACAAATACAACGGGTGTATCTCACAGTCAAATATGCAAAGTATGCCGCAATTTCATTTTTTTCACCCCAAAAGGGTGTATATTGAATAGCGGAATAGAAAAAAGTATATAAAACGATGTATCTCACACCTACAAACACAGACTAGGCCCCGATTACAATTTTTTGTACCCTAAAGGGAGGATGAGGATGAGGAAGAGGAGTAGGAGGAGTTCGAAAGAAGAGGCAAACTGAAGCGCCCTGCAATCCTCGGCGGTGGAAGTAGATGCGCCAAACAAATTTAAAAGGTGTATCTCACACATACCGATACTGACTATGCCGCAATTTAATTTTTTTCACCCCAAAAGGGTGTATATTGAATAGCGGAATAGAAAAAAGTATATAAAACGGTGTATCTCACATGTACAAACACAGACTAGGCCCCAATTACAATTTTTTGTACCCTAAAGGGAGGATGAGGAAGAGGAGTAGGAGGACTTCGGAACAGGAGGCAAACTGAAGCACCCTGCAATCCTCGGCGGTGGAAGGAGATGTGCCAAACAAATTTAAAAGGTGTATCTCACACGTACCAGTACAGACTATGCCGCAATTAAATTTTTTTCACCCCAAAAGGGTGTATATTGAATAGCGGAATAGAAAAAAGTATATAAAATGGTGTATCTCACACGTACAAACACAGACTCCCCTTTAAATTTGTAATTTTTAAATAGCAGATTAGAACAGCACTGTGTGTAAAGGCTGTATGTCACAGTAATGTATGAATGAAAAAATGAATAATTATTTTTCACTTTAATTGGTGATTTTTCAATAGCAGATGTGAACACAGCAGTGTCTTATGTTTTATGTCATGGTCAGCAGCAGGCTATGAAGGGAAAAAAAAAATTCCCCTTTAAATTTGTAATTTTTAAATAGCAGATTAGAACAGCACAGTGTAGTAAAATATAGCTGAACGCTGCACACAACAGACTGATAAAAATATTATTTTTTCTCCCTCCTCCTCCTCCTCAGTGGGCTCAAGTAAGGGCAAAAAGATCGTTCACTGCACCACCCCCCACACAGCAAAATCGATGTAGATCGCTAACGGACGATTGTTCTGTCCTGTGTCTCCTAATCTCTCCCTGCCTACTCTCTCCAGCCTGTTCCTAAAATGCTTTTCTATCTTTCCCTGCCTACACTCCGACCTGTCCCTACATTCTTTTCAGCCACAATGTGTTTTTTTCCTGTCTCTGTCCCTAATCAGCAGGAGCCAGCACCATTGTGTGTGCTCTCTCCCTACACTAGAACAGACTGATGCACACCGCGCTGTGTCTCTAGCTTATAAAGACCTGGGTCACATGCTTCAGCTGGCCAATCACAGCCATGCCATTAGTAGGCATGGCTGTGATGGCTTCTATGGCACACCAGTTAAACGCTTGTTGTTTGGCTGTTGAAACCGCGCCATTAAAACCGCACCATTACATACAAAACAGGAAATAAAATTACCGAACACGGATTTTAAACCCGAATTTACAGTAAAGTTTTCGGGTCCGTGTCCAGGTAACAAAAATCCAATTATCCGCTACGGACCCGAATAATACAGTCCGTGTTTGCTCAACCCTATTCATCATCGTCTGTACCAATCGACGACCTGGTTTGGAAGGTCAAGTTCCTCCTATAAGATAAAACAGACAGTATAAATATATATATTCTTATCAATTAATATTTTGCAAGATCAATGCAACTATGGAGAAGCTTTACATGTAAAGATCTGTCAATTGAGAGAAAATATCACCTTCCAGTATTCTCAGTTGTGACCTAGGATGACAAGCACGTAATTGATTTACATTAACCCATTTTCTCTGTCGCTCATTGACAGACGCAGTCCTTTTTGATTAATATCAGTAGGGTTATACTGCCCCCTACAGGAGTAGGACACTAGGCAGGAAAAATGTTCTGGCCACACCTTAGGGGCAGTCCCAGAGGGTATATCCTCTCTCACCCTGCTACAGGATGTTAGTTTTTTTCTGCCTAGTCAGGAGTAAGGACCTAAGTTCCTTGCTGGGATCTCTGGTCCTGGCAAGCTTTTTTAGATAAAACTTTTTTAGTTAGCTTTTTTCTCTCCAGTTTTTTGTTCCTGTGAGATCTTCAAGCAATTATGCTGGAGCTGGGCGACGGGCTGGATGTTGAGATCCAGTTGTCACCCCAGCCGGCCTACGAGCGTTTGCAGGCCCTAGCTTTGCGCTGGTTTTGGCCGCGACATAGTCCCATTGGACGGGGACTGGCCCTGCGAGTTAAAAGTCTCGCCAGGTCGCCTATGACCAGTCAAAAACTGAGTCACGGCGTCCGTATTGGTCGACAGCCCCCCCACCTCGGTGGAGAGGGGTTCTGTTAGGAGTGGGTGCCCGCCTGTTCCGGTATGGTGAGTAGAATGTTTCCCCTCCCCCCTGTCGGGTTTTGGGAATGGATGCGGGCCCTTCTGTGGATGATCGGGCCCTCGTGATCCCGGGTCCCCTCTATCCTGTGACACACTCCACATATCTCCCTACTTGTAGGTATACCACTCCAGGAGGCTTGGTTTGGGAGCTGACTATCTACATGAGTCACTGCAAGGAGCCTGCATTTTAGAAGGAAGGAGCCATGACTGAGACAGTCAGGGATGGACAGGGTGCCGCTGGCGTGCTGTTTGAAAACAGCCATGCTGTAAAAAATCAAGCTCCTACCTATCGCATAGCGATGCATCCTTCCGCATGCCGCACGGCCGCAGGCCGCACGGACCACCATCCTTTCGCAGGCACACGGACCGCCATCCTTCCACAGGCCGCACACACCGCTATTCTGCCGCAGACCGCACGGTCCGCCATTCTTCCGCAGGCCGCACGGAGCCGCAGGCCGAGCGGGGCCGCCATCTTGGCGTAGCCTAATGTCTCCTACATGGGGGCGGCCATTTTGGATACACCCAGCTACCTCGTGGAGTAGCGGTGGGAGTGCCGGAAGGCGTGTAAAGGGGCGGAGCCGCCTCCTTTACCTGGGTAAATCGATCCACAAGACTTGTTCTTTAAAGGACAGCGCTGAGAGCAGTTCGGTAGAAGCTTCTGTGCATCAGGTGGGGAGCCCTTGGGGTCTCTCTCTCTCTCTCTCTCTGTGGGGGTTCGAAGCAGGTAACACTGAGGGGCGCTGTTGTGCTGGGGGATTATACAAAAAAAAAAAAAAAAAGTTTTTCCTTTTACAATCCTTGGTTGCTGGCAAGTGTTCCTGGATTTTTCATGGAACCTGCTACACATGTATCCCCACCTGATCCCCTCGAGGTGGTCGCAGGACCCTCCAGTTCCCCACTTAGTATTGATGCATTATCAGCGGTTTTGGAGTCTTTTGTATCCCGGGTGGAGATGGCCTGTCAGGGACGGAGCTCAAAGAAGCGACCCCCGCCTACCCCTATTTCATCTGACACTTCAGATACAGATTCTGAGCCTGTCGCAGCAGCTGCAGTTCCCTCTTCTGGGGCTAGTGTCTCATATCCCATCTACTTGGATAGTGAGGAAGACATTTCTCCCTCCGCTATAGCGCAGGATGAAGCATTGGTAGATGCACTGATTGTGTCTGTGCGGGAAACTTTAAGACTTGAGCTTATACCTACGGAAGCAGTTGATACTGAAATTGCTTTTGGTACTCGCAAGCCTACCAAGGTGGCAAAGGTGTTTCCTTTGCCCAAATGTTTTCAAGATATTATTAAGGAAGAATGGGTCCGTCCAAAACGAGCCCCTGGTATTTCCAAACGGATTGCTAGACGCTATCCATTTGAAGAATCTCTCCTTAATAAATGGATGGTACCACCGTCGGTGGATTCACCGATTTCCAGATTAAATAAAGCTACGGTTATCCCGGTGGAGGACGCTCCATCCTTTCGGGATCCAGTGGACTGTAAAGCGGAATCTATATCCCGCTCTATATTTTCCCTGATAGGGTCAGCCTTAAGGCCAGTGTTCACCATTGCTCTGGTTGCACAAACATTGACCGAGTGGGCCAAGTTGTTACGCCGAGATCTGGAGGGGAGAAGTCTCCCCTCGGCAGTATTGGACTTGCTGGAGCAGATGGTACAAGCGCTACAGTTTGGCTGTGACGCCGCCCTGGACGCCGCTCCATTAATGGGGTGCGTATCGATCTCGGCTGTGGTCCTTCGGCGTATGCTGTGGTTAAAATGCTGGTCGGCGGATCAAGCTTCCAAAAAAGCTTTGACTAATCTCCCCTTTCAAGGGGATCGCCTGTTTGGTGCCACCTTGGATGAGATCATCAAGGGTATCACTGGTGGCAAGAGCACCTTTTTACCACAGACTACCAAGGGGAAAGCACCGCGTCGCAGACGGGGACCTTCCTTTTCCGCTCATAAGAAATTTTTTCGCTCCTCTGGGGCGGGCGATAAGGCGAAGTCCTCCAAAGCCTCCCCAGGGGGATTCAAATGGCGCTGGTCGAATAAACAAAGGTCCGGCCCTGCCAGACCTGAAGATAAGACCAATACAGCCTGAAGGTGCGCCCCCACCCATATCTGGGGTGGGGGGACGTCTTCACCGGTTTCCGGACCCATGGCTCTCCAGGATTCCAGACAAATGGGTTCAAGAGGTCATACGGTCAGGATACAAGATCGAGTTTCGATCACTTCCACCGGTGCGGTTCTTCCTTTCAATATCTGACTATCCCCGGACCGCTTAGAAGCTTTGCGGGGGTCAGTGACGGATTTAATGCAACAAGGAGTGGTGGTCCACGTTCCTTGGACAGAAAGTTTTCAGGGGTTCTATTCGAACCTATTCACAATACCCAGAAAAGAGGGCTAGGTGCATCCAATTCTGGACTTGAGAGCACTCAATCATTTTGTCCAGGTGCAAAAATTCAAGATGGAGTCCATTCGCATAGTAGTGGCCTCCCTGCATCAGGGGGATTTTCTGGCGTCCATAGACATCAAGGATGCCTATCTTCACATTCCCATTTATGCAGGACATCAGCGTTTCCTTCGCTTTTCCGTGGGAGAGAACCATTATCAGTTTGCGGCGTTACCCTTTGGTCTCGCCTCTGCTCCCCGGGTCTTCACAAAGGTCTTGGCCCCAGTTTTGGCACTATTGCGACAAAGGGGCATTTCGGTTCTAGGCTACCTAGACGACCTGCTACTCCGGGCGGAGTCTCCACAGGCTCTGTTACTAAACTTGGAGATCACAATGACCTCTTTGGAAGAGTTCAGGTGGCTGGTGAACCGGCAGAAATCATCCCTGGTTCCCACCAGGAGACTGAACTATCTGGGCCTAACTTTGGATACATCCTTGGCAAAAGTGTTTCTCCCGGCGGAGAAACTCCGGAAGATTCAGTCGACGACTCAGTTATTATTGACCGCCAACTGGCCTTCTCTGCGGACTTGCATGAGGGTTCTGGGACTGATGGTAGCCTCCTTCGAGGCAGTACCGTTTGCCCAGTCTCATACCCGGATTCTCCAAAAGGAGATTCTTCTCAAATGGAACCGGAATCCCGATTCCCTGGACAATTGGATCCGACTGAGCGAACGGACCAGGGAATCTCTAGGTTGGTGGCTTCGATTACCAATGCTCAGTCAGGGAAAGTTATTTCTTCCAATCTATTGGACGATTGTCACCACGGATGCCAGTCTATCTGGGTGGGGCGGGGTTCTCGGCAGATGATCTGCTCAGGGGCTCTGGTCCCTGGAAGAATCCAGGTTACCGATAAATGTATTGGAACTGAGAGTGATCAGACTTTGTCTGATTCACTGGACCGAGCAGCTCTGGGGCAACCCGGTGCGGATCCAGTCGGGCAATGCCACGGCCGTGGCTTACATCAATCACCAGGGGGGCATGAAGAGTGTCCTGGCGGCCATGGAAGTGGCCAGCATCCTTCGTTGGGCTGAACGATTTGTTCCAGCCCTCTCCGCGGTATTCATTCCGGGGGTGGAGAATTGGCAGGCAGATTTCCTCAGCCGTCAGATTCTGGATCAAGGGGAATGGTCTCTTCATCCAGAGGTATTTCACCAATTGTGCCTTCGTTGGGGCACCCTGGATGTGGATATGTTGGCATCTTGGCTCAACAGGAAGGTGCAGAGGTTTGTAGCTCGCTCCCGCGATCCTCTAGCGGACGCCGCAGACGCGCTGGTCGCCCCGTGGGGGCAGTACCAGCTACTGTATGCCTTTCCTCCTCTCAAATTGCTGCCAAAGCTCCTTCGCAGGATAGAGGTGGAGGGAATTCCAGTTATCCTGGTAGCTCCGGACTGGCCTCGTCCGGCCTGGTATGCCGACCTGGTCAGGCTGGTTGCAGACGTTCCTTGGCGACTTCCTTTCAGGGAGGATCTGCTGTCGCAGGGACCGATCTTCCATCCTGCTTTAGGATCGCTGGCTTTAACGGCCTGGCTGTTGAGACCCAGGTGCTGAAGGACAAAGGGTTGTCAGCTTCAGTTATTCCTACTCTAATTAAAGCAAGGAAAGCGACTTCCAGAAAAGTCTATCATCGCACATGGAAGTCTTATATCGCGTGGTGTGAATCCCTTGGGTTTCCTCCACGTTCTTACTCGGTGGCCCGAATATTGGCTTTTCTGCAAAAGGGGGTTGAGCAGAAACTGTCCTTGAGCACGATCAAGGGTCAGGTTTCAGCGTTAGCAATCTTCTTTCAGAGGCCTCTGGCTACTCATTCCCTGGTGCGGAGTTTCATCCAGGGGGTGCGGCACCTGGCTGCCGCCCTGGGATCTTAATTTGGTGTTGTCGGTTCTTCAGAAACCTCCCTTTGAAAATATTAGGGAGATTCCCTTGCTTACTTTATCCCAGAAGGTGACCTTTTTGGTGGCTATCACTTCTGCACGCAGGGTGTCAGAACTGGCTGCATTATCCTGTCGTTCCCCATATCTGGTGGTTCATAGGGATAAGGTGGGTCTTTATCCGAATCCATCCTTCCTTCCTAAGGTGGTTTCAGATTTCCATCAAAATGAAGATATTGTGTTACCTTCCCTGTGTCCTAAGCCCAGTCATCCTCGGGAGTTTGCGTTACACTCCTTGGATGTGGTTCGGGCGATCTGGGTGTACTTGACTACTACGGAATCTTTCCGTGAGACGGATTCACTTTTTGTGATCACGGATGGCCCTAGAAAGGGTTTGCCTGCGTCTGCCTCGACTATCTCTAGATGGACCAGACAGACGGTGGTACAGGCTTATTCTATTAAGGGTCGGGTTCCCCCGTTCCCTGTTAAGGCGCACTCCACTCGGGCGCTTAGTGCTTCCTGGGCCTTCCGCCATCAGGCGTCAGTGGTTCAGGTTTGCAAGGCGGCTACCTGGTCGTCGGTTCATACCTTTACAAAATTTTACAAAGTTGATGTGCTGGCATCGGCGGATGCCTCTTTTGGCCGCAAGGTTCTGCAGGCCGCTTTTTGAGGAGACCGGTGGTCTACCTCGAGGGTTTTTTTTCTGTTGGGTTTTCAGTTGAGTCTCATCCTTTTGTCTGATGAGCCTTTAAAACTTCCGGTTTGGCACCGGTTGGGCCTTCTAGATTGGATTTTGATTTCTGTTATCCCACCTCTCATTTGTGGCACTGCTTTGGGACGTCCCTACTGATATTAATCAAAGAGGACTGCGTCTGTCAATGAGCGACGGAGAAAATTGGATTTTTTGTAAGAACTTACCGTAAAATCCTTTTCTCTTAAGCTCATTGACAGACGCAGTACCCGCCCCTCTATTTGAGTTGGGTTGGGTTAAATTCTCTGACACTGCTTTGTGACATAACTAACATCCTGTAGCAGGGAGAGAGAGGATATACCCTCTGGGACTGCCCCTAAGGTGTGGCCAGAACGTTTTTCCTGCCTAGTGTCCTACTCCTGTAGGGGGCAGTATAACCCTACTGATATTAATCAAAGAGGACTGCGTCTGTCAATGAGCTTAAGAGAAAAGGATTTTACGGTAAGTTCTTACAAAAAATCCAATTTTTCTACAAAACCATCTTTCTTTACAATTTTTATTTTGTAAACCACAGGTGAGATCTTGTCAATGATGTTGTAAGGACCTTTCCATGAAGGAAGAAACGTATTTTCATTTACTCTATCTCGGGAAATATTGTACAGATACACCTTATCACCTGTCTCGTACTCCTTCTTGGTGGTTTTGAGATCATAATAAATTTTGTTACTTACGGCTGCTTTCTCGAGATTCTTCTGTGCAAAAGCAAAAGCATTCTGAGGATGTTGACGTAGGTTTTCTACATACTGATGTGTCGTGGCTGCATGAATCAGGTTTAGGTTATGATCTGATGTGCGATACAACAGATGTTGTGGAAGGATCATCAGTTCAAAGGATGACATCTTGGTAGCAGCGATTGGCGTGGCTCGAATAGCCATGAGCACTAAATGCAACTTTATGTGCCAGTCTTTACCTGATTATTTAATGAATTTCTTAAGAATGTTGACAATTGACTGGTTATAATGCTCCACTGCTCCACTAGATGCTGGACGATATGCAATGTGTAGTTTCTGTTTGACCCCCTAGATTTTCCACAGCTTAGACATTACCTCGCTTGTAAAGTGTCGGCCCTGATCCGACTCGATCCTTAATGGTAGACCAAATCTGGAAAATACATGGTTAATAAGCAAAGTGGCACACGTCTCGGCAGTGTTATTATGAGCTGGTAAAAACTTGACCCACTTGGTAAAAACACAAGTGACTGTTAACATGTATTTGTTCCCCTTGGATGACTTTGTAACAGGACCTATAAAGTCAATCTGTATATCAGATCATGGTAATGAGAAACCCTTTCTCTGAAGTCGGGCATGATGTGTAGGACCTTGAGGTTGGAACTGAGCACAGACCAGACAACCCTGACAGTAGGTTTTAGACCTCTTTCAACATATGAGGCCAGTAGGCATAATCATGTAGTAATTCGTAGGCAATCTTCTCACCACGGTGACCTGCTGTAGGTGCATCATGAGCATGTTGTAACATTAGGCCTCTAAATATAGTGGGAACTACCCACTATTGAAGACCATTCTTAGATGTCCTCATTAGTAAACTATCTTGAATATTAAACTGAGATTTGGTTTTCACAAGTAATCGGAGGTCTTCTTTTTGGGCATAATCCTCCTCCGATATGGGGTTGTTACTAGGATCTTATGTGCTTATAAAAGATCCCAAGTATAGGATCTTCCTTTTGGCTTTTAATTAGATCCTCACTTGTGGATTCTCTACTCCATTGTGCCACATTATTTTTAGTCTGTGCTCTAGCTCGTTGTCTAGTGACAGCTTCAATGTGTATCAGTCCTAGTAAATTATCTATGTCAACATTTGCTCCATTGATGGTACCTTGTTTGGCAAGTTGATCGGCTAGATCATTACCTTCTTTGCCCATGTTCTGGGTTTTAGAATGACCTTTAGTTTTCTTCCAATAAATGGTTAAATCATTACTTTTGACTAATGCATCAATGGCACAGAACAACTTGGCATGTTTTACAGGTTTGTTATTAGACCGTAACATGTTATTTCTTTTCCAAGCAGGCAGGTATTCATCAAAACTGTTACGTACATAATTGGAATCAGTGACTACAACAAATTTGGTGATGTTTTGCTCTATAGCAATTTGAACAGTTTTGTATACAGCTGCCAATTTCGGCCACTTGGCTGCTTTTAGCACCAATGCTGTATCCTACCGAAACATTTGGGAATTCACTTGTCCAAGTGATTCCAATACCTGCTACTAGTTTCCTCTCATCCCCTATGGTGGTGTGATAAGCACAACCATAAATATATACACATGGGAGTAAAGGAAAATAATCCTCATCATATGCTTTGTAAGGGGAAGAGATTTGTTCCTCCAAAAAATCCTCTAACGGCTCCTCTTTATGAGAATGAGCCGCACAATCATGAAATTCGGCAAGTCCTTGAGTTATTGGACTCTTTTTATTTTGTTTATACCAGACTTCTAATGGCCAACCTTGTAAAGATAACGTCCACGCAGTTATTCTGCTGTTGGGCAAATTGCCATCTCTGATTTTGTCACTTTGTAAATATTGTAGTGGATGGTGTGCCGTTTCAATGATGATTTTCTCACCCTAAATGTAACTTCTAAAGTTTTGAAGGGCCCAGACTGTGGCTAATAATGCTTTTTCACAGTCAATAAATTTTACCTCTACAGGTGACAGGGACTTGCTGGCATATGCGATGACCTTGTTTAATTTGTCTTGTTTTTGACACAATACAGCGCTGATACTGAGGTTTGTAAAACCGGTCTCCTGATGAAAGGGTTTACCCCCCTCTGGATATATGAGAAATGGAGCTTGGGTGAGTTTTCTTTTAAGTTCAACCATGGATTGTTCCTGGTCCTCCCCCAATGTCAACAATGGTTTGCTTGTTGACCTTGGTACGGCACCACTGAGCTTTCTGTAATGAAATGTTAACACCTGCCTCTCTCAACTGATTAAGCACATGATCCATCTCTTGGATATGCTTTTCAAATGAGGTGCTTTTCAACAAAATATCATCCACATATGTTAAATTTCCCATTTCGGTGGCATCGGGGATAGCCTTATATAAGAACACAGCAAATTCATGACCTGCATTTATATAACCAAAAGGTATTTGATTCCAGGTAAGCTGTTCCTTACCGAATGTAAATTCTAGTTTATATTGGTCTTCAGGACTTACCTTGATGGTCCAATAGCCTTGGGCACAATCCAGGGTGGTAAAAATCTTGGCGCCTTGCATTTGTGTCAAGCATTGGTTGATATATGGCACGGGCCAGCCGGACATATATACACATTTATTGAGCTGTCTGAGATCAGCACATAAACACCATTGACCATTCGGTTTAAGGGTACCAAGGATAGGATTATTATTAGAACTGTGCACCGATCTTATAGAGCCTCCTTGAGATTCCTTATTATTTCCGCTAGTGAATCATAACAAGCTAGTGGAAGACGATATTGCTTGACATAAACGGGAGGTGCCTCTGGATCAGTCTGAATTTTAGCAATGTGTACATCTGTTACACCACAATCATAGGAATCTTTAGCAAAGATATCCTGACACTCCAGGAGAACTTCTTTTAATTTTTGGCATTCTGAATCATTAGAGCATCCATCAGCTAAGGAGATTTCTTGCAGGACCATTTCCAAGAATCCTGGAAAAGCTTCAGGTTGACCTATTTCATAGGCTTCTTCAAGCCTGTCAGTGAGGTCATGACTTGGCTTATTAGTCTTTCCGATAGATGCACTATATTCCTTTGCTTCCTGCTCATTAAGTGGATGATCAAAGGTAAGGGAAGATTCCTCCACCTAGCAGGTACTTTTTAAGGTTCAAAAGGATAAATTGAATTAATGGTGAACAATCCTTCAGGAGAAGATTAAAATGTTTGTTCGACCATTTGCTCCTCGGTAGGATATTGTTCAGGAATTAGGCCAATGATTACATTTTGAAACCCAAAAGTATAATAATCTGAATCTAAGGCCAGACCAATTACAGTGTCTTTAGACAAAGGGATTTTATTTGGAGTACCATTATTAATTATTTGGGTTTTGGATTGATGGATATTTACCATGGGGATGTGACTTACTGAAATCCCCAGTTATTGCATCCTATTTGAGAGGCATATTAATGCATCATTGTTCTTTAATTTTTGGCCTTTTGGTACCTGGATAGGTAATAGAAAATTACTGGAACCTGGAGGAATGACAACATTTTGTGGTACTAATACATTTACTGCATATGGCGGTATCTGGGATGATCTGAGGGCCTCATATTCATTCATGAAAGTACATGGATCCTCTTTTAATCTAGTCCACAATATAAAAATTCACTACATCCACTTGTATAGCAAACCAATGTAATATATCGTTGCCAATGTACATTTGACACCGTGGCTCATTGAATACCAGGAATAAATGAGTGGCTGTTTTACCCCCAATAGAAATAGATAACATGCAGTTTGCAATGATATTATGACTATCAGTGTTACCATCCAATTCATGGACCCAGTTATCTTGAGGGTTTGGATACCTAATTACTTTAGGATTGGCCACTTGTTTTAGCAGATCCCTACTAATGTAACTGTGCTCCTGGCGTAGATCCAGTTTAGCCCTTTTAGTTCTTCCCAGGTCATTAACCTGTAGAGGAAAGAACATATCATCATTCACCTTTTCAATTCCTGCTAAGAATTGGGTATGACCACTGAACCCAGTAGAGCCAGTATTTTCTGGATGAAGGTGAATGGTCAGAAAATCACTTTCCAAGCAAACATTTTTAACTCTTTCAGGGGACACACATATGGTGTTATCCTCCTGTCCACCTACGGTTAAGGTGGTTGTTGCTTGTAAGAATGAGATATCTGGAACTTGGGAATCCCGAAAATGGATCTCAATAAAGTCCGGTCTTTCCTCAATCACATGGCAGAATGCTGACTGTGGTAGGACTGGGAATGCTCATAGTTAATGGGCATTTTTACTTGGGACCAAATAACCTTATTGATAAAATCCACAATGGGATTCAATCTCTTAAGGAGATCTATGCCAATAATCAAACGATCATAGGGCAAATCAACTATCAATGTGGGATGGCAAATCATTGTATTTCCCAAGTTGAGGTTCAACCAAGCCTCTCCTCTGACCTTTAAAGCAGTGCCTGAAACATTTATAAGGTTAACTTTGAAACTTTTTAGCTTGTATTTCTCAGAAGATAAATCCTGGATTTGTTGAAAATATTTCTGCGATAAAATGGTTGCATGGCTACCCGTGTCCAATAAAGCCATTATTTGTGGTAAATCATTATCCCATTTAACCTCCATGAAATACCTGTGATCTTTCTCCTGTAAGGCACAGAGATATTTTGGGTGTCCTGTAAAACGGCTCTCGTTTTGCACTTTAACCATCTACCCCCCTTTCTTTTCCACACAAGCATGTGTGCCTGTCAGGTCTTTTACAGCTGACAACTCTGTGGGCTGCAAGATAAGATCACAAGCATGTCGCCCCTCCTCCTTGCCATCTGGCATTGGAAGGGTTACATTTTTTTCAGGCTTTTTCTAGGGTTAATTTTCTATTTTTTATGTATTGTATGTATTGGTACAGTACAGGCATTTGCATGATTAGACACCTTAGCCTGTTCCCTCCATTTGTTATTGGGGAGAGCTTTCTGCAGGAGTGGCCTCTCCTAAAAAAGGTTTTTTGGGTTTTGCAATGAGGATCTGGGATAACTTTTCCATCTGTTCTGACAACACCCCAACCTGACTTTGCATCTAATCCATTCGATCATGCAAGTTACTTCTATTTTACCAATGAACCATTGGGGTTGGATTTTGGGAATTAGAAGCCTGAGACTTACCAGAACCTTCTGATTCAGAACCATTTTGAACCTCTTCAAGGCCATACTGATAATTCCTATATTTACCTCTCGGGTATCTCCTAAACAGAGGGATGCACCTTTTGACCAACTGATGCTTTTTATCTGGCTCACCATCAACTACCGGGCCCTTTTTATCATCTGGATTGGATTTAGCCTTTGTTCAATTTGGGAGTACTGTGGTTCTTAACCACTTCAGCATAACTTTTTTTGGGGCTTCAAAGTGTCCCTCATCTCTCTTATTATGAACTTCAGCTATTTCATTATTTGGCTTTTTAAACCTATTATCCTGAGTCTCCTCGCTATTCTGCAAAACAGAAAAAAGAGTTGTACTTTCTGTCAATAGCCAATCCATACTTTTTCTGGGATGGTAATCCCGGGCAAGGATCATTTTTATTTTATTTTGCAAAGCATCATAAAACAGTTGGATGAATTCATGGCTCTCAAAAGTGGAATCTTCCTCAGCCAGGCTATAGGCATTTTTGAGAACTGCCAAAAACTCCCTAGGGCTTTGATTTTGCCAACATTTCAAAATAAACATGGCTCTTCTTGCAGCAGTAGCTGACTGATAGGGACCAAATTCTGTTTTTATTTCTGAAACGACCTCAGACCAGGTATTTTTGCCCAGATCTCTTAGGGAATTAAAGAAAAACCTGTATTTTGACTCAAACACCCATGAAATTAATTTGATTTTCTGCTTGTCATATTTTAAGTTCAGGGTCATCATCGCCTCCTCATCAGCTTCTAAATGATTAATTATAGAAGGCGATCCTTTCATAGTAAACAGACCCACAGTTTCTTTTAAAAATTTGACCACCTTTGTGCTGTCATGTACAGGTTGATGAGCTATCCTTTCATTTTTATGAGAGTGTTTATGAGGTGAGATAGGATTTACTTTAGGATGAGAACATTCCTTACAATTAAATTCTTCTTCCTCTGATAGGACACTCAAATTACTTTCAATATCTGACATCTGTTTTTTTATAGGCCATTTAAAAATATTAGGCTCAACAGACGTTTGGCTAACACTTTCAGTGACATTTTCCCCCTCCCATACAGAAGGTTTAACCTTTACACTGCTGGCATGTTTTTCCTGCAAAGACTTTAGATAGGCTGAACCATCTAACTCCTGTTGAAGTGTTCTATTAGTAAACTGCAACCTTTCACATTCTGTTTCTAGAACACATCTTTCTCTGTTACATTCTAACAATTCATGATATTTTTGATCCAGTTCTCTTTTAAGACAAGCAATCATTTCTTTGTTCTCTTTATTTTTATTAAGATAAGCTGATATTTGAGCTGACAACTGTTACCTTTCACCAACAAACTTTTTAGATTGAATTTCAATCTCACAAACTGTTTGTTGTAACTTATCAACATGATCAGCCTTATATATCATTTCAAGTTTATACAAATCCAATTGTTCTGTTAATGCAACAATTGTATAAAGAAATTCTGGTGATGATTTAAATATCAGTAAATCTTTATCTTTCTTTGTTTTAGCTTCAACAATTTCACAAAGATAAGCAGTAACCCAGGACTCTTCACACCAAATATCATTTACATATCCTGCAATTCTATCTTTCATTTCAGTTACCCAATCATTGAGCTCATCTTTAATAGCCAATCTATCTTTAACATAAGACATAACCTTAAATTTGACCATTTCTCTAGCCCGTTTATTACGCATACCTGGTTGCATATCTGGGTCTGCATCAATTTGACCAAATTCATCAAGAATACATTAGGACTCAGCCATGTTCAATATCGTATCCAACAATAGCAATAATCAATCAATGAAAATGGCAACAAAATATATATTTTGCACAATTGTAACCCTTATTTCACTAGGCACTATCTCGCTGGGGCCTCCAATTATGTCAGAATATTTATACTGCTCTGATAAACCGCGTCT
Organism: Pelophylax lessonae; assembly: GCF_965119305.1. Taxonomy (NCBI): domain Eukaryota; kingdom Metazoa; phylum Chordata; class Amphibia; order Anura; family Ranidae; genus Pelophylax; species Pelophylax lessonae. Next base: position 250,089,708 of record NC_138774.1, read on the forward strand.
ATTTATGCAAATAAGCAAGGATCTGTAAGTAAGGAAATTCTCAACTTTTTTTCATAAATCAATAGAAATTCAAGATCGTTTTAGTGGCACTAACCTGAAGATAAGAGGAATACAATTTTGTGCAAAAATATATATATTTATTAAATAAGATCAGTGCAGAATAATGTCAAAAATATAACTGGTGATAAACACAAAATGTGGAACAAAATTAAATAATATGTATCACACAGGTAATGTGAGAAATGCAATTAAAGGATATTATTACAGAATATAAAAGTAACCAAAACCCATAACTTCTGGAATGTGATTAATAGCTTTCCATGAGCTCTCTAAAGATGGAAACAAAATCTAACAGATTTGACATGTGATTTCTCTCAGCCTACAGATGTTCACAACTCAATGTTTAAAGAATATGCATGGACAAAAATTGTTACACCATGCACCAAGACTTGCTAGAAGTCCAAATCGTTTTTGGTAAAATAAACATCAGTAAAGTTAATCTATTTTTAAGAATACATCATAACTTCCCCATTTACTATAGGCTAAAGCAGCCTAAAATTCCCAAGATAAAAAAATTAGACCAGTCATACTGCAGTTAGAATGATTCAAATCTTGATGCTATAAGGATAATAATGGTTCAGTCAGATGTATATGGCAAATGAATTGCCTGTAGGAAAAATAGAAATGTATACTTTACCAAACAAACTTATTTCTGTTGCCTGGGAGGTCCCGTTTGACTAGCCTCAGCTTCAAATGTTTCCCTTCAGTGTGTCAGAACCTCATCCCACTTCCTTCCAGATCCTTTCAGTTCTCCCCCGTCTCTCATTTACACTACACATTTATCCTATGGGAATGTGGGCGTGGATTTTGTTTTCCATATGAAAATACCTCAAATAGGGGGTCATTCACTAAATGGCTATAACTCTGCCATTTCAATAGGGGGCACTGTTGGCCTGTATAAAAGTTTGGGAGATTGAATTTAATTCAACTATTTTCTCAAGGATAACCTTCTGACCTTAGCCTTGGAAAAATACTTAAATCTTATGGATGTTTACCTCCCATGTCATTTTGTGTCAAGAATAGTGTCTAACTTGTAGAATTTATATTGCCAGTTCAATCAACATTCCTTATGAGTGAAGCAATTGGAATGGAATTAGTAATTAGCTCTTTACACACACGCAAAAAAAAAAAAATGGTATACATATAACCCTTATATATTTAACGTTCACACCTACTATATCAATGATAATACACATATAATTCAATGAATATATCCTGAACCTTGCATCCTGTACAACGCATTCCTGAACCTTGCATCCTGTACAACGCATTCCTGAACCTTGCATTCTGTACGAAATGCACTCCTGAACGTTGCACCCTGTACAACCCATTTCTGAACCTCACACTCTGTATGACATGCACCCCTGAACCTTGCACTATGTATGAAACACACTCATGAATCCTTCCACGCTTAGCATACCGCACTCATGGGCATGGCAAAGGGGGTGGAGTCGAGGTGCAGCCAATGGGGTGGCAAAATGAGGTTTCACCTTAGGTGTCAAAAATCCTTGCATCAACCCTGATCTTAGCATGTCCAGGGGCACCTTCCCTGTAATTGATTCAGACTGCTACATACTCATGCTGCCTATTTGCCTAACTCCCACCCATGTTCCAGAAAGCTCTACTAGTTTCTAGAAGGTGTGAGGAGTCCAAGCAAACTTCAACAGCACCAGAACACATGAGCAGCCTTACTTCATACATCGCAGCATTCTGTTAAGCAGATCTGCTGAAGATAGATTTGCTTCTAACCCCCTCTTAGCCGGAAGAGCAAATGACATCATCTAACTATTTACATCCTGGGACCTAAACTAGGCGGGGGCTACAATAATTTGCCTGTTAGTCCTAGTTTTGTCAGTTACCAGAACTTATTAGCAGGATTCACCTCCCATAGACTTTAATTGGGATTCACTTCTACAGCCGGCCATACATGGATTGAAATTTGGCTGGTTCAGCAGAGACTGGCCAAATTTCGATCCATATATAGGCACGCTTGCTCATACACAAGTTGATCTATCAATCTCCCTATTTACAACTAGCCTGTCTGGTTTTTTCCCCAACGATTAGTGCCGCTGGCTGTACTAATCATTGTGTTCTGCTATACTAATCAGGCTTTCTGCTGGCAGAATACAGCAGCGGTGTGGGAGGAATTCTGCCATCAACAATGTGTTGATGGGGTAATCAAACAAGGATAGAACATTGCAAAATCTATAGCCTGCTTAAGTTTTGTTTCACTCAGATTCAAACAGCATTTGTCAAACATTCAGCAAATCAAACCTGAGCAGATTTACTGCTCCCTGATCTTGAGTTGTCATCCTGTCGCTTGGGCTTTCGATGGAAACTACAAGTAGCTTTTTCTTTACATATGGTCCACTGTTGTGACCGTAAAGAATGCCCTGCATCCACCTCTTTAAGTGCATGCATGAATATAAGCAAAAAGAGTCTGCAGGAGGTCAGTAGCAAGGACACAGCAAAGGATGGAAAAAAATTGAAAATAAGTATGTTATTTAGAGCTGAACTCTGGGATAAGTAAATGTTGTCTAAATACAAGAGGAATATGTATTCCTCCTTGAATCGTGGTGTGCTTAGTGTATTTCTTTCAGATATGTGCAGTAATCCAATGTAAAACATTGCCTCTATTCAGGAGCTTGTAATAAAGACTGGTCACTGCTGCTCTCTATCCTTGTGCCATCTAAGATGTCATGTCAGCAAAGTTAGATGTGCTGTCAACAGGCCCCTAGGTCTTGTCTCCACCTCCTTCTCAAGTTTTCTGCAGGCAGGCATGCTGGGCTCCTCCCACAGCCCTTCTGCTCTCTTCACAAGCAATGCAGAACATAGTGATGATGTTACTGCTATTTTTAAGAGGTAATATCTGGGTTTGCAAATGCATTTGGGCATTTGATGCACACAAACCAATTTACTGTATATTTTTGTCAGTTACTCATTCGGGGCTGCTGACATTACATCTAAGATTGCTAACATCACATCTAAGGGGCATGGTCGGGCAATGGCTCCATAGAGACACACTTCACAGAGCTCTGTGATCCATAGAGGTGCTCCAACCCTGAACAGGCAGTGATTCCCCTTTCTCCTCTATGCCTAGCGGTGCGAGGTCCCAGGGATCTAAGGCAGACAGCAGCAGAGCAGATATTTCGGCATACTTCCTCCGGCGCACCCCCCTATTGCAGACAGCAAAGGACTATTCCAAGATGGTGCCTACCCGCCTGACCGTAGCGGGACACGCTGCAGGCAAGCGGACTGAGAAGAGCAACATCACCCAGATGGAGGTACAGGATGCCAGCACTAAAAGCCTATCCCACCCTACCTCTCCACGAGTATCTCATCCGGGCAGCACAGCGGTGTCCCTGATTCAGTCAGCTCAAGCATGGCGACCCCAGACTCCTGAATGGCAGGAAATTCTATCTACCATACCCACCAAACAGGACTTTACAGAGATGGCGGCATCTATTGTAAGTACTCTTACACAAGAGATTAATTCACTCAAACAACAAATAGATCACACAGAAAACAGAGTGGAAGTGGTAGAATCAGGCCATACCATACTGTCTTCCAGGGTATCTGCACTTGAAACTTCCTATACAACAGTACACAGGCAGTTAATTGTGCTCCAACTGCAACAGGACGATGGAGAAAACCGCAGCAGACGAAACAATATCCGTCTGCGCGGTCTTCTAGAGACGATCCAGGGCCCTGAGTTGAGGACTAAATAACTGCAATATTCAATGAGCTCCTGGAGCGACCCCCTACTGAGTCCATAGAATTAGACCGGGTCCTCAGAGCGTGTGCCCCCCTGAAGTCTGGGCAAAGACCATCCACGAGATGTGCTAGCAAGAGTTCACTTTTTTGCTACCGAGGAAGAGATTATGAGGAAAGCATGGGTAAGGGGTCCACTGGATAATGAGGGGTCCACTGTACGCCTGCTCCCAGACTTATCCCGTCGCACATTAAGGATGAGGGCCCTCCTAAAGCCTCTATTGGAGGTAATACGCTCTGTGGGAGCCACCTACCATTGGGGGCACCCCTTTGACCTGGTTGCCATGAAGGGGGGATCCTCTTATATTTTGCGTTGGCCGGACCAAGTACCGGGACTCTTCACCTTTCTGGACACTCCGCCAATCTTAGTTCCCGATTGGCAAGAAGACCCCCGTAATCAACTTTCTTTAACCCCCTTATCCATCAGACCTCAACGTCTAAGGGAACAACAATATGGAACTGTTACCCCTGGAAACATATGGGAAGAACCCGTGCCTACTGTGTGATGAGACCAACAATTATTGTCACTTTTTGTATAAAATTCTCAGAAGTTTTTGGACATCTTAGCCTATAGGAGCTATGGGAACATGGAATAGAGGAGGGAGGGATTTGTGATAAACTCTAAAGTGGGGAGATGAGATATAGGGGAGAAATAGGACCATAAGTTGATGATATTAGGAGGGATGCAGATAAATTGCTGTAGTTATTAATTTTTTTCTGAATAAGAGTATATTGTCCCTCCATATTATTTTCTTTTCCTCTTATTCTCTATCTCCCTACATGCTTAAATAAGATACAGCGCTGTCACCTGTGGGCCAGGGCTCTATATACTCACATTTTTTTTACCTGTTTTTTTTTCCCTATTTCATTAGGCATATTGTTTGTGCATTTTTTTTCTTTCCTGTTTTCCAATTACACTGTGTGTACCCTGCGGAGCTATTTTGCCTTTTACCTCCCCCACATTAGGGCGCGCTAAATTGCGCAAGGTTAAATATTAACCATTATTTAGAATCATTACTGGCGGATTGATAGGAAAGAGGAAGAATAAAAATATTCCCTTTTCCTTTTTTTTTTTTTTTCTTTTTCCCCTCACCCCCCCCCCCCCCCCCTTTTTCCAGCTGGGACGGGGACACAGAGGTGAGACATGGTGTTTTCAGCAGGTGGGATGTTGCCTAACCTCAAATTGACTACCCTAAATGTACGCGGGCTGTCCACTCCAGAAAAACACTCACGATTATTATCTGATATACGACGCAGCCATACTCATATAGCTTTTTTTCAAGAAACCTATTTTAAGAAAGACTCGATCCCTAGACTGTATAACAGGGATTTTTCTTGGGCGTACCATGCCCCCTCGCCTATCTCAAAAGCTAAAGGTGTGAGCATAGTTATATCCAAGAACATTCCTTGGACATTTATGGCTTCACAGGCAGACCCACAGGGCAGGTACTTGATGGTAAAAGGGATGCTAGGACAAAGGGTAATTACCCTAGTGAATGTATATTTCCCCAACATCAATCAAGTTTCCTTTATGCAGCTTTTAACCCCGACTATAATAGATTTCCGCGAGGGACATCTTGTAGTGGGGGGGGATTTCAATTTTTCACCAGAGCCCCTCATAGACACTTCACAAGGAATATCCCATTCATCTTACTGTCAATTAAATAGATTAAAACGGGAATTATCCCTTCTAGATCTGGTTGATCCGTGGCAAATAATGCACCCTGGGGAGAGGGACTACACATATTATTCAGCCACCCATAACACCTATTCCAGAATAGATCGTTTTATGATTTCCCAGAGCGACCTCCCTCTGATTTCCGCCACCCAAATAGACACATTCTCCTTTTCAGATCATGTACCTGTCCATTTGGTGTTTGAGTGGGACTCTGGACCACCGAGATTATCGACTTGGATACTAAATCCCTTTTACAGATTCCTACAGCCAGGGCTGAAATCGATTCAGCACTGACTGAGTTTTTTGTCAATAACACTGACCTGCTACTATCACCCGCGATAATCTGGGAAGCACACAAATGTGTCACCCGGGGGGTTATAATGAGGATAGGCTCTAGGCATAAACGAGATCGGGAGAAGGTGGTAGCTGCGCTTTTAGCGCGTATTTCAACACTGAGCCTTTCCCATAAACAGTCCCTGGCGAGGGAACACCTACTCCCCCTTATGAAAGTATGGGAAGAGTTAAACAAATTAATTATTCCAGAGAACAGTTCGGAACCTTATGTTGACTAGAAGAAAGTATTATGAGTTTTCAGACAAACCAGGGACAATGTTGGCAAGAGCTTTGCGCGGGCCACAAAAACGCACAGTAATCCCACATATACAAACCACAAATGGGCGTAAAGTTCATTCATCAGCCGAGATCGCAAAGGAATTCAGTGCTTTTTATAAAACTTTATATAAACTGTATCCCCTCGACGTAACTAAAAGTACTCATGAGAAAGTTAGTGAGGCGAAAGCTTACATACGAGCCTCCGGTATGCCCTCTCTGTCATCAGAACAGACGGCAGCCATGGAGGGCAAAATTACAGAGGAAGAACTGACCCTGGCTCCATCTCAATCTAAGCGTCATAAGGCCCCCGGCCCTGATGGCTTTACTCTCCCATATTACCAACAATTTATGCAACATCTGAAGATTCCCTTACTATCATATTACAATACGATCGGGGGAGGAGGCTCTATGCCCGTAGATTTCCTTCGGGCATATATAACTCTCATACATAAGGAGGGAAAGGATCCATCACTATGCGGGAGCTACCACCCTATTTCTCTGCTTAATGCCGACCTTAAGCTTTTTGCCAAGGTTCTGGCAAATCGATTAATATCGTATATCCCACAATTGGTACATTTGGACCAGGTCGGCTTTGTTCCATCTAGGGAGGCGAAAGATAACTCGACCCGAGTGATAGATTTGATACATAGTGCCCGTCCATCGCGACTTCCTATGATGTTACTTTCTACAGATGCTGAAAAGGCCTTTGACAGGGTGGCCTGGGATTTTATCCAGGCCACCCTGTCATATATTGGTCTAGGACCCTGGATGCTGACATGTATTATGGCCTTGTATACATCACCTACAGCAGCAGTACGGGTCAATGGTTGGAGATCAGATTTCTTTGGTATTAACAATGGAACCCGACAAGGTTGCCCTTTATCCCCTCTGATCTTCATCTTAACCCTCGAACCATTCCTTTGCACAATACATAAGGATGTGAACATCACAGGTGTCCAGGTGGCAGACGAGCATCATAAGGTAGCAGCATTTGCCGATGATTTGATCTTTTTTGTAACAAATCTCATTAACTCTTTATCACATATATTGGACGCACTTCTGATATATGGCAAATTATCTTACCACAAAATAAATCTGTCCAAATCTGCTGCCCTGGATGTTTCTGTTCCCCTGGATACCTGGAGATCTATACATGCATCTGTTCCTTTCCATTGGTCTACTAGCTCATTAAAATATCTGGGGGTGCGTATCACGGCTGATCTTGGGAATCTTTACTTAGCAAACTATCTACCTCTTTTGGGGACTCTCCGCTCGAACATCCGAAATTGGCAATCACTTACACTGACCTGGTTTGGCCGGTACAATGCACTCAAAATGAACATACTGCCATGCATACTCTATATTATACAGGCTCTCCGAATATCAGTACCTGGGGTGTTTTTTTCTCAAGTGCGATCGCTGTTTCGATCCTTTGTGTGGGCCACTAAATCTCCTCGGATTGCGATGCAAATTCTCACTCTCCCCAAGGAAAGGGGAGGGATTGGTCTCCCAGATCTTCTTCAATATTATAGGGCCTCCCATCTTATGCAAGTATTGGATTGGCACTGCAATGCCGCTACAAAAAAATGGGTGACCTTGGAGAATAGGATTGCTGGTCGTCCTGTTCCCTTGGCCCCCTGGACACCCCTCCCGGTGAATGATACTCTTCTTTCCCATCCGGCAATTAGGGCCACTTTATGTGAATCCCGTAGGGTACAAAGTCATCCGAAGGTAGCGCCCTCGATATCCCCTATGACAGTGGTCCTCAACCCTGGCCTACAGGGCCCACTAACAGGCCAGGTTTGCAAGATAACTGAAATACATCCTAGGTGATATCATTTGCTGCTCAGTAATTGCAGTACTCTAGTCTGCATCTCCCCAAGGTAATACTTAAAATCTGGCCTGTTAGTGGGCCCTGAGGACCGGAGTTGAGGACCACTGCCCTATGACACCAATCGTGGGTAATCCTGAATTTCTCCCGGGTAGCACGAACGACAGGGTGATTGCGCTGGCCCAGGTGGGGAGGGCGCGTCTTATTGATTTTTAGGTACAGGAAGATCCACCAAACCATTCGGAGATTAAAGCATGGCCAGATCTGAATGTGGATCCTTTAAGCATCCTACAAATTTGACACTTTCTTCTCCACCTACAAAGACAGGGTTACACCCCGCGCCCATTATCCCCGTTTGAGACAGTATGTAAGGGGAGGACATCTATCCCACATGCGTTATCTTATTTTTACGCGAAGCTCAGAGAAACAGCGAAGGAACAACCCCTGTCTTATATACGACAATGGGAATGCGACCTTAATGTTTCCTTCACCCCCTCGCAAATTAAGAAAATTCTATTATCAGTACACAGGTCTTCTTTGGCCAGTAGATACCAAGAGATCAGCTACAAAATCCTCACTCGTTGGTACAGGGTCCCTGCGCTCTTGCATAGAATGAACGGATGACCCCCGACCGATGTTGGAGATGTGGCGCTGAGGGAGGAACGATGATCCACATTTTTTGGACATGTCCTTCTGTGGCGGCCTTTTGGAGGGAGGTCGCTCTGGTGATTAAAGAACTTACCTCGGAAGAGGTGGGTGAGGACCCTGCATTGTGCCTGCTTCACCTTACGAGGGGATCAATTAGGAAATTTAGAAAATCATTGACAGTTCACTTGTTTAATGCAGCGAAAGCTTGCATTCCAGCAATGTGGAGACAGGCATGCCCCCCTTTGCGACAAATGTGGGTCGCAAGAGTAAATGAAATCCACTGTATGGAAATACTAACCGCGGCTTCAAATGATTCTGAGGAGCAGACTCGGACTTGTTGGACACCGTGGTCACAATTCATAAGTACTGATGAATATGTACAGCAGAATGCTTAATTCTAAGGATGCTCTCTCCATGTGTCGGGGGAGCGTGCCTCTGGATGCCCCTTGCTCAGCCGCAATTGAGGGGGGCTCCCTTCCCCCTCTCTTCTTTTTTTTTTCCCCTTCCTCTTATCTTTTTGTTTTTTCTTCTTCTTTTTTATCAAATCTGCTAGTGGAGACCCCTAGTGGGAGACAAATGTGATACATACATATAGGTAGAAGGATGATATATAAAATCTGGCACTTTCTAATTTTTTTCTATTTATTCGGAACACAGTATTTGTCCTGTCAACATCTCTTTTTTTTTGTTTTAGATGCCCTTTAAAAGAGCAGGAAATCGTCCCCCCTTTTTTTTTTTTTCCTTTTCACATGTTATGGACTTAAAATAAATTTTTTAATGATACCACATTATATAAATCACTTATGATACATATTGTTAAAAGTATTCATACTTTATATCAATTTCGTAAATGTTCATGGGGGGATTTTTCCCTCCTCCTCCCTCTCCTTCCTCTTTTTTTTTTTTTCTTCTTTTTTTTCTTCTTTTTCTTCTTCCTTCACTTTTTTCCTTGATACACTAATAGAGTGTTAATATATTTTTGTGTACAACTAGCCACGTTTTTTTTTTTTCCTCGAGTTTGTGTGTTCACTTCACAATGATTGTTTTTTCTTTTTTTGTATTTGAATCTCACGATTTGTATTTGATAAAGAGTTACCGGTAATAATTTCCCCCCCTTTTTTTTTCTTTCTTTATTCCCTTCATCTTCTGTTTTATATAAATGCATATATTATATTAAATGAGGAATTTTCCTGCCTTAAAGGACACCTGAAAGATGACATGTATTGTATCTTAAGAAATCAATAAAAATATTTTAAATTAAAAAAAACATCACATCTAAGATGGCGATGCCCATCAACAGTCTTAGGTCTTTTGGCGGTCTAGACAAGACTGGTAAAAACAATATATGCACATATTATGTTTATTATGTTTATTAAAATAGCTAAAATAAACACCGGGTGGCTAAATTACAACGTATAAATGCATATAAAAACAAAAGAAAAGGCCTTCAAAAAAAATACAAGGCTGAGGGGTCATTGGCAGCATTCCAACATTACAAAGAATGCAATAAGAAATGTAAGAGTGCAATCAGGGCTGCTAAGATGGAACACGAAAGGCATATAGCGGAAGAGAGTAAAAAAAAAAACTCAAGAAATTCTTTAAGTATATAAATAGTAAGAAAGTGAGGCCGGAACATATTGGCCCCATAAAAGATGATGAAGGGAACTTGGCTATAAAGGACAGAGAGAACGCAAAGGTTCTAAATAAATTCTTCTCATTCTTCACAAAAGAATTGGGGGAATAGAGTAACCTAGACTTTAATGTTAATAACACGTCACAGGAAGCACTCTCATGGTTAACAGAAGACAGAATTAGAAATAGATTTGAAAAAATTAACATAAATAAGTCCCCGAGACCAGATGGCTTACACCAGAGGGTCCTTAAGGAACTCAACCAGGTGATAGCCAGACCATTGTTCCTAATTTTTATGGACAGTCTACTGACAGGAATGGTACCAGCTGATTGGAGAAAAGCCAACATGGCACCAATATTTAAAAAAGGGCCGAGATATATCCCTGGGAACTTTAGGCAGGTTAGCCTAACACAAATAGTCTGCAAGTTATTGATAAGGGACTATATACAAGATATTAGTAATAAAAACAGTATCATTAGTAGTAATCAGCATGGATTCATGAAAAATCATTCTTGCCAGACCAATCTATTAACCTTCTATGAAGAAGTGAGCTACCATCTAGATAAAGGAAGGCATGTGGTGTGTTTGGATTTTGCACAGGTATTTTATACAGTTCCCCGCAAACGTTTACTTTACAAACTAATGTATGTAGGTATGGACCATAGGGTGAGTACCTGGATTGAAAACTATCTCCAGGGGTGAGTTCAAAGGGTGGTGATAAATGGGGAGTACTCGGAATGGTCTGGTGTGGAAAGTGGGGTCCCCCAAGGATCTGTCCTGGGACAAATCCTGTTTCATTTATTCATAAACAATCTAGATGATGGGATAACCAGCTCAATCTCAGTATTTGTGGATGATACAAAGTTAGGCAGGGCAATAACTTCTGCTCAGGATTTAGAAACTTTACAAGAAGACCCAACCAAAATAATGGGTAGGGCAACTACATGGCAAATGGGTGCCAAAAACACAAGCGCAAGTTACTCACTAGGGGGTGAACCTCTGGGGGAATCAAAGATTGAAAAGGACCTGAGAGTCCTAGTAGATGACAAGCTCAGCAATGGCTTGCAAATGCAAGCTGCTGCAAGCAAAGCCAACAGAATACTGGCATGTATTAAAAAGGGGATTTGACCGTGGCTAACACCTACTCTCTACCTCCTACCCACCTTTTCTACTACAGGCAATGCCTAAGCTTTATTAACACATACTGCAGGGCCCACTCAAATCGGTTTGGCTCATCCATGCTAGACACTTTCCTTACTGACAACCTAAACACTATCTCCAACATCTACAAGCCACTCATCTTGAAACTGACGCCCCCCCCCCTTATCTAAATCCTCGGCCTTGAACTGGGGGAAGGACTTTCCCACCTCAAACCTCTTGGACAAACTTCAGACGGGCTACAACTCAACCCTGCGCTTGACCCCCAATGAATCCTGGAGAGAGACACAACTACGTATTCTACACCGAGCCTACTTGCCTTTCTCTATAGACGCTCATAACCCTCAATCAGCGAACTGTCCATACTGCATGAAACCGCACCCATCCTTGGCTCACCGTTTCTGGCAATGCAAATTTATCTCTGCCTTCTGGGACCAGGTCATCTCTTTTATCTTTGGGATCACATTGGTTCACCTTCCTAAGGACCCTTTTTTACTAATTTTTGGCCATTGGGATCCCCAACTCCATATCAGATCCCCGGACACAACAACCCTACATAAGGAGTGGATCTTGCTCTGTCTCCTAACGGCAAGAAAATGCATACTCAATAACTAGACTTACCCCATGCAACCCAAGACTCTACACATCAAACAGACATTCCTACTACTTTTATATAATGAAAAGCTCAACGTGGATGACACAAATGTGAACTCCCTTAAACACTTTATGGAAAGATGGAATGCTTTTATTCACTCCTCGCTTTCTCCGAAGGAACAACTTGATCTCTATAATCACCCGACTTATCACGAAGGATTCCTACAAAAATCTCTGACGGAGGACCTACCTCCACCTTGAATTATCTAGGACTACTTGAAACATCCAGCTATTCCAGGTTCATAGGTTCATCACTATGGTTCATACTATTGTCTCAGGTGCTAATATCTTCAGGCGGATCATTCCTTGATCATTCTTTGTTTTGCTTAACTCCCAATGCCTATTTCCCCACCCCATACTTCCTCTGTCCACTCACTCATATCCCATATCACCTCTTCTTTTCTCTTCCATGTCTCCTTGTTTATGACCATTGTTTTAGGCATCTTGGTTATCTCCCTGGCCTGGTATCACACCCTGTCGACCCTCCCCTCATTGTTATCGATGGGCTTGATACTCTGCCTTGCTACAAATTACATTTGATGTTATTTGTTATTTTGTTCATATTTCTCTGTTAAACCACAAATGTTTTGACAGTTGTTGAAACCAATTAATTTATTTAAAAAAAAAAAAAAGGGGGGGGGATTCACTCCAGAGACAAAACGATAATTCTCCCACTCTACAAGACTTTGGTCGGGCCACATCTTGAGTTTGCCATCCAGTTCTGGGCACCGGTCCTCAGGAAGGATGTGCTGGAACTGGATAGAGTCCAGAGAAGGGCAACAAAGCTAATAAAGGGACTGGCGGACTTCAGCTGAGGAAACACTAGAGAGAAGACACTTGAGAGGGGATATGATATCAATGTACAAATACCATACTGGCGACCCTAGCATAGGGAACAAACTTTTCAGTATGAGGGATATTAAAAAGAAACACGGCCATTCACTAAAATTAGAAGAGAAGCAGTTTAATCTTAAACAGCGTAAAGGGTTCTTTTCTGTTAGAGCAGTAAGGATGTGGAATTCTATTCCACAAGCAGTGGTATCAGCAGGGAGTGTCGATAGTTTTAAAAAACTATTAGATGGGCACCTTAATGACCACAACATACAGGGGTATACGATGTACTATTGACACATACACACACACATCATAGGTTGAACTGGATGAACTGGTGTCTTTTTTCAACCCGCTAACTATAAAACTATGTTAAGGGAAGATTTTTGTTGACATAAATAGTCTGGCCTTTTTGAAGGTTTTACTCTTAAGGCCCCTTTCACATTAGCGGACTCTCCAGTCTCCTCTATGGAGCTGTGGGTGTTAACAGGCATGTGTGTGTCGACACCCACCGACATTCAATTTAAACCTAGTATAAGTGGAGCGTACATGGACCAGCCATCCACCTGCTCAGTGGGGATCAGTGGACAGATTCCCCGCTGAGCAAGAGCACTCCAATGGAGCCCACCCTGTGTGTAAGGGGCCTAAATGGAGAATGTATTTACTATAATTTTTGCATTAATCTATGTTCTTCTTTGTGCAGGTATTTTATTGAAGACTATATTCTCAGCATAGCGAATGTGCAGGAAGGTGACCAGGCAAATTATATGTGTGTTGTTCATAGTGAACTGGATTCAGTGAGCAGATCTGCTCGTTTAATCATGCTCGGTTAGTATACAGAGACTGTTTAACCTTAGATTTAAAATTCTTATGACTGTGAAGTTTGCATTTATCTCTGTCTGGTTTTGAGATTGAAATAAAGCAGAAAGAGAATACAAGGTTTAACAATAGCAATGAATACTGTATACCTGTGAACCAGCGGTCAAGCTGCTTCTGTGGGTTCTGAGATGTTGGTAGGGAATAAGCACAAGAGATGGTATACAAAATAAGCAAAATAGCTCAAATTCAAACTGGATAATACTCTACACTATTACAGATATGCAGCTTTGTAGAGTACAATGGGAAGCTATATGTAAACAGCAAGTGACTGATTTTGTCAAGTGTTTATACATCCTATAACAATTATAATGGGGGATTGAAAAATGAGCATACATTCAGATGACAAACCAAAAAAATATGCAAAGAAACAAACCATGCACAGTGCTGTACTAGCATTGTTGCATAAACACTGCATTGCTCATGCTCCAACTGGACTATCAATGACAGATCACTTTAAATATACAGTATAAGCATATGATAAAATCATGCAGACAATTAAATAATTAAAAAAATAATATAACCTAATGGTAAAAATCATTAGGTAATGAATACTGAATTTTAGCAGCATCAAAGCTCAGTGAGTGCACAGAATGTTTTCAAAGCTTCATAAGTAATTAGCGGATTATGCATCAGAGTTCCAAGTCTCTTTATTAAGTATTTTTTATGTACTTAGCATAATTGAATGCATTTTCTGGTCTTTTTACAATATACAGTATGTATAACTAAACTAATAATATGCCTTTATTTTGTGTTTGTATGTTTTTTGGATATGTATGTTTCATAGAGTATGGATATTTAGGTGTAAGGTTATGATCTCACCAACTGCCCCCTTAATTCTTTGGTGCCTTGCCTGTTCATCCAGGCATTGAGTTATCAATGGTACTCAGTAAATATTCATTATACTGTGATCTCCTAAGAGCTTTTACCTTTCGTCATAAATTGTGTTAACTGTATTGCTAATATTTTAATGTAATGCTTTTAGACTTACCAGAGCCTCCTTACAACTTGGAACTCTCCACATTTAAAGATAAAAGTGTGACTTTGAGCTGGACCCCAGGAAAAGATAACAATAGCCCCATTGACGGTAAGGTTTTTACGTCTTGTAACCTTAATTTAATGTGATTTTGAAATCTGCTCTAACAATGAAAAAAATACAAGCAAATGAAAAATGAATAATGAATGGACCATTCATCTCCCTGTTCCTTTCATAGATTTAATTTTATTCATAGAAGCTATACAACAGCTTGATTGAAGGAGGGGGCAGAAAGCTGTGTTGCCAACCTCCTAAAGTGAAATTCACTGACAGGATGCCAAAAATGTACTGACCGCACCAATTTTTTGCTGATACAACATATGAAATTTACGAACAGAGCCAAATTTTTTTACTGGTACTTCAAAAAGGTACAGAAAATTACTGTTTTCAGTGCAAAACAGTTCAAATATGAATATTTAAGCTACAAAACGTGTTTAAGGTGTAACAAAAGCCAAAAAACATATTTCTCCATTTAAATGGTCAGGTTAACCACTTGCCGACCACAATATGCATTTGTATGTTGTGATTTGCAAGTGGTTAACCAGGATTATGTCTGAGAGTTAAACGTCTCACGGGGAAACATATGACTAGGAGCCGATAGACCACGTCGCAGTTTTGCCCTGACCGACAGCCCCCCCCCCCCCACTTCGGTGGCAAGGAGGATCTGCCTTCGGAATGTTGCCCGCACGAGTCGCTGGATCGATAAGTGCATGCCCCCTCCTCTCCTTTTCTGGTCTTAATGTGGGGCGTGGGTATTCCCTGGGGTGGTCAGTCCCTTTTGGAGTTCTCCTCTTTCCTCCAGGCCTACAGGTTTGCTCCCCTTTCTATGCCCTGCCCCAGGGTGTTTGGGGCAGTTTGGTGTGATCCTTGCATCTTGGGGGGGATAGCTGTGAGTAGCTGGGCTGTGTGGACAGTCTGCCTGTGTCCCTGGGCTGTGGGAGTTTTTTTGGTCTCACCGAGGGTTCGGGAGTCACCTGAGCTATACCGCTTCTTCCCCCTGGATGCCTGGAGTGTATGGGGCCTGGGGAGCATGTTGCCTGGCCTTCCGCAGATCCACATTCCATGCATTAGGCCTACTGGCCGTCTGCTGGGCCAGGCCCCTCCTGCTTGTTTGTCTGCACTGTGCGACTGAAGCTGCTATTTTTCTTTAGGGCACCTGCCCTCACCTTTGTTTCCTCTGTCGGGTTTGGACCCCCGTGGACCCGCGCACCATGCAGCCACGGGAATCCACAAATTTAGGCTGTGGCTTTGCAGCCTACTTCCAATGCTTGCTGAGCCGGGTAACTCATAGTTACATAGTTAGTGAGGTTGAAAAAAGACACCAATCCATCCAGTTCAACCTATGATGTGTGTGTTGGTAATTGGGTTTTTCCTAGATGACCAGTAGAGGGCCTCAGTCAGCGCTGGGAACATGGTGTGACAAGGAACGAAGCATACACAGCAAACTGTCACAAACATGTCCGATTTTATTCTGCGTCATATTCTCTTTTATAGAGGCAATGACGTAGTGGGATAAAAGCTTTCAGCAAATCACAGTAATCAAAAGACATCAGTAGAATAATTTTAACCAATAATCTCATTACAACTAAAAAGTTGGCTATAAAATGTATTTCCAAATATCGCATGATACAGAATATTAATGATTAACATGTTTGAGCCAAAACTCAGCATTCTGAGGTGAGCGTGACCCTTAAAGTCAACATTGGCATATTGACTTAAGCCTTGCAAAAGTATCATTACCTTTAGAAATGTACTTTTCTTACAGAGTGAATTTAGACTATTTTATGAGGATAATAAGTTTGTGATTAACCCCTTCCCTTCCTCACAATCCCCTCTTTCAAATAAAATTACAAAGTAATTTTCTTTTGAGACCCAGGGCGGTGTCTCCTGCTAATTAGAAAAGCAACAAATCTCCATACTAGATAGAGAAAAAGAAGGAAGAATAAACACATTAATATTAGTGCACCAGCCTTTTTAAACCATAGAAAAATTCCTCCAAAAAAGTCTCCAATACCAGCTAATCCTTTAAAGGGGTTCCAACCTTCCTCAGCTATTTTCCTGGCCTTCTCTTGGAGGCTGGTGACCTCCTTCCTATGCTTACTAATTATGTCATAATAATCTGGAATTTCAAAACTTGTATTATATATCCATGTACAACATTCATAGTTGTAACAGATCCCCAATACTTGGACCAAGTATTTCTGTCTTAGGTCCCCAGAATCTCCAGTGATGCAGTCCTGGTCCCTCAATTCCCCCCCAAACATCAGCCTCCAGCTTGATGAAGGTTAAAACAAAATTACACTTTATTTACCAACTCACTTGCAATATATATCCAGTAATTAACATACCTGGCCATCTGGACAGACACAGGTGAATGAGACTGCAACATTACCATAATTAATTCAACAAACCACAAACCCAAAACATAGCCGAATACACATTCCTAGAAGTGTAAACACACTTAACCTCTAAACAGATAAAAGCAGGAGACATGGGCTCTCAGACAGCCCGTCTCCAATTTCAACACACCTTAGTAGAACTGTCAATACACATCCCCCCAGTATACCAAAGCTGAGTCTTATGTCATTAGCATCTGTTTAGTCTCTCATGGTGTGAAGTCCTTTGCAGCTTAGGCCAAAAGTCTGTGTCGCTTGGGGTGACAGGGACTTGAATTCAAAGTAACAGTACTCCAAGGGTCCCCCCGCATACACCCCCAACCAGAGCCACGCTCCCCTACAAGCAAGGGCCATAGTCCGTGGGCAGGAGGCGGGCCTCCACACTCCTCCAGTAGCCCGTGGCGAACGTTCCAGCAAATGGGCGTTCGTCACAATAGTTTTCTGTCATTTCACCCAGTCCTGTCAATGCTGCACTCATAGATTCAATGGCTAGATTCTGGACTTCTAGCTGTTTCCTAATTGCTCTCTGTTCCACACTTAAAAGTTCAATGTCTTCTGCGTTCCTCTCAATCATCTCATCTAATATACTTGAGTAATTATTCAACCTAGTCATTACTTCCATTCCCCAACCTGTCCAGGAGGGAAACCAGGCCCAAACTTTGTCAGCCTGTGTAAACAGTTCACGCTTCTCTTTATGTCTAAGTGGATATTTGGGATGAGGGCCTGCTTCTAGGTGATGCTGCTTTTTTCTTTCTTCTCCTCCCAACACTCCCAGTACAGGTATCACATGGGCCAAATAACACCACCCTTTTGCTCTTATTGGGATCCAAGGATAACAAACCTTCCCACAGCAAATAAATGTGCTATTCCCAAGTGAATGAGAGCGTCCACCCAGGACCCTTTGTGTATAAGTGGAATATCCTGCTAGAGCTAGGAGAGCAATAACCTTCTTCAGAGTAGGGTTATTATCCTCAATCACAAGCCTATACATGGTTCTATTTAGTTCTGCATCCTGAGTGGTGAATACTGATGTCATGTTTATATCTAGGGAGAAATTTAACTTGGATTCACTACATACTCCTCTTCCCTCATTGGGTACATTTCCTAATCTAAAACACCAGTCTGGAGAGTGAGTTTTACTGACTATGTGAAAAGAGACAGTATCATTATCATAGATTGCAGAGATATTAGTCAAAACCATGGGGGGGGGGGGGGGGGGGTACCATTAAGGAAAGGGGCTGCTCATAAAGGGGAAGCTATTAAAGGAATTCTAGCAGAACCGGGGTGTAACTTACTACAGATCCAAGACTTATCATATCCTGATTTTTGTGCGTAAATATACTTAAGCTTAAGCAATACCATTCTCTCATTAAATATTTCTACATCATTATAAGCAGTTTCTCTTCTATTCCTGGTGTTGATGCTGGATGTCCCACAAATGAGGCGGAACACATCCAAGTCCTCTGGATGGTATATACAGTTAGTAATGATCCATATGGGCAAAAACACTGTCAGCACTAGAAGAAACAGTCCGCAAGTTGCCTTCCCAGAATTCTGGGGTAAGAGAATTGAGGACATCTTCTTCAGAGACTTTACCACCTACTTCACTCGCTCTTCGAGGTTTTACAACACCTGCTTCACCTCCTTTACCTGTGTCTTGCTTCTCAGGCCTGGGGGGGGATCTTCTTCACTCTACTTGCGTGGATCCAGGTGTTAGCTTGTTCCGTCAACACAGCGGTCCGGGTCACGGCAATCACGGTGGTTGGCGGTCCAAAGGGGTACTCTTGCTTCTTGTTCTGATTCAGCTGCTTAACGACCGCTGCATCACCCGGTACCAAGGAATGGGTCGGCTCCTGTTGAGGCAAAGGGAGAGTGCGAGCCACATTGCCATGGATACTGTTTAATTTCTCAATCAGATTTTTACAATACTCCTCCTGTATTTGCTCCAGGTCCCCTCTTTCTATCACTAGGGGCCTCTTAGTCCAGGGAGTGGGAAATGGTCTACCCATTAAAATCTCAAATGGGGAAAGACCAGTGCTTTTTGAGGGGGTCATTCTGATCTCAGCCAGAACAGCGGGCAGTGAATTCTTCCACTTGTGGTAAGTACCTCCTGTGGCCTTCCTCAGTTTGTCCTTTATCATTCTATTCATCCTTTCCACTATCCCTGAGCTCTGTGGATGGTAGGGGATGTCAAACTTCCAGTCAATCTGGAGTAGCTTCACAAGCTCCTGACACACCTTAGATGTGAATGCAGGTCCATTATCAGAGTTTATCTGGACCGGGCATCCCCATCTCGGGATCACTTCCTGAGTTAAAATGTTAACTACAGTTCTTGCATCTTCTCTTGTGGTCACAAAGAATTCCAACCAGCGTGAAAACATATCTATAATGAACAATAAATATTCCTGTCTTTTCCCTACCTTGGGCATGTGGGTGAAATCAATCTGCAAATGTGTGAAAGGTGAGGTAGGATATTGTAAATGTTCATGTGAGGGTTTATTGGGAATGTTAGGATTGTTCCTAATGCATTCAATACATCGGGCCACAAATGTCTTGCTGAGTGAGGGAAGGTGCAAAATGTAGAAGTCTTTGGCTATCAGTTCTGCTGTAACTTTCCATCCCCTGTGTCCTTCACCATGATACTGTGAAATGAACAAAGCTGCACTACCCTGTGGGATACCAGGTCTCCCCTCTTTAGAGATGAGCCCTGTATTAGGGTCCAGCTCAAAACCTTGTGAAACCCAAAAGTCCATGTCCTCTTTGGTTGCAAAAGTCTGCAGATCCTGAAGTATCTGGTCCCATGGCAGGGACGGGGGTACCAAAGGAGGGAGCTGTACAAAAGCCTGACCAGCACTAGCAGCTGCTTTTGCAGTAGCATCTGCTAAAGCATTCCCTCTCGGGAGCTGTATAGATGACAGCAAGTCATCCACCAAGGATGAGTGTGATATGGCCTTCCCATCTGCTGCTATAAAGCCTCTTCTCTTCCAGATTAGGCCATGATCATGCGTTATTCCGTGTGCATACTTTGAGTCAGTGTAAATGTTCACTTCCTGTCCCTCAAAAATTTGGCATGCCCATGTTAATGCAATCAGCTCTGCTGCTTGTGCAGACTGATAAGGAATTGGTTTAGCTTACAGAACTATATCAGGTAGCTGTACAACAGCATACCCTGCATGATAAGTATTATCATTCGGGCGAGAACAGGAGCCATCCACAAAGACAGTCTGCACCCCCTCCATAGGGGAAGAAAGCATGTCTGCCCTAGGGGAGGTATCCTGATGAATGACTTCAATACAATCATGCAGGGGAGGCAACTCATCACCTTCCTGTTGCAAACTCAGCATGGCATTCAGTATGGGGGCAGGACCTGAGGTGGGAGGGCTGTATGTAATTGTCAGGGAAGGGTTACCCAGGAGGATAACTTCATATCCACTGAGCCGCTGAGCAGACATGTGCTGTGTGTGCAAATTTGTAAGATTCTGGTACCTTCGGTACCCTTCCAGCCCAATTCTTCCGCATATAGCTACCTGTCCCTTTAAATCTCGTGACGTCATCACTAGGCGCCGCTCTGTGCGGCTATTTCAATCGCCGGTTTTCACTCACAAGGTGTTCGTACAAACCGCTTGTTACACAGCCTTGTCTGACGCTGCCGAAGCCTCCAGCTATTTCCTGTATCTCGCTACGGATCCTGTATCTCGCTACCGATCCTTCTCCTCATTACCGGACCCCTCATCTTTCTAAAACCAACTAGTGAGAAGTACCCCGCAGGGGATTCCTTCCTATCAACTTGCACTATCTACTCTTGTATACTAAAGACTGTTGCTATCTATGCATTACTATTTCTATCATCTGCACTGTTACATAGATTGCTAGCTCTTGAGTCTACTTCCATCTATATCCTTGCACTGAGTTAGCAATTCCTGTACACTTCATCTGCTGTCCCCTACCACCTGTTAATTGTACATGATTGCTAACCTATCTGCATACTATCTATCACCATCTGCTAACACTCCTGAACATTACTATTGAGTGCCTATCATTGCTATCACTACTCACGCCTGTCCTTTCAGCACATCACCTCTATACTATCGTATACAACCTATCACTCCAGGAACATCTTAACTGAGTGCCTGTATATTTGCATGCTGAGGCAGGCTGGGCCACAATGATGAGTCTGGAGAGTTGGATATGGTGATTCAACACATCTCTGCACGACTACTGAGTGGAAATTCTGCAGCTGCATATCCATTTCACTAAACAAACGCCGGAGCGTTACAGATTGTACGAACACGAAAAAAAAAATGGATTCAGCAGAATTAGCCGCTCATGTGTTACAACTAACACAAAAGGTAGATGCACTAATCCTTTCCCTTACCGAAGTGAAAAATGAAAATCAGACTTTGAGACAGCAGGTAGCTCGTATTTTACAGCTTACTACTGCTCAACCTCGTAGCCTCTCACTACTGCGAGACCACGTGTAACCTTCAATCATATAAAAAAATCCTGTCCATGGTGTCAGATGAAATTTCACCACCACCATGTTATCAGGATCTATCAGAAGTCTTCCTTGAGAAAAATGCTCATGTATTGCCTCCCCATAGGGACTACGATTGTTCTATTGATCTACTCCCTAATAGTAAACTACCTTTCGGTCATGTTTATCCTCTTTCTCAGGATGAACTTTCTCATCTCAAGGAATACTTGGATGAGAATTTAGCGAAAGGGTTTATTAGACCCTCTACTTCTTCCACAGCTGCAGGACTTTTCTTTGTCCGCAATAAGGATTTAAGTCTCAGGCCTATTATTGACTATAGGCAATTAAATACCATTACGATAAAGGATCGCTATCCTTTACCTCTCATTCCCAAACTTATTGAACAAGTGCGTGGAGCTACCTACTTTTCAAAATTGGACCTAAAAGGGGCATACAACCTTATCCGAATCCGTAATGGGGATGAGTGGAAGACGGCATTCAGAACCAGATACGGATTATTCGAATATCTAGTGATGCCTTTTGGGTTGTGTAATGCTCCCGCAGCATTTCAACGATTCATAAATGACATCTTCAGAGACTTACTTGATGTTTGTGTTGTGGTATATCTGGATGATATACTCATTTATTCTCAGTCCTTGTCCGAACATGTAAGACTTGTGCTATCCAGATTACTCGCACACAACTTATACGTAAAATTAAAAAAATGCCTATTTCACAAGGAAGAAGTACTATTACTAGGATACATCATATCTAAGAACGGTATCAAGATGGATATGAGCAAGATATCATGTATACTGGATTGGCCTGTTCCAACAACTCGTAAGGCATTACAACGATTCCTTGGATTTTCAAACTTCTATAGGAAGTTCATCAAGAACTTCTCTTCTATTGTGAGACCACTCACACAACTTACAAGTGTAAAGAAACCATTCAAATGGTCTGAAGAAGCAAATAAAGCTTTCCGCTTATTAAAATCAAGCTTCACTTCTGCTCCCATACCACGCCATCCAGACCCATCCCTTCAATACATCCTGGAGGTAGATGCGTCAAATATGGCTGTAGGAGCAGTTCTTTCCCAACGACCAACGAATACTTCACCACTCCACCCAGTTGCTTTTTTCTCTAAATCACTAAGTAGCCCAGAGGTGAATTACCCAGTGGGTGAAAAAGAGTTGCTTGCCATAAAATTGGCACTAGAAAATTGGCGACATTTACTTGAAGGTACTCGATTGCCAATACTCATATATACAGATCATAAGAATCTCCAATACCTTCAGACCAACAAGACTCTTTCCCACCGGCAGGTACGTTGGTCATTATTCTTCCTAAGATTCAACTTCCTAGTGACCTACACGCCTGCAGACAAAAACAAAAAAGCGGATGCGCTATCACGGCTAACCGAAGATAACTGCGCCGAAATCCCTTCACTTCCTATAATACCCCATGACCGTATTATTGGTGTTGTTCGTTCCTTGAAGGAAGAGATTCTGCACAGTATAGGACTGGATTCACCACCACCACAACTAAGTGCTTATGCAGAAGGCTTCCTCTACTTTAACGACAAACTCTACATACCTCCTGGTATGCGTACCAAGATCTTGGAATTATCACATGACGTACCTATGGCAGGACATATGGGTATGACTAAGACATTCAATTTGCTCACCAGGCAATTTTGGTGGACTGATATGAAGACGTCTGTACAAAAATTTGTTTCCTCATGTGACATCTGTGCAAGGTCCAAAATTGACACTACAAAACCATCTGGTCTACTTTGCAGTCTACCAATACCCAAAGTTCCATGGGAAGTTGTGTCCTTAGACTTTATAGTAGAATTACCACCTTCCAAAGGATTTACTACCATTCTAGTGTCAGTGGACCATCTGACAAAGATGGCACATTTCATTTCTATTCGCAGACTACCTTCATCTAAGGAAACAGCGGAATTACTAGTGAAACATGTGTTCAAGCTACATGGAATTCCAAAGACTCTTTTATCTGACCGAGGTTCAGAGTTCATCTCCAAGTTTTGGCAAGCTCTATGTCATATACTACGAATTGAGCGAAAACTTACTTCTCCCTACCACCCTCAGACCAATGGACAAACTGAAAGAGTCAACCAGTGCATTGAACAATATTTGCGTTGCTACACCTCATACCTACAGGATGATTGGGTGGACCTCCTCCCTCTGGCAGAATTTGCTTACAATAACGCAACCCACAGTACTACTAAGCAAAGTCCATTCTACCTAAACTATGGGTTTCATCCCACACTTCTTCCACCACGCATCCTGCCATCAAGTAACCCAGTAGCCTCTGACTATCTTACCCAAATAAAAGACTCTCTGGGTTTACTTAACACCACCATCTCACATGCCCATAGCCAACAAAAAAGGTACTACGACCTCCGTAGAAGACCTTCTCCTCAATATGCTATTGGGGATCTCGTTTGGCTATCTACGAAAAACTTAAGGTTAAAGATCCCCAGTAAAAAGCTTGGGCCTTTGTTTCTAGGACCTTTCCCAATTGAGAAGCTCATTGGGAGAGCTGCAGTTCAACTCACCTTACCGGCAGATCTTAAAATACACCCCATCTTTCACGTGTCGCTACTGAAACCACATGTTCCCAACCAAGGAATAAGACCTACCATCTTGCCTCCACCTCCAGTACAAGTTGAAGGCGGAGAAGAATTTGAGATTAAGGAGATTTTGGATTCTCGTATCCACAGAGGGAAACTCCAATATCTCATAAGATGGAAAAACTATGGACCCCAAGACGACACCTGGTTGGATACTTCTGACGTTCACGCTCCCAGGCTTATACGAAGGTTCCACTCCAAATACCCGGAGAGACCAGTGCTATAGGCCTTCCGGAGCCGGCCTTAAGGGGGGGGTACTGTAAGATTCTGGTACCTTCGGTACCCTTCCAGCCCAATTCTTCCGCATATAGCTACCTGTCCCTTTAAATCTTGTGACGTCATCACTAGGCGCCGCTCTGTGCGGCTATTAGGCATGCCAATATCTTCTATGCAGGATGTGGAAATCTTGCAAGCAGACCTGAACAAAATAACGGGGTGGGCAACTACATGGCAGATGAGATTTAATGTAGAAAAATGTAATGTAATGCACTTGGGGGCCAGAAACCAGAAAACAAGCTACTCACTAGGGGGGGAACCTCTGGGTGAGTCTAGGATGGAAAGGGACCTGGGGGTACTGGTAGACAACAGGCTTGGCAGTGGCATGCAATGCCAAGCCGCCGCAAGCAAAGCCAGCAGAATACTGGGTTGTATAAAAAAGGGGATTCACTCCAGAAATAAAGAGATTATTCTTCCACTCTACAAGACTCTGGTCCGGCCACATCTGGAGTATGCTGTCCAGTTCTGGGCACCGGTCCTCAGGAAGGATGTGCTGGAACTGGAGAAAGTCCAGAGAAGGGCAACAAAAATAATTAGGGGAATGGAGGACATCAGCTATGAGGAAAGACTACAAGCACTGAACCTATTCTCTCTGGAGAAGGGACGATTGAGGGGGGATATGATATCAATGTACAAATACTGTACTGGCGACCCTAGCATAAGGAACAAACTATTCAGAGAAAGGAGATACAATAAGACACGTGGCCACTCACTAAAACTTGAGGAAAGGCGGTTTAACCTTAAAGTGCGTAAGGGGTTCTTCACTGTAAGAGCGGTAAGGATGTGGAATTCTCTTCCACAAGCAGTTGTATCAGCGGGGAGCATTGATAGTTTCAAAAAACTATTGGATGGACACCTTAAAGACCACAACATACAGGGGTATACAATGTACGGTTAAAAGCAAATACACACACACTTAATAGGTTGAACTGGATGGACTTATGTCTTTTTTCAACCTCACTAACTATGTAACTATGTAACTATATTTCAATCGCCGGTTTTCACTCACAAGGTGTTCGTACAAACCGCTTGTTACACAGCCTTGTCTGACGCTGCCGAAGCCTCCAGCTATTTCCTGTATCTCACTACGGATCCTGTATCTCGCTACCAATCCTTCTCCTCATTACCGGACCCCTCATCTTTCTAAAACCAACTAGTGAGAAGTACCCCGCAGGGGATTTCTTCCTATCAACTTGCTCTATCTACTCTTGTATACTAAAGACTGTTGCTATCTATGCATTACTATTTCTATCATCTGCACTGTTACATAGATTGCTAGCTCTTGAGTCTACTACCATCTATATCCTTGCACTGAGTTAGCAATTCCTGTACACTTCATCTGCTGTCCCCTACCACCTGTTAATTGTACATGATTGCTAACCTATCTGCATACTATCTATCACCATCTGCTAACACTCCTGAACATTACTATTGAGTGCCTATCATTGCTATCACTACTCACGCCTGTCCTTTCAGCACATCACCTCTATACTATCGTATACAACCTATCACTCCAGGAACATCTTAACTGAGTGCCTGTATATTTGCATGCTGAGGCAGGCTGGGCCACAATGATGAGTCTGGAGAGTTGCATATGGTGATTCAACACATCTCTGCACGACTACTGAGTGGAAATTCTGCAGCTGCATATCCATTTCACTAAACAAACGCCGGAGCGTTACAAAATTCTTCACTAGGAACATGATTTGATGTGTGTTGTGTAATGTCATGGGATGACCCAATGTAAGAGACATAGCCATCTCTACTGCTATGGCACATGCAGCCAAAGCTCTCAAACATGCTGGCATTCCTTGGATGGGAACAGGTACTACTTAAGAAAAAAAAGTTACAGGCCTTAGTTTGCCTCCATGCTCCTGTGCTAGGACCCCAGCCATGGTTTTACAGTTGTCCCTCGCAAACAGATGAAACATTTTACAATAATCAGGAAGTCCCAAACCAGGAGCTGTAACCATTGCAGTTTTAAGGTACACATAAGCATCAACCATTTCATCAGACCATTTGATAAAGTCAGGGCTTTCAGGCAGAGTAGCTTGTCTCAAGATATTGTCATAATAAGCACACTGACTTATCCACTGTCTCAGATAGCTAGCCATGCCTAAATAGGTTAGCATGTCTTTCTTTATAAAAGAAAGGAAAGACCCCCTAAAAAGGGTGGGACTTTAAAGGTAACTAGTAAGGATCTCTCTTGAGAAAGATAGAATTAAGTAAAATATACAGTTTATTAGAACAGTTATGATTGTAAAAAGGATCAATCAAATTAATAATGATACATTCAGAATACGATACAATATAATTGCAGATGCATAGCAGAATCCAACGCGTTTCGAAATTGTGTAATACCAGAGTCTTCCTCAGGGAATCTGCATGTCTTCCTGGAAAGCATAATCATATGCCACAAATAAATCCAAGAAAACAGGACAAAATATAATAACATACATTTTTTATATCACATCATCCATATCAAAATTTCTTGCAGTTGCGACAACATATTATTTCATCTTATGAGGTAATGTCACTTATTTGGTTAGTTGTAAATATACCAAAATAACATTTCCAGAGAAGAAAAAAAAAAAAAAAAAACCAATGAAGGAAAAAGAAATAAAAAGGGGGTAAAAGAAAGAAAAAGAAAAATACACAGAATACCACTCAGTAGGTGTAACATACCCGCAGATATTTGGAGCCACTCATATTGTCCAAAGGGGGATATATTGAAATCCCGCACGGTAGGAGCTAGAGTCAGGTATTTGTATTAATTATGTATCCTCTTTACCTGCAAATAACAATTCAATGTCAGGGAGATTCGCTTAATGGGTAAAATTCCCTATATGTCTATAATTTCGGGTCACTTCACCTGTTGTGGTGATCCAAAAGGGGATAAATGGTGTGTGGGGACGGGGAGGAGAAAAGTCCTCAAATGAAGGAAAGGATTCCAATCACCTTTCCAATAGTCTTCCTCAAGTGGGGGTGCCTATTGGAACTTAATAAGTAGTGACCTCTAAAGGCGGATAGAAAAACACAAAAAAGAGGGTACTAGAAAAAAGAGAGGCTCAGAAAATGGATTGTCCTCAAATAGGATATGTAATAAACCCTTGTCATTTGGGGTATCTTACCTCCGTATTGGAGTGGGACATCCATAGTGCCTCAGGCGACTTAGATGGATAGGGAGTCCACCAGGATGTAAGTAAAAAATATAATGGTATATATACTATAATATATTCCAAAACTTCAGATGGATATCATTTGCCTGGAATACATATATAGAAATATTGCATATGAATATACATTACTTTCAAGTGTATATTAATGGAGTAAAGGCATGTACCCACTGAATAGTGAGTTTGTTTCTGTTCAATTGCCTTACCTCCGTATTAGTGTGGGTTAACTACCATATCCGGACCAATTCAGAAGAAGCAGTGTCCACTTGGGAATGCACTTTTGTTCCAGAGTAGTTCAGTGTCAGTATTTTGCTTTGCCTAAAATATAAAAAATTATAATGTATCTATCTGATTGCCTGTCCATGGTGTTATATCAGCAGAGGATGTCCCCAATAAAACAGAGTGTATATACAAGTACCGTTTGATGGAAGAAAGCAGCAAACATTCAATGGCACTATCCGCCAGCGAGGACAGTTTGAGGTCCTAAGGCTGATGATACAGCTGATGGTGTTCACTCACTAACCTAAAAAAATATATATCTACAAGGCAAAATTCTCCTTAGTTAAAGTGCAGAAAGCATTCTGGCAACCAAGGATCCCCCGAAAGGTACTTACTAAGTTGTAAAGAGGCATAGAGGAACATCGGTTCTGTCCTGTCACGGAGAGATCACTCACCAGACTGACTCTCGGCGTTCCCTTAAGTATCAGAGCGAGGCCCGTGATTTCCCATTGAATATCGCGAGATTCCGTAGAAATGAATAGTCGGCCTTAAGTGATGTCGTCATTTCCGTCTATTTAATATCGTGGAAAATACCGCGAGTTTTGACGGTGACATCACATCCGGTTTGGGTATATCCTACAGCATTCCACGGAGCATAACCTCGGTGATGGACTTCCGACCTAACTCGCCGATGGGCGTGATTGCAGTATTCGCCCTTAGTTTTGATGGTCCGTGGATGTTATGAAGAGAAAACATAGAGCTATAGGGCATTTTTAAATGAAGAATCAATTCCAACGATATGTATATAAAAACTGAAGATTCAAAAAATAAGGGTTATGAGGAAAATCCAAAAAATATATGCCAATTCCCTATTATAAGGGGAAATACTGATGCCTGTAGATACAAAAGGGGAAATCCTATCAGATATCGCCCCGGCACGGGTGGTAGCATTTGACCCCCTAAATGATCGGGGGTTCAAGCATGGAAATCCCACAATTCATGGGGGATTTATCCAGCCGTACAACGCATAATCTCTCCAGATGAAGATGGGACATCCAAAATCAATTTGGGGTCCCAGGGAGAGATATCTCACCCGTGCCGGGCTCCCAACCTGCGGGTAATCTCCCCATGAAAGGAATATGAGAACATGCAATAGGCATGGTTATGACTTCAAAACTGCTGGCCGGCGGACCCACCAGGTGGGGGAAGAGAAGGGAGGGGGGGGGGGGTTGAAAGTGGTTAAAAGGGAAATGTTGCATATAAGGGTAATTACCTGATTGGGTGTATTTGGAGAAACAGATGTTAGTCGCATCATGCAATCACATAGTTTATGCTACAAAAGTATAATATATTATTTATATTCAAAATAAATCAATATGAAGAACCCACTTAGAGAAATATATTAACCCAGATAGGGTTAAATACTGACAACATATATCCTCAGAATGCTTTCTTAGTCTGTGGGCGGACCAGACCCACCAGAGCCGCAGCTCTCTTGTGACTGATTTTTCGTTCACCATGAGACAGAGTAAAACTCAAGTATTCAACAGTTTCCTGGCACCACTGTAATTTCTTTCTAGACACTTTGTGACCTGTCTGAGCTAAGTGTTCAAGCAGTGAAGTAGAGTCTTTCACATATGAACTCCTGGTGGGACTTGTCAACAGTAGGTCATCGACGTACTGAAGGAGGACGGAACCATGGCAAGGTGCCCAACCCTGAAGCGTAGCCTGGAGTGCTATTGAAAAAACTGCTGGAGAGTCTATAAATCCTTGAGCAAGATGCCCCCAGTTTAATTGCCTGCCAAGAAACGCCAAGTCAATGACTGAAAAAAATTCTGCATCAGCAGGAATTGAGGTGATAAGAGATGGTACATCAGGTACAATTGAGGCAATGGGGATCACCAGATTATTGATGGCCCTTAGGTCTTGTACAAACCTATGGGATCCATCACTCTTCTTCACAGGATTGATGGGCGTGTTATAAGGAGATATGACTGGTTTCAATATCCCCTTCCTCAGGAAATGCTCCACCACGGGGGCTATTCCCTCCACCTTCTCCTTTGACAAAGGGTACTGTTTGTGATATACAGGGAATGCCCCTGGCTTCAGTCTGGCTTTGTAAGGGGTGCATAGAATGTGTCCTACATCCAGACTGCTTTTGGCCCATACAGGATGATCAGGTGGAAATATGGATGAGACCTCATCTGAATGGCTGTTTCCAGGAGTCAGAGTTTCTTGGTCTGAAGCCAAGAAAATGTCTGCTCCAGGAACCACCATTGACAGTGCAATGAAAGGTGATTCAATCGAAACACCGGAATGTATATGACTGGGGGTAATGGGGGAATTTATGTAATATGTATTTTGTTTTTGTTTTTTTTTTTTTTGTTGTGAGATTATATATGTATGTTGATAAAATTAATAAAAGATTTAATTAAAAAAAATCTGGAGTGCAGAGCCTGGCAGCGAAAGTGTTAATGATTGTTAATAGGCATTTTGAAGCCCTTTTAAAGACCTTATTTCTTCTCACAGGTTCAGCCCTGCTGCCAGCAATTGCTGCCATGTCTACTTGCCAGACTGGTCCAAACACCAACTGGTCTCAGTGCATGAACAGAGATCAGAAACCTTTTTTGAAGACCTTTCTTGCTTAGAACAAATACAGCTGATGCCTTCTTGACCTTTTGTTTTATGCTGATGGTTTTAAGAATGTAATTTTCCAAGTCTCAAGAGTATCTCATATTCCTGAGCATATGAGCAGGCTTTTTTTGCTAAAAGCCTGGTCTACCGAACATGCGTGAAAGAGATATCTTCTATGCATGCCATGATGGTAAATGTCTCTTTGGAGAAAACTTTGACAAATTCATTAAGGAATTAACTGGAGGAAGGTACTCCTACCCCATAAGAAAAAGCCAAAATCTCCTACACCTGTGGCTTCTACCTTTTCTCAAGGACCTTTACTCAACTCCTCTTTTCCCCAGGCATCAACTTCAAAATCAAAGCTTAACATCTTCCATCAAAGGGCATCTGTAGTGGTCCCCCCATAGAAATAGGGGTTTCACCGCCAGAGATGTTCTCTTCCCCCTAGTGTGAGGGATGCTGTAGAGTAGAGCAGGAATCGCTCTCACCATAGCTAGTGATTGAGCGATCCAAGCAGAAGGGAGATAGAGCTGGTATAGCCTTCTCCCACAAACATGAGATGACACTCTATGCTGTGAGTCTAAGCAAGAACTGTTTATTAAATTCCAAGACATACAGTTTTACACACAGCTAAGGGGCACTCCCCTTAGCCTTGCAGAGGGGGGGAAGGGGACAAGGACCAACCAATGAGAACTGAACATTTGTACATTGAAACAGGCTACAGATAACCTAATGCACACCCCCTGCGGAGAGATGTCTCCAGCCCAGACCATTGTCTGTGTCATGAGTCAACACAATTAGACACAGAAACAGGAGGGGGGGGGGATGGGCTGTAACATTACATTACATTAACTCAATGCCATGAGTCATGCCATCTTCAGTTGTTCAGAGGATGAATAAAGGGAAAATAAAATACAATAAAAGTGCAATGTCCCAAACTCATAGGAAAATGACACGAAGGGGTTTACAATGCAGGGACAGGGTGATCCGTCACCCATAGTGACGGTTAGTACCGTCACAGCATCCTCGCTCGTGGTGACGTCTGTTAGTGTTTGTGCCACTCTGGATTTTAGATGTTCCAGACTTCTGGGTCTAGTCTGTCATTTCAAAGATGGTACATAACAAAGTTTCTATCATTGCTCCCTCCTTGCTTTTTACTTTTCAATTTGCCAGTTTTACACCAAAGGAAGGCAGATATTGTGATTGCCTTGCACCAACTTCAGACAGAAGGTGTAGTTGTAAGAGCAGCTTCAGAAGAACATCAGAATCCCCATCAGATTAGATTAGTGGGTACAATGCCTGGCGGGTGTGGAGATGTGATTCGGTGTACATCTTGTGGTATGTATACGTTCCTCGATCATGCGATCGAGGGGAAGTACAGATGCACAAGATGTAAGCACATTGCTTTCCTGGAAGCTCAGGTCCTGAATCTAGGGAAGCAGCTGGCAACACTGAGAAGAATGTCCATACTGAAGGATAGCTGGGATCATACCCATCAGGTGCAGGCAGGGGCCTGCATAGAGGTGGGCGGAGATACAACGGTGCAGGCATCAGAGCAGAGTAGATGGGTGACAGTTAGGAGGGGTAGAAGGGAACAAGGCCAGGAGGCCGATCCGGGGCTGGAGCACCCCAATAAATACACCCTGTTGCGTGATGTTGGGGAAACCAGTCAGGGTCCAGCATTGCTGGAGCAGAGCGACACCCCTAGCTGCCAGGGGAAGAACTCCTCCAGTGAGAAGGGGAAAGGAAAGACAGGTTCTGGTGTTAGGGGACTTAATAATTAGAAGGACAGACAGGGCAATCTGTCACAAAGACCGTGAGCGCCGAACTGTCTGTTGTTTACCGGGCGCTCGGGTTCGGCACATCGCGGATCGGGTGGACAGATTACTGGGTGGGGCTGGGGAAGACCCAGCTGTCATGGTACACGTGGGTACCAATGACATAGGCAGAGGGAGATGGAGAGTCCTTAAAAAAAATGATTTAATTAAGAGCAAAGTTGAGGAATAGGACCTCCAAGGTAGTATTTTCAGAAATACTACCTGTACCTCGATCCACACCAGAGTGGCAGCGGGAGATTAGGGATGTTAATAATTGGCTGAGGAGCTGGTGCAGTAAGGAGGGTTTCGGGTTCCTGGAGAACTGGTACGACTTCTCAGTCGGCTACCGGCTCTTTAGTAGGGACGGATTGCACCTAAATGGGGAGGGTGCAACCGTACTGGGTGTGAAGATGGCCAACAAGTTAGAGGGGCTTTTAAACTAGGTGATGGGGGGGGAAGGTACAGATGTAGCCAGCGGGGAGCAAGGTTCAGCGGGCACAAATGGGGACATTAGCGGTAGGGCGCTCAGAGTTCCTATGTCCAAGGTGGGTATGGGGAAAGATCACAAGAGCAGACTAAAAACAACATCAAACGAGGATATAGTATGCATCCGGTCAAAATTACGAGGTTTGTATACCAATACTAGAAACCTGGCCAAAAAGATGGGAGAGCTGGAGCTGCTGATGTATGAGAAGGTAAAAAAGGGGGAGAGGTATGTCTGTATATTAAGAATAATGTACAGGTAAATATGAGGGATGATATTAATAATGGAGCTATGGATGAGGTATAATCTCTATGGGTAGAACACAGAGAAAAAATGGGAGAAATGGGAGTGCTTCAAGAGCATACTAAACAAAGCGATATGCCAGTGCATTCCAAAGGGAAATACATTTAAAAGAGCAAAACTAAACCCTGGGTGGCTAAACTCCAACATAAAAATGCATATTAATACTAAAGAAAAGGCCTTCAAAAAAATACAAGGCGGAGAGGTCATTGGCAGCATTCCAACAGTACAAAGAGTGTAATAAGAAATGTAAAGGCAAAATCAAGGCTAAAATAGAACACGAGAGACATATAGCGGAAGAGAGTAAAAAAAAGCCCAAGAAATTCTTTAAGTATGTAAATAGTAAGAAAGTGGGGCCAGAACACATAAAAGACGACAAAGGGAATCTGGCCATAGAGGAAAGAGAGAAGGCCAAAGTGTTAAATAATTTCTTCTAATTGGGGGGCTACACTAACCCAGCTTGTAATGCTAAACTAAATAATACACCTCAGGAAATGCCCCCATGGCTAACAGAAGATAGACTTAGAACGAAACTAGAGAAACTCAACATACATAAATCACCGGGACCGGATGGCTTGCACCCGAGGGTTCTTAAAGAGCTCAGCCATGTGATAGCCAGACCATTATTCATGATCTTTAAGGATAGTCTACAGACGGGTATGGTGCCAGCTGATTGAAAAAAAAGCAAACACGGTACCAATATTTTAAAAAGGGCCAAGATATATCCCGGGTAACTATAGGCTGGTCAGCCTAACATCAGTAGTCTACAAGATTTTGGAGGGGATGGTAAGAGACTACATACAAGACTTTAGTAATGAAAACGGTATTATTAGTAGTAATCAGCATGGATTCATGAAAAAATCGTTCTTGCCAGACTAATCTATTAACCTTCTACGATGAAGTGAGCTCCCATCTAGATAAAGGAAGGCCTGTGGATGTGGTGTATCTGGACTTTGCAAAGGCATTTGACACAGTTCCCCACAAACGCTTACTGTACAAACTAAGGTACGTAGGTATGGACCATAGGGTGAGTACCTGGATAGAGAACTGGCTCCAGGGGAGAGTTCCAGAGGGTGGTGATAAATGGGGAGTACTCGGATTGGGCGGGTGTGGAAAGCAGGGTCCCCCAAGGTTCTGTCCTGGGACCAATCCTGTTTAATTTATTCATAAAAGGAGGAGGGAATATCTAGCACAATCTCGGTATTTGCCATGATACTAAACTAAGCATGCCAATATCTTTGATGCAGGATGTGGAAACCTTACAAGTGGACCTGAACAAAATAATGGGGTGGGCAACTACTGTACATGGCAGATGAGGTTTAATGTTGAAACATGTAAAGTAATGCACTTGGGCATCAGAATAATGAAAGCAAGCTACTCAATAGGGGGAGAACCTCTGGGTGAATCTAAGATGGAAAAGGACCTGGGGGTCCTAGTGGACAACAGGCTTGGCAGTGGCATGCAATGCCAAGCCGCTGCAAGCAAAGCTAACAAAATACTGGCATGTATAAAAAAGGGGATTCACTCCAGAAATAAAGAGATTATTCTCCCACTCTACAAGTCCCTGGTCTGGCCACACCTGGAGTATGCCGTCCAGTTCTGGGCACCGGTCCTCAGAAAGGATGTGCTGGAACTGGAGAGAGTCCAGAGAAGGGCAACAAAAATAATTAGGGGAATGGAGGACATCAGCTGTGAGGAAAGACTCCGGCACTGGGCTTTTTCTCTCTGGAGAAGAGACGCTTGAGGGGGGATATGATATCAATGTACAAATACTGTACTGGTGAGGACCCTAGCATAAGGAACAAACTTTTCAGAGAAAGGGAATACAATAAGACACGGGGCCACTCACTAATTCTCTTCCACAAGCAGTGGTATCAGCAGGAAGCATCAATAACTTCAAAAAACTATTAGATGGGCACCTTAAAGACCACAACATACAGGGGTATACTATGTACATTTAACATCAAATCACACACACACATCATAGGTTGAACTGGATGGACTGATGTCTTTTTTCAACCTCACAAACTATGTAACTATGTAACATTTTTAGGGTTTCTATTTATAGTCCAAAACCAAATATGGCCACCTGCCCAATACTGGACATAAAAACAGATCTATGTACTGAACTTCTGAATGGAATCTTAGAGATCTGCCATTGCTTCCCTTGAACAAGGATAATTTTTTTGCATCAGTAGACAAACATGATGCCAGTCTCTATATTTCACACCACAGCAATGCTTCCCGTTTGTGGTACTGCCATTCACGCTGTCCTCTACACCCCAGGTTACTGTAACAACCTCCACCTGAAGGACTCCTTAGCCAGCACCTATTCTGCCAACGTTCAAAGGACTATCCAGTTCCCTAAAACCTTTGACTGGATAATCAACTTTTCAAAGTCTGCTCTGCAGAAATCACGCTGTCTGGAGTACCTAGGTCTAATCTTGAACATAACCCAAGCTAGAATCTTCCTTCCTCAGAATAGGATTGCCTTCCTAAGGTTCAGCTCTCAAATCCTTTGGTTACAATGACACCCCTCAATTCACTTCTGATTGAGGGTTCTGGGCCTCATGGTGTCCTCCTTCAAGGCATATCCTTAGGTCCAGTTTCACTCCTGAGCTTTTCAAGCCAACATCCTCAAGATATGGAACAAGCAGATCCAAACCTCGGATCACCCAATGCTTTTGCCCAGTCAAAGATCTCTCTGGTATGGTCCTTCACAAGAATATGGTAATGACAGATACAACTCTTATAGGCTGGGGTGGAGTTTTTAACGCTCTGACTGTCTAGGGAACATGGTTCCAGCATGAGTCAAATTCCCCATCAACATCTGAAACTGAAAGTCTTCTGATTATCTCTACAAGATCAGACCTAGTCAGTAGGGGTAGTGTTTGACAATATCACAGCAGTGACCTACAGAAATCATCAAGAAGGCACCAGAAACTCAGAAACCCTAAAAGAAGCAAGTCTAATATTCTTACATTCCATCTCTCTGAGCTGTCCACATACCAGAAGTGAATAATTGTCTGGTGGATTTCCTAAGCCATCAATGCCTAGACCCAGGAGAGAGGTCCCTACACCCCAAGTTTTTTTTTTAAATCTCTGTCTAAGGTGAGGAAATCCAGATTCCAAATTCCATTCTGGCCTCTAGGTTTAATAAAAATCTGAACAAGTTTGTGTGACCAAGCCTTCACTGTAGATGCTCTTGTGATTCCTTGGACTCAGTTCCAACTGGTTAATGCCTTCACTGAAGATGCTCCCTCAACTGCTGCGCACGATAGAGGAGGAATGGGTTCCAGTAATTCTCACCGCACCAGATTGGCCCAGAAGGATGTGGTACACAGACATGTTCATGTTGGCAATTCAAAGTTGGCATCAGTATCGGTGTTGCCAACCATCAGTATTTTTACTGGCAGCTGGAAAAAAACTGGCATTTTTCTTCTGCCAGTAAATGCCAGTGACAGTAAAAGGTTGGAAGCACTGAGTTTAAAAAACCTGATTTAATACTTAACCACCAAACCAATACAAATATTGAATATAACCAAATACTCACTGGGCTACAAAAATATGTATGATCTTTAATTGTCAAAAAAACAGAACATTACAAACCAAAAAGCCTGTGCAGGATAGCAAAATCCTTAAAATGGTACCAAAACACACACACACACACACACACCTTAAAACATGCACACAACCACTCCTAGCACTCCACATATGCAGAAGAACCCAAATTGTATCAAAAAAGTACAAATATGAATATGAAAGTAAGTAGGGTATACTGTTCAATATGTTGGTGATGGAATCCCCATATTAGGGAAGTGGGGAGGGACTGGAAGGGATAGATGTCAAACTGACAGACTCGTCCATAGATGGTTTGATGGTCTCTTTATCTCCAATGAATAGTTGTCAATGAATGAAGATGGTAACCTTGGTAAGTTCCTAACTGATGAAATAAATAACATGTGTTGTAAAAGGAAGAGTCTGTGTGTGGTCCAGAGGAGGCATAATGTTCAACAAACAGCAAAGTCATAAATCTCTCATGTGTAAGTTTCAGTGAGCTGTGTGAGCAAGGAAGCATCCAGCGCATATCACAGCTATATTAATCCATTGTATGTCCTCCACATGAACAGGAAAAATCAAAATACTGGCAATGATGGTTTAAGCAAGTGAGGTATACTCATCCGTCCAGTGAATCCATGGGGAGTATCCAAGTCATCAGTTGTTCATACAAAAGAGTACAAGTCCCAAAAGTCCATAATTATTTGTTCCATCACCAAGAGGGGCGGAGGGTGACCAAAGGGGTGGATGGTGTGTATGTCTGACAGGTTTCGCCGGGCACAGGCCGGCTGCTTCAGAGGCAAAGTAATGAATGACTGATTCCCATGTGCTATATATGCTGTGTCAATTAATTGTTTGAAAATGGCTGCCATGCCACCTTGCGGTCGCGCATGCGCGCAGGCACACAAACGTATGCAACGGCGCACAAAAGTATGCGACGGCGCATAGTCGTCACCAGCGCGCACGCACAGAAGCACCAGACATGATAACCACATCCCAAAGTATCCTTGAAAACTCCTCGCATTAAGGAAACTGTTTGTAGCAGTGGATTTCCTATAAAATTTAGTAGCCACTATACCAGTGGTTCTCAACTCCTGTCCTCAGGACCCACTAACAGGCCAGATTTTAAGTATTACCTTGGGGAGACGCAGACTAGAATACTGCGATCAGTAAGCAGAAATTATATCACCTGTAAAGTATTTAAGTTATCTTGCAAACCTGGCCTGTTAGTGGGTCCTGAGGACAGAAGTTGAGAACCACTGCACTATACCATCATCGTCCAATGTGATTTTTAAGTCTAAAAAACTGACCTGTCTACAATGAAACTCATACGTGAATTTTAAATTATATGGGTTATTGGCTAGAGCACCCACAAAGTCATTCAACTCCAGCTCACTTCCTGACCAGAAGAAGAGGATGTTGTCTATGTACCTGTACCAGGACATAATCCTGGACAGGCAGACAGGCGAGACCCCCCCCCCCTCCATTACAAAAGCCAGGTCTCCCAGTCCCCCAAAAGAGGTTTGCATAGGCTGGGGCACACTTAGTGCCCAGGGCTGTACCTTGGGCCTAACAATAGTATTTTTCGTTGTACTTAAATTTGTTATGAGTCAACAAAAATTGTAGGAACTGGATAATAAAAGTACTGTGGACATGTTTGCCTAGGGCTGTACGATCTAATACCTTCTTGATGACATGAAAGCCTTTATCATGTGGTATAGAGGAATAGAGAGCCTCAATATCCAAGGTGACCAATAAGGTATTTTCAGGTAGTTTTAGGTCATGTAGAAGGGTCAATAAATGTGAGGTGTCCTTCACATACGAAAAGTAATTACAAACAAAAGGTTGTAGGATTTTATCTATGTATGTATTGCACTTCTCAGTGAGTGAACCCACCCCTGAGATAAGTGGACGCCCGGGGGGGTCCTTTAAAGATTTGTGGACCTTGGGTAAAGCATAAAGGACCGGTATCCTGGGCTACTCCGCCTTCAAAAATTGTCTTTGTTAGGAACGCTTCCTGAGCACACTGATGTGCTGTCATGAGTCTTAAATCTAAAGGGTTAACCTTGAGCAGACTAATTGCAGTAATTGGCAAACAGGCTGCCTTATTTAAACAGCTCAGCAGCACTGTGTCTTTGCTGTCTTGTCTGCAGCTCCTCCTGTGTTCCTGAAGCCTGCGTCCTGTTACCTGTTTGATACCCGTTTTGACCTTTGGCTTGTTCCTGACCGTGTTGACCTGCTGCCCGTCCTGACCCCCGGCTTGTGTGACCATTCTCTCCGGATCTCCCTTGTCTGCTTATCTGCCTTCGGATCTTGACCGGTTTCACCCTTGGTGGGGTGACCCTGAGGACTGCGACCTGGTATCCACACGCAGCAAAGTCCATCCTCACCACTAGAGGCTCTGGCGAAAACCGGTGGATACTTAGATTCCGCACCTCAGGTTAGCCTGTGTCACTTACCTTGGGGGTTCCCATCAGGCTACCACTTGTATCCCTAACAGTACAAGACAGCCATGACGGAGCCTGCAAGAGAAGCCTCACCGTTGGAAGAGATCTGCCAACACCTCACAGCCCTGTCTCAAGCCGTAAAATCGCTTCCAGACGGCTACACACAGCTAGAGGAACGGCTGCGCTCTACGACACTTCAGGGGGATCCTCCTGTATTATCTGCTTCCTCTCCTGCTGCAGCACCCTCTGGACCTGCTTCTGGCCCTACCGTAGTGATGCTGCCACCAGAACCTCGAGTTCCTGTTCTTCCGAAAAATATTCCGGGGATCGCGGTAAATTCCGTGCATTTTCGCAATGCCTGCCAGCTGTATTTCTCCCTGCAACCTTGAACCTTTTCTTTGAAGGCCACCAAGGTGGGGTTTGTTATCTCCTTGCTCCTAGGCAAACCCCAGTCCTGGGCTCATCGGCTCCTTGAAGAGGGAAGCCCCCATATAAACTCCTTACGGTCATTTTTTGAGGCCATGGCACAGCTCTATGATGACCTGCAGCGATCCTCCACCGCAGAAGCTGCGCTTCACGTTCTTCAGCAGGGTCGCAGGCCAGTAGAAGACTACGTCACTGACTTCCGCCGCCTCAGTTCGATATGTCCTGGAGCGAAGCAGCACTCCGGTATCAGTTCCGTCTCGGCTTGCCGGAAGGACTGAAGGACGAGCTGGCGCGGGTAGGTGTTCCCGACGCCTTGGCAGATTTGATTTCCCAGGCCATTCAAATTGACCGGCAGCTACGGGAGCGCAGAGCAGAACGATCTCCGCAGCAGTTCAGACCAGCCTGGACAGTACCACGAGTTACTCTTCCTGCATACTTTTCTTCCGCTGGGTTAGCTCCTACCAACCCCGCTCCCGCTGGAGTCGCCTCAGATACGCCTGAACCTATGCAATTTGGGATCATACGGCCTGCTTTGTCCCCGGAGGAGAGACGCCGTCGCCAGTTGGGTAACCTGTGCCTGTATTGCGGTGAAGCTGGCCACTATGTGCGCTCCTGCCTGGCAAAATACCGTAAGTTCCTGCCTGCCTCACCATCCAGTTGTGTGGCATCTGTTGCCAGTTCCTCCCACCTAGCCTTTCCTGTGTCATTACAGCTTCCGGAAGGACCCGTCCCAGTTACAGCAATCATTGACTTGGGAGCCTGCCATTGTTTCATTGATCGCTCGTTCGCCCTGCAACATGGCGTTCCTCTCCTGCTCAAGACCCAGGACCTCACCATCTTCCTGGCTGATGGCCCCACATCAAATCCGGGCCCGTGACCCAAGAAACTTTTCCCCTTCCTATGGTCTCCTCCCTCGGCCATAAAGAACTGATCAGCCTGGATGTTATCACATCCCCCTTATTTCCCATTATCCTGGGATTACCGTGGTTGCAAGCACATAACCTGCAAGTCAATTGGATCACAGGCACCATCCAGTTCCCATCTCTTTACTGCAAGAATTCCTGTCTACCTACTCCTCCTGAATTCCCCAAGACTCTGTTCTGTCTTGAATCCGAACCTGATGTATGTTCTGTGGTGCCCAAAGCATACCATGATTTCCTGGATGTATTCAGCAAACGGGGAGCAGAGGCCTTGCCCCCCCCCCACCGTCCATATGACTGCCCCATCGACTTGCTCCCAGGAGCCAAAATCCCGTTCGGCCGGATTTACCCACTTTCTGAACGTGAGCTGGACGTCTTAAAAGACTATGTAGAGGAAAGTCTGAAGAAGGGGTTCATCCGTCCCTCTACCTCTCCAGCAGGGGCAGGTATCTTCTTCGTAGAGAAGAAGGATCACACCCTCCGACTCTGCATCGATTATAGGGATTTAAATAAAGTTACTATTAAAAACCGTTATCCCCTTCCTTTAGTCCCCGAACTCTTTCAGAGACTCAGATCTGCCGTCCTGTTTACTAAGCTGGATCTTTGTGGGGCGTACAACTTGGTGCGCATCCGAGAGGGCGATGAAATGCTTTCCGCACTAGATTCGGACATTTCGAATACCTGGTAATGCCATTTGGCCTTTGTAATGCTCCTGCCACATTCCAACACGTTGTGAACGACATCTTCATGGATTGGTTCGATATCTTCGTCATCGTATACTTGGATGACATCCTAATCTTCTCAAAATCCTTTAGCAGCATCGCGAGCACGTTCGAAATGTCCTTGGTCGCCTTCGCCAGCATGGTCTCTATGCCAAGGCCGAGAAGTGCGTTTTTGAGCAGAACAGTATCCCGTTTCTGGGGTTAATAATTTCCACAGATGGAATAGAGGTGGATCCTCAGAAGGTCTCTGCCATTCTGGACTGGCCACCTCCATCAGACAAAAAGGGAGTACAGCACTTCGTTGGCTTCGCCAATTTTTATAGGCGGTTCATTAAAGGGTTCTCTAACATCATAGCCCCTATTACTCACCTTACTAAGAAGAACGTCCGCTTCCAATGGACCCCAGAAGCTCAGTCCGCCTTCTTGGTTCTTAAAAACATTTTACCTCTGCCCCTATCCTGAGTCACCCGGATCCTGCCTTACCCTATATCCTGGAGGTAGACGCATCGGAAGTTCCGGTCGGGGCAGTCATCTCCCAAAGACAGGGAACTAGAGACTTAACTCGCCCAATAGCCTTCTTTTCCCGGAAACTCTCTCCCCCGCAGAGAAAAACTATGATGGAACTCCTGGCTATCAAAGCCGCTCTCGAAGAGTGGCAATATCTACTGGAAGGAGCATCACACCCGATTCTTATATTTACTGATCATAAGAACCTTTAGTACTTAAGATCTGCAAAGCAACTGAGACCCCGCCAGGCCCGATGGGCACTCTTCTTCTCCAGATTCTCGTTCCATATTACCTATCGGCCCGGGTCAAAAAATGTCAAAGCGGATGCCCTGTCCCGGATGTTTGATAATCCTACAGAAGATTTGGTACCCGACACTATCCTGTCAGAGAAAAACTTCCTGCTCCTGCTCACTAGCCTGAAATCCCATCTTGAGCAAGCCTCTGCCAACATTTCCGGTCCACCTGGGATACCCCTGTCACGCAAGGATGGTTTGTTGTGGGCTAAGGACAAAATCTTTGTCCCCGAGGGAGTCATAGTTTCGGTTCTAGCTGCCTGCCATGACCACCCTCTGGCTGGCCATTTTGGCGTTCATAGGACCCTTGACCTCATGCAACGCACCTTCTGGTGGCCTGATATGGAAAAAGACTGCAGAAGTTTTGTGTCTTTCTGTGTTTCTTGCTCCAGCAGTAAAACCACCAGAAGTAAGGCGTGGGGTCTCCTCAGACCACTCCCCATCCATGACTGGCCCTGGCAAACTATCGCCATGGACTTTATCGTGGAACTTCCACCTTCGGCCGGGTGCTCCGCCATTTCTGTGGTTGTAGACTGGCTTACTAATATGGCCCACTTTCTACCCCTCAAAGGTACCCCCTCTGCGAAGGAAACTGCAGAAGTCTTCATTAGGGAGATTGTGCGACTCCACGGGGCACCCACAAACATTATCTCGGACAGAGAGGTACAGTTCACGTCCCGCTTTTGGAGGGCCTTGTGTAAGCTACTAAAAATTGAATTAGCTATGTCCTCAGCTTACCACCCACAGACGAACTGGCAAACAGAAAGGACGAACCAGACCCTGGAACAATATCTCTGATGCTTCACCACCTTCGTCCAGGACAACTGGGTAGCATTACTACCATTTGCGGAATTTGCCTTCAATAATTCAAGACATTCTGTTACCGGGCAATCTCCCTTCTTTGCCAATTATGGGTTTCATCCTTCCTTTCTGCCCGACTTCCCATCTGATTCCGGAGTGCCCGCAGTTCAGGTCACCATCGACTTCTTCACGAGTAACAACATACTTCTGCAGGACACCTTCGCCAAGGCTCAGATAGCATCCAAAAGAATCTTTGACGGGAAAAAGAGGGGAGAACTGATCCTCAAACCAGGTGACCAGGTCTTTTTATCCACAGCTAACCTCCGCTTGGCCTGCCTATCCAAGAAGTTGGCTCCCAGGTTTATCGGCCCATTCCCCGTTAAAAGAAGACTCAATGCCGTGTCCTATGAGTTATCCTTACCTGATACCCTACGGATCCATCCTGTGTTCCATGTCACTCTTTTAAAACCCGTGGTTCCTGACGCCTTCCCCGGCAGAAGCCTTGGACCTCCGGAACCAGTGATGGTGGATGGCGACATGGAGTACGAAGTTGAGGCTGTACTTGATTGCCGGAAAAGAGGTAACCAGCTTCAGTTCCTTATTAAATGGAAGGGTTATGGGCCGGAAGAGAATTCCTGGGAACCTGAGAGGAACATTCATGCCGCAGGATCCAGGCGTTTTTTCTTGCCCATCCTCAGAAAAGCAGTTTGTTGGGCACCCGGAGGTTGCCCTTAAGGGGGGGGGGGCAATGTTAGGAATGCTTCCTGAGCACACTGATGTGCTGTCATGAGTCTGCAATCCAAAGGGTTAACCTTGAGCAGACTAATTGCAGTAATTGGCAAACGAGCTGCATTATTTAAACAGGTCAGCAGCACTGTGTCTTTGCTGTCTTGTCTGCAGCTCCTCCTGTGTTCCTAAAGCCTGTTACCTGTTTGATACCCGTTTTGACCTTTGGCTTGTTCCTGACCTTGTTGACCTGCTGCCCGTCCTGACCCCCGGCTTGTTTGACCATTCTCTCGGATCTCCCTTGTCTGCTTATCTGCCTTCGGATCTTGACTGGTTTCTCCCTTGGTGGGGCGACCCTGAGGTCCATCCTCACCACTAGAGGCTCTGGCGAAAACCGGTGGATACTTAGATTCCGCACCTCAGGTTAACCTGTGTCACTTACTTTGGGGGTTCCCGTCTCAGCTCCGCCCTCCGGCACACGTAGGTCCTTCCTCTGCCATCAGACTACCACTTGTATCCCTAACAGTCTTTGTCTATCACATTATAAAGTAAGCCTGATCAATAAGTCCAAAGAAATTATTCCATATTGATGCTGGGAATAGGGGTATGTCATTGCTTGTTGTTTATATACATTTGCTCATTTTTAAATATCCAGGTCTATCCATGAGGACAATATTCCCCCCCTTGTCTGCACTCTTGATGACAAGTTCTGTATTCAAACGTAATTCTTGTAGGGCACTTCTCTCCTCCCTAGTCAGATTGTCAAAGGAGGATTGTTCCTATCATAATTTCTTAATGTCACTTGTGACGGCTCTCACAAAGCATGCCACACCGGAGACTACAGACAAAGGGGGGAAAGTCCTGGATCTATTATACAGGCAATTGTCTTTTAATTTGGTAAGATCCTGTGGGCGTTTAGTAGATCCAATTGATTCCCCACAGACTTTAAGGGCTAAATTCTGCATCAATTCTGTGAAATCATCCCCTGTGTCATCCTCCTGTTCAACATGCCCTTCTTCTCAATGATCTATCAGATCCCTGAGTGTCCGATTTTCCCATCTAGATAAACTGGACCAATCATCCAAAGG
Organism: Pelophylax lessonae; assembly: GCF_965119305.1. Taxonomy (NCBI): domain Eukaryota; kingdom Metazoa; phylum Chordata; class Amphibia; order Anura; family Ranidae; genus Pelophylax; species Pelophylax lessonae. Next base: position 250,134,419 of record NC_138774.1, read on the forward strand.
GCCCAAAGGGACACCACTTGCTTTCCTCTCATGTAATGCTTGTAGAATTAATCTTCTAGCAAAGAGATATATGTCTTTCAATTTGTCAAAAAGCTGTCCCTTGGCCACAGAGCAAAAAGTAAGCCCCTTGGCAAGGAGAGAAGTCTGTGCGTCAGTTAGCCTATGAGTGGACAGGTTTATAACCCTTAAGTCAGTGGTTCTCATCTCCTGTCCTCAGGACCCACTAACAGGCCAGGTTTGCAAGATAACTTAAATACATCGCAGGTGATATAATTTGCTGCTTAGTGATTGCAGTATTCTAGTCTGCATCTCCCCAAGGTAATACTTAAAATCTGGCCTTTTAGTGGGTCCTGAGGATAGGAGTTGAGAACCACTGCCTTAGGTCATCTTGTCCCCCATAGGGATCACATACTGGTCCGTTCCATATTTTTTCAACATTGGTGTCGATAGAATCTGTGTATTGTTCAGCTGGGGGGATGGAGACTGTGAGTTCATTGTATTGTGTACCCTCACCATAGTAGTGGTTTGTGGGAGACCTGCGTTTGCGTCGCCCCCTTTTGCGCCTCCGAGAGGTCCTGCTACGTTTATTGAGGGGCTGTTTTCTCGTGTTCCTTGTCCTACTGCACCCCCATCTTCAGATTGGAATGTTCCAATGCCTTCCATGTCCTCTAGTACCATATTTTTCCTTTTGTAAGCATTTGATTCTTTATGTTTGTTATGCCTATTCTGACCTCTTCCCCCTTCCTCGACAAGATTGGGGACCTGATTTTCCTTCCCATACTGATTCTGATTCAGATTGAGCAAAACCTGTCACGCGTACACACCATCCACCCCTTTTGTCACCCTCCTTGGTGATGGAACAATTAATTATGGACTTTTTTGTATGAACAACTGATGACTTGGATACTCCTTATGGATTCACTGGAGAGATGAGTATACCTCACTTATTTAAACCATCATTACCAGTACTTTGGCTTTTTCCTGTTCATGTGGAGGACATACAATGGATTAATATATCTGTGATGTGCGAGGGAGGCTTCTTTGCTCACACAGCTCACTGAAACTTACACATGAGAGATTTATGACTTTATAGTTACATAGTTACATAGTTAGTGAGGTTGAAAAAAGAAATCAGTCCATCCAGTTCAACCTATGATGTGTGTGTGTGTGTGTTTGCTTTTAACCGTACATTGTATACCCCTGTATGTTGTGGTCTTTAAGGTGCCCATCTAATAGTTTTTTTAAACTATCAATGCTCCCTGCTGATACGACTGCTTGTGGAAGAGAATTCCACATCCTTACCGCTCTTACAGTGAAGAACCCCTTACGCACTTTAAGGTTAAACCGCTTTTCCTCAAGTTTTAGTGAGTGGCCACGTGTCTTATTGTATCTCCTATCTCTGAATAGTTTGTTCCTTATGCTCGGGTCGCCGGTACAGTATTTGTACATTGATATCATATCCCCCCTCAATCGTCTCTTCTCCAGAGAGAATAGGTTCAGTGCTTGTAGTCTTTCCTCATAGCTGATGTCCTCCATTCCCCTAATTATTTTTGTTGCCCTTCTCTGGACTTTCTCCAGTTCCAGCACATCCTTCCTGAGGACCGGTGCCCTCAGAACTTTGTTGTTTGGTGAACATTATGCCTCCTCTGGACCACGCACAGACTCTTCTTTTTACCACAGATGTGATTTATTTCATCAGTCAGGAACTTACCAAGGTTACCATCTTCATTCATTGACAACTATTCTTTGGAGATAAGGAGACTTTCAAACCATCTATGGATGAGTCTTTCAGTTTGACATCTATCCCTTCCAGTCCCTCCCCACTTCCCTCATTTTGAACAGTATACCCTTCTTACATTCATATTCATATTTGTACTTTTTTTGATACAATTTGGGTTCTTCTGCAAATGCGGAGTGCTAGGGGTGGTTGTGTGCATGTTTTTAGGTGTGTGTGTGGTGTGTGTTTTGGTAAAATTTAAGGATTTTGTTATCCTGCACAGACTTTTTGGTTTGTAATTTTCTGTTTTTTTGACAATGAAAGATTATACATTTTTTTAGCCCAGTGAATGTTTGGTTATATTCAATATTTATATTGGTTGGGTGGTTGAGTATTTAAATCAGGTCTTTTAAACTCAGTGTTTCCTATTGGCCCTTTACCAGTATACTCCCACCCTCTATTTTGCTGTGTTTTGTACGCTTTTCACACATTTCATGTGTTACTAGGGATGTATCTTTGAATACCTACAGTCCGGGGGCCGGCCAGAACCATCAGAGTGTATGCCTGCAGTGTGTTTTCACAGTACCGGTGGGGGGTGGGTATGGTGGAGGCGGTGCCTGAGCATGTCATGTGCAAGGGAGGCAAGTGGAGCAGCCAAAGCCTCGTGTGCGGGTCTGTAAGACAGGAGCAAGGCAAGCCAGGAGCAGAACTGTCAGTGCTGTTTGGACTGGAGTGGACTGTACGGACCACCTGGTGTGGAGAGAGACTGTCACTGTGACTCAGGAGGGGATGTGTTGTGTCAGTGATCTGTGCTGCTGCACACTGCTGTTAGGGTAATTTTGAGAGTAAATTTCCTATGTGTGCCTGCCCATTCTAATTTCTTGCCCTTCTGAGTCCTTTCCTTGAGTTTCTTACTTACTATATCGAAACTAAAATAAGAAATATGTTTTTTGCCTAAACATCTACCTTAAATCACATTGCTGATTGCAATGTGCTTGTTGTACTTGTTTGTAGCCTAAACACTAAAGTTTGCACTTAACATTGTAATTTTGTAATTTTTGGAAATGTCAGTAAAAACTTGGCAGTAAATTGTGGGTGTCATGTCAGTAAATTTCAATCTGGTAGGTTGCCAACACTGGTTGATATGTTTTTGCTCATCCCTTAGATTTATTGCTTGGGTAAGTTCTATGGTCTTTAAATACAAGCCCTGTGTCCAATATTGTAAGATTAAGATCATATGAATTTTGATGTACCTTTAAATTTCTTATCTTGGAGTAGGTACAGGACACAGGTCCCTCCCCTCTCTGTCTTGTCTGTTCTTCTCCCTTCACTGTCTTCTTCCTCTGGTTCTTCCTCTGGTTCTTCTCACTCCACTGTCTTCTTCCTCTGCTGTTTTTTCTCTCTCCGTTGATGTCTTCTCCCGACGCTAGCTCCAGCTGTATTGTTATCTCTGGTGTGTGCCATTTCCTATGTAGCCATGGAGCTTGGCCATCCGGTGACGACCCAGGCGGTGATGTCACAAGGGGGTGGGGTCTCTGGATGACATCCCCTGATGGCCACACCCCATGACTTTATAAGAAATGGCACACATTGTAGACACCAAGTCTACACTAAGATACAAGTCGGATATCCCCTGCAACAAAAATTTAATTTTTGGTGAGATACTCCCCAAAAGGAAATATTTTCTAAAGGGATGCAATTTTCCTCATTATAGCCCTGTAGGTGCAGCAGCTGATTGATAGTTATGAAACCTTTCCCATTAGATTCACTTACAACATTGACACAGACAAACACACAGCGATTTTGTTTCAGAATAACAAAAGGTAGGAATCTGCAACAAAGTTTGGTAAAAAAACTTGCAATGTACATTGTCACCCAGAGGGGAATGTTTTTTTCTCAACAAATGTGGAGTTACTCTTTAAAGATGAAATATAATAACTACTTCCTGTCCGCCCATAGTTCTTAAATGGTCATGCGCCATACCAGCATTCTGACTACTGCCATACCCCATACCAGCGCCCTGACAACCGCCATACCCCATACCAGCGTCCTGACCACCACCATATCCCATACCGACGTCCTGACCACCACCATACCCCATACCGGCGTCCTGATCACCCCCATACCGGCGTCCTGATCACCCCCATACCCCATACCAGCGTCCTGATAACCCCCCATACACCATACCAGTGTCCTGATCACCGCCATACCCCATACGAGTGTCCTGATCACTGCCATACCCCATATGTGTGTCCTGATCACTGCCATACCCAATACCAGCATCCTTATCACCACTATACCTCATACCAGCATCCTGATCACTGCCTTACCTCATACCAGCATCCTGATCACCACCATATGCCACAATAACATCCTGATCACCACCTGACCCCATACCAGTGTCCTGACTGATCACTGCAATACCCCATACCGACATCCTGGTCACCACGATAAAACCATACCAGCATCCTGATCACTGCCATACCTAGCGTCCTGATCACCACCTCTACCTATGGCCTGAACTGACCCTTCTGCATGTCCGACTGCATAATAGCATGTCTATTATGCTCCTGGAAGACACCAGTGCCAGCCATCCCCTGCAACAACAATACACTCTCTACACATGTACAGTGCATGGCTATTCCTAAAAACCATTTGCATATAAAAATAAATAATTTAAAAAATGGTTAAAAAAACAGGTCTAGCACTGTTAATAAACAATCATCTGCAAAATGATTCAGCAGTTCGATCAGTCAGAATTAACAGGACGAGAGAATGTCTGGTGAATGTGCAGGGAATGTTACAGTCAAGACCTTTTCCTAAAGAACTGATGTTTCCAGGGAATGTACCTTTCACTGGCATTTGTTTTCTAATTCAAAAGTATATTTTTTATATTTTTTAGAGTTCATCATAGAGTTCGAGGAAGATAATTTTGAACCTGGAATATGGCATGAACTAAAACGGGTTGGTGGAACTGAAAACTCAGCATACTTGGAGCTTTCTCCTTATGTAAATTACCAGTTTCGGGTTATTGCAGTGAATGAGCTGGGACCAAGCAATGGAAGCAAACCATCAGACCGCATTAGGACACCGGAAGCAGGTGATAATCTCACAGTTAGAGATTAGTGAATCTCAACAAATTTTCCCCACAGCCTTACAGCTATCATCAAAATTAATTTTGGGGGTGAATACTTCCTCTCTATCTGGCATATAGTGAAGTGGTAACTAGGTCCAGTCCTTACCGGTCGAATTTTTGAGTCTCTTCTCTATGCAGTGCCCCCTTTCTTTGCCCTTTTACCACAGAGTATAGCAGTATGAATGAATGGGATCAGGGAATGAACATGCATTTAATTGAAGGCAAAAGGAGTGAGACTTATCTTTAATCTTTACATTACTTTTCGTGTAGACCAGGGTTATTTAACCAATTTTGTAACACCAAAGATCCTTACAGTTGAACTACTGCCTAGATTGGTTTCTGTTGTAATCCATCAGTGATATTACCTAATCAGATTTAACATTTCCAGAATTGAATATCAGGAGACTAACAAACCAGTTAATATTTATGGCTATTCTTGATGTAGAATGAGCCAAGACCATTACACAACTTAAACTGTATTTTTTGTATCCACTATAGCTCCTTTAAACAACCCTATTGATGTTCGGGGAGAAGGCACTAAACCAAATAACATGAAAATAACATGGAAGGTAAGTGATTCTAAGACCATACATTGTAATAAACATTGCAAATAAAAAAACTGTACAGACTTTCCAACATACTTGATAAAGGTGAAGGATGGTGTACTCGCGCCTAGGTATTTATGTATATATTAATTGGGGAAGCAGCAAGCAATCAAAGTCACTACTGTAGTAGGGATCCCATAAGGAGATCGTCCACCCATCTATCCATACACAGGAGCAGCAGACAAAGCGATTTCGATTCCTATTGGCGTACGCCATTGGAATCCACACCTTCTGGTAAGTGTGCTACCTTACCCCTGGGCACAGAGTGTGAGAACCCAAGGATCACCGGCACGCATCACTTTATCCCCACACCAAGAGTTTTCTGAGCACGTTTTTTGCACATTATTAATTTGTGTTAACCTCACAGACTATTTTTATTGGACTTTCATGTAATCATTTTTTGTGCGTTTTATTATATTATATATTGAAAGCAATTTTATATATTATACATTATTGTATCACAAGTTTGCACATGCACTTTAAGAAGATCACCACGGTATCTCACAGAATTATTTATTGATAATTTATTATCATTAATTTATTTTCCAGCAATAAGTTAAGTTATATTAAGCATTGGTTACAAGATTGCACGAGCACTTTATTACTTTCATATTACAAAAATCTACCAGGGTAGCGCAGTATTTTTCTACACCTATTACATACTTGATAAAGTCCTAATCACAAAGTACAATGTATAGTATACGGCTTCTGACATATGGCTATCATTTGTGAAAGTAATAGCCCCATTCTCTTATGAACTTTAAATGACTCTTCTGTGATAGTAATCAATGAATCAATATAAATTCTATTTCTGACTTAAGTATGCCTTCCACATAAAGTTAACAAGAACTCACTGCCCACATCCTGCTACTTAGCATTAGGAGGAGCTTTCATTATATCTTTTATAGTGAGTTCTGTCTACCATTGTTTCTTCAAGTGGCAGGGTCCTTACTTGTCACTAATGGCGCTTTTCCACTGCATGGAACCGTACCAGTTCGGCACCCTTTTGTGCTTTTCCACTGCTGGTACCGCATGGTATAGGGTCGGAACGGTTCGGTACGGTACGGTATAGGTTTGCTTTTCCACTGCATGGAACCGAACGGTACGGTACGGTACGGCTCTGAAAAAACAGTACCTACTCGATTGTGGTTCCAACAGGTACCAAACTGGTACCATATCCCACAATCCTTTGCATGCAGTCACTACTAGCCACTGATTGGTCAGAGAATCCCACCCACCCCGTTGTTATCCCACCCACTTAACTTAGTACTACTTTAGTGGAAAAGCAAACCTATACCGTACCGTACCGAACCGTTCCGACCCTATACCATGCGGTACCAGCAGTGGAAAAGCAAACCGGGCCAAGCAGGGCCGAGTAGAGCTGAGCCAGTACTAGCCGGTACTTGCAGTGGAAAAGTGCCATAAGTGGAGACATCTAAACTATTTTTGTGTAACATCCTTTAACTTCAATCAGTTCATACAATTTGAACCACTGGTCTTTGGCTAAACCATATGCATTCACAAAGTGTTCAGCTCATCAGCAATACATGTTCTCATACATTTACATTAACATTTTCAATTTTTTTTTTTAATTACGCTTGTGAATTGGCCTCCCTGCCATGCTTATTCTTTGATTTCAAGGCTTTAAGTACTGACCCAAAACTATACAGATCAGGAATTCCCTGACTACTCTGACTATATTGGCTGCGTATTTGTCTTAGGTCATTGTCTCCAGTAGTGTTAATGCCGGAGAATCTGCATGACAGCCAAATACCAAGCATTCTGGGAAGAATGTCAGCTATGGAAAACCATGTATTTTTCTCTTGTTTCAGGTTTCTTAAAAAAATAAATAAATAAATAAATAAATAGTGTTCCTATTTATTTAAAAAAAGATTTTGGCCATGTCAACCGCTATTTTTACAATTCTCCTTTTTATTTTAACTCCTGTTTCCATCTTCTAGCTTTCATCCTCTCTTTAAGACGAATTTTACCTTCCTGACACTGTTTTATATTACACCCATTTATCATGAATCATGGTGGAATTCCACAGGCCCTCCACCCTCAAACTGCCCCTCTCCATCCCGATTGAATGCCTTGGCGGCATCAATTAATATTATAGGTCTGTTGCCTATATTGTCTGTAGAAATATGCATATTTAGATGTAGTCTGCAGAGATTATTCGCTGTTGACCAATTGGGTAAAAATTCCAATTGGTCATGGTGGATAATTTTGGCTATTACCTTTGAGAGTCTCATGGCAAGACCTTGGTAAGCAGTTTAAGATCAGTAGTTAAAATTAAAATGGGGCAATAGGACTCTGGCTAATCAGGATCCTTTCCCGGCTTCAATAGAACCACTACTATGGTTTTATACTTGGAGGATGGTAGAGATCCCAGCTGTGATTGTGGCAAGTAATTCTGGTAAGAGCATATCCCAAAATTTTTTATAAAATGCTATTGGGAACCCATCGCTACCCAGGGCTTTGGAATTAGGAAATGTGGCCATCGCTAGTTGTAGATCCTCCAGAGAAATAGGAGCGTTTAGTTGATTCCTATCTGGTCCCTTACAGAAATTGTAAACCTCCCCCCAAAAAAAATAAATAAATAAATAATAAAAAAATAAACCTGAAAGGCAAAGGCATAATGAGCTAGTATGCATCGCATACTAGCTTATTATGAAATACTTACCTTAAAATGAAGCTCCCGCAGCGCCGCCCGCACAACACTTACATGTCTGACATGTTAATCCATCTTCCTTCCGGGTTTGCATCCTCCGGCCATCTGATTGGCCGGAGCCACGATGATGTCACTCCCGCGCATGCGCTCGGAGCCGCCGTTTACGGCACAGGGCTCTGAAGGAGCATGGGTGGCCATTCCTTCAGAACGCATATGCCAGTGATGTCCCTGGCTGCATGTAAAGTAAATATCTCCTAAATGGTGCATGTTTAAGAGAAATTTACAGCACCTATAGGTAAGACTTATTATAGGTTTACCTATAGGTACAAGTTACAGAGGAAGCTTTACTTCATATTTAGGTTGTGGGAGTTGAATACTATCAAAAAATCCAGAAAACTCATCCATAGAATAGGAAACCGTGGACGAGTATACATCTTTGAAGAAATCTAGTCAGAAAAGGTATTCACTATAGTACACGGTGAATAGATAGTCAAAATCAAATTCACTATAGGTTACATAAATCAGTGACCGTCTAAAATCAGAAGTCGTGGTGGAAGAAGGTGAATTGCACATGGAAATAATGTTTAGAGCTTAATCTCATAGAATAAATGGTTCCTAAACATGTGGTATATTCTTTGGAGATGGTCTGCTTTTACATTTCTTGAAATATTGTTGTGAAAGCAGAAAAATGCTTGAAAGTTTGAGAAGAGATAAATTCACACTGTTTTAGAACAGTGTCTGTACTGACACAACTGAGCATACCCAGACTGAAAACTAGTCACAAGCCTACACTCATTTCGTTTTAGCTCTGTGCTATAGTAAATTTTGAAATGTGTGAATGCCAAACAAGGGTTCATGACCGTGGATTTGGGAGAGCTAGCAAACTATGTACTATTTATAAATAAATGCAAGTGTCAACCATTGATTCTCACTGTATAAGGGCTCTTTCACACGGGCGGTCCGATCAGATCCGCCTGTCAGTTTTTTAGGCGGATCTGATCGGATCCTCCATGCAGCTCTATGGGGCAGCGGGTGTCAGCGGAGACACCTCCGCTGACACCCGCTGCCATCCGCATCCGATCCTGTGCTGAAATCTGGACGGATGGAAACCCTATTTTTCCATCCGTTCAGTAATCGGAGCGGAGCGGATCTGATGAGAGCGGACAAGCGGTCCGCTCTCATCCGATCCCCTATAGAGGGCAGCGGGTGCTGAGACACCTCCCTCTCCGCTTTGCGAGCGGAGACGGAGCTGTCATCCGCCCGGCTCAGCGGGGATCGCGGATCGATCCCCGCTGAGCAACACGGATCCGCCTACGGAGGCGGACCGTGTGAAAGAGCCCTAACTGTTACTTCCACAAAAACATACATTTTAATTTTTAAAAAAACTCTTTAACCGATTGCCGACCGCCGCACGACTATATACTGCGGCGGTCAGCCCCGGCCAGGCAGAGTGACGTATCGGTACGTCACTCGCCTGTCACTGACTTGCGAGCCAATTGCGGGCGGGCGCGCGCCCGCCGCGGCTCGTTCACAGACAAGTCAGTGCATGTGACCGGCGGACTCGATGTCCGCCGGTCACACTACGATCGCTCCTGTGAAGGGAGAAAGGCGGAGCAGCTTATGTAAACAAGCCGCCCGTCATTCTCCCTGGTGTAAAAATGAAGATCAGACGGTTCTACTATGTAGAACCGTTGATCTTTGTTTTTACACCAATAGCAATGTCCCTGCACAGTTAGAATCACGCCCCTAGGACACACTTAACCCCTCCCTGTCCAATAAAGTTAACCCCTTCCCTGCCAGTGTCATTTTTGCAGTAACAGTGCATATGTATAGCACTGATTACTGCAGTAATGTCACTGGTACCCCCAAAAGTGTCAAAAATGTCAGTCAAGGGTCCGATCTGTCTGCCGCAATGTCGCAGTACCGAAAAAAAATCGCTGATCGCCGCCATTACGCGTTAAAAAAAAAAACACCAAAAATGACAAAAATCTTTCCCTTTGTTAGTAAACGCGATAACTTTTGCGCAAACCAATCAAAATACGCTTTTTGCGATTTTTTTTACCAAACATAGGTAGCATAAAACAAATTGGCTGAAAATGTTAAAAAATTTTGATTTTTACATTTTTTTGGGGGGGAATTTCATATAAAAAAATGTGAAAAATATTGTTATTTTTGCAAAATTGACGCTATTTTTTTTTTTATAGCGCATGATCAAAAAATCGCACAGGTGATCAAATACCACCAAAAGAAAGCTCTGTTTGTGGGAAAAAAAGGACGTCAAATTCGTTTAGGTACAGCGTCGCACGACCGCGCAATTGTCCGTTAAAGTCACGCAGTAAAAAATCGCAAAAAACCCCCTGGTCTTTTAGCAGCCAAATCCTCCGGGGCTTAAGTGGTTGATTCCTAAAATAAGTTGTCCTTGCTGGGTTTTTAGGTTGCTTCTTATTCCTTCTTTTCTCTCTCTCTCCCGCTCTCTCTCCTCCTCTCTCTCTCTCTCTCTCCCTCTCTCTCCCCCCTCTCCCTCTCCCTCTCTCTCTCCCTCTCTTCTTCCCTATATGCATTCTCTGCAGTATATATATTTGTGTATATATTGCATGTGCATTTTGTATGCACAGGGACTTAAGTAAATGGTAGATAATGTTGCTTTCCATCTCACATAAATCTAAACCAAAACTGCCACAGCTGTCTTACATAGTTGCATAGTTACATTGTCAGGTTGAAAAAAGACACAAGTCAATCTGGCTCAACCAATAAAAAACAAAAAATAGTAAACCATCTGATAAATAAATGGTAGATAATGCACTTGTTGCTTTCCATCTCACATAAATCTAAACCAAGAAGTCCAGCTGAAGTCACTGTAACCAGAGGGATGACTGGTTCAGCCCCCCTTCCGCAGCACTATGGGGGTGAACCGAGTCAGTGTCGTGGCTTCCTAAACCAAGTGGGCATTTATTATGAGATGGTTCCTCAGACGTTTCCTTCTTATAGGTCCAAGCTGGGCTTCTTAATTTTGTTGCTATCAGAAAGGCCTTGGCCTAGACGAATCCCTTATGGGAAAACGATAATCCTGTGATACTAGATTACCCAAGTTTTGTTGCCCCCTTTCGTAGGGTGTTCAGTGTGCCTGCTCGCTCTACCTCAGCTGCAAAGCTGTTCCTGTCTATTCAATAGGGTATACGAACCATTGCTGAGTATTAGAGATCGACCGATTATCTGCAACACTGATATATCGGGGGCCGATATGCACTTTCCCCGATGTATCTGAATCGGCCTTTGGGTTTACTGATATTGCCGATATTTTTGTGACGTCATCGCGTATGTTGCGCGCACACGTTCTGCCTTCTAACACCGCCTCCCACGCCTGCGCGGCTCATGCGTGACGCCATTTCACCGTGCCCTGCACACATTCTCTGCCTTAAGACTGCCTCCCATGCCTCAGACAGCCTCATGTACAGCCAGCTGCAGTCCGGTCCGGTCACGGTGCCAGCCATCCATCCATCCACCCACAGGCCCTGGCCTCTGCCACCCACCACAGGGTGCCAGCCGCCAGCCATCCGACCTACAACAACAGAATAGGCCAAGGTGAGTGACTCCAAGCCAGCCACCCACACAACAGGGTGACCCCAAGCCAGCCACCCCACCACAGTGTTCCAGCAAGCCAGCTACCCATAACAGGGTGACAACAATCCAGCCAGCCACCCATAAGAGGGTAACCCCAAGCCAGCCAGCCAGCCACCACAGTGTTCCTGCAAGCTAGCCAGTCATAACAGGGTGACACCAACCCAGCCACCTACCACAGTGTTCCTGCAAGCCAGCCACCCAGAACAGGGTGACACCAAGCCACCCAGCAACCACAGTGTTCCTGCAAGCCTGCCACCCATAACAGGGTGACACCAAGCCAGGCACCCACCACAGTGTTCCTACAAGCCAGTCAATCACCACAGTGGTCCTGCAAGCCAGCCACCCATAACAGGGTGGCACCAAGCCATCTAGACACCACAGTGTTCCTGCAAGCCAGCCACCCATAACAGGGTGACTCCAACCCAGCCACCCACCACAGTGTTCCTGCAAGCCAGCCACCCAGAACAGAGTCACACCAAGCCAGCCAGCCAGCCACCACAGTGTTCCTGCAAGCCAACCACCCAAAACAGGGTTACACCAAGCTAGCCAGCCACCACAGTGTTCCTGCAAGCCAGCCACCCATAACAGGGTGACACCAAGCCAGCCAGCCACCACAGTGTTCCTGCAAGCCAGCCACCAAAACAGGGTTACACCAAGCCAGCCAGCCTCCACAGTGTTCCTGCAAGCCAGCCAGCCACCACAGTGTTCCTGCAAGCCAGCTACCCAGAACAGGGTGACACCAAGCCACCCAGCAACCACAGTATTCCTGCAAGCCTGCCACCCATAACAGGGTGACACCAAGCCAGGCACCCACCACAGTGTTCCTACAAGCCAGCTTGCCAGCCACCACAGTGTTCCTGCAAGCCAGCCACCCATAACAGGGTGACTCAAACCCAGCCACCCACCACAGTGTTCCTGCAAAACAAGCAACCCAGAACAGGGTCACACCAAGCCAGCCAGCCACCACAGTGTTCCTGCAAGCCAGCCACCCATAACAGGGTTAAACCAACCCAGCCACCCACCACAGTGTTCCTGCAAGCCAGCCACCACAGTGTTCCTGCAAGCCAGCCACCCAAAACAGGGTTGCACCAAGCCAGCCAGCCACCACAGTGTTCCTGCAAGCCAGCCACCCATAACAGGGTGACACCAAGCCAGCCAGCTACCACAGTGTTCCTGCAAGCCAGCCACCCAAAACAGGGTTACACCAAGCCAGCCAGCCACCACAGTGTTCATGCAAGCCAGCCATCCACCACAGTGTTCCTGCAAGCCAGCCACCCATAACAGGGCGACACCAAGCCAGCCAAACACCACAGGGTTCCTGCAAGCCAGCCACCCATAACAGGGTGACACCAAGCCAGCCAGCCACCACAGTGTTCCGGCAAGCAAACCACCCATAACAGGGTGACACCAAGCCATCCAGACACCACAGTGTTCCTGCAAGCCAGCCACCCATAACAGGGTTACTCAAACCCAGCCACCCACCACAGTGTTCCTGCAAGCCAGCCACCCAGAACAGGGTCACACTAAGCCAGCCAGCCACCACAGTGTTCCGGCAAGCAAACCACCCATAACAGGGTTACGCCAACCCAGCCACACACCACAGTGTTCCTGCAAGCCAGCCACCACAGTGTTCCTGCAAGCCAGCCACCACAGTGTTCCTGCAACTCAGCTACCCAAAACAGGGTTACACCAAGCCAGCCAACCACCACAGTGTTCCTGCAAGCCAGCCACCCATAACAGGGTGACACCAAGCCAGCCACCCAAAACAGGGTGACACCAAGCCAGCCAGCCAGCCACCACAGTGTTCCTGCAAGCCAGCCAGCCACCATAAACTACCTGCATGCTGGCCTTACTTTCCTGTGAAAGGTGATCCCTGTGAGCTAATCTCCCACACCCCAGAGTGATCACAGCGTGCCCCCAGATTGACCACAGTGTGCCCCCTTTCAATGCCAGAGTGACCACGCCAGAGAGACCAGTGCACTTACCAGAAGTGGCGGGCGTCTTCTCATCAGTCCTCCCGCCTCCTCCTTGGCCACACCGATCCCCCGCGTCTCCTCCTCGAGTCCTCTGAGTTGTCTGAGACTGTCACTGTGCTGCTTGCCTGTGCACCGTCCACCACCCGCCACTGGGATTGCTGATCTGCGCCCTCTCAGAAACTTCTCCCTCACTCCACAGCACCTGCGAAGTGAGCGGAGTTACATAGAATCACTCCGCCGAGGAGGGCAGAGCATAGGCAGTGGGTGGCCGGCCGGCTGGAACTATAATGTGCAGCAGTGCACATCATATACCTACGCCCGAAAATGGAAAAAAAGTTCCTGCTCTGCTACAGCCTCCGGGTACCCTCTTTTGAGCAGATGGGGCCCAGGGAAACAAAGATTGCAAGAAGAATAAATAAAGCTGCCTGATTGTATAGCACGGCTTGGGTAACGCAGGAAAGTGCGTTCCTCAAGCCCTGTAAAGTAATGTAGTTACCGATGTTACGAATGTAACGCGTTACGGTACTACGTTACCAAAAAAAGTAATGTAGTTACTGTAATCCGTTACATTGTAACTCGTTACCCCCAACACTGGTTAATGGCTATGAAGAAGAAAAAGATTGGTACAACCAAGGTTGCCCAGTCAGAGGTTGCGGACTTTAAAGGCACAAACTGAGTAGGCACAAACAATTTAGTTAAAACCTATACATTTTATTGAAAATATTCATTTAAAATTCATAATGCAAATTACAGCATATTAAAAAACTGTCCTATTTGTGGAGAAAAAAACTCCATATGGGTTCAGAGTAGATATACAGACATTGTACACAGTTTATTTGCAAGAGATACGTGTGTTGTACTGGTCTGGAAAGGACGACGCGTTTCGCATTACGCTTCTTCAGGACCACCGACGATTAGGTACTCTCTTGACAAGATAAGCAAGATATATAAAAAAAATTAGTCAACTATACATACAGTATACTTGCATTTATGTAATACTTTATAATGTCACCATGAGAATTGAAAAGCCAATACATAGACCAACCTCCTCTGGTGCAACACGCTGTGTCATCCACAGTGAACCACGGCCAGTGGGGGGCAGGCAAAACCCACCTATATTGTGGAATAATAATAGTAAAGGGTATAGTAGCTTTCAAGAGTGCTTTGACTAGGAGCAGTATCATAGGTAGGTATTCATCTCATAATTACCTATAGTTTTTAGCTGGTCTCAAAAAGGGGGCGGCTGGGCGGCAGATGGCATCTACATTGTCAGGTGGAAACTCCACACCTGAGTATAAAAGATGTATGTGTATTACCTTATCCAATGGTATGCTAATGATAATTAGGATGATTTTAGCTTGTATTTACCTTGAGAGCTGTGTGATGAAAGATCACAGCTTCATAGATTGTTCTGTTTGTCCCATATACCAAAAGGGAAAGGTGGTTTTCGATATTCTGGGATAAAGGTATCGAGGTGCTTTCTTCATATAATATACAACAGGAGTCAGTCAAAGATATAGGTTCTAATAGATGGAAGTATAATATTCCTTCTCAGGTTGCTAACGATCAAAGTGTAGTTGATGTAAGGTAGCAGTATTTAGAAGAATTAGCATCTCACAAGGAGGGGAAAGGAAAAAATCCCATATCCCATGTAGCCACCAGAGGGTCCCTTGGCACTAAAACAGGGGGATAAGATATATGTATATAACGCTTCGGAGAACTCTAAGATGTATTGCAGCATGATGTATATAATAACGCCAGCTCAAGACCTAAGTGTACTCACATAGATGTCTGCCTGTGTCCGCGTCCAGCCGTCCTATTCCATTCGGTGGTGATATAGTGACCTATATAGTCCCCAGCACACCGGCCGCTAATCGACACAGGTGCCAAACGTGGACCGCGGCGCACCGGAAGTGCGTCAGCGGACCTCCGCCGGAGATGACGTTCCGTGGGGAAGGTCGGGCGGAAGTGACGAGCGCTCACCAGCAACCCAAAAAGGGGTGGGTCATCGCCGCCCAATCACCTCCAGGAGGGCCGTCCCCAAGAGCGGTGGACCTATGATATGCTTTCACAGTGGAGACACAGCGCATGCAATCCAATAGAGGAGATCCATGCATCTCAATTTCCATGGGCACATAAACAAACATTATCTGTACAATCTGCCTAGTTATCAAATATAGTAATCATAGGCATATGAACATACCATTTATACATATTCTGCCTACTCATTTGATACAGTGATTATCTTTGTCATGTGCTATAGAGGCACGGCATGATATATAGAGAAACTCATATAACAAAAATACCCCAAATGTGAGTATTTTTTGGAGCGGACATATTTTTATAGGAATTGGTAAAGATATTATGCAAGAAGAAAGAGCGAAAAGAAAAACAATCCATGGGAGAACAGACATATATGAGCTTCTTTCTGGGACGACAGCCATGTAGACCAAGCTGACGCAGTGTGCAGTGTCTGATCTTAGCACTGACAGGCTGACCCCCCCCCCCACACACACACACACACCCCTTCAACCTCTACAGCAATGCTGGAAGCACTTATGCATTTATTTCTCAAGGACAACCTCTGGATATGACGCTGAGCATGTGGACTCAACTTCTTTGGCCAACCATGGCGAGGCCTATTCTGAATTTAACCTGTCCTGTTAAACCGCTGTATGGTCTTGGCCACCATGCTGGAGCTCAGTTTCAGGGCCTTGGCAATCTTCTTATAGCCTAGACCATCCTTATGTAAAGCAACAATTCTTTTTTTCGGAACCTCAGAGAGTTTTTGGCCATGAGGTGCTATGTTGAACTTCCAGTGACCAGTATGAAAAAGTGAGAGCAATAACACCAAATTTAACACACCTGGTCCCCATTCACACCTGAGACCTTGTAACACTAACAAGTCACATGACATCGGGGAGGGAAAATGGATAATTGGGCCCAATTTTCACTTAGGGGTGTACTCATTTTTGTTGCCAGAGGTTTAGACATCAATGGCTGTGTGTTGAGTTATTTTGAGGGGACAGCAATTTACACTCTTAGTGCCGGTTTACACTAGTACGACTTGTCAGGCGAGTTGGTCAGCCTGGCAAGTCGTGCACCATCGCGGTTCTAATAGGAGCGACACAAGTCGCTCCAAATTAGAAAAAGGGTCCTGTACTACTTCGGGGCGACCTGGAGTGACTTGCATAGACATTCATTTTATGAAGTCCGTGCAAGTCGTGCCGAAGTCGCGCTGCACGCGACTTCACAGGTCGCCCCGAAGTCTGATCCGACATAGTGTGAACGGGGTCTTATACAAGCTGTACACTCACTACTTTACATTGTAGCAAAGTGTAATTTTTTCAGTGTTGTCACATGAAAAGATATAATGAAATATTTACAAAAATGTGAGGGTTGTACTCATTTTTGTGAGATACTGCATATCGTCCTTCCTATTATGTTCCCTTTTGCTTTATGGAATCTCCACTTGGGCACTTTCTGGAGCCCTTTTTCTATACTGGTTATTTTTTTTGTGTGTGCTTGCTTCCCTTCTTGTTTTCTATATCTCTTGATTATTGGCCTGTTGCGGAAGTTAAGAATTAACTAATTAAAGGTTGTTATCCTTTTCCTGTTATTCGCACCTGTGATACTACTGAGCTTTTTATCCAGTTGCACAGATATAGCCACTAGGTGGAGCTGACGCTCTTTGTATACTGTACAACCCCCTAAAAGGCAGAACGTATACATTAAAGAATAGTCTGGTTTTCTACAATGGACTGCGGGAAGCATTTTTTACAGGGACTACAAAAGCATATTATTGCAAACCTAAATTACTGTATATAATACATTTTTTCATGCCTATTCATTACTATAATATTATATTATATTATACTATAATATACATATACTATAATATTATATTAGTGATTTTTTTGTCAAGTTTTTGAAAACTGTGATATAAATTACAATTCTGTTGATGATTCTCCTAATATTGGCAGCCTATGAGAGGAATTGAATGGAATGGACCTGGTTTTGCTTACCTTGTGAAATGGAGAAGGCAGAATCAGAATGAAGAATGGAAGGAGAAGATGGTCACAGAGCCTTATGTCTTTGTAGAAGATACCAGTACATTTGTGCCTTATGATATCAAAGTCCAGGCTGTAAATGAGCTTGGGGAAGGCCCTGAGCCTAAAGCTGTCACTGGATACTCTGGAGAAGACTGTAAGTATCTCTACTTAACCTTTCTTGCCCATTGTTGCCTAGATGCGCATATCAATTCAGCAGTGTCAGCATAGGTTGCTTAACTTGCCAGTTCTATTATTCATTTGCATATTTACATCTGTATACATTTTTAATGACATACAAAACAATTTTTTCGATATTTCATGTATTTTAACTAATTATCTTTTAAAAAAACAAATGATCTTTTTACAGCATTTAACATATGGCACCGCAGATGAACACTACTGTCTGAAGTAGCAGTGTTCTTCTGCAGGCTGAAGGCTTTAAAGTTTTTGAGTAAAACCTCCAGCCTGAAAGGGATCACTATGTCATATCAGGAACCACCCTGATTTATTTCAGATCATCGATAGTTGGGATTGAATGCCACCAGCTGTATTAAGTGTCAGCTGGTGGCTCTCAAAGAGGAGAATGCTTGTTTATAAATGTAACCCTAGCACGAGACGTTGTGTTGGAGGATGCTCATACTGTATATAGATGGTCGAAAGGAAGGGGTTAGGAACACTGACAGTGCTAAACGCCAAAAACCTATCTCTGTCTACAGCGGGGATGCCAAAATTTTAAACAAAGGGCCTATAAAATGTCCCTCAAACTGTTGGGGGGGGGGGGGGGTTAAGACAGTGTCCAGTAAGAGTACAGATGCCCTGACGTTTTACATCAGTGTCATGTTTCAGGGGTAGTGTGCCCTTGTAGAATGTCAACCCAGGGTTCCCAAAGCCCCAGCCTGCTTCTTCACCAGGGCCCCTGATGGTGGGGATGGACTTGCAGCAAGCTGGAATCAGGTCCACAGGTACGCTGCACAGATTATACTGATACCACTTGCGTATGCAGAGTACAGATGGCAGGAGACAGAAAAGGTTCAGAAGTCAGGGTGGGTGGCAGACCAACACAATTGGAAGACGAAGCCAGGGTCAGTGCATGGGAAGTCAAACATTGAATAAACTAAACACTAGGCAAACTAGAGCTCAGAGAAATAGGAAGTTGCTCAGGCAACCCGGGCTGCACTGAACATGTCTATATATAGGTAGGCAGACTGGGAGGCAACCCAGGAAGTGGTAGAAGGGAAAAGGATATAAATCCACAGAAGAGCAGGAGACTCCCATAGGTGAACAGCAAAGAAGCCAGCAGCACATGTGAATGGAATAACAGCTCTAGCAGAACCACTGCAGCAAGGAGGTAAGAATTTCACAAACAGAAATCTGCAGGCTAGACAGTAACATAGTAAAAATTACCCCTGTGTCGGTAGGAGGGCCAGGGCTAGTGGACGCAAAAATGTTTCTGAATTGGTGGTTAGCTAGAGTAAAAAATTGCCCTGACATCAAATAGGAATAAAAAAACTACTGTGCCCTCTTCCCTCACAGCCCACATTGCCATCCCATTCATCCCATTCCCTTATTAACAAAGACATTGAATTATTAGCCAAAATATTGGCCACCAGGCTCGATTCGAATGAGGGACTCATCAGGGCTACCCCCTTTCTCCCAAAATGCAAGGGCATTAGAACCTCTGGCACACCTTATCAGTCTGAATCCTAACATGCATAGCATACATTCTGGCCATCGCATCCATAAAGTTGGTCTTTGTGCAGACAATTTATTAATGAATCTGGCCCAGCCTCTCATCTCCCTGCCCAATTTACTGTCTACTGTTTGATCTTTCACCCAAATCTTTCACCTACATGTTAATTAGGACAAGTCTCTGGCGCTCAACATCTCCTTGCCAAATTCTCTACTGGACAATGTTAAAATCATCTTTTAAGCACTTGCCGACCGCCGCATGACTATCTACGTCGGCGGTCAGACCCTCACAGGCACAGGCTACGTCGCTAGCCTGTGAGGGTCTAGGGAGCGAGCGCGCACCGCCGGAGGCACGCTCCCGCCCGCGCGTGTGACCGGCGGACCTGATGTCCGCCGGTCACTCTGCGATCGGCGGGGGAGAGGGAGAAAGTCAGGCGGCTTGTGTAAACAAGCCGCCTGTCATTCTCCCCGTTGTATGAATGATGATCATACGGTTCTACTATGTAGAACTGTTGATCACTGTTCATACATCTCAAGCCACAGCCAATCACAGTTAAAATCATACCCCTAGGGACACACATAGCCCCTCCCTCTCAAAAAAAGTGAACCCCTTCACTGTCAGTGTATTTTTACAGTAACAGTGCATATGTATAGCACTGATTACTGTAGAAATGTCACTGGTAACCCCAAAAGTGTCAAAAATGTCAGTCAAGGGTCCGATCTGTCCGCCGCAATGTCGCAGTACCGCAAAAAAAATCGCAAATCGCCGCATTACGCGTTAAAAAAAAAACAACAAAAATGACAAAAATCTTTCCCTTTGTTAGTAAACGCGATAACTTTTGCGCAAACCAATCAAAATACACTTTTTGCGATTTTTTTTAGCAAACATAGGTAGCATCAAACAAATTGGCCGAAAATGTTAAAAAATTTTGATTTTTACATTTTTTGGGGGGGGAATTTCATATAAAAAAATGTGAAAAATATTGTTATTTTTGCAAAATTTACGCTCTTTTTTTGTTTATAGCGCAAAAAAAAAAAGCGCACAGGTGATCAAATACCACCAAAAGAAAGCTCTGTTTGTGGGAAAAAAAGGACGTCAAATTTGTTTAGGTACAGCGTTGCACGACCGCGCAATTGTCCGTTAAAGTCACGCAGTGCCGAATCGCAAAATACCCCCTGGTCGTTTAGCAGGAAAATCCTCCGGGGCTAAAGTGGTTAAAAAAGGTACTTTCTCTTACGTCCTCCGATAGTCGCCGCCCACTCATACAGCCTTCACCAATGGGGTATTGACTTCCTCTCCTTAGGAGTAGCTAGGCAAAAGACTTGTTAAAACAAAAGCATTTCCATAGACACACCCATGGGGGCTGTCCCACTGGTCCAATACCCCTCCTGCAATAGCCATCTCAACTCAGTTTGGTATCAAAGCAGTTAAGTGTATAAGAACCCCAAAAGAGGGGCGGGGGCGGCGACTGTCGGAGGACTCAGAGAAAGGAATTTTACGGTAAGATTTTACAAAAATTCAGTTTTCTCTTACGTCGCCGCCCACTCATACAGTCTTCACCAATGGGGATGTCCCAAAGCAGTGTAGACATGAGGGGTGGGAAACGCAATCAGAAAAGGCAACGCAGTACCCATATCAGAGAAAGGAACCTTACATGAACAGAAAGGTAACCCTCTGGGTAACAAAAAAGGCTCAACAGGAGCAACAACCCAGGAAAGCAAAAAACCAAGGGGTAAACAGCCCCAACAGCCAGGGACCCGCAATAAAACCTGGGTCCCCTACTGAACTGCGGCCAAAGGAGGCATCAGCTGATGCCAGAACATCAATTTTGTAGAATTTGGAAAAGGTGTGCACCGACGACCAAGTCGCAGCCTTGCACACTTGGGCCACCGAGGCCTGATGCCGGAAGGCCCAGGACGCACTCACCGATCTTGTAGAGTGCGCCTTGACAGGGAAGGGAGGTAGCCGTTCCCTCAACGAATAGGCCTGTACAATTGTCTGTCTGATCCATTTGGCAATGGTCGCTGCAGACGCAGCCATACCCTTCCGAGGTCCCTCAGGAAGGACAAAGAGAGAATCCGATTTTCGAAAGGATTTGGTCGATGACAGGTAAACCCTGATCGCCCTGACAACATCCAAAGAATGCAAGGCAACCTCCTTCGGATGCTTAGGATTCGCACAAAGCGAAGGCAAAACAATGTCCTCATTTAGGTGAAAATCCAAAACCACCTTTGGCAGAAAGGACGGGTTAGGTCGCAAGACCACCTTATCCCTATGAACCGCCAGGTAAGGGGAACGGCAAGACAATGCCGCCAACTCCGACACTCTGCAAGCAGAAGTGATGGCTACCAGAAAGGCAACTTTTTTAGACAGCATAGGTAACGAAAGTTCCCTGATGTTTTCAAACGGGGAACGCTTTAACACGGACAGAACCAAGTTCAAGTCCCATGGAGGTAAAGGCTCCCTTCTAGGAGGGGCCAAATGACGCACACCTTGAATAAAGGTGCGAATTAAGGAATTAGACGCCACAGGGCGCTGGAAAAAGAACACGAAATGAAACGAAGCAATGGGAGGGGAGAAGCCGCTCAGGTGTGTGTTCCAAACCCGGTGCAGGTCAGATCCGTAATCCAAGAACTGTAGAAATCCAAAGTTTGAGACCACACTCAAGGTGTATGTTGAAATCAAAAGGTATCCTTTATTCCTCATAAATGAAATAGACAGACAGTGTGCAGACAGACGTGTCAGGTTGACGCGTTTCTTGATGCTGTAGGTCGCTTACTCATAACCACACAATGAGATCTCGGAAGTCGGTGAGCATTTGTAGATAGACAGATAAGTGGAAACAAGGCGGTGTAATCACACACACCTCGAGCCAATTTAATTGATGAAACAAATGAGAGCCAGACTATCCGAAATGTCAAGGTGAAAATTGTTGTTGGACACATAGAATCCCACCAAGGGGAAAATGTTAAACATAGTGAAAAATCATGTAAAACATTAAATAAAATCACGTGACATAATAAAAAATCGAAAGTTACAATGGGGACACATATGAATCCTGCTCCTTCAATACCAGTAAAAAGAACCATCTACACAACAAGTGTGTAATCAAAATACATGTGAATATATATATATATATATATCATTGGTGATTAAACATCATGGTATATGTATTTTGTAATTCCAAATATATATATAATATAATAACATAGTGACACAAACCAACCATGAATAACAAACTGGAAGAAGGAGAAGGATTCTGAAAAGTCCATAGGTATGGGTGCCTCATATGCAATATGTCAAAATTTTGGAGTTGATCTCAAATCTATATGATGTTGACATCAATATCATATCAATAACCATACACAATATAAAATATATGTCATACTGGAAATATAAAACGCACCATGGTAAAAGGGGCACAGCCGGGGGTGTACACACAATAAAGATTACAGTGGACAAAACCTCCTCCTTATATATAGTAAATATTTCAAACATATATCTGACACCTATAAAATGTATATATAAAATCTGTTTGTGTGTAAAAAAAACTCCTCGCATATGACCAAAAAACCATGGTTACAAGGTAATTTCATGTTCAAACTGAGACCAACTCCTAGAAACAAAACAAGGAAAACCCCTATTCTTTATATTGTAACTAAAAACAGCACTCAGAGCAACAACCAAGCAACAAGAGATCTAATGAAGAACTTGTGAATACGAGAACCATGTAAAGTGTCAAAGTGCAAATAGATACAAAAAGGCACAGAGAACCACAAAAATCTTTTCTCTGTCGCTCATTGACAGACGTAGTCCTCGTTGATTAATAACAACTCGGGTTATACTGCCCTCTACAGGAGTAGGACTAGACAGGAAAGAAAACGTTCTGGCCACACCCTAGGGGCAGTCCCAGAGGGTATATCCTCTCACTTCCTGCTACAGCAAATCAGTTTTTTTCTGTCTAGTTAGGAGTAAGGACCTAGATGCCTTGCTAGGATCTTCGGTCCTGGCAGGATTTTTTTCTTAGAAAGATTTTTTAGACAGCTTTTTTCTCCAGTGTTCCTGTGAGATCTTCAAGCAAGAAAGCTGGAACTGGGCGACGGGCTGGATGTTGAGATCCAGTGGTCACCCCAGTTCAGC
The DNA here is from genome assembly GCF_965119305.1 of Pelophylax lessonae. Classification (NCBI taxonomy): domain Eukaryota; kingdom Metazoa; phylum Chordata; class Amphibia; order Anura; family Ranidae; genus Pelophylax; species Pelophylax lessonae. The sequence goes on from NC_138774.1 coordinate 250,158,030, forward strand.
CTACGAGCGTGTGCAGGCCATAGCTCCGCGCTGGGTCGGCCGCGACATAGTCCCACTGGACGGGGACTGACCCTGCGAGTTAAACGTCTCGCTTAAATGCCAATGACCATGAGTCATGGCGTCCGTATTGGTCGACCGCCCTCCCACCCCGGTGGAGAGGGGTACTGTCAGGAGTTGGCGCCCGCCTGGTTCCGGTATGGTGAGTAGTATGTTCCCCCTTTTCCCCCTGACGGGTTTGTGGTGAACGCGGGCCCCTCTCTAAATGGTAAGGATCGGTCTCCCCTCTATCCTTTAACATGTCACAGATCCCCCTATTTGAGTGTGATTTTTGTGAACAAGACACCAGGAGGCTTGGTTTGGGAGCTGACAATCTAATGTCATTTCAAAACTGTAAAGATGACTGAAGTCAGTGGCAGTACTAGAATATTACTGTGGTAGCATAAGGTATCCTACCTGTCAGAGGTGTTCACAGGGCGATGTCTATGCATGTATAACTGCAGTCCAGATCGCATTCCTCCAGCAAGGGCAGGCTGCCTTCCAACGGCCCACGGACCGCATGTGGCCCGCCAGGGTCCGGTACCGCCGGCCAGGCTGATCACCATCCAGGGTGAAGTTTGGGGGGCCGATGCACTCCCGCAGGCCGCTAGGCCGAACACAGCATCTAAGCCGCCTCTATCCTACAGGCCGCCGCCATTGTCTTGCAGAGCAC